>NC_092745.1:15563212-16284554 GCF_047496795.1 Chiloscyllium punctatum | reverse complement strand
TCTCTCTGTCCCCACTCTGTCTGTTTGTCCCCTCTGCTCCCCTCTCTCTTTTCTCCTTTTTCTTTTCCCCGGTCTCTTATCTCCCTCTTTCTGTCCCCCCTCTCTCTGGGCCCCCATCTCTCTGTCCTCCCTCTCTCAATGTCCTCCCTCTCTCTGTCACCCACACCCCTCTAGGTTCCCCCTCTCTCTGTACCCGTCTCTGTACCCCTGCTCTGTCACCCTCCTCTCTGTCCCCACTCTCTCTCTGTCACCCTCTGACTCTGTGCCTCCCTCTCTCTCTGTCCCCCTTAATCTCTGTCCTCCCCTCTCTCTGTCCTCTCTCTCTCTCTCCCCCTCCCTCTCTGTTCCCCCTCTGCCGCCGTCTCTCTGTCCCCCCTCTCTCTCTGTTCGCCCTCTCTCTCTGGCTCCCCTCTCTCTGTCCCACCCTCTCTCTGTCCCCACTCTCTCTGTCCGAACCCTCTGTCCCCCTCTCTCTTTCCTCCTCTTTCTTTTCTCCGCTCTCTCTGCCCCCTCTTTCTGTCCCCATTTTCTCTTTGCCCCCATCTCTCTGTCCCTCTCTCTGTCCCCACTCTCTCTCTGACCCCCCTCTGTCTGTCCCCCCTCTCTGCCCCCCCCCCCCAGTCTCTGTGCACCCTCTCTGTACCCATCACTATCCACTCTCTCTGTCCCCACCCCCCCCCCCAGTCTCTTCCTTCTCGGTCCCAGCCCTCTCTCGGTCCCGCTCTCTCTCTGTCCCCCTTCTCTCTGTCCCCTTCTCTCTGTCCCCCCGCTCTCAGTCCGCCCCCTCTATAACCGGCATTCTTTACCCCACTCTATGCCCCCCTCTATCTGTCCCCCCTCGCTCTGTCCCCCCGTCTCTCTGTCCCCTTCACTCTCTGTCCCCCTTCTCCCTGTCCCCACTCTGTTCCCCCACTCTCTGCCCCCATCTCTGCCCCCATCTCCGTCCCTCCCCTCTCTGTCCCCCCCTCTCTGTCCGCCCTCTCTCTCACATCCCCTCTCTGTTCCCCCGTCCCGCCTTCTTGGTCCCAGCCCTCTCCAAGTAACCTATCTCTCTGTCCCCTCACTCTCTCTGTCCCCCTCTCTCTCTGTCCCCCTCTCTGTCCCCACGCTCTCTCTGTCCCCCCTCTCTCTGTGTCCCCCCTCACTCCGTCCTCTCTATGTCACCTCCCTCTCTGTCCCCAGTCCCCTCCCTCTGTCCTCCACTCTCTCCATCCCCCACTCTCTGTCACCCTCTCTCTGTACCCCCTCTCTGTTGCCCTCTCTCTATCCCCCCCTCTCTCCCGTTCTCTCTGTCCCCCTCTCTCTGTGCCCCCTTTCTCTCTGTTCCCCTCTATCTGTCCCCCCTCTTTGTCCCGCTCTCTCTGTCCCCCTCTCTCTGTCGTTCTCTCTGTCCTCATCTCTCTGTCCCCTTCTCTCTGCCCCCCTTTCTCTCTATCCCGCTCTCTCTGTCCCTCTCTCTCTCCCCCTCTCTGTCCCTAGGCTCTCTCTGTCCCCCCTCTCTCTTTTTCCCCCTCTCACTCCCTCCTCTCTCTGTCACCTTTGTCTCTGTCCCCTGTCCCCCCTCTGTCGCCCATTCTGTCCATTCCCCACTCTCTGTCTCCCTCTCTCTATCCCCTGCTCTCTGACCCCTCGCTCTGTTGCCCTCTCTCTTTCCACCTCTCTCTGTCCCCCTCTCTCTCCCGTTCTCTCTGTCCCCCTCTATCGGTGCCCCCTTTCTGTCTGTCCCCCTCTCTCTGTCCCCCTCTCTTTGTCCCCCTCTCTCTGTCCCCCCTCTCTGTCCCCCTCTCTCAGCACCCCGTCTCTCCGTTCCCCCTCTCTTTGTCACCTTCTCTCTGTCCTCCTCTCTCTGTCCCCCTCTCTCTGTTCACCCTCTCTCTCTTCCCCCTCTCTATACACCCCCCCTCTCTCCCCATCTCTCCCCTACCTCGTTCCCCCCACTCTCTGGTCCCCTTCTCTCTCTGTCCCCTCCCTGATTGTCCCCCCTCTCTCTGTCCCACCCTCTCTCTGTCCGTCCCCTCTCTCCGCCTCTCTCTTTCCTCCTCTTTCTTTACCCCGCGCTCTCTGCCCCACTCTTTCTGTCCCTCTCTCTCTGTCCCCCATCTCTGTAACCCCCGCTCTGTCACCCTCTTCTCTGTCCCCACTCTCTCTGTCACCCTCTCAATCTGTCCCTCCCTCCCCCTCTGTCCCCATCTCACTCTCCACCCCTCTCTCTCTGTACCCCTCTCTCACAATGTCCCCCCTCTCTCTGTCCCCACGCTCTTTCTGTCCCCCTCTCTCTGTACCCCCTCTCTGTACCCCCCGCTCTGTCACCCTTCTCTCTGTCACCCTCTGACTCTGTCCCTCCCTCTCCCTCTATCCCCCTCTCTATCTTCTCCCTCTCTATATCCCCCTCTCTATCCCCTATCACTCCACCCTCTCTCTCCCCCCACTCTCTTGTCCCCCACTCTCTTGTCCCCCCTCTCTCTGTCCCCACTCTCTCTCTGTCCCCCTCTCTCTGTCCCCCCTCTCTGACCGCCCCCACTCTGTCCCCCTTCTCTCTCTCCCTCTCTCTCTGTCCCCTCTTTCTTTTGCTTTCCCTCTCCCTGCCCCCCCCTCTCTCTCTCCGTCCGCTCTCTCTCTCTTTCTCCCCTCTCTCTGGCACCCCCCTCTCTGTCACCACTCTCTCTCTGTCATCCTCTCTCTGTCTCCATTCTCTCTCTGTCACGCCTCTCTCTTCCCCTCTACCCACCTCTCTCTGACCCCCTCTCCCTCTGTTCCCTCCTCTCTCTGTCCCCTTTTCTCTGACGCCCCGTCCCCCCGCTCTCTGTTCCCCCCTCTCTGTCCCCACTCTCTCCGTCCCCCTATCTCTCTCTGTCCCCCCTCTCTCTCTGTCCCCCCTCTCTCTCTGTCCACCCCCCGTCTGTCACCTCTCTGTTCCCCTCTCTCTGTACACCTCTCTCTGCCACCTCTGCTGCCCTTACTCTGTGAACCCAACTCTCTCTGTCACCCCATCTCTCTCTGTCTCTCCCGCTCTCTGTCCCCCTCTCTCTGCCCCTACTTCTATCTGTTCTCCCTGCTCTCAGTCCGCCCCCTCTGTCCCCTTCTCTCTTTCCCTCTCTCTCTTCCCCCCTCTCTCCATTCCCCTGTCCCCCCTCTACTGCGGCCCCGTCTCTCTGTCTCACCTCTCTTACTGTCCCCACTCTCTCTGCCCCTCTCTCTGTCCCCTTTCTCCCTGTAAACCCCTCTGTTCCCCCTCTCTCTGTCCCCCCCTCTCTGTACCACCTCTCTCTGTTCTCCCTCTCTCTCTGTCCCCTCTCTCTGTCCCCCTCTCTCTGTCCCCCTCTCTCTCTCCCCCACCCCCTCTCTGTTCCCCTCTCTCAGTATCCCTTTCTGTACCCCCCTTCTCGGTCCCAGCCCTCTCTGTGACTCCCATCTCTGTCCCCCTCTCGGTCCCCCTCTCTCTCAGTCCCCCTCGCTCTCTGTCCCCCCTCTCTGTGTCCCCCTCTTCCTCTGTCCCCCTCTCTCTGACCTCCCTTTCACTGTCCCCCCTTCCTCTGTCCTCCTCTCTCTGTCCCCCTCTCTCTCTGTCCCCCTTCTCTGTCCCCCTCTCTCTGTAACCCCCCGTACCCCTCTCTCTGTCCCCTCTCTCTGTTCCCCACCCCCTGCTCCCCCCTTCTCTGTCCCTGCCCTCTCTCTTTCCCTCCCGCTCTGTGTCCCCCTCTCTCGGTCCCCCTCTCTCTCTGTCCCCGTTCTCTCTGCCCCCCGCTCTCAGTCCGCCCCCTCTGTCCCTGTCTCTCTTTACCCCTCTCTCTGCCCCCCTATCTATCCCCCCTCTCTATCCCCCCGTCTCTCTGTCCCCTTCACTCTCTGTCCCCCTTCTCCCTGTCCCCACTCTCTCTGTTCCCCACTCTCTCTGCCCCCATCTCTGTCCCGCATCTCCGTCCCACCCCTCTTTGTCCCCCCTCTCTCTGTCCCCCATCTCTCTGACACCCCTCTCTGCACCACCCCTGTCCCGCCTTCTCGGTACAAGCCCTCTCTATGTACCCCCTCTCTCTGTCCCCTCACTCTGTCTGCCCCCCCTCTCTCTCTGTCCCTCTCTCAGTCCCCACGCTCTATCTGTCCCCCTCTCTCTGTGCCCCCCTCACTCCGTCCTCTCTCTGTCACCTCTGTCATTGTCCCCCGTCCCCTCCTCTGTCCCCCACTCTCTCCATCCCCCACTCTCTCCATCCTCCTCTCTCTGTCCCGACTCTCTCCATCCCCCACTCTCTGTCCGTCTCTCTCTGTACCGCATTCTCTGTCCCCTCTCTGTTCCCCACTCCCTGTCTCCCTCTCTCTATCCCCCTGCTCTCTGTCCCCCTCTCTCTGTTGCCCTCTCCCTGTCCGCCTCTCTCTCTGTCCCCCACTTTCTATCCCCCCTCTCTCTGTAACCCTCTCTCTGTCCTCATCTCTCTGTCCCTCTCTCTCTGTCCCCCCTTTCTCTCTATCGCTCTCTCTCTGTCCCTCTCTCTGTCCCCTCTCTGTCCCCACGCTCCCTCTGTCGCCAATCTCTCTGTGTCGGCCTCTCACTCCCTCTTCTCTCTGTCACCTCCCTCTCCATCCCCCGTGTCCCCCTGTCCACCACTCTCTCCATCCCCCACTCTCTGTTCCCCTCTCTCTGTCCCACACTCTCTGACCCCTCTGTCATTATGTCCTCCCCTATTTCTCTCTCTCTCCATCACCTTATCTCTCCCTTGCCTCTCTCTCTCTGTCTCTCCCTGCTCCTTCTCTCTCTGTCCACCTCTCTCACTCTCGTTCCCCCTACCTCAGTCTATTTCTCCCCACCTCCCTCTGTTTCTCTCTGACTAAATCTCTCTCCCTCCTGCCCCTCCCTCCCTCTCTGACACACTCTGTCTCCCTGACGCGCCCCTCTCCATCTGATCCAGAGACTGGTGAGGGGTGTAGTGGTTGGTGCTGTGGCTGCATGTGGTTGTGAGATGATAGAGAGATGTAGAAAGTGGTAGGAGGGGGAAAAATGGGGTAGAGACGGAATTGCGGAAGGGAGACAGATGGCAGGAGAGAGAGAGAGTGCAGGGGAGGGGTAGAGGAAAGAGTGGAGGCAGGTGGAGAGAGTGGGGAAGAGGAAATGGGGAGGCCAGGCTGGAGTGGGGGGGACAGAGAGAGTTAAACCCAGCTCCTGTGCTCAGGGCGCGGTGCCCTCCCCTTCCCTGAGGACCAGGACTTGGGGCTGAGTCTGTCTCTCTCCAGCTCAGCTTCTCCAACACAAAGACACACAACAACATCGGTCACTCTGCTGCTCGGCATGCTTTAATCAACATTTTTATTGTTTACAAATGGAAGTGATTGGTGGGATGGTGGGATGGTGGGATCAGTGGGATGGTGCCTTTTCTCACTGGCCCCTGAGTTGTGAGAAACATTGAAATGTTTCCCTGTAACCCCCCTGGGGGATAAGGATTGATAAACCAGCGCTACCCTCAGTCTGTTACCAGAGCGACAGGCTTTTCCATCGCGGAAACACTGAACTGAAATGAGAAAATCCCGGATGGATTGATTAATGAGGGAATTTGATGAATGGATGGATTTGGGTGAAGGGATATTTCAGCACATTCTTCAGCTGCTGCCTGAACTTAGTCTGGGTCACGGCATAAATCGCGGTGTTTGTGCAGCAACTGAGGAGCTGCAGCATGAAGCCCAATTCCCCCACAAAGCCTTCGAGATACATAGACTTATACCCAATAAACCACATCCGGTACCATATAGAATACAGCATTAACATTGACCATAGCAGGATGAAATTGGCCGAGATCACAAACAGTAAAATGATGGACTTTTTTCGGTTTCTCATTTCAGTGTCAGACTGAGCGTCCCCATTGGTGTGAGCGCGGAGTCTCTTCCGGGCTCTGCTGGTCACTAAAATGTGTCTGATGGTGAGAACATTGAGCATCAGAATCAGGAGAAATGGGACACACGGGGTTAGAATGTGGTGGAGGAACTCGATTGTGACCCAGACACTGGAGAATCGAACAGCGTCTGTTACAGCACAAAACCAGGGCTGGTTCCCCAGCCAATACCAAGCCTTGAGCATAAAATACCAGAAAATGTTCTTTAAACAGCTCAGCACAGTCACTGCTCCCAGAACCACAGCCGCTGTTTTCTCACTGCAATATTTACTTTTCAGCTTCTGGTAACAAATGGCTACAAACCGATCAAAGGTGAAAGTGACGGTGAACCAGACGGAGCAGTCAGTGGCTGCATAAAGCAGGACGGCGTGGATATTACATACGGGGATGGTGTACTTCAGGAAATAAAAGTGTTCCCCATAAACAATGGGAATGTGTCTCAGGATCAGGTCGAGGATAATGACCAGGAGATCTGCCGCTGCCATGGCCCCCAGGTAACGTCTGACACATGGAGACAATCCACAATCTTTATAAAGCAGGACGTAGATGGTCACTACGTTAACTGTGAGGAAGGAAAACAAACCCATTATCCATCAGCCTGGAGGCAAAGGGACCCGTTTGATCGGGGACCCAGTGAGATTTTCAAATGTGTCCCTGTATTCAGGGATTTTTAAAAATAATTGGAGCTGGAATAACAAATGGGAAGGTCGGAATTACTGACAAAAATGTGACATAAACCACAAGAAACCCTCCCTCCCCAAACACACAGAGACACACCCATAAGGACAGATGCTTTCTAGAACATTCCCACACACTCGATCACTCGAGAACAGACACAGGTCACTCCTTCCCAGTTCCTAATACAGAGGGTGGAAACGTTGCTGTCCTGAAGGATTCTCTCCCAGTTTCCTGAAGACAAACGGAGTTTGGGAATTTCTGTAATTTGGTCTAAATTGTGGTCGATCCTGTGTCGTGGAGAAATGTAAACGAAGGGAAAACATATTCACCCCTTTAACTGCCTGAGGGGCCTTCGGAACTGTGTCTCCTTCTCCCTGGAACGGGATCTCTTCCCTCAGGATCTTATCGTTTGTTCATTTCACTGACATACGGCCGTTCACAAACAATGTCAGGGACAGAACGTTCCGGGGAATGTTAGTTATAGAATGTCGGGGACAGAACATTCCGGGGAATGTCGGTTATAGAATGTCAGGGACAGAACTTTCCGGGGAATGGCAGTTATACAATGTCAGGGACAGAATGTTCCGGGGAATGGCAGTTAGAGAATGTCAGGGAAAGAACGTTCCGGGGAATGCCAGTTATAGAATGTCAGGGACAGAACGTTCCGGGGAACTCCTTGACCTGTCCATGACCTTCCCCCATCCTCTCTGACCTATCAACTCTCCCCCATCTCCATCTCCCGATCACATTCCCAGCTCCCTTACCCCAGCTCCCTTACCCCATCCCAAGCCCCAGCCCAAGCCCCAGACCCAGCCCCAGCCCCAGCCCCAGCCCGAGCCCCAGCCCCAGTCCCCAGCCCCAGCCCCAGCCCCCTCCCATTTATCTCTCCGCTCCCCGGCCCACAAGCCTCATTCCTGGTAAAGGGATTATGCCTGAAACATTCATTCACTGCTCCCCGGATGCCACCTGACCTGCTGTACTTTTCCAGCACCACACTCCCAGTCAGGGAACAGTCCGACACCGTCATACTCACAGGATCAGGCCTGATGGGTAATTTAGATTAGATTAGATTACCTACAGTATGGAAACAGGCCCTTCAGCCCAACAAGTCCACACCGACCCGCCGAAGCGCAACCCACCAAGACCCATTCCACTACATTTACCCCTTGAACTCACACTACGGACAATTTCCCGTAGCCAATTCACCTAACCTGCATATCTTTGGACTGTGGGAGGAAACCAGAGCACCCGGAGGAAACCCACGCAGACACGGGGAGAATGTGCAAACTCCACACGGTCAGTCGACCAAGGCTGGAATTGAACCCGGGTCACTGGTGCTTTGAAGCAACAGTGCGAACCACCGTGCCACCGTGCTCACCCATAATGTTTCATGAAGCCCCATCACCATCCCTGGGTATATCCTGAGCCACCGGCAGGACAGACCCACCAGTAGTGGGGACACCCTGGGATACAGTCAGGGAAGGAGTTACACTGCAAATCCCCAACATTGATTCCAGAACCCAGGAAATCTCATGGTAACAGATCATGGACAATGAAGACGCCAGATGATGGTTGTCTCCTGCTCCCCCACCCCTCCTCTTGGAAACAAATCAGAGGAAGCACTGAGGGTGATAAGGACTCAGACGATCCTCTGGGTGTGGGACTTAAATGTCCATCATGAAGAGTGTCCCCACAGCCCCACCGCTGCATGACCAGGGACAGGCTTCAATACACAACAGTCAGACTGGGGGAAACATTCTCACCAAACTCCATGTCCCAGATGGATCTGTCCCTGACAGTATCTGTAGGAGCAGCCAGCACACAGTCCTGGTGGAGGCACAGTCTCAGCCTCATATTTGACATCCGCAAGATTAATGTGTTCCTGGAAAAGCACAGCAGGTCAGGCAGTATCCAAGGAGCAGGAAAATCACCGTTTCGGGCAGCAGACCTTCATCACGAATGAGACTGAGAGCCTCCGGGATGGAGAGATAAATCATATTAGGCGTACTGCTCACTGTGTTATGTGATACTCCCTCCTGTGAAGTAGGACATACTTCTAAAGGGCTGAGCACATGGTAACTGGCCAACCATGAGGCACTGTGGGCTAGTAACAGCCGCAGCATCAATGGCCTTCCCTTCATCATAAAGTCAGAAGTGGGCTATTCACTGATGGTTTCAAAATATTCAGCACCATTCACAACGACATCGATACTGAAGCAGGCTATTCAACCCATCAAGAGATTTAAACAGGAACAGAATGAGACCATTCAGCCATTGGAGGCTGTTACTCAGCGATTGGAAAAGAACAGTTAATCTCTCATACCTGTTACACAGGAAATGGAAGGGAACATTCAGCATTTCAAAGCTGATACACGGGAATACGGGGAGCTGTGCAGACCACAGCAGTGCATTGATCTATAAACCCAGACTAGATATCTGTCCAGGACGGGGAGCTTTGCAGACCACAGCAGTGCATTGATCTATAAACCCAGACTAGATATCTGTCCAGCACAGGGAGCTGTGCAGACCACAGCAGTGCATTGATCTATAACCCAGGACTAGATATCTGTCCAGGTGTGGGAGCTGTGCAGACCTCAGCAGTGCATTGATCTATAAACACGGACGAGATATCTGTCCAGGACGGGGAGCTGTGCAGACCACAGCAGTGCATTGATCTATAACCCCGGACTAGATATCTGTACAGGGCAGGGAGCTGTGCAGACCACAGCAGTGCATTGATCTATAACCCCGGACTAGATATCTGTACAGGGCAGGGAGCTGTGCAGACCACAGCAGTGCATTGATCTATAAACCCAGGTTAGATATCTGTCCATCACCGGACGCTGTGCAGAATTCCGCAATGCACTAATGTGTGAACCTGAAAGATGTATCTTTCCAGTATGTGGAGCTTCACGGACACTATCTATAAACCTCACCCAGTTAGTCTGACCAGCACAGGGAACAGTGCAGTAATCACCGTGAATTAATCTGTAAAACAGGAGCATTTACCCTGACCGCATGTAGGACTGTCTACACCACCCCAGTGCATTGATCTGTAACCCAGGAGCAGTTACCCTCCCAGCATGTAGGACTGTGTACCCCACCCCGGGACATTGATCTGTAAACAAGGAGTAGTAAACCTCCCAGCCTGTACGACTGTGTGCACCACCCCAGTACATTGATCTGTAACCCAGGAGCAGTTACCCCCCCCAGCATGTCGAACTGTGTACACCACCCCAGTACATTGATCTGTAACCCAGGAGCAGTTACCCCCCCAGCATGTAGAACTGTGTACACCACCCCAGTACATTGATCTGTAACCCAGGAGCAGTTACCCTCCCAGCATGTCGGACTGTGTTCACCACCCCAGTACATTGATCTGAAACCCAGGAACAGTTACCCTCCCAGCATGTCGGACTGTGTACACCACCCCAGTACGTTGATCTGTAACCCAGGAACAGTTACCCTCCCAGCATGTAAGGCTGTGTACACCACCCCAGTACATTGATCTGTAAACAAGGAGTAGTAAACCTCCCAGCCTGTAGGACTGTGTTCCCCACCCCAGTACATTGATCTGTAACCCAGGAGCAGTTACCCTCCCAGCATGTCGGACTGTGTACACCACCCCAGTACATTGATCTGTAACCCAGGAGCAGTTACCCTCCCAGTATGTAGGACTGTGTAGACCACCCCGGGACATTGATCTGTAAACAAGGAGTAGTAAACCTCCCAGCCTGTACGACTGTGTGCACCACCCCAGTACATTGATCTGTAACCCAGGAGCAGTTACCCTCCCAGCATGTAGGACTGTGTACCCCACCCCGGTACATTGATCTGTAAACAAGGAGTAGTAAACCTCCCAGCCTGTAGGACTGTCTTCCCCACCCCAGTACATTGATCTGTAACCCAGGAGCAGTTACCCTCCCAGCATGTCGGACTGTGTACACCACCCCAGTACATTGATCTGTAACCCAGGAGCAGTTACCCTCCCAGCATGTAGCACTGTGTAGACCATCCCAGTACATTGATCTGTAAACCAGGAGCAGTTACCCTCCCAGCATGTAGGATTGTGTACACCACCGCAGTGCATTGATCTGTAATCCAGGAGCAGTTACCCCCCCCAGCATGTAGGACTGTGTACACCACCCCAGTACATTGATCTGTAACCCAGGAGCAGTTACCCTCCCAGCATGTAGCACTGTGTACAACACCCCAGTACATTGATCTGTAAAGCAGGAGCAGTTACCCTCCCAGCATGTAGGACTGTGTCCACCACCCCAGTGCATTGATCTGTAACACTGTGTGAGATCCCTGCCCAGAGTGGGGAAACTTGCAGTCCATGCTGGAAGTGACAGGATGTGCAGCTCCCACCCATTTACAGCTCCATATCCCCATTGGTGCTGGGGTGTGAACATCATTGCCAGAGAGAGATGGCGAGGGAGTCAGTTTAAACAATAACAAATAAGAGGGGTCTGGGAAATAGACAGAGAGGGGGAGACTGAGAGACAATGTTATGGAAGGATGTGTTCCCAGGTTCAGAATGCTGAAATGAAAACATTTTAACAGCATCCTGTAACATAAGCCAGTGTTTCCAGGAGTGATAGGTGAACATGATATTGTTGGTGTACAGATGATGCAGAGTTTTGGATGAGTATTTGTTCTTCAGCTTTGTATCTGGGTGTAGGGTCAGCGGAGTCTTTGACTCATTGGGCTAAATCTAACAATAATTTGTCTCAGTGCCATTTTCATTGACTGTGACAGAGGGATCATCCGCACTAGGCCGAACTAGTTTCCTGGTGCTATCATATCGAATTCACCTCATTAACTACCCACCCCATCCCATGGTGTCCCTCTTATTCAATACCAGCCCGATTCTTCCACCCATCATGACTGGAGGTACTCACCATCACCTGGGTGCCCCTGGATATTCCGTGATCCCTGGAACTGGGGCATTTTTTAAAAGGCCAAGGGGCACAAGGTTGAGCTTTCTCAGTTTGGAGCTGCCCTGCACAGTTTACCTCGAGCATGGCAGATAAGGGACAATTACACCACGGTTTGTCGACAGGGGCACGGAGGTCCTGGTGGATGGGCTAGTACAGAGAGGGGCCATTCTCTTCCCAGAGTGGGCCACACCACCAGACCCACCGAGCAAGGTCTGACCTCCCCACCCAGCTCAGTGCAGTATCTGGGGTCTGAAGAAATGTCCAGCAATACAGGACAAGCATCAATAACCTTCCCCACTCTGTCAGGATAAGTGTTATCATATTCGCTCTGCTCCCTCACACTCACTGTATATCTGTTATAGCACTGACCCCCGAACAAGGCTCATGCTCCAGAACTCTCACTGCCTCATGCTGCACCTTCTCTCTCTGTCTCTCTCTCTCTCTCTCTCTCTGTCTCTCTCTATCTCCCTCTCTCTCCACCCCCCCCCCTCCACTTCACCCCCACACTAATAACACTGCATGGATACAACACTCCGGACAACTCACCATGACCCTGTTCCCCACCTTTTCCAGCACTAACAGCAGGACCACACATCCTGACCCTTCCTCCCTCCCCTTCTCCTATTCCAGGAGAAACAGCCTGGAATAGGACAGAAAGGGCCTTTACGGGTGGTGGAGTGCCTGATATCCGTTCCCTCACCCCCGCCCCCCGCCATGTGGGGAGGACCCTGGTACGAGCCGGAGAGGACCAGGATGCCTCGTGTGGAGATTCTGAAACATCCACGTCCCACCGACCGAGTAAGGAGCAATGTTCAGTGAAGGGCAATTCTCACTTTAAACACCACTGGCAGCTCCGTTTCCCCCCGGCACAACTTAGAAGCCGTGGCCCTGATGTCCTCTCCCTTTTGTATCGAGCTGGTACAAATGGAATCTCCACGGTCTCGGTGGGTAGGAGGTTGGGCTCACAATATATCGTCACCACCACCTCCCAGGAAGGGAGCACCGAGACTCCCTCCTACACCTCCCCCTATAAACAGCTCAGATACTGAAACTAATCTGTGATAGTTACTGCTCTCCCCACTTGTCGTGACATCTTCAACAATCTATGATCCTATACAGGCAGGGCTCTCTGCTCGTGCACTCCCTTTATAACGGTATGACCTGTATTAAACTGCCTTTCAATGTCTTTCCTACCACAGTCCGTCACCTCACACTGCTCTGCATTGATCCCCATCTGCCTTACACCTGAACACGACTCCAAAGTGTCACTGTCCTGTTACAGTTCCACACTGACCTCCATAGACTTCAGAGTTCTTCCAGGTTCGGTGCCACCTACAAACATTGAGATTCAAAGTTTGAGAGAAGATTTGTAGCTCGGGTGCTCGTTGTTGTGGTTCTGTTCGCCGAGCTGGAAATTTGTCTTGCAAACGTTTCGTCCCCTGTCTAGGTGACATCCTCAGTGCTTGCGAGCCTCCTGTGAAGCGCTCCTGTGCTGTTTCTTCCGGCATTTATAGTGACCTGTCTCTGCTGCTTCCGGTTGTCAGTTCGAGCTGTCCGCTGTAGTGGCCGGTATATTGGGTCCAGGTCGATGTGTTTGTTGATAGAGTCTGTGGATGAGTGCCATGCCTCTCGGAATTCCCTGGCTGTTCTCTGTTTGGCATGCCCTATAATGGTAGTGTTGTCCCAATCGAATTCATGTTGCTTGTCGTCTGTGTGTGTGGCTACTAAGGATAGTTGGTCGTGTCGTTTCGTGGCTAGTTGGTGTTCGTGTATACGGATCGTTAACTGTCTTCCTGTTTGTCCGATGTCGTGTTTTGTGCAGTCCTTGCATGAGATTTTGTACACTACATTAGTTTTGCTCATGTTGGGTATCGGGTCCTTTGATCTGGTGAATTGTTGTCTGAGTGTGGCTGTTGGTTTGTGTGCTGTTATGAGTCCTAGTGGTCGCAGTAGTCTGGCTGTCAGTTCAGAAATGCTCCTGATGTATGGTAGTGTGGCTAGTCCTTTGGGTTGCGGCATGTCCTCGTTCCGTTGTCTCTCCCTTAGGCAACTGTTGATGAAATTGCGAGGGTATCGTTTTTGGCGAATACTTTGTATAGGTGTTCCTCTTCCTCTTTTTGCAGTTCTGGTGTGCTGCAGTGTGTTGTGGCCCTTTTGAATAGTGTCTTGATGCAACTTCGTTTGTGTGTGTTGGGGTGGTTGCTTTCATAGTTCAGGACTTGGTCTGTGTGTGTGGCTTTCCTGTAAACCTTTGTGGTGAATTCTCCGTTCGGTGTTCTCTGTACCATCACGTCTAGGAATGGGAGTTGGTTGTCCTTTTTGTCATGGTTGTCATGCAGGCAACTCCGGTTCCTGCATGAATGCTGAAAGAATAGAATCCTTCCACCATGTGTCAGATACAGACCACCAGTCAACAATCCACAAGCCAGGTACACAGCCAGGCAGAACGGATTCAGGATGATCCAGGTAATGATTACAGACGCTCACAACAGACTACACAAATACAGACAAGACATTGCGCGCGAAAAATCGTTAATTTCAAAAACCACCAATCAGGAATGGACCCGGACCATAGAACAGGCCGTCACCATAGGACAGAACAGGACCACACACCGCAAAAAAACGGCAGTAAAAGAAAAAATGGCCAAACTAACACACAAAGAAGAGGACACCACAACACACACCTGGGTTAAAAACCTCTCCCACAGACAGCTCACAGACACGGAAAGAACAATACTGGCTAAGGGACTCACCTACAACCACAGGGACGCCAAGACAGCAGACTTCCTAGCAGCACAAGAATGCACACTCAGGAACAATGGACTGACAGAAGAGACACAACAAACTGTGAGACAAAGTATCGTACAGCTGATAACAAGAAAAAAACAAACACATAACCTCAACACCAAGGAGAGGGAAGCACTAAAATCACTAAGGAACGATAGGAACATAATTATACTACCAGCAGACAAAGGCAGAATGACGGTCATCCTGGACAAAGCAGAGTCCATGCAAAAAGCACAACAACTATTTGCAGATACCAACACCTACCAAAAGAGGGAGTTTGACCCCATACCACAGCTCACCAATAGGAGAAAGAACACACTGAGGAATCTACAAAAAAACGGACAGATAACCAGGTCTGACCTACAAAGAATGAAACCTGAAAGCAACAACACCCCCAGATTCTATGGACTACCCAAAGTGCACAAACCAGGCATCCCACTCAGACCCATAGTATCACTACCAGGGACACCATCACACAAACTGGCCAAAGAACTACAGCAGAAACTGAAACACCTGATCAGCGGATCCAGACAATCTATACAATCGACACAAGAATTCTTGGACATCATCAGAAATATACACATAGACAAGGAAGAAACTATGGTCTCATTCGATGTAACGGCACTATTCACCTCCATCGACAAAACACTAGCCAAAGAAACAATAGCCAACCTGCTGGACAGACATGACAGACAACAGGACGTTGAAACTATCAACAAAAACGGCATACTTAAACTACTGGATTTGTGCCTCACAACACACTTCACATTCAACAACCAAATATACGAACAAATCAACGGAACACCCATGGGCTCACCGATCTCTGGACTCATAGCAGAAGTAGTAATGCAAAGGTTTGAACAAACAGTCTTACCACAAATTCAACCCAAACTCTGGGTCAGATACGTGGATGACACCTTTGTAAAAATTAAAAACACAGAAATAGAGAACACACACCAGATCATCAACACCACACTCACAGGAATCTGATTCACTAGAGAGGAAGAAAAGGACAACCAACTCCCATTCCTAGACCTGATGGTACAGAGAACACCGAACGGAGAATTCACCACAAAGGGACACAGGAAAGCCACACACACAGACCAAGTCCTAAACTACGAAAGCAACCACCCCAACACACACAAACGAAGTTGCATCAAGACACTATTCAAAAGGGCCACAACACACTGCAGCACACCAGAACTGCAAAAAGAGGAAGAGGAACACCTATACAAAGTATTCGCCAAAAACGGATACCGTCGCAATTTCATCAACAGATGCCTAAGGGAGAGACAACGGAATGAGGACATGTCGCAACCCAAAGGACTAGCCACACTACCATACATCAGGAGCATTTCTGAACTGACAGCCAGACTACTGCGACCACTAGGACTCATAACAGCACACAAACCAACAGCCACTCTCAGACAACAACTCACTAGGACAAAGGACCCGAACCCAGTATGAGCAAAACTAATGTAGTGTACAAAATCCCAAGCAAGGGCTGCACAAAACACGACATCAGACAAACAGGAAGACAGTTAACGATCCGTATACACGAACACCAACTAGCCACGAAACGACACGACCAGCTATCCTTAGTAGCCACACACACAGACGACAAGCAACATGAATTCGATTGGGACAACACTACCATTATAGGGCATGCCAAACAGAGAACAGCCAGGGAATTCCTAGAGGCATGGCACTCATCCACAGACTGTATCAACAAACACATCGACCTGGACCCAATATACCGGCCACTACAGCGGACTGCTCGAACTGACAACCGGAAGCGGCAGAGACAGGCCACTATAAATGCCAGAAGAAACAGCACAGAAGCGCTTCACAAGAGGCTCCCAAGCACTGAGGATGTCACCTAGACAGAGGACGAAACGTTTGCAAGACAAATTCCCATCTCGGCGAACAGAACCACAACAAACATTGAGATTGTTATCGTGTCACAGTCCCCATGAAAGAACTGAAATCCTGCCACTCTCACGAGTGTGAGCAAGTAAACTACTGATATATTCCCATGGACAGAGTTGAATAATAACATACTGTCAATGGAGCAACAAAACTCCTGACACATACGAGACAGAGTAGATGAAATAGTGACAAACCACAAAGAAAGAGAAATCGGATAGTTTCCACTTATCTATATTCATCAGAGTATAACGTGATGGATTTGAAAGTGTGTACTGTACCTTTAAGAGAGGGTGTATGCTGTTCTGAACTGAGAGCTTACAAGCACCTGTGATATGAGAGGATGGCAGACCCAGAAACAATATATTACTATCGAGCTGGAGTCGGGTAATAAGCAGTTAAGAAAAAGAGGGCCCCAGAGTTGTAAATAGTTCATGTTAAATGTTCACTTTCAGAGTGAAAAAATAAATTGATGTTATTATTTAAATAGTAGAATTTGGTAGGTCTGTCACTCATATTTTACCAGTTTACGAGGCGAACTTATAGTTAGTTTAAATTACCAGATGAGCTTCATGCAGTGTCCTAACAATTCCCGTGTGTGTATCTGTGTGTCTCTGTGTGGGGCAAGTCTGTCAGTCTCTGTGGTGCTTAAAGTGATGCAATGCCACCCTCCGCTGGCCACCCCACGCCACTGCACTGGCGTTGGCAGAGAGTGAAAACTAACAGGGATTCATTCAGAGATGGGGAGGGAGAGAGCAGCTGCCCACAGCACCATCCAAACTGATGTCTTATCCATGTACTGATCTAAATGTCCTTTAAACGTTTTAACTGTCCCTGCTTTCACCACTTCCTCTGGAAGTTCATTCCACACACAAGCCAGACTCTGTCTAACATAATTACCTCTCATGACTTTTGTAAATCTTTTTTCTTCGCATCTTAAAATATCCCTCAGTTTTGAATCCCCAACTCGAGAGAAAAGACATCAGCCCTTCTGCTTATCTGTACCTCTGACGATTTTGTAAACTTCTGTGAAGTTACCCCTTAATCTCATACTCTCCAGTGAAAAAAGTATCAGCCTATCCAGCCTCTCCTTATAGCTCACTCCCTCCATTCCCAGCAACATCCAGGTTAATCTCTTCTGAACCCTCTCCAGCTTAATAATATCAAGGTCAATAATATCAAAGTGAATAGTCAAGGTGTTTTCTAAGGGTAGGGGAGACCAAAACTAGAGAACATAGATTCAAGGTGAGAGGGGAAACATTTAAAAGTGACCTAAGGGGCGGCTTTTTCACCCAGAGGATGGTGTGCCTATGGAATGAGCGGGCAGGGTGACCAGGCTGGACACAGTATTTCAGAAGGGGTCTCACCAATGTTCTGTACAACCACAACATGACATCCCAATTCCGGCACTCAAAGGTCTGACCAATGAAGACAAGTGTGTTAAACACTTTCTTAACCACAAGATCTATATGAGGTGCAAATTTTAAAGAATTATACCTGACGGGCGAGGTTTCTGTACTACAGCACTGCCAAAGGCTCTACTTTTAATTGTATAGGTCTTGCTGTTGTATGATTTACCAAATCCAAACTAAACTCCACCTGCCACCCCTCAGCCCAGTGTGTGATATTAATGCCACCTCACCGTCCCCCTTCAATTTTAAAGTTCCCATCCCTCTCCAAGAGGCCTGCACACTCCAGCCTTGATTTTCACAAAGACCCTGAGCTTGGGTTGCCTTGTGTGGTTTGGGGGAGGAGGGACGGATTGCAGACACAGTCAGTGGGGAGGAGGGGCTGGACAGTTATCACTGGCCTGGTATCATTTCATGGCTTTAGGAAGTGGGCAGTCGCATGTTAGAGGTGGGTAATACCGCTCGGTGCTTTGGGGCTAGAAATTAAGCTCTTCCTTCGTCTCTGGTGTTCAGTAATAAATATCCATTTGAGACCCTTCATTGGGCAGAGTGTGTCTGCAGGATTTCTTTCCCTAATATTGCAGACTACAGATCATAGCAATTAAAGCTGTTCATAGTTAATTTCGATGGCACAGCACGTACACTCAATATACTAGTTAAGACAAATATTTTGCATTTGTTTAACAATACAAAGTGTTTTCTTGCAACTCAGTAATGGCAACCTGATTATAATAAATAGGAGAAAGTGAGGACTGCAGATGCTGGAGATCAGAGCTGAAAAATGTGTTGCTGGAAAAGCGCAGCAGGTCAGGCAGCATCCAAGGAGCAGGAGAATCGACGTTTCGAGCATAAGCCTGTCTTCAGGAATGAGGCTGGTGTGCCAAGCAGGCTAAGATAAAAGGTAGGGAGGAGGGACTTGGGGGAGGGGCATTGGAAATGTGATAGCTGGAAGGAGGTCAAGGTGAGGGTATTAGGCTGGACATTGGCCTATCGCAGCTACACTGGCACCACCCCCTACCTTTTCCTCCGCAACATCGATGACTGTATCGGCGCTACCTCATGCTCCCACGAGGCGGTTGAACAGCTCATCCACTTTACTCACACTTTCAACCGCAACTTCACTTGGACCGTCTCAGAATCCTCCCTCCCCTTCCTAGACCTCTCCATTTCTATCTCGGGCGACCGACTCAACACGGACATTTTCTATAAACCGACCGACTCCCACAGCTACCTAGATTACACCTCCTCCCACCCTGCCCCCTGTAAAAACGCCATCCCATATTCCCAATTCCTTCGCCTGTGCTGTATCTGCTCCCAGGAGGACCAATTCTAATACCAAACAACTCAGATGGCCTCCTTCTTCAAAGACCGCAACTTCCCCTCAGCCGTGGTTGACGGTACTGTCCACCACATCTCCTCCACTTCCCGCACCTCCGCCCTTGAACCCCGCCCCTCCAATCACCACCAGAACAGAACCCCATTGGTCCTCACATACCATCCCACCAACCTCCGGATACACTGGATCATCCTTCGTCATTTCCGCCACCTCCAACAGACCCCACCACCAAGGATATATTTCCTTCCCCACCCCTATCAGCGTTCCGGAAAGACCACTCCATCCCCCACTCCCTCATCAGATCCACACCCCCCACCAACCCAACTTCCACTCCCAGCACCTTCCCCTGCAACCACAAGAAATGTAAAATTTGTGCCCACACCTCCCCCCTCACTTCCCTCCATGGCCCCAAGGGATACTTCCATATCTACCACAAATTCACCTGCACCACCACACACATCATTTACTGCACCCGCTGCACCCGATGTGGTCTTGTCGACATTGGGGAGACAGGCCGCCTACTTGCAGAACGTTTCAGAGAACACCTCTGGGACACCCGCACTAACCAAACCAACCGCCCCGCGGCTGAACACTTCAACTCCCCCTCCCACTCCACCAAGGACATGCAGGTCCTTGGACTCCTCCATCGCCAGACCATGGCAACAAGACGCCTGTAGGAAGACCACCTCATCTTCCACCTAGGAACCCTCCAACCACAAGGGATGAATGCGGATTTCTCCAGCTTCCTCATTTCCCCTCCATCCACCTTATCACAATCCCAACCCTCAGATTCAGCACCAACTTCTTGACCTGCAATCTTCTTCCCGACCTCTCCATCCCCACCCCCTCTCCGCCCTATCACCCTTACCTTAACCTCCTTCCACCTATCACATTCCCAACGCCCCTCCCCAAGTCCCTCCTCCCTACCTTTTATCTTAGCCTCCTTGGCACACCAGCCTCATTCCTGATGAAGGGCTTATGCCCGAAACGTCGATTCTCCTGCTCCTTGGATGCTGACTGACCTGCTGTGCTTTACCAGCAACACATTTTTCAGTTCTGATTATAATAAATCCACACCGAGCTGAAAGCGGGCACTAAAATATATCCCAAAATCTGGGTATGGCAGTTTAGTGGGTAGTGTCTCTGCCTCTCAGTCAATGCTCTGAATTTAATCCAATTCCTGAACTTGTGTGGTAGTGTTCCTAGCTCCGGACTAGAAGGCCTGGATTCAAGTCCTGCCTATTGCAGAGGTATGTCACATCATGTCAGAACAGGCTGATGAGCAAACACACAGGAGAATAATGTTCCAGCTTTATGGGTATTGCTGAGTGATGCTAGCGTCCCTACCTCCAGGCACAAAGGTCTAGGTGTAAAGCCCACAGAAGTGTCTCAGGGTACATCTGAACAAACTGATTAAAATGGATTTAGAATTGTGACCAGATATAGAAGGAAGAGGTGTCAGTATTGAATTTCAGAATTTAGGCCCAGGATGAGTGAAAGTGCAGCTATTCGTGTTGATTGGAGGCACATTTCGCAGCAGTAAAGGTTTATAAAATCAGAATGGTCATGGATAGGGTAAGTAGTCAGGGTTTTTTTCCCCAGGTTAGGGGTGTCAAGAACGATAGAGGATTGGTTGAAAGTGAGAGGGGAAAAGATTTGATGAGGCCTAAAGGGCATTATTTCACACAGAGGGTGGTGTT
Organism: Chiloscyllium punctatum; assembly: GCF_047496795.1. Lineage (NCBI taxonomy): Eukaryota > Metazoa > Chordata > Chondrichthyes > Orectolobiformes > Hemiscylliidae > Chiloscyllium > Chiloscyllium punctatum. Next base: position 16,263,899 of record NC_092745.1, on the reverse strand, counting down.
TGTTTGGAATGAGCTGCCAGAGGAAGTGGTGGAGTGTGGTACAATTGCGGCATGTGAAAGGCATCTGGATGCTGACAGACCTGGCGAGCTTTTCAAGCATTTTCTGTATTTCTTTTAAAAATGCATTCATTTTAACACAGGTATTCTGAATAAATTAAAAATTTTATTTTTTAATGACGCAGGGCCATGTAAATATATTTCAAATCAAACGAGACCATTTTCTGCTCAGAGTATGGCTCTGTGTATGACAGCAGCAATGATGCACCTACATGGAACAGGGAATGTGATGGAGACATAGTTTGGACAATGTACAAGGAGACCTCACATGGTCCAGTTTGGGAGAGGATGACACTACTGTGTGATTCAACTCAGAGAGCGAGAAAATGTAATCTGCCTGAGAAGGAATGGCCTATTACACTCTCTCTCCTTCATTGTTCCTCATCACAGGAATGTGTGCGAGCCAAAAAAAAACCTCCACAGTCATCGTTACCATTCTTATTTTTATGGAATCCCTGCAGTGTTGACACAGGCCCTTCGACCCAACAAGTCCATACCAACATTTCCAACCCATTTCCCTATAGTTACCCCTGACTACTTCACCTATCCTAGAAATCCCGGAACACTACAGACAATTTAGCACGACCAATCCACCGAACCTACACAGTTTGTGGTAGGAAACTGGACCACCCATTAGAAGCTCACACAGAAAAGTGGAGAATGTGCAAACTCCACACATACAGTCACCCAATGCTGGAATCGACCCAAGTCCCTGGTGCTGTGAGGCAGCAGTGCTAACCACCGTGCTGCCCTTTGGGTGATCACTGACCAGAATTCACTGGAATCTCCTCTCTGCCTAAAGCAAAGGGAATTAAGCCAAATCCAACTGTCCCTGGATGGAATCCCATTGCTAGCAGCTGTGTGAGTACAATATCTTCAGAAACAGAAAAGCGTTTTGGACAATCCCACAATTTTCCCTTTAGTCATGAGTTCCAATAATATCTGAACAGAGTTCTTTCAAGTTAAAAGTGTGTGTGTTTAGAAAGGGAAATATTGATTATATACTTGCAATACCCAAACAGTTTGCCATTCATCTTTCCATCATAGTTTGAGTAACATTGCTCTGGATCATAAATGTGCTATTTGAGCAGATTAAATAAACTAGCTTGACTTGTTCCTAAAATTGACCCTGACCCAGTCTGAGACCGATATGATCGGCCATATCACAAAACCTGGTTACATTTAACATTTGTTTTGAGCAGTGGAGGGGTGGGACTAGAAAAGGAAATAGTGACCCAAAAAGCCGGGGAACTATAGACCGGTGAGCCTGATGTCAGTGGTGGGAAAGATGGTGGACGGGATTCTGAGGCATAGCATTTACATACATTTGGAAGCCAAGGGCTTGACGTGGCTTTCTGCATGGAAAATCATGTCTCATTAATTTGGTTGAGTTTTTTGAAGAGGTAACAAAGAAGATTAATGAAGGCTGTTTGGTAGACATTGTCCATATGGACTTCAACAAGGTGTTCATTTGAAGAACAAAGATCAAAGAAAATTTACAGCCCAGGAACAGGCCCTTCACCCACCAAGCCTGAACCGATCCAAATGTACTGTCTAAACCTGTCGCCCAATTCCTAAGCATCTGTATCCCTCCGCTCCCCACCTACTCATGCATCTGTCCAGACGCATCTTAAATGAATCGACCGTGCCTGCCTCTACCGCCTCTGCTAGCAACGCGTTCCAAACGCCCACCACCCTCTGTGTGAAGTACCTACCGCGTGTATCCTCCTTAAACATTCCACTTCTCACCTTGAAAGCACGACCTCTCGTTATTGAATCCTTCAACCTGGGAAAAAGCTTGTTCGATCCACACTGATTCCTGAAGAAGGGCTTATGCCCGAAACGTTGATTCTCTTGCTCCTCGGATGCTGCCTGGCCTGCTGTGTTTTTCCAGCACCACATTTTTCAATTCTGTCCACCCTGTCTATACCTTTTGCAAACCTCAATCAGGTCCCCCTTCAATGTCCTTTTTTCTAGTGAAAGTAAACCTAACCTACTCAGCCTCTCTTCATAGCGAGTATTTCATTCTGATTGGTAGACAGATTAGTAAAGTTCGGTCACATGGGATACAGAGGAAGCTCGTCACAATTGGCTTGAAGGAAGAGGGGCATATTTCAGACGAGAGGCTTGTGAGCAGCAGTGTGCTCTAAGAATCAGTACTGAGTTCACTGCATTTCATCATTTATGTCAGGGTTTTAGATGTGAATATTGGGGCCATAGTTAGTAAGTTTACAGATTACATCAGAAAGGTGGTGTAGTAGATTATCTCAGAGTATAACGAGACCGCAATTAGATGGGACAAAGGGGCAAGGAGTGACAGATGAAGTTTAATTTAGATAAATCCGAGGTTTTGCAGTTTGGGAAGGCAAATTATGGCAGGAATTATACACTGATGTTAAGGTCCTGGGGCATGTTGTGGAACAAAGGGACATAGGACCGCAGGTACATTGTTCCTTGAAAGTGGAGTCGCAGGTGGACAATGTGGGACAGAACACATTTGGCACATTTGCCTTAATCAGTCGGAGCATTGAGTATATGGGTTGTGGTGGTATGTTGGATCTGTACAGGATGATGGTGAGGCCACTTTAAGAATACGACGTACAACTCAATGTCTGCAGAAATGATTTAGACACTGATGTTCCAGGACTGGAAGTTTGAGCTTCGTGGAGAGGTTGATTAGGTTGAGGTGCTTTCTCCTGGAGTATCAGAGGCTGAGGGGTGACATTATAGAGGTTCACAAAATCAGCAGTGGCATGGATATTCTAAACAGCCACGTTCTTCTCCCCAGTGTAGGGGAATCCAGAATAAGAGGGCATCGGTTGGAGGAGAAAGAGCGAATGATTTCGAAGGGACCTGAAGATAAATGTTTCACACAGAGAGTGGTGTGTGTACAGAAAGTGCTGTCTGAGGAAGTGGTGAAGGCGGTTGCAATCGCACATTTAGAAAGGATCTGAAAGAAGTGGGATATTGGTCAAATGCGGGCAAATGGGACTGGATAGAGATTTGACATCTGATCGGAGTGAACAGGTTGGACTAACGGGTCTCTTCCCGTTCTGCATGACTCTCTGATTCGATAAGAAGAATGACGAATAATTCTGAAAGGCCCTTTCAAGTCGGAATCCTCTTCACAGGAAGTTTATTGTGCCTCCATGCTCACATTGATTGAAAGCTGCATTAGTTAAATATTTGACAGAAGTGAGTCATGCATAATGGGATATGCACAACCTGATCAGTCAAATCTTAGTGCCTGGTGGAGAAGGCTCAAAGTATCTAATTACCCACTCCTGCTCCTCAGTCCCATGTTTCTGTGTTCCATTCAGCCCATCAAACCTGCTAGACAGGAACACTTAGATGCTACTTACTGCTATAAACTGGTGCACAGAAACACAGACAATTCAGCCCTTCAAAACTGTCCCACACGCTTTGAGTTGATTTGGTAAGTGTAATTGGAAAATCCAGGCACGGGGATGAAAGAGGCCCCTCATCTCTCTTTACAGAGCTTCCCCTCTCTGAAACTTGTGCTTCATTTGTTGGTCATGTTTAGACCCAAGTTCACTGAGAATACAGCCCCCAAACCTCACCCAGAGATGTCTCACAGAATCCTCTGGTCTCTCTGACTGCAATATGCAACAACAGAGCATTCATGAAAATAACACCCATTAACTTTCCAATAACAGAATGTGAGAACATCAGAACCAGGGACAGGTCGTTCACTCCCCAAGCCTGCCTTGCCCTTCACTAAGATCATGACTGGCCTGCTCTTGGTCTCAAATCCTCTTTCATACCCAATTCTTCATAGCCCTCAACTCTCTGACAGGTCAACATTCATCTAGCTCCTCTTCAAATACTTTCAGTCATCTAGCTTCCCGAACACTCTTGCGAAGAGAAATCATGACATTCAATCCCACCTGTTTGAAGAAAACACTTGCTGCTCCGATATCATGGCTTATTGATGTGAACAAAAGAGGTTGAGACAAGGGTTCAGGTAAAAATGACTGGTCCCGATATCAAGGCATCGGTTGCCTTCTGTTGACATCAAGGAGCTTAACAAAACTGGACTTAATGGGAATTAGAGTAAACTCTCCAGTGTTTGGAGTCAAACATGGCACAAAGGAAGATGTTCATCATCTCAGTCCTGGGTCAGCTCTGTGGGAGATCCTCAGGGTAGCTTCGTCTCCATAAACATCTTCAACTGTTTCATCAATGTCTCCCCACCCCCACCATCCCCACCATAAGATCAGAAGTGGGGATGGTCACAGAAGATTCCACAATGTTCAGAACATCTTGTCCCCCCTCAGCTCCTGAGTTGGTCTGTGTCCGTGTGCAACAAGACCCAGACACCACTCAGGCTTGTGCTGTTAAAGTGTCGGTAACATTCATGCAACATCACTGCCTGACACTGCACATTCCCACAGTAAAACAAGAGTTCATTCAGCACCTCACGCTGGTTTCACAGGAATGTGAGGAAGCCATTCAGCCCATTGACACTATTGGAGATGAACAGGGACAGCCCACTCAGTACCTCCGGCCTATTACTCAGGAAGAGAAGGAGTCTGGTGTGATGGACCACCAGAGCCCCTCGAAAATATTTGAAGGCAGTAGCGTAGACTCTAAAGTTTTCTTATTTTAAAGGGAATGTAAAGTGTCTGTTCCAGATGCAATGTGACAGCATCAAGAGAAAATTCAGAGAGAGTAGCAGCCAGGAAACATTCCCTGAAGCTTCCAACTCTGTGGAGACCCCAATAGTTTCTGATGTTACTGAGAAACCAAAACCCAGAGATCCAAACCTGTGAGAGCTGGCCACACCCATTCAGGCTGCATTAAAATTAACCTAAGGCCTCCCTCGCTGTTTACTCAAGTGTCTGAACTAGCCAGCTTGGTAACGATCGTTCAATCACTCTCTTAAAAGAAACCAGGACAAAATAACCTCTTATAGCTACAGCATCATCAGACTTGTCAGTACATCGACCTGTCAAACAGGAACCAGGGGTAACCCAGTCAGGCCCTTGGCCTTGTCCAATCGGACGAGGAAGATGCCAATCAGCCCCTTGAGTCACTTATACAGGAACAGCAGGAGGCCATTCCCACCTCAATGCACTTACACGGGGGCAGAATGTGGTAATTGATGCTGATTCCTGATGAATGTCTTATTCCGAAATGTCGATTCTCCTGCTTCTCGGATGCTGGCTGACCTGCTGTGCTTTTTCAGCTATCAACGCTCTACTCTGATCTCCAGCATCGGCAGTCTTAAGTGTCTCCAGATTGATGCTCTGACATGATGAACAATTCGAGCAGAGGCTGCACAGACAGATTGCTCCACGTTGTTCCTTGTGGCTCCGTTGCTCATGATACACATGTAGGACTTTAACATGGTGAGGAGGGAAGCCATATGTCTTGTGCGAAGTCACAAGAAGGCACCTTCCATCTCCGAGAAGCCAGCCTGGTGTTCTCTATGTAAGGCAGAAGCTGGTGGGAATGGCTACCTGTTTCAGATGGAAGGTATTGTGGCTGCTGTTGGGGATTGTGAACAACCTGGCGTTCAGTACAGGGTTCACACGCCGACTGCACAATAACGTGGGGAGAGTTAGTAAAGGCATATAAACTATTCGGAAAGCCATGTTAGATTGATGAATGGACTCTCTAAGTTCAAATAATGGTGATCTTGCTCGTGTTGACCTTGTCTAGTGCACGTCCTGTTCAGTTTAACCTGTATGCCTTACTCGGTCCAAGTCTATTTCCACCCTATGATCTCTCTGGCCATGCTTACGATGACCTGCCCCCACTGCTCATAAACAAAGTGTTTCCCTGTACTGAGGTACACGTGACAATAAAACAAACCAATCAATCCTGGGTAAAGTATGGAATTTCTCACACTACCAATGTGTCTTTTGGAAACAAGTGATCGCTGCCACTCCTCGTGTTTCAGCGTCACCATTTCTTCGTCCTTCACAGCTCTACAGGTTAAACACTTAGCTTCTTTACTCTATCCTCATGTTACCATCACTGGTGTCTGTGGTAAGAAGATCATTCCTTACAAAGGACATCAAATCTGTAGAGAGTGCCCCAAATGCTCTCTCAGCAAGGCTGTACAACAGCAGGAAGATGGCTTTACTTATGTACTCGAATAATCTTACAATGAAGGACAGCATACCATTGACTGTACCCATTACTTACACAGGGTTTGATTCGGAGCAGTCAGCATCGACTTGTGAGTGGGAGATCATGTTTCCCAAATTTGTTTGCGTTCTTTGATTAAGTGACCAGGAAGGTTGATGAGGACAGAGCGGTAGACATAGTCTCTATGGATTTCAGTAAGGCCTTTGATAACGTCCCAAACGGCAGGCTGCTCTGGAAGGGGACACCACGTGGAATGCTGGGGGAACTGGCAAATTGGATACACAGTTGGTTTGATGGTAGAAGGCAAGAAGGTTTAGTGGAAGGATACTTGTCAGACTGGAGGCTGGGTCCATAGCTGTTTGTTATCTATGAATTAGTTGAGAATGTACAAGGCATGATAAGTAAGTTTGCAGATGAAACTAAAATAAGTGGAAGCATGATCAGTGAGGAAGTTTATCAGAAATTGCAGCAGGACCTTAATCAGGTGGAGAAATGGGCAGAGAAATGGCAAATGGAATTTAATATAGATGCGTGATGTTTTACATTTTGGGAACTCAAATCAAGGTAGGAGTCTCATGGTGAATGGGAGGATCTTCAAGTGTGTAGTGGGCAGAGAGACCTTGGTGTTCAGGTGCACGGTTCTCTGAGAGTGGAGTCACAGGTAGGCAGGGCAGTGAAGAAGGCTTTTCGCACACTAGCCTTCATCAGGTAGGACATTGAGTATAGAAGTTGGGAATTTATTTTGCAGTTATACAGGACTTTGCTAAGGCTGCACTGAGAGTATAGTATTCAGTTTTGTCACCTTGTTACAGGGAGGATGTTATTAAACTCGAAAGAGTGCAGAAGAAATTTTCAAGGACGTTGCCAGGACCCAATGGTCTGAGTTATAGGGAAAGTTTGGACAAGCTAGGACCTTTTCTTTAGCGTGTAAGAGACTGAGGGGGGACCTTATAGAGCTGTATAAGATCATGATGGTAGGGTTAATGCTCTCAGTCTTTTTCCAAGGTTTAGAGAATCGAGGACGAGAGAGGATCAGTTTAAGGTTAAAGGGGAAGGAATAAAAGGGAACCTCAGGGGCCACTTCTTTACACAGAGGCTGGTACGTGGAAGAGCTGCCAGCAGATGTGGTTGAGAGGGTTACATTAACAACATTTCAAAAGCATTTGGTTAAATATTTGGATAGGAAAAGACTGGAAGGATATGGGCCAACTGCAGGGAATTGGGGTTAGCGTGGATGGACATTTACAAGGTGGAGTCGAAACCCCTCTGTTAATTAAAACCAAACACCCAGAAAAGCTGGCCTCACCTGGTAGTCTGTTAAGATATGAGTGACACAGATCTCCAACATTCCACTATTTAAACAAAAATTAGCAAGTTAGTTTCTTAACTTTAATAGTGAACACTAAACAACAGCTACTCACAAATACAAGCCCCTCTTTTCTTAGCTACTTACTATCTGACTCCGACTCTGGAAAAATATTCTGTTCCAAAAGCCCACATATTAAACATTACAATCTCAAGACCACACAGTCTCCATCTTCCCCGCTGTGTTCACTCTTCCAGCTGCTGATCTTCCTGGGTCATTTTCTTTATTTTAAGTAGGTTTACATGAACATGTGTCTTTGATAGAGAGTGTTTGAGATGGCCAGTTAGCACTGCAACTCGACAGCAGTTACTCTGCTGTAGGATGGCAGTGGTTCTCCCTCTAGTTTCAAATGCTGGGTGTATATACTCCCCATGATACAACAATTCTCATAATTTGATTGCTTTCCAGATGTCCAAACAATAATATTCAAGTTTCGTTGGCTTCTGGTATCCTGAACGTTATTTAAAATCTTTGGTTGTATTTGAATTGTTGTCAAAACAGCAACCAAAACTCAGGTCTCCATTTCCCAGCTAATGATGACATAAGGAACAATCTGACCTTTAGCTGGCATCTGTGCTGTACTTTCTATTCAACAAAACCCGTTCTGTCTTAAAGTGACCTGACATGCTTTCGGCTTCATAAGACCTCCCTCCTTCAGAAAACAAAAGAACCATCAGAATGAAAAGATGGCTTCGTTTCTTTTCCTCTAATTCTTAATCCCATTATTATAAATTACAAAAGTATTAATCTCAGTTATGTCATTCATATTAATTTTGTACACCTATTTAAACCAGAATAAGTCAAATCTTATCTAAACGTTTTCCTTTAAATCCGCGATAACACATCTGCTATCACATTTTAGGACCCACAGCATGTACATTTTGTAAGTTTAAAGTTGGTGTGATAAGACACCAATGACATACTCCCATATTCTGGTCTTTAAATATTCCAAAAAACGTGGGAGGTTTGTCGTTGTCCACAACCATCTCCGACAATTTATTTGTCATGTAAACATTAAAATATTGTCAGGTCAGTGCAAACCTTAATCATTCTTTTTCAATAATGGAGAATGTTGTATTTTTCTTTCTGGTGGATATTGCGTTTTTCGACAAGTAGCCAATTAGCCACTCAAATCCATCATAACCTTTCTGTATCAATACATCTCCAACCCCTAAATCCCTAGAAGCAAATAGAATTTTCAAAGGGTTTCAGAATATTTGGTATAGCTAAAACTGATGCGGTCATTAATCCTGCTTTAAAATTCTCAAATACCTCCTGACATTGTTCTGTCCACCACAATTCTGTTTCCTTCTTTTCTAAATCCATCAGTGGTGCCAATACGCTGCTGAAGTTTGGAACAAACTTCCGATAGAATCCAATCAGTTCCAAACATTGAAGCACCTTTCTTCGAGGATGGTCGTGGAAATTCCTCAAAGCCCTTCGTCTTTGTGTTCCATGGGGCCAACCTCCCATGTCCAATGTAATGTCCCAACAACGTCACCTCTGCCTTCGCGAATTCTGTTTTCTTTAAGTTTATTACCAAGTTTGCTTCTTGTAATCGTTCAACATGCTCTGCCAACTGTAACATGTGAGCTTTCAATCACTTGCTAAAGGTCACTACATCATACAGATAAACTACGCAATTTGTTCATCTGACCATACCTCTGTTCCTGACTCACTAAACCTGGCTTGGAAGGGAATTCCTATCACTGGTGGCAATACTAATTCGTCATCCCCACAGGAAATCGTCAAAATTTCAGAGTTTTTATCTGCCACGTGCTTCATTCTATGCTGTGCCCTTCAGGTGCTGTTTAGCTAACTCACCTACTCCATCTAATCTCTCCGTCACCTCACATACATAATCCGAGTGTGAGATCTCTGACTTTGGTCCTGTCAATTTATATTCAATTAATTCCAAAGGACCTCTCACTTCAAATATTAACTCAAAGGAAGCAAACTGAGTAGATTTATTTCGAGCAAATATTTTTTGTCCAATGGCAAACAATTTAATGAGACACCTTAATTCCAATCATTCCGGTAATCCTGACAGTACACTGTTAACAAGGTCTTCAGCGTCTGATGCTAACTTTCCAAGGCTCCCTGGGATTCAGGATGGGACGCCGTTGATTTAAACTGCTGTATGCCTAAGTTATCCAATGACTTCCTTAAACATCTGATTGGTAAAATGATACCTTGGTCTGACTGAATCTCTCTGCGGAGCCCACAGGGAGTAAAGAAAGCTACCAACTCCTCCACCTCCCTTTTTACTTTAACACTCCATAATAGAATTGCCTCTGGAAATCTGGTAGACACATCCATTATGGCTAGTAAATATTAGTTTCCACTTTTATTTTGGATAGGGGAGCTACACAACTCATCAGAACCTACGTGAAATGTTCTTTGAATGCAGGAATTGGTAACAAAGGTTCTGGCTTTATTACTGCCTGTGACTTACCTACCATTTAGAATGTTTGACATGTACGTCAAAAAATAACCACGTCCGTGTGCATTGCAGGCCACTAGAAATGCCTCCGTACCTTAGCCTGAGTCTGCTGTACACCTAGGTGACCTCCTGCAGTTAGTTTATGTGCTACCCATAAAACTGTACGCTACCTCTAAAACAATCTGGTGCACTTCGGACCATTTCCCTTCTGCACTAACCTATCGGGGTCTCCATTTTAATTTTAGCATTCTATCTTTAAGTTAATAACGTTCGACAATATATTTTGATTCCTGTTCTGTGTGTGTGCATGTGTATGTATGTGTGAATGTGTGTGTATATATCTATTGTTAGTCCATTAGCCTTTCTGGACTAAACACCTCTGTCTGATCCAAGCCTGTTCAGGTTTTTCCTGGACCGTTTCATCAAACAGGGGGTCAGTTCACTGCACATCAACTCCTTTGGCTTTTTATTACGGTTTTCCTTCCTGCTCTAACTTATGACAGTGGAATCTTGTTACTATACAGTCTGGAAAAATCCTGGGTATTTTTCTTTTAACTCGCCAATTCCCTAGTTTTCCTTTTGCCTTCTCCAATACAAAGGGTGCCACTCCCACCTTGGATCCTGTTAAATCGTTCACAAGAATAAACTGTATTCCTGGAAATGACACTCTGTTACTCACTGTCACTGTTACTGCCCCAACCTTGATTTGGTATTCCATCCTGATGTTACACAAGGGAATACTTAATTTCTAACCCTATTCCACAAATTGTTACGATCTTGATTAAAATGTCAGAAAGAGTGAAAATACTTTCATCTCTCACTATTAGAGGCCGAGAGAAAGTGAGGGCTTGCAGATGCTGGAGGTGAGAATTGAAAAGTGTGGGGCTGGAAAAGCATAGCCAACCAGGCAGCATCTGAGGAGTAGAAGAGTTGACGTTTCAGGCATAAATCCTTCATCAGGAAAGTGGGAGGTGGGGTAAGGGAGGGGGAAGGGGGCCGAGAAATAAATAGGAGAGTGGGAGTGGAGCTGGGTGTCAGATAGCTTGGAAGGCGATAGGTAGACGCAGGTGGGGTGTGATGGTGATAGGTCGGAGAGGAGGGTGTTGTGGATAGGTGGTAGGACAACTAGAACCCTCAAACTAGAACCATCATCAACGTTGACTTCACCAAATTCCAAATCTCCCCTCCCCCAACCTCTGCCAGATTGAACCATTCAATCTCGCACTGCCCTCTTGAACCGCCCTAACTATCCAGCTTCCTTCCCAGCTTCCGACTCCACCCTCCCAACCGACATATCACTATTACTCCCACCTACATTTTCTTATCGCCTTCCCAGTGACCCTCCCACCAGCCCAGCTACTACCCTTGTATTTATCTTTCAGCCCCATTGTCCCGCCACCACATTCCTGACAATTGATTTCTGCCTGATATTCGATTGTTCTGCTTTTCGGATGCTGCCTGATCTGTTGTGCTTTTCTAGCGTCTCACTTCTCAACTATTAGAGATTGAGCAGATCCCATATCTCACAAAATTATAACTTCTTGTCCTTCTCCCCCGATCTTTCTAAGTAAACTTTATCTACTGAGGCGAATTCTTTCAGAGATCAGGTACAAACTCCATACCCAGACCCTGCCTCGGCTGTGTACTCGACTGCAGCTCTGGCTCTGCTTTGGGTCTCCTTTACCAGTTTCACCAATGCCAGTGGCTTAGCCTCTTCTACCTCATCTTTCCCCAAAGTGCCTTCCTTCACCGACCATCACAGTGTGTCCCAGCTTACTTCAATGAAAACACCTTTTCCCAGTGCCCTTCTTAAACCATCAGCACTGTCATTTTATGTGTTCCACTCCCTTATACTGAGAACACCTGAGGCCTTTCACCTCCTTTCAACCCCTTTGGGCTTCTTTTTTCACCTGTGGTAAACTATTGTGCGCTACTGTTTGCTTTGTAATGTGTGAACTTCCCTTCTCCCAATTTCTGTCCCTCATAGCATGAAAATTCTCCTGGAAGCTAAATTTCATCTCATGCACCAATGCATATTTACCTGCTATTTCTGCCGTGCTTCTCGCTACTTGAACTTTCTGTTCGTGCACATGAATTTTTACCATCTCTGGAAGTGAGTCTTTCAACTTCTCCAGCAGATTAATCTCCCTTCGAGCCTCACAGGTCTTATCTATTTTTAAGTCCAGCACCCACCTGTCAAAATGACTGTAGTTAATTCTTTCAAACTTAACATAAGTCTGACCTGGTTCCGTCTCTATTTTTATGAACCTGTGTCTATATGCTTCTGGTACCAATTCATAACCAATCAAAACAGCCAATTTGACATCTGCATAATCTCTTGATCCCTCATCTGACAGCGCTGCACATACCTCACCAGCTCTGCCCACCAGCTTAGTCTGAACGAGCATTTCCCACAAGTTCACTGGACACGTCATCTGCCCAGCCATTTTTTTCAAATGAAATAAAAAAGGTTTTGAAATTTTTCTCACCGAAATATGACAAGGCGCTAACATAGTTGTATACATCCCGATGTTCTCCCTTCATCTCCATCCTGTTAATTTAACTTTCTTGTCTAATTCCCAACTTCTGAATCTCAAATTCTCTCTCTCTTTCTTTTTCCTCTCCTTCACTTTTTTTCTCTCTCTGTTTCCGTCTCTTTCTTTATCTTCTAACTTCAGTTGCCATATTTGCAATTTAAGTTTTATCTAACTCGCCTGCACTTGTCTGTTTCTCAGATACATCAAAGTGCTTTACCAAGTCCATTACAATTTCAGCTTTCCTTTTTTCCCTGGTTAAACCCAATTCCAACCTATTTGCTAATTCTAAAAAATGTCCTCCTTTTGTCTTTCTAAACTTTCTTGGCAAATTTGGGAACCTCTTTAGTAATGTTAAAAGCCTTTTCCCTCACTTTTAATTTAAACCACCACCAGTAAACAAAATTAAACAAATTTTCCACCCGGGTTTTATTTGAAGATCTAGGTCACTAATTGCAACGTGTTGGAATTTACTGGGACATTTTGTACCTGAAATCTGTTCAAATTTGTCCAGGTCCCATCCGGCAGGGCCCCAAACTGTGGAGACATCTATGTCGAGCACTTCTGTTAATTAAAACCACAAACCTAAAAAGCTCACCTCACCTCGTAATCTGTTAATACATGAGTGACAAAGAACTCCCAAGTTCCACTAATACAAGAAAAAGAACAGTTTGTATGTTTGCAAGTTAGCTCGCTGTGCTTGAAGGTTTGTTTTCTGACGATTCGACACTATGACAAAGTAACATCATCAGTGAAACTCTCTGCTGAAGCGCTGGTGGTATGTCGCGCCTCTCTATTTATAGGTCTTGGGTTCTTAAGATGGGTGATGTCATTTCCAGTTCTTTTGTTTTAAAAGAGAAGGTCGATAGGATCTAAATTGCTGTGTTTATTGATGGACTTCTGGTCAGAATGCCATTCCTCTAAGAACATCCTTGCTTGTCTTAGTATGTGTGTGCATTGTCCCAATCAAAGTGGTGCCCTTCTTTGCCTGTATGTATGGAACATAGTGATAATGGGTCATCTCTTTTGGTGGCCAGTTGGTGTTCATGTATCCTGGTAACACAACAACAGGACCAATTCAATGGCGGAAAAATGATTTTATATACACTGTTTAAATAATGTTTGTGCAGATAAGTAACATTTTTCATATGTGCACAACACATTCTAAATGAACAACGGAGACACAGTTAACAAAATGTGATGCATATGATGTATAAAAATTATATAACATTAAAACATCATTTGATTCTCATCTAAAATGATGTGTTCCCCTTCCCTCAACGTTCCCTGTTTTTCTGGAATTCTCCATTCCAATCTCTCATTCTTATCAGGATGTGTTACAAATTCTTGCTTCTGGTGTCCCAACTTATTTCAGGTAATCCCCTTTCTCCCAGAATTGAATATATTGGCCTGTTGGATACTTTCCAAAGCTAGTGTCTGTCATATTATTGGAGATAAAAATTCTGGCATCAGAGCCAGCAATTGAACACGTTACTCTGTTGTCCATGCCCTATACAAAGGACCACAGTACACAGGAATTGCCAAAACATTGAGGGATGTGCATCTACTTCTTTCGATGATCTAGTTTCCTCATTTTTCACATTTCCTCATCTATGTTGTCTCACTCTTTCTCTCTTTGTATCTACTTAAGTAATTTACCAATTATTCTTTGCGTCTCCTCTCTCAAAGCTCCTTCTTTCGGTTTATATCTATTGGACTCTTCTTGATGTAATGTGATTATAATTGAACAATGTAACTACAATGACATGTGGGAGGAGCTGGCCAGAGTTAATTGGAAGGGGAGCCGAGCTGGGCAGACCATGGAACAGCAAAAGCAGGAATTTCTGGGGATATTTCGGAGGATATCAGAAATTCTCCCAAAGGTGATGAAACATACTCATGACAGGACAAGGCAACCATGAGTAATAAGGCATCAAACCAAAAGAGGAAACATACAATGTGGTGAAGATGATTGGAAATCCAGAGAATTCATTGGCTCGGAAACTACATAAAGCTGGCATCACTGTCACTGCAGAGCTCTTAATCATGTTCAGGGAGAGAAACAGAGGAAACACATTCACTTTAAACACAGAAAATGGGATTACTTAAGGAAAAAGATTCAGATGAATTAAACAATTGAATTAAAATCAGTTAATTGGTTTTGCAGAATGTGTCAGATTGAAAGCATGACCCGGGAAGAGACCCTCAGCAGAATGACAGTATGAAAATGGAAGTGTTACCACATCAGAAACCAGAGTAGGTCACTGAGTACATGACTGATGGGTGAATGGGTCTCAATGTGAACTAAGGGACAGACAGCAGAATTGCATTGCAGATATTGCAGCTCAAAACTGCGTATTTATGTAGTGCTGTAGACTACAGCAGCAGAAGCAAAACAGCATTCAACCACAACCTGTAACTTTTAGCCTCGAATAATTTCCTCAGTCTGCCATTACCATCAATATGATCTATGTTTCAGTAATGACTGTGGGTGAACATGACTGGGTCAGAACCACGTGAACCTAAACTTGACGTGAACCCTTTAAAGCTACCACATTTGACCAACAGATCTGATCGAAACTCCGCAATCCTGTCATACTCTGACATAACTGGTGATGGATGATGAAACAAATGACTGGAGGAAAGGGCTCCACAAATATCCCCATCCTCAGTAATCGAACAGCTCTGCACATCAGTGTAAAAGACCAGGATGTGGAAGCTGCACCACCCCCAGCCAGAAGTGTTGAGTTGATGATCCACCTCACCCTCGCCATGATACCCACAGAATCACAGATGCCAGTCTTCAACCAATTCATTTTGCTGTACGTGACATGAAAAACCAGCTGAACACAGTACGTACGAAAAAGGCAATTGTCCCTGACACCATTCCTGTAATAGGACTGAAGACTTGTGCTGCACAACAAGCCGTGTCCCTGGGGAAGCTCTTTCATTCCAGCTCTAACTCTGACATCTCCCTGGTAATGTGGAAAATTACTCAACTATGTGCATTTCCAAAGAGGATTATAATTACAATCTGGCCAGTTACCTCCCCCTCAGTCCCACCTTGACTGTCAAATTGGTGGGAGTTCTTTTTGACAGAGTTATCAAGCAGCACAGAAATAACCTGCTCAGTACAATTTCAGATAGGTCCCCATGTAGAGATGGTGCTGCTGTGGAAAGGTCACTGGATTACTAATCCAGACCAGGCTAATGCTCTGGCAGCTGGTGTAAGTTAAAAAAAATTGACGAAATATTAAGATGCAAAATCTGGTGTCCGTAAATAGTGACCTTCAAGCCAATGTCGATTGTACACACCAATTTGATTCACAAATGTACATTCAGAAAGTGAATCTCCCGTGTTTTCCTGGTCTGTCCTAAAAGTGACTGCAGACACACAGACATGTGATAAACTCTTCAATGGTCTCGGAATCCGCCAAACAAGACATTCTATTGTATCAAACTGTTCCGAGGTCGAAAGGATAAAACCGGAGAGAACACCCGGCCCCATCCTCAGTATCGGAAAAAGGGAATGAGAAACACAGTCCTGTTGACCCTGCAGAGACCTCCTTCCTAACATCTGAGAGCTTGTGACAACATTTACAGACTACATAGAAACATCGGGAATGGAGTAGGTCATACAACACATTGAGCCTTCCCCATTCCAGTTCATGTTCAAATATGTACACAATGCACTTTTTCCACACACTGTACACATCCCTTAATGTGATTAACTGTGGGAAGCTATAAAGTAGGATGTGCAGTAGTCCATTTGGTCTGTCGAGTTTGCTACCCAATTCAATATAATGATACCTTGCCCTTTATTTCCATATCGTTCTCCTTCTCTCGCACCATTCCTTTACTGTCTCTAAATCCTTATTTATATTCAGTGTCTTCGCTTCCAGGTTCGAGTGCATTCCCCAGGTTCACCAGTCGCTGAGTGCAGACATTTATTGTCATCTCATTGCAGAATGGTCTGTCTGTACCTTATACTGTGGACCCTTGTTTTAGATACCACAGCCAGGGGAATTATTGTCCCTGCTTCCAATCCGTCTCACCCTGTCAGAGCTTTATATATCTCACTGAGATCTCCACCCATTTTCCTAAACCCCATGGAATACAGGCCCAGTCGCCCCAAACTTTGCGCCCACAACAAGCCTGTCATCCTAGAGATCGGTCTGGTCATCCTTCACTGCTCTCCCTCAATGTCAGGTTTGTCCTTTATTATGTACTGAGACCAAATCTGCAGAATACTGCACATGTTTGAGATGGGGTCTCACCAAAGCTCTCTACAGCTGCAGTAAGACACGCCTCCTCCTGGACTCAAATCCCCCTGAAATGAAGGTCAGCACATCATTGATCTTCCTATCTGGTTCTTGCTCCTGCAATATTGCTTTCAGTGACTGGTCTACAGGAGATCCAGATTCTTTGCAATGCTCCAGCTCCCCACTTGGTAGGTCTATGTACACTGGGCAGCGTGTGAATGCCATTCCCAGTATTGCCATGTGGGTTCAGACCTCACTCTGCTGCAGAGACCTCGGAGGGCGGCGCAGAATGAAACAACAAAAAGGCCCATACGTCGCTTTTCAGATCAACATGTTTCAAACAATCCCTTTTCAAACGAAAAGCTGCCAATCTCTTGTTCCAACCAAAGGGCACACTGTCACCTCAACCCACCTTGCTCTCCATCTGCCACGTATTTGCCCATTCACTCCACTTGTCTTAGTCACCTTGAAGCTTTTTTACAACCTCCTCACCCACTCGCAATCCAACATCCTTTAGTTCTATCAGCAGGTTGGGATATATTGTATTTGATTCCTGCAACCAAATGTTTAATGGGTATTGTGAACAACTGGGACCTGAGCACCGATCTCTGTGATATCCCGGAAACCTTCCTCTGTTATTTTATTAAAATAATATTTATTTCCTGAATCTGGGTGTGACTGGCTGGGCCAGCATTTGTTGCCTGTCCCTGGTTGCCCCTTGCGAAGGTGGTGGTGAGCTGCCTTGTGGAACAGCTGCAGTCCACTGTGGATTCAGTGACAGTAACACCATTGAATGCCAAGGGGCAGGTTAGATTGTATTTTAGTGGTGATGTTCACGGTCTGGCATTTGTGTGACGTGACTATTACTTGCCACTTGTCAGCCTGGATACTGTCCAGGTCTTGTTGTATTTGAACATGGACTGCTTCAGTATCTGTGGAGCCACAAATGTTGCAGAAGATTGTGCAATCATTGGCAAACATCTCCACTTCTGACATTAAAATGGAGGGAAGGTCATTGATGAAGCAGCCCTGAAGATGTATGGGCCTAGGCCACTGCCCGAGGGACTCCTACAGATTTATCCTTGAGCTGAGTGACTGACCTTTATCAACCATGACCATCTTCCTACGTGTCAGGTATGATTCTAACCAGCGGGGAGTTTGCCCCTGATGCCCATTGATTCCAGTTTTGCTAAGGCCCCTTGATAACACACTTGGGCGAAGGCAGCCTTGATTTAAAGGGCTATCACTCTCACCCCACCTCTGGAATTCAGCTCTTTTGTCCATGTTTGAACCATGGTAATGAGGTCAGGAGCTGAGTGGCCCTGATGGAGCCAAAACTGGGCGTCATTGACCAGGGTATTGCTGATCAGGTGCTGCTTAAAAGCACTGAGACCTTCCACCACTTTACTGAAGATCGAGAGTAGACTGATGCGGTGGTATTGGCCGGATTGGATTTGGTCTGCTTTTTATATACAGGAGATACTTCGGGTAATTTTCCATGTAATCGGGGAAATGTTGTTGTAACGGTATTGGAACAGCTTGGTGAGGGCAGTGCCAAGGTCTGGAGAACAACGTTTCAGTACTATTGCCAGAATGTTGTCAGGGTATGTCCCCTCTGAGGTATCCAGTGTCTCCAACTGAATCTGGATATCGTGTGGAGTGAATCAAATTGGCTGATGACTGGTAACTGAATTGTTGAGGGCCACTGGAGGAGGCCGAGATGGATCATCCACTCAGCAGTTCTGACTGAAGATTGTTGCGAATGCATGAACGTTATCGTTTGCACTGAAGTGCTAGGCTCTTCCATCATTAAGGATGGGGATACTTGTGGAATGTCCTCCTCCGATGACTTGTTCAATTGTCCATAACTGTCCTCAACTAGAAGTAGAAGGACTGCAGAGCTTAGATCTGCACCGTTGTTTGTGGGATCACTTCGCTCTGTCTATGACTAACTGCTTATGCTGTTTGGCACACAGGTAGTCCTGGCTGGTGACTTCATCATGCAGACACCTCATTTTCAGGTATTCCCAGTGCTTCTCCTGCCCTCCTGCACACTCCATTGAATCAAGGTTGATCCTCTGGCTTGATGTTAATTGTTGTGAGGAGGATATGCCAAGCCATGAGGTTGTGCTGGAGTACCATTCTGCTGCTATTGATGACCCACAACATATTATCGAAACCCAGACTTGAGCTGATAGATCTGTTCAAAGTCTGTCCTATTTAGCATGGTGACAGTGCCACCTAAAATGGTGGAGGTTATTCTCAATATGCAAGTGTGACTTTATCTCCACAATGACTATGCGGTGGTCACTCTTACGCGATACTGTCATGGACAGATACTTCTGCAGCTGGCAGATTAGTAAGGCTGTGGTCAAATATGGCTTTTCCCTCTTGTGGGTTCCTTCAACACCTGCCGCAGACCGAGTCGAGCAGTTATATCCTTTCAGACCCAACCAGCTCAATCAGTAATGTTGCTGCTGAACCACTCTTGTTGTGGACAATGACGTCCCTAACCCAGAGTACATTTTGTGCCTTTGCCACCCTCAGTGCTTCCTCCAAGTGTAGTTCAGGTTGGAGGAATACTGACTCATCAGTTGGAAGAGGCTGGTACATGGTAATCAGCAGGAGGTTTCCTTTCCCATGTGTAAACTAACGCCATGAGAGTTCATGGGATACAGAGTCACTGTTGAGGACTCCCAGAACAATTCCCTTCAAACTGTATCCCACGGTGCCACCACTTCTGCTTTGTCTGTCCTGCTGGTGAGAGAGGAGATATCCGGGGAAGGTGATGGGGTGTCAGGGATATAGTCATACTCACAGAATCAGACCTTAAATACAATGTCAGGCTGTGACTTCACGTGTCTGTTTATTTCTATTCACTGTCTCCTGCCAGCTGTCCCATTCTAGAAGCATGGCCATATATTCACCCCAATCCACGAAGATTTGATTTTGCAAACTAGGCTTGGAGCTTTACCAAAATCTTTCTGAAAATCCACATGTTTTACATCCATTGCTTCTCTTTCATTTGTCTCCCAGTCTGTTTCTCAAACATAATTCCCATTTCATAAACCTGTGTTAGTGACCATTATGACCATTATTTTCAGTCCCAATAATTTCTCCCAAACGATTCACTTAATTTGTTCGATGTTCCATGTACTATTTCGTTTTCCACGCCAGACATGGTTTTCCTGGTATTGTCCGAAAGTTCTGTGAAGACAGAACTGAAGTAGTGGATTCATAGTTTTGCCATTTCCCTGTTTCCCATTCCACATTCTCTGGTTTCAAACTGGAAAAAACCTGCACTTTTTTTCATACTTCTCACATTGACATAATTTGACAAGCTATAACAGTTCACTCTTATAACCTTTGTGAACATTATCTCCAGAAACCCATCAATTCTTGTGTTAAGCTGCTCAATCATTGACCTTCCACATCATACACTCACAGGAGCATAGTCTCTGTGCCAACAGAAATACAGCACGATCTGTATTAGTCCCACTTTCCGACAGAAGGTTCATAGCCTGGAATGTTATGGCATTCCAAGTACTTGTCCAAGTACTTTTAATAGTTGAGAGGTTAACCTTGATAACTCCCCTCTCAGAAATTACTTTCCAGACCCCAACACCCTCTGGGTGAAGAAAAAGTCATCTTTAAATCCTCTCTGAACATCAAACCCTTCACTTTAAAATTGTGCTCCCTTGTTCTTGACCCTCTGTCTAAAAGGAACAGATGCTGTCTGTCCACCCTGTCGATGCCCCTTGTTAACTTATCCTTCTGAGTCACATCCCCCTCAGCCTCTCTGTCAAAAGTAAACAACCCGCGCTTATCCAGCCTCTCTCCATAGCTGATATGCTCCATCCCAGGGAACATCCTGGTGAATCTCCTCTGCAAACCCCTCCAGTACAATCACATTCTTCCTTATAATGAGGCTCCCAGAACGACATACAGTACTCCATCATGGACTAAACCAAGCCCTGTATAGCACTTATAATCTACTCCCTGATTAATAAACGCTCCACCCAAGGTTCAATTCTTAACTAGTCCATTACCCTGTTCAGTCACATTCAAGGATGTGTGGAGAAACACCCTCTGAGCTCCCTAGTGTGCTGCCAATCATTGTGTACACCCCATGTCTGGTTCCTCCTTCCAAAGTACATCACCTCATATTTATCAGGATCACATTCCATCTGCCATTGATCTGCCCATCTGATCATTCCACTTGTATTTTCCTTTAAAATCATAACTTCCTCCTCACTACCAACCACCCTGTCAATCTTTGTGTCAAACACAAACTTGCTTATCACAATTCCCACCCCTCCACCCACTCCCCCTCCAGATTCACATCTATACCATTTATGAATGCTGCAAACAATAAGGGACACAGCACTGATCCCTGTGGTACACCAGGGGACACTGGTCTCCAATCACACAAACAGCCTTCTCCCACCACCCTCTGCCTCCTGACACTAAGACAATTTTCGCTGTAACTTTTCAAGTTATCCTTGATACTGTGAGAATTTACTTTTTTTTTCAGTTTCCCATGCGGAACTTTGTCAAAGGCATTGCATCGAAACTAAATAAGCAACCTCCTCAAACTAATTGAATCAA
Source organism: Chiloscyllium punctatum (assembly GCF_047496795.1). Taxonomy (NCBI): domain Eukaryota; kingdom Metazoa; phylum Chordata; class Chondrichthyes; order Orectolobiformes; family Hemiscylliidae; genus Chiloscyllium; species Chiloscyllium punctatum. Next base: position 16,242,512 of record NC_092745.1, on the reverse strand, counting down.
CTCCATTAGTGTGACTTCACTCTGATAAAGTCATGATGATTATCACAATCAAGCCTTGCCATTCTGATTGGAGTTCAATTTTCTCCTTCTCTATTTTCTCCAGTAGTTTCCCGAACAATGATTTAATACTCGCTCGTCTATAGTTTCCTGGTCTATCTCTACCACCCTGACTGTGAAGTGCAATCATAATAGCTGTTCTCCAGTCCTCTGGCACCTCCCCTATTGTCAGATTCTAATTAAAATTTCCAATCAGCGTCTTTCCTCCCTTGACTCCAACATTATCCAGACATGCAGATTGGTCCAATTTTATACCAGACAAAGCCTCAAACCGCCGCTCGTATTTTACATCAATCTCTTTCCAAGAGCTTTCCAGTCCATCTTCTCGAATTCTGTACCTGCATCCTCCTTCTCCCAAGTAAAACAGCTGTGATGTTTACATGTAGCAATCTATCAATGTTCTCCGGGTGGACACACTGATTGCCCCTTTGGTTTCTGATGGACACTAACTGTTGCTGATTATTCTGTTCTACTTGTCCTTGTAGAAATCATGGGATTCTCTCTCATCTCTCCTGCTTGCACTTCTCCATGTCCCTCAGTTGTTCTCTCCCCTCTATGTTTCTAAGTTTCACTAAAATCACCTCTCAACTTTTGAAACTCGAGATCACAGGCTGAGTTTCCCCATCAGACAATCTTGCCATTTTAGGGATTAATCTGGAGAATACCTTTTGCACTTCGTCTGTAGTATATTCTCTCTTAGATTGGGACACCAAACGGTACACAATACTCTCAGTTTAGTATCAGCAACACTCTGTGCAGATGGCGCATGGCATCTTCCACATTTCAATTACATTCACATGAATGTAAACCTAATTTTTCGTTTCCTATTTGCTTGTGTTTAGATTTCATTGCGTTACAGTGTGGAAACAGGCCCTTCGGCCCAACAAGTCCACACCGACCCGCCGAAGCGCAACGCACCCATACCCCTACATTTACCCCTTAACTAACACTACGGGCAATTTAGAATGGCCAATTCACCAGACCTGCACATTTTGGACTGTGGGAGGAAACCGAAACACCCGGAGGAAACTCACACAGACACGGGGAGAATGTGCAAACTCCACACAGTCAGTCACCAGAGGCGGGAGTTGAATCCGTGTCTCTGGCGCTGTGAGGTAGCAGTGCTAACCACTGTGCCACTGTGCCGCCCAATTCTTCCCAATTCCTTTTACTTTAACTTTTCTGATGATGTTAGTGGGAGAGTTCTTAAAAAAAGATCCTCTTGAATATCCAACGATACGTTATCCATTAGCTCCTCATTGCCTACGTCCACAAGAATCATCTTCAAACCATTCCAAAAAATGTTTGCCACTTATGGTTTCCGTTTCATCGATGCATTATCATCCTCCCCAGTTTTCCCATTACCTTCTATATATCCAGTAACACGTTCTTTATAATCGAGCCCAACAGACACCCGACCGCGGATGACAAGTTACTGATCTGTAGTTCACCACTCTCCATCTTCGTCCTTTCTTAAACTGTTAGATAATATTTATAAACTTTGCCTTATCCAGATTGGTTAAATATCTTTCGGGAATGTATTGGAAAACAACGTGATAATCTGCGATGCAATCAATATGCCTATTGCTGCTTCCTCTGAAATTCTTGTATGAAGTACATCTGATCTGTCAGATTTATAAATACTCAATCCAGCTTTCTTTTAAAACATGACCTCAACACTTATAAGAATGATCTTAGACTTTACTTTCACACGTCCCATGGTCACTTGGTATTTCTGGGAGAATTTCTGGATATTCTGCCTTGAAGATAGGCACTAAGAAACTGTTTCTTTTCCCTGTGATTTCTCTGTTGTCTTCAATAAATTATTCTCTCTGCAAACCCACTGTTCCATATTTGACCTTGTTCTTATTTTTGTTTCATACATTGATGTATTTTTTTTTGCAGTCGTTTTGTTTTTCTTTTGTTTGTATGCTTTTTCGCTTTTTGATTTTCTTTTCTTGGTCATCCGTTGCTGTGTCCTATATTTAGACAATAGGTAATAGACAATAGACAATAGATGCAGGAGTAGGCCATTCAGCCCTTCGAGCCTGCACCGCCATTCAATATGATCATGGCTGATCATTCCCAATCAGTATCCTGTTCCAGCCTTATCTCCATAACTCTTGACTCCACTATCTTTAAGAGCTCTATCCAATTCTTTCTTAAATGAATCCAGAGACTGGGCCTCCACTGCCCTCTGGGGCAGAGCATTCCACACAGCCACCACTCTCTGGGTGAAGTAGTTTCTCCTCATCTCTGTCCTAAATGGTCGACCCCGTATTTTTAAGTTGTGTCCTCTGGTTCGGCACTCCCCCATCAGCGGAAATATGTTTCCTCCTGCCAGAGTGTCCAATCCTTTCGTAATCCTGTACGTTTCAATCAGATCCCCTCTCAGTCTTCTAAACTCCGAATCCACTGGCTTACGACGGTACTTGGCATTTTTCTAAGCTAATTCCTGTGATCTAATAGATAGTTGAAGGCGAGGCTGAAAGGGTTAGGTCAGAGAGGCGGGTGGACCAGATTGATCGGAAGGAAGGTGAACACATAGGAACGTTCAAAAGGGGTAAAGATGCTAAGTTGGAAGATTGGACTGGGATAAGGTGGAGTTAGGGTAAATGGGGAAACGGGTGAAACCTACATTAATTCCCTGTGGTTGGAGGGTCCCACGGTAGGAGAGGAACATTTCTTCATCCATGCTTCGGGTTGTTAGGGTTTGGCGATGGAGGAGGCCCAGGACTCTCACGTCCTTGGCAGAGTGGAAAGGAGAGTTAAAGTGTTCAGCCAGAAGGCGGTGGAGTTGGTTAATGTGGCTATCCCAGATATGTTCTCTGAAATGATCCACCTGCCTTACCAATGTAGAGAAGACCACACTGGCTTGAATGTATGTAGTAGATCAGGCGTTCTGTCTCCCTTCATCACCTTTCCCTTTCAACCCTACCTTCATCTACCTATCGCATTCCTAGCTACCTCCCTCCTGCCACACCACCTTCTCATTTATCTCTCAGCCCCCTTCATCATAAGCCTCATTCCTGATGAAGAGCTTCTGCCCAAAACATCAATTCTCCTGCTCCTATTACGCTGCCTGACTGTGCTTTTCCAGCACCACACTCTTCGACTCTGATCTTCCAGCACCACACTCTTCGACTCTGATCTCCAGCAGCTGCAGTCCCCAATTTCTCCTCACACCTTCAGGGCTTGCATGATTCAGATTTATGACAGTTACTTCAAATAAACCAAAAACTACCGTGTACTCAAACAGCATAAAAGAAAACCAATGCATTGTGGTCCCTGTTCCCAAAAGGTCCTTTACAGCAAAGTTTTCAATTAGTTCTTTTGATCATTCAACACCAATTTCTAAATAGCCTGATCTCTAGCTCAGTGCTCGACAAAATGTTAATGCCATCATCTAACACATGCTCATGAAATCCATTTTTCCCAGCATTAGCATTCAGTTGGGTTAACACAGTTTAGATATAATGTAAACAGTATGTTATTACTGAAGTACCCACAAATGTGTATATCTCATGTCCGGTTTTTAAACATGTCCAGCATTTGTATAGCAGCTTTCACTTTGATATATAACTCCCATCAATGTTTCCTTCTCCTTGCTGTTTTTGCACTCCACCTTACTAGATTCTGGAGAATCTGAGCGATGTGGGATTTGGGGAGATTAATGGTAGAGATCATCTCGCCACATCATTTATGATCTTCTTAAGCATCATTGTGACATTTTCTCCAGATCTCCCGTTATGCGAGTGGAGTAGAAAAGGACAATGGTCGTTCATAAATGCTCTGTATTTCCCCCAGAGAGCTGAGACTGCTCTAACCTGGGTGGGAACCTTACAACAGGCTGGTAAAGCATTGCTGCTGCTGTACAGGATCTTAGTGAGATCACATCTGGAGAAGTGTGTACAGATTTAGTCTCTTCAATGAAGAAAGGATGTTGTTTTATTGGAAGCAGCTCAGAGATGGATCCCTCAGCTGATTCCTGCAACGAAGGTGCTAGCTTATAACTAAAGGATGATCAGGTTGATCCAATAGCCATTGGAGTTTACAAAAATAAAGGATGATCTTATTTCAACATAGATGACAGGAAGGATTCAACAACTGAAGAGAATTACACAGATAGTGGGGGAATCCATTCCGTTCTCCAGCCTGTTACACAGGAACAACAGGAGGATATTCAGGCCTTCGAGCCTGTTACACCAGAATAGGACGACACTGTTCAGCCCCTCGAGCTTGATATATATTCGAGGCCAATCAGCCCCTCGAATCTATAACACTGGACCCATAGTAGGCCATGCTGCACCAGTATCTTGTTACACAGCAACAGGATCATTCCATTCAGCCTCCTCAAGTCCGTAACATAGGAACTGGAAGTGGTCACACATTGACAGGAGATTGTTACACTGGGATAACAGGAGGCCATTCAGACCCACCGAGTCTGTTGCAAGGGAAATGTGTTAGGATAAAAACTATCTGAGACTTTTTTCGTGAGAAAGGAGGAGGTAATTCAGACACGTGTCTGTTGTATGGGAACAAGAGAAGACCAATCGCTCCCTTCGTTCCATCTCTGGGATACATGAGGAGATCGTTCAGTATCTCCACCGATTATGGAGAAATATGAGAAGACACATCAGACCCTCAAAATGTTACACAGCAACGGGAAGATTCCATAATCCCCCACCCCTATAACGCATCAACAGGAGGTGGTTATTTTGCCCTTGGAGATTGCAACATGGGAACACCAGAAAGACTTCATCCCATCGATTTTGTACATCAGCAGGATGATGAGTCCAGTCAGCCACACATACCGCTTATGCAGCAATTGGAGCACATCTCTTAAAACCTTTTGCCCATCAAACAAGAATTCAAAGAAAACGTAAAGGTTTTAGAAAGGGAAGAACTTATAATAACTGAATACATTAGGGAGTAAAATGTAACAATAAAGTATTGTAATTTAAGGCAAATTATTCGAATCCATTGTTGTGGACATTTGCAAACGTAAACCACAATTCATCGGAGTGAACATGGTTTTACAAAGGATAAATCATGATTGAAGTGTTTTCTTGAGTTATTTAAAGATGTGACAAACAAGGTGGATAGTGGGAATCCTGGAAATGGAGGATAGCTGGTCTTCGTGAAGGATTCAGATACATCGCTTCTCCAAAGAGTGAGTGGTAAGATCAGACAGCATCAGTTTAGGAGTAATTTATTGGCTTGGATGGAGGATTGGTTAACCAACAAATTGCAGTCAGATGAATTAACTGTGTCATTTTCTATTGGAAAATGCAACTTGTTGGGTGCCACAGATTTCAGTTCTCATGCTTCAACCATTTGTGATCGACATCATTACTCGGTTGACGGGATATAAAATGCTATAGCTACATTTTCAGATGACACTAACATTGGTGGGAAATTACTTCGGAATGATGATGCAAGAGATTTAAAAACTATGTGTATAGATTGGGTGAATGGGCAAACATTTGGCAATGAAAATTAAAGTGGATAAATATGGGGTTATTCAAGTTGGCCAGCCTGATAAAAAGGCAAATTATTTTCTAAATGGAGAGAAACTTCAAAGTGCTTAAGTGCAGAGGTATCTGGGTGCCTGCTTGCATATCACAGAAAACTTGCTTGCGGGTACTTGAAGTAATGAGGAATGCAAGCATAACTTCAGCGTTTATTTGTAAAAGGATAGAGTAGAAAGGTTGCTGTAACTATGCAAGGCATTAGTGAGGCTGCAACTGGAGTACATTTTGAGTGTCCTGCAGAATGAGGTATTTCCATTGGAGGCAATTCAGAAGAGCTTCATTAGAATGATTCCATATTTGAAGTGTTTGTCTTATGAAGAGAAATTGAGCAGTTTAGGCCTATGCTCTCCAGTTTATAAGAATAAACGGAGAGCTCTTTGAGGTCTGTAAAATGCTAAAGGTAATTGAAAGGGTAGCTGTGGAGTGGATATTTTTTCATGTGGCGCAATCTACAATAAGAGACTAGAGTTTGAGGATCGAGAGAAGGCAGGAAAGTGGAACAGAGGCCGCGATGACATCAGCCATGATTGTATTCCATGGCGGAGCAGGTTCGAAGGGTTGGATTCCTGACTGATTCTCCTCGTTCATGTTCAGCTTTACGACTGTGTTACACAGTAATGGGGGAGGATTATGTATCAAACAGGAGGCAGGAACTCCGGAAAAATCAGCCTTAATCAGTTTTACAGAACGTCACCAGTGGAGTCACACAGTGACCAGTGCTGGGTCCTCAACTATTTACAATCTATATCAATGATCAGGAGGATGGAACAGATATAGAAATACTGAGTTTGGTGATGTCGCTGTGATAAGCAAAAGATTAAATTATCAAGAGAGAGTGGAGGGTCTACAGATAGATACAGAGACGTAAAGGCAAAGGAGAATAATTTGGCAGCTGCAATATAACATGATATAATCTGTCATTTCATTTACAGGAATAATGGAAGGCAGTATGTCACTGAAATGGAGAGGGATTACAGGGATTAATGATACTATGTACTGGGGGGTTCACTCAGACCTGTTCAGACATGGGAGGTTTTGCTCCATCCCTGATCGTCTGCTCCTTGATGCTCCAAGTGACCCCATTGTTCTCCGTACACATGGAATGTTTTGAAGTTTTTGGTTGGTGATGGGGGATGTTATTTTCAAACGTGTATCAAGGGGATGGCCTTTATCCAAGATACATTCATTCCTTTCTACATGGAGATCTGAAGACGATGGGAATGGCTGCCTGCTTGTGAATGAAGAGGCTGTGGCTGCAGTGAGGACAGGGATATTCACCAACATGCTGTACTGTGATGAGCACGCTGCAAGATTAATACAGAGAGTGCTCCTTCAGTTCCTCTACCTCTCCCCATTGACAAGGCTACTCGATGTACACCATCAGGAATCCCATTATACTGGATACAACCGGCAGTTCCCTGCTGAGGGTGAAACAATGTATTTACCTCATCCACCATATATATCCTCCATCACTGAATGGTTACATTGATGGCAACATACTGGGGGATGATGGATATGTCACCCCGTCCTGTTTGAAAAGTTCCAGAACATAGAAGCTGAATGAAACTGTGACCCTAACAGCCACTGGCAGCACCATCGTCCCCCTGGTGTGAAGGTGCAGGACGTGTTAAAGAAGGTGACACCGCTCTGTGACCAGCTCCTTGTTCAGTCAGGGTTCCCTCACACTCTGCTCCTGGGTTAAGTGGAGCTTGGGAAGCTGTTCCTGGAAAATCCGGGGTGGACACAGCAGATCCCTTTCCCCACACACACTCACTGCGTTGTTTCAAAGTTTCATCTCTCGGCAACCTCTGCTCCATTTGTTGTTCATGTTGCAGACCCAGATGTTGTAACTACAGTCCCCAGGCTCCATCCAAAGTCACCAAATCCTAAGGTCTCCCTGAATGTCTGAGGCAGCTCACAGCACAACCTCCAGCAAACCATCCCCAGCTGCTGCACTAACTTTTCAATAACAGGAGTCAGTCAGAAACCCCTCGTCTATAAGTGTTATGAACCAGATCAGATTCTCGCAAAATATTTTAAGAAGGCCGCTTAGACCAAAACCTTTCCTTATTTTGAATATAGATGTGAAGTATGCTTTCTAGATATGTTTTGACTGGTCAAACCACTCGACATTAAGCAAAATATAATCTATTTAAATGCTTTAGTTAAAATACAATCAAAGAAAAGAACATTTCAGGATGGCTAAGATGTGGAACACTAACACAAACAATAGATACCGTACCTTCCTGGTATACACTGCTTGGCACAAAGATATATTCAAATACAGATTCTTACATGCAATTTTCTTATCCAGGAGAAATGAACATCAACAGAGATCTCAGAGAGAAAGGCAGCGAGGAATCATGTATTGAGACTTCCAACCAGTCTGGGACCCTGAACAGCTTCTGAATGCTGCAGCTAAAAACAAAACGAGGCAACCTGGTCTGGGAGAGCTGGCCACTGCCCTTCCATTGTTATCACCGTTTCAATAAAACCTAAAGGCTTTCTCAGTTATTTACTTAAACTGTTTTCAGACACAGTTCCGCTCCTCTGCCTTTAAAACGTCTCTTCAAAAAACAATCCAAGAGAAAATAACCTTTTTCCAGTGATAGTATCCTCCCGACTCCATCGGTAATAAAATAATCCATCAATATATAACCGTGGATTCATTTCAGACATCCTAAACTTCCTCTGTTAGTAGACTGGAATGAATATATATTACATTGACTCTGAGCATACAAGTGTTCACAACTCGATTCGATGTCAGTCATTTTACTCCTGCCACAGAATGCCTTTTGTTTTTCTTCATCCAAGTCTCCACACTGTGTCAAAACTTACTTTTTCTCGCCCTGTCAACTTTATAATTTCAAATTGACTGGCAGCAAGAATAAGCTCAGTCGAAACAGACTGGTATTTTTCTCCCTAAATTTCTCCAAAAACTTTAAGAGGTCACGATCAGTGATAAAGATTTGTCTCAGGTATGTTATTCGCAATTTAAATGCTGACATATTGTAACGCCAACACCAAGCTCAAGGCCTCCTTCCTCATTGTGGAATAAATCTGTTGATGTTTCCACTGGACACTCTGACCACATGTTACATAATGGAGCACTTCTCATCTCTCCAATAGTCCCTCTGAATGACATAGATCCTCATTCTGGATTAGTGGTGCTAGAAGAGCACAGCAGTTCTGGCAGCAACCAAGTAGCTTCGAAATCGACGTTTAGGGCAAAAGCCCTTCGTCAGGAATAAAGGCAGTGAGCCTGAAGCGTGAAGAGATAAGCTGGAGGAGGGTGGGGGTGGGGAGAAAGTAGCATAGAGTACAATAGTTGAGTGGGGGAGGGGATGAAGGTGATAGGTCAAGGAGGAGAGGGTGGAGTGGATAGGTGGAAAAGAAGATAGGCAGGTAGGACAAGTCCGGGCAATCAAGGGGACAGTTACTGAGCTGGAAGTTTAGAACTAGGGTGAGGTGGGGGAAGGGGAAATGAGGAAACTGTTGAAGTCCACATTGATGCCCTGGGGTTGAAGTGTTCCGAGGCGGAAGATGAGGCGTTCTTCCTCTAGGCGTCTGGTGGTGAGGGAGCAGCGGTGAAGGACGCCCACGACCTCCATGTCCTCGGCAGTTTGGGAGGGGGAGTTGAAATGTTGGGCCACGGGGCGGTGTGGTTGATTGGTGCGGGTGTCCCGGAGATGTTCCCTAAAGCGCTGTGCTAAGAGGCGCTCAGTCTCCCCAATGTAGAGGAGACCACATCGGGAGCAACAGATACAATAAATGACATTAGTGGATGTGTAAGTAAAACTTTGATGGATGTGGAAGGCTGCTTTAGGGCCTTGGATAGAGGTGAGGGCGCAGGTTTTACAGTTCCTGCGGTGGCAGGGGAAAGTGTCTGGATTGGAGAGTGGGTTGTTTGGGGGCGTGGACCTGACCAGGTAGTCGCGGAGGGAACGGTCTTTGCGGAAGGCGGAAAGGGGTGGGGAGGGAAATATATCCCTGGTGGTGGTGTCTGTTTGGAGGTGGCGGAAATGTCGGCGGATGATTTGGTTTATCCGAAGGTTGGTAGGGTGGAAGGTGAGCACCAGGGGCGTTCCTTCTCTCTCAGAGTGCCATAGGTTTGCTCTGTTTTTATTACCCTTCCCCACCTTTCAAAATTACTTTGTTCGATTCTGCCAAACACAACGTGTGTTTAACCAGGGACACTATTTCAGATTCCTGAAACACTGTCGGGCTTCTGGCACAAGCTCATATGCACTTCAGATGGCTTTCTTCACCTCCTCCAATAGGGATGCAAATACCTATCAGCTTTGTTTGGATAAACTAAATCCACATGTTCTCTGGCTGCTGCACTTGTTTAGCCACTTGCTGAAATGAAATTAAAAAGGCTCCCCCATCATTGTCATCAAATTTAGATAATGCCTGGATGTATTTAAACAGATCCTGATCAGGCCTTTGGCTACCATAGGGTTGTTCTACCTCACTATCCTCTAATGAAAATCCATACAAAATGAAGAGGAATTTAGAATAAATGAACTATTGGAAACCTTAACCAAAGAATGGATACAATACGTTCTACAAATGAACTGTTCAATCTATTAACATCACCTAAACACATCCCTTGGCAAAAAGGAACATTCAGACATGCATTCTTGCATACAGTTCTCCAATCCAGGAGGAAACACCAAAAAGTGAGGCTTTGGAGAGAGTAGCAGCTACGGATAATTTACTAAAACTTCCAACCCCTTTGGGACCCCAAGCACCCGGTGATTGTTACAGCTACAAGAAAAAACAAACTAGAAAGCCTGGTCTGTGCGAGCTGGCCATTGTTACTACTATTTATTAAAAACCCTAAACGCCCCGTAAGTTATTTACTTGAGCTGTTTTCAGTCAGCAGTTTGGCCTTTAAGACCGCTTACTAAAAAAAATGAGAAACTAACGTTGTATTAAAAAAAGTGACAGCATTGTCATGCAATTTAGATGCCTGGCCCTTCACGCATTGGGCTTCCTCGTGTTACTTATCGCAAGGTCACCTGAGAGGGACAGCCACAGGTACAGACCAAGTTACAAGGATGTATCTCATAACTTCTGAAACACCCCTGTCCATGGACCATCACATGGGACATACCAGGAAGTGAACAACAGCTTGATACACACCATTTCAGTATTTCTGAGCTACACAATGCCAGCACTCGATACACTAGGGAGCCAAAACCCAAGGCCAGGGTAAGATACAAAGGGACAGAGGGATTCACTTTAAAGACAGAAATAGTCAGTTAATTAACTGAAAAGATGTTGTGGAAATATGTGGAAAAAGATAGGACAGTGGGACTAACTGGAGAATTGAGATCTTCGTGAGTAAAATGACAAGAATGAGAACATTGAATAAAGGCATTGTCAGATCAGCTGGAATGGTTTGTAACATCAAATTCTGAATCTGCTTGACAGAACACCACAAACAACATAAACTGGGACAAGATGACAGCCCAGCATGGAGAGCTGTGCAGACCATGCTGGTGTGTTGCTCAGTAAACTGCACTATCTGCCCAGAATAGAGAGTACTGCAAACTTTACTATCATATGCTAACTATCCTCGCATCAGATTACTTCCTACAATGGGAAGGTTTGCTGTGCGTGTGTGTGTGTGTGTGTGGTTGAATGCGAAACTCATTGTTTGAGAAGGAACGCACATGGAGGAAACTTTTTTGAATACGAACAACTGGCAGGCCTTTTGTTAATCAACAGAGAGAACGAGGGAAGTTTCATGTACAGATGATATAAAGTGTTTGAGAATGTTAAAATAAAGTCTTGGCCGGACACAACAGCAATATACATCAGCGTGGACATGAATGACAGATGGATAGGAGTTTGGTGTGAGGTCGAATCAGATTTGTTTCGGCAGGTCTGAAGCCGGGACCATCAGCAGCAGATTATTGGCTTCATTAAGCCTGTACTTCATAGCTCAAGGTTCAAACAGCAGATGGAATAAACCAGTGAGATACATTCTGGAGTGGGGAGTATTTCAAGTTAGAAATGTTTAAGGCATGGTGTCAAGAATCAGCTCATAGTCAAAGAGATATCCCACAGTTGTGACTTGCCTGCTTCAGCTGCAGATATTGGCCAGGGATGGGATGGAAACAGTGGAAGGAAGTGGAGTTTGTAACCAGAGCAGTAGACGGTGACCTCCAAGCTCTTAACAGCAAAGGCAATGATGCAATGCATTGTGGTTATCCCCTGAAACTGAATAATCAACATAGAGTCCCGTGAGTAACACTGCCAGAGCAGAGAGTGAGACAGGAATTGAACACGTTCATTAATGTAGTTAGTAGTGGTCTGTAGAGTGAATGTCTGGATTGAGAGAATCAACAGGAACAATAATAGTGGCAAGATGTGTAGACTATATGAAATAACAATAATAAATTCATAACTGGTTTATAGAAAACAAAATCTGGACAGTGACACTCACCAGGAACACCAACGATAGCCAGGAAGGGAAAATAAAAAAATTTAATAATGAGAACAACGTAATAGATCCGCGATGATAATGACAACCAATAATATGCAGAAAGACGCCAAATATAATTGGATAAGCTCCTGTATATTGTTGGAATATTCCAGTCTAATGTTCTCACATTCTGATCCATTGTTGGTATATTCCAGTCTAATGTTCTCACATTATGATCCATTGTTGGTATATTCCAGTCTAATGTTCTCAAATTTTGATCCATTGTTGGCACATTCCAGTCTAATGTTCTCAGATTCTGATCTCTCCTCCCCCTCTCTCTGGATCTGCTGATCCCTGTCAGTGCTGTCGGTGATGCTCCCGCTCATGTTATGGGATAACACATTGAACAGCGCCCATTTATCATTAAAAGATGGAAACCCTCCACTGGGATAATTAGAATCCATGGAGACTGGCATTAACAGCACTTACTGAACAAATAGGCTCAGTTAACCTGTTCAAAACATCACTTTTCATTTACTGGTTTTGGATGGAATGGATGAGGGTTGCTGAGGGATGGATCATAAATATTTAAATCTTTTTGTTAACTTGTATATGAGAGTACTAACAGGACACTGCAGGCGTCTATATATGTTCCACTCTGTTTATGAAAGGAGGCAGTTATAAAATAACAGATCGGCTGCATAAAATAAAATCGGGTGGGCAATTTTCTCGATACCTGAACACAAAGTACGGTACTTATTGACCAGTGTGCGGCCACTCCTGGTTTTAATGCCCTGTTGTCAAATCCTTTCATAACCTTGAGACAGAGCATTGAGACTGCTGCTCAGGAACAGGCCGAAGCAATTCTGTCCCTATGGGCCTCTTACAGTGGGCTAAGAGAAGGCCATTTAGCCCATATTAGCCTGTTGCTACTTGAAAAGGTGGAAAGCTGGAATATTGGCACATTTTGCCGAAAGAATAATTCAAAACGAAGAGATGCATCGCTGCAGCTGTATGAAGTGTTCCTGAGAGGGCACCTGGAGTAAATAGTGTTGTTTATGTTTCTGTAACTGAGAAGGAATAGACCTCCATTAAATACAGTTTACCAGCTGCTCATAATCCAGGGGTTGTTGTCTCATTTAATATCTCGGATCTGTTACACAGGGACAGGAGGAGGCCATGAAGCCTCTTGAGTCTAGTTCAGAGGGACAAGAGATGCTCATTCATCCTTTCCAGTCTAATACAGAGGAACAGGAGGAGCTTATTCAGCCTCTCGAGCCTGTTACAGAGGGACAGGGGGAGCTTATTCAGCCTCTCGAGCCTGTTACAGAGGGGCAGGAAATGTTTCTTTAACATTTCAAGTCTGTAACACATAAATACTAGTTTTAAACTAGTTCTGGAATAGGAAAGGCCTTACGTCAACATTAAAGTTCTAACTTTGAACAAGACCAATTTTGAAAGTGTTAGGCGAGCCCTGTGAAAGGCTGATTGGAATACCCTATTCACAGGTAAAGGGATGGTTCGTAAATGCAAGTCCATCAAAACTTGGTTTCAGAGAGTCCAGAGCCAACGTGTTCCTATTAGTGAGAGGGGCAAGGTTGGTGGGTGCAGGGAGTGCTGGATGGCTAGATATATTGATGCTCTGGTCAAGGTTAGCAAGGAGGCATATGTCAGGTAAACAGAGCTGAGATTAAGTGAATAGTCAATGTATAGTCAATAGACTATACAAGTGTATAGTCAATGGGGAAACTGGGCCAGAAAAATGTGGACAAGAGATGGCTTTAGAAACAGGGTTAACGAGGCATTGAAGCACCTCTACACATCCTCTAATTGCAAAATATTAACTCGGGAGAGAATAGGGCACATTAAAGATCAGTAAGGCTACGTATGTGTGGAACCATAGGAGGTGGAAGGGATACTAAGCAAGTATTTCTCCTAGTATTTAATGTAGAAGAGGTTACAAGAGCGAGAGAATGAAGAAATACATAGTGATATTTTGAAAAGTATCTATATTACAAGGAGATGTTTGACATTTTAAAACACATAAAGGTGAACAAATCCCTGGGACCTGATCAGTTGTATCCCAGAATATTGTGGGAAGCTAGGAAAGAAATTGCTCAGCCTTTTGCTGATGTATCTGTAACATTGATTTCCACAGGTGAGGTGGCAAAAGACTGGAGGGTTGCTAACAGAGTGTCATTGTTTCAGAAACTAAACAAAACCCAGGTAAGTATAGATTGGTGAGCTTGATGTCAATGGTGACTAAATTGTTGGAGGGGATTTTGAGGGAAACGATGTATATGCATTTGGAAAGACAAGGACTGAAGAGGGCTTTGTACATTGGAGATCACGTCACACTGATTCGGTGGAATTTTTTGAGGAAGTGAAAATGGTGTTTGATGAAGGCAGGAGAGTGGATGCTGTCTTCATGGAATTCAGTAAGAAAACCAAAATGTTCGACATGGTAGACTGGTTAGCAACGTTAGGCTGCCTGGGATCCAGGGAGAACTTGCCATTTAGGTCCAAACTTTCCTTGAATATCGGAGACAGGGTGTGACAGTTGGCATTTGTTCATTAAACTTGGAGACCTGTGACCAGTGGCGCTGCTCACAAAGATCAATTGTGGGTCCACTGCCTTTTGTTACTTATACAAATCATTTGCACTTCAGTGTATGAAGTATTGTCAGTAAGTTTGTAGATAATTCCAAATTTGGTGGTGTAGTCGACAGTGAAGAATGATCTCTCAGAATATAATGGGAACTTAATTAGGTGAGCTGAGGTGTGGCAGATGGAGTTTATTTTAGATAAATGTGAGGTGTTGCATTTTGGCAAGAAAAATCCGGGCCAGGCATATAGGTAGGATCCTGTCGAAAGTTGCCAATGAAGGAGAACTCCATAGAAATTATAGAATCCCTACAGTTAGGATACAGGATTTTCGGCCCATCGAGGCCACACCGTCCCTGTAAACAGTATCCCACTGGACAAACCCCTACCCTATCCCTCTCAGCCTGCATTTCCCATGGCTAATGCACCTTGCCCTCACATCCAAGGATACTATGAGCAAATTAGGATGGCCAGTCTACCCTGATCTGTATATCGTTATACTGCCGGAGGGAAACATAGCACCCGAGGAAGCTCACACAGTCACGGGTAGATTGTGCAAACTCCACACAGCCAGTCATTCGAGGATGGAATTAAACCCCGATCACTGCCCTGTGAGGCAGCTGGTGGTGCAGGTTCTCCGTTCCTTGAAATTGCCGTCACAGGTAGGCAGTGTAGTGAAGAAGGCACTCGGTGTTCTTCCCTTTATTGGTGCGTGCCTTGAGTCTAAGCATTTGCATGATGCCTTGCATCTGTACAGCACATTGGTTTGGCCACCTTTTTAATATTGCCTTTAATTCTCGTCAACCTGCTGTCGGAAAGATGTGAGGGACAACATTTTCACACACAGTCTGCTGCGTGTATGGATTGAACAGCCGAAACAGGTGGTGGAGGCAGATACAGTTACATCATTTAAAAGGCATTTGGATGGGTATGTGCATGGGAAGGTTTTAGAGGGAGATGGGACAACTGCTGGCTAGGGGGACGAGATTAATTTAGGATATTTGGTTGGTATAGATGACCAGACCGAAGGATCTTTTTCCATGCTATACATCTCTGAGAGACTGATGACTCTTGAGTGTTTAACATGGGAGCAGGAGGAGGCTATGCAGCTTCTGAAGTCTATCAGTCAGCTTGTTTATTCAATTACTGACAGTAAAATATAAAAATAAATCATTCAGATTTTGAAGGTGTTTTACAGAAACAGGAGAAAGGCTTTTAGTCAAGAAAAGCTGTAAACAATGTGAAGAGGCCATTCAGTCCCTCAACTTTATTCCACAGGAGCAGCAGGTGAGCACAGAGCTATTGGAGCCTGTTACTCAGAAGCAGGAGGAGGACATCTACTTTCACAAAACTTCGATTAGGAGGCAGTCACTCAACTGCTCGAGATTGGGACACAGGAACAGGAGGGAGTCACTCAACTGCTCGAGACTGGGACACAGGAACAGGAGGGAGTCACTCAACTGCTCGAGACTGGAACACAGGAACAGGAGGGAGTCACTCAACTGCTCGAGACTGGAACACAGGAACAGGAGGGAGTCACTCAACTGTTCGAGACTGGAACACAGGAACAGAAGGGTGTCATTCAACTGCTCGAGACTAGGACACAGGAACAGGAGGGAGTCACTCAACTGCTCGAGACTGGGACACAGGAACAGGAGGGAGTCACTCAACTGCTCGAGACTGGAACACAGGAACAGGAGGGAGTCACTCAACTGCTCGAGACTGGAACACAGGAACAGGAGGGAGTCACTCAACTGTTCGAGACTGGAACACAGGAACAGAAGGGTGTCATTCAACTGCTCGAGACTAGGACACAGGAACAGGAGGGAGTCACTCAACTGCTCGAAACTGGGACACAAGAACATGAGAGAGTCATTCAACTGCTTGAGACTTGGACACAGTTACAGGAGGGAGTCACTCAACTGCTTGAGACTGGGTCACAGGAACAGTAGGCGGTCATTCAACTGCTCGAAACTGGGACACAGGGAAATCTAGAGGCTTGTGAGGCCCGAGGATCCTGTTACGCAGGAACAGGAGGAGGAGACTCATTCCCCACCAGTATGGGACACTGGGAGAGAAGGGGAGTTTGCTTGGAACAAAAACAAATATATGAATAAGTTGCATGAATGGTCCACTCAATCCTGCCCCACCATTCACTAAGACCACGGCTGATCTGATTGTGATTCCCTCATTCAATTTTACAGAGATTCCCCTCTCTGCAGCCCCTGCTCCATTTGTTGGTCATGTTGCAGACTCAGATGCTGCAACAACACTCACCATGACTCATCCAGAGGGTCGGGTCTAACCAGATGAGTCTGGATTTGAAGGGTCCAATCACAAGAATGAAAACACAAAATGAAGGTATTGTCAGATGTTTACTTCTCTCACATTCGGAATCCGACTCACATAACAAGCCCATCCATTATACTTTCAGGCTGGAGCACTGTTTAGATCCGGCTACCGTACTGCAGAATACAGCACAGCAATATCCAGAATGGAACTCTGTGCAGCCCACACCAATTCTTGATCTATAATCCTGGGCTAAATATCCAGCGTGGGGAGCTGTGCAGACCGCTCTGGTTCATTCATATATAAACCCAGGCTGTTGCATTGTTCGGTAACACTATGTTAGATCACTGCCCAGTGTGGGGAATCTTGCAACCAATGTTGGAAGTGACAGGATGTGCTGCTCCCATCCATTTACAGCTCCATATCTCCACTGTGCCTTTACAAGGGGTGCCATGGATGTGAAAATCCCTGCGATGTAGAGATGTAAATGGAAACAGTTCAAATACCAGCTACTCGAGACTGAGACACAGGAACAGGAGAGAGTCATTCAACAGCATGAGACTGGGATACAGGGACAGGAGGCAGTATTAAGGCGAGTATTTAAAGTTGAAATACCTGAGATAATATCCAAAGAGGTTTCGTGAATGGTGCAAAGTAGTTAGAGAGGGGTGGTAATATTATAGTGGTTGCACTATAATCAACAATGTGAATTAGAGGAAGAAATATGCAGGGGGACTGGGGAGATTTGCAGGAACAATAGGGTTGTTATAATAGGTGATTTTAATTTTCCTAACATAGACTTCCATATGGTTAAGAACTTAGATGGAACGTAATTTGTTAAGTGTGTTCAGGAAAGATTCCACAATCAATATATAGAGTATTGTACTCGGGAAGGTACAAACACGACCTACTGTTGGGAAATAGGGCAGGATAGGTGAAGGGAAAAGTGATCAGAGTTGTATCAATTTTAAAATAGTTATGGGAGGGACAAAATTGGTCCACAGTTTCAAGTTCTAAATTGGGACAAGGCGTATGTTGTTGGAGTTAGACAGGGGATTGCAGGGGATGATTGGAGTTGTTTGTTTCCAGGTAAAAGAATCCCGGGCAAGTGGGAGGGCTTTAAAAGTGAGAAAGCCCGAGTTCAAGGTTTCCATTTTCCTGTGAGGGTGAAAGTTATGTGAGACTGGAAGAGAGAACTCTGGATGTCAAGAAATATTGAGGCTTTGGCCAGAAAAAAGGAGGCGTTGCTCATGTTCAGGCAGCTCATATCAAGGGAATCCCTGGAGGTATATACAGGGGACAGAGGAGTTTACTGAAGAAGGATATCAGCAAGGCCATAAGGGGGTATGAGGTAGTCTTGGCTGAGAAGATTAGAGTGAATCCAAATTCAGTATAGTAAAGATAAAGAGCAACTAGAGAGAGAATAGGATGCTTTAAAATCCAAAACTGGCATGCATGTGTAAAACCTCAAGAGATGGGTGAAGTCCTCAATTTCCCCTCTGTGTTTATCATGAAGGAAGACATGAAGACCTGTGACCTTTAGGAGGTTAGTTGTGATATCTTGGTCCTGTTCATATCACAGTAGAGTTGCTGTTGGACATATTAGAACGCACAAAGTCAGACAAATCTCTTGGTCCTGACCAGATATATCTGAGAGCACTGTAAGAGGCGAGAGAAAAAGCTTAGGGACCAAGATCCCGGAAGTCTGGGTGGGAGCAAATGTTGTGCCCTTATTCAAGAAGATCTGCAAAGAAAAGCCTAGGAAATATAGACCAGTAAGCTTCACATCTGTTTTCGGTAAACCACTTGAGAAGGTTCTGAGAGATAAGATGTGCATGTATTTGGAAAGACAGAGTTTGACTTGGAGCAGTCAGCATGGCTTTGTGCGTGGCGGATCATGCCTTACAAACTTGGTTAGAGATTTTTGAGGAAGTGACCAGGAAGGTCGATGAGAGCAGGGTTGTAGACATATTCTATATGGATTTCAGTAAGGCCTTTGATAAGGTTCCACATAGTAGGCCGCTCTAGAAGGTTAGATCGCATGGAATGCAAGGTGAACTGGAAAATTAGACTGAGCTGCCAGTGGAAGTGGTTGAAGTGGGCACACTAACACCATTGAAAAGGCATTTGGACCAATACACAGATAGGAAAGGATTAGATGGGTACAGAGCAAAGGCAGAGAAATGGCAGATTGGTAGATAAGTGGAAATTACACCATGGTTTGTTGACGGAGCACGGTGGGCGTATTAGATGGGCGAGTACAGAGGGGGAACATTCCCATCCCAGAGGGTGCCACACCAACAGACCCACCGAGCATTGTTTGTGCTCACTACCGAGTTCAGTGCAGTATTTGAGATCTGAAGAAATGTCCAGCAATACAGGACAAACATCAATAACCTTCCCCGCTCTGTCAGGATAAGGGTCACCGTATTCTGTCTGCTCCCTCACACTCACTGTATATCTGTGATTGCAATTACCCCCGAACAAAGCTCATGGTCCCCCACTCTCACAACTGCATGCAACACCTTCTCTCTCTCTCTCTGTCTCTCTCTCTCTCTCTCTCTCTCTCTCTCTCCTTTGCAATTACTCCCACGCAGTCATAGAATATTCTGGAGAATGTCGATTATAGAATGTTCCAGATAATATTCCAAATATTTCCCAGTTTCCAGAAAATGGTAGTGTCCCAGTGTGTAACACATAAGAGTTCACTTGACTCACCTTAATTATATTAAACCAAAAACAACTTCTAAACACTTCTTGTTATAAATACAATTTCAAGCAGAGAACATTTTTACCCTCAGGTGATATCTTGACTGTTATCTGAATCGTACCACTTTCCTTGTTATGAATATTTCTCTTACCCTTTGTCTGTGACTGTTTCAGTCTGTATCAGTTACACAGTCTCCCACCCAGTTGGCAGGACGGCCGGATTGTGATGTAGAGGCAGGGCAACAGTACAGGTTCAGTTCCTCACACTGACAGAGATTACCATGAAGGGGACACTCTCTCAGCCTCACCCCATCACCCGAGGTATGGTGATCCTCAGGATAAACTGCCATGAGTTTGTCTAATGAGAGTTTTTTTGGGAATGTATTCTATCAATGTTAACGTTATAATTTTAAAAAAAAATATCTAAAAAGAGATTTTTAATATTATAATAAACCAATAACAACACAACTCAAATAACTGAAAAAAATTACATCCAATTGCATGTACACACAAAATAACTTAAAACACTACACAGACAGAAGAAAAAACAAAACTAAACAATAAATAATGCAGCTCAGCATAACAAAAGAACAGCTCTTGTTCATCAAGAGCATTAATTGATACACATTTTATGTTCATAGCTCTTCATCTCTGGGGGTGGGAGAGTTCAGACATCCAACGCAACAGAATATTTTTCCGAGCACGGAAAGTACGGAATGTACGGATATAATTTTTTTCCCATATTCATCTGTGGAAAGTAACCTGGGCAGGCCCAGGAAAACAGAAACCAAGTCCATCTCCAATTCAGTCCCCTGGATCCACTCTATCACATCTGACACATTGCTCCAATATAGATGAAGCCTGCAGCAGAACCACAAGCAATGAGTAAGAGTGCCTGTAGTCATTCTGCATTTAGGACATGCTGAAGATAATCCCACTTTGCATTTTGAGGGACAATCTGGGGTCAGATAGACCCTACGAAGAAATTTCAACTGCATGGAATGAGTCCTATTACAGATCAAAATCCTTTGAGCATTTTCACAAATATCCTCCCATTTCTCCGAGGTGTTCTGAACCCCCAACTCTCTCTTGCAGACATCACAAAACTGCACAGTCTCGTCTGAGGGGACACACTCCAATTAATGATTAAGGGTACTGACAGGGAGTGTATTCTAAGCAATAAGCACCCTCTTGCCTTTATCGGATCGGTAAGAGTGTGGTAAAAGTGTGTTGTTTTTAAATCAAATCTCTGATTGGGAAAAACATACAGAAGAGGTCTCTACTAGGTAGTCCATACGTACGAGTTATTTGATGAAATGACATCATTGTTTCGTCCATCAAATAACACGTGGTGGCTCAGTGGTGAGCATTGCTGCCTCACAGCACCAGGGTCTCGGCTTTGGTTCTGGCCTTGGGTGACTGGCTGTGTGGAGTTAACATATTCACGCCGTGTCTGTGTGGGTTTCCTCCCACAGTACAAAGATGTGCAGGTTAGATGAATTGGTCATTGATAAATCACCCATAGTGTTCAGGGATGTGTAGGTTTGGGCATTAGTTAGGGTAAATATAGGATGCTAGGGGAATGGGTCTGGGTGGGTTACTCTTCAGAGGGTCGAAGTGGGCTTGCTGGGCCCAAGGGCTTGTATCCACACTGTAAGGATTCTACTAATTCTAAATCACTCAAGTAAGACACACCCCTTGCTGCCCACAGTTTAAACCTGGAATCATTAACCCCAGATGACAACCTGGTATACCAATTATAGGGGAAAGAAACATGGTTTTGGCTGTATTGCCGTCGATCTGATGCATTGTCATTCATGCTTTAACAATATTGATAATTATTGGGTTATGACAATACTTTATAAATGTTGTCAATTTAGCTAAGAACAACAGACGAATAAAGGTTCACTTTGTCCCATAGGGTTCAATATCTCACAGTATTGAGGTTGAGTCCTCAGCAGGCCAGGCAATAACATTGGATAAAAAAGAACTTAATTGATCGCTTTTAATCTGGGAGATCTACTCCCCACAATCTGTGGGGTCGTTGCAATTTGGTTAGCTTGATAAAGAGTTGCTTATGCTGCCAAATAAAAAAGAGCTAAACCAGCTTTTATGACTCCTAAATACCTATGTGGAAAACATCAAAGGAAGCATTCACACGGGGTATAGTAAATGAGGAAGGACATTCTTCAATAAGAGCTATCCAACCTAGCCAGGATATAGGAAGTGCCTCCCATCTTTGAAGGTCTTGTTTAATTTTGTCAAACAAATGGACATAGTTCACGTTAAATAAATGATCACAGACTGATGTAATGAATATACAGAAATAGAGAAGCTCGCCCCACCACCCCGTGACCATTTAAAAGGAAACCAGGATTTGCCCTCATCAGGTATTTCCCCAAGACCTCCCATAGACATGACCTCCAACGTTGTAAAATCAATCTTAAAGCCTGAAAAGGCGACAAGTGAATTATTGCATTGTATCACGTGATCTGCCGAAATTGCGGGATTTGACAAAAACATAAGACCACCTGCATACAACATAATTTTATGTGACTTTTATCCCACTTCTGGGGCAGGAATGTTGGAGTAATATTCCCAATTGTGCAGGATGCCACCGAATCTAAGATTGTTGCAGGAATGGGGAAGAGATCAACTCTCGTGTGCCATTTCTGCGGGTTAAAGAAGAAAATAAAATCCTTACTTGTGAGGTAGATCTGCCTCCAGACATCCACCAGCTCTAGTTCTAGACACAAATCCATTAATTGCTTACATTATAACGAGTGTATTGGGGGACCTTTGGACATTCTGTCCATCGTGGGGCGATAAGACAGTCAAAATCTCCTTCCACAATAATGCGCCATGATGCAAGATAACTGAATTTGGAAAATGCATCTACCAGGATTTTAAGAGGGTTCACCGGGTGGCAATAAACATTTAAAATACTGTATTAATTCCCGTAGTTCAAGACTTTGAGGATTATGATCCTTCCATGGGTGTTTAATACAATCTAGTAATTTAAATGGAAGATTCTTCCTATCCATTATGACTTTTCCCCCACTCTTAGTATTAAAAGACGAGAAATAAACTCGATCAAACCCGCCCTGCTGTAACGTCAAATGTTCCTTGTCATCAAGGTGCATCTCCTGCAATAGGACAACTCTCTCTTTTTTAAGACGAGAAAGTATATTTTTCCTCTTCACTGACAGATGGCTCCCCTTAATTTCCAGGTACACCATTTAAGCACATCATTATCCATAACACACTGCAGCAACATTTGAACTCTAGAGAATTTCATATCGAATTACACATCGCTGAGCATTAATGAAAAAAGCCTCATCGAGCCTAAAATCTGTACAATCTAAAACTACTGCAACTAACAAGTTCTCAAAAGTTTCCAAAACTAAAGACATCAAAAAGAACGAAACAAAATCCAAAGTGCCAATGACACTTGATAGGGGGTTTTACCCCCCCCCCCCCCCGCCCCCCCCACCCCCCCTCACCCAATGGGGACGCTGACAGCCTTGGTCTCTGTTCTCCAACACTGACAAAGGCCCTGCTTTTAATTGTATAGGTACTGCTCTTCTTTGATTTACCAAATCCAATACCTCGTATTAATCCAAACTAAACTCCATCTGACACTCCTCAGCCCAGTGAGTGATATTACTGTCACCTCACCTTCCCCATTTAATTTTAAAATTTCCTCCCCCTCTCCAGGAGGCCTGCACATTCAGGCCTTGATTTTCACAAAAACCCTGAGCTTGGTTTTCCTTCTGTGGTGAGGGGGAGGAGGGACAGATTGCAGACACAGTCAGTGGGGAGGAGAGGCTGGGCAGTAATCAGCGGCCTGGTATCATTTCATGGTTTTAGGAAAAAGGCAGTCACACGTGACTCAGTATCAAATATTTAAGTGAAGATAACAGATCAGCCAGACACTCCTTCTTAGATCTAACAGCCCAATCCAAAAATAAATCAAATTAACCAGTGTGCATTCTTTTCAGCTCCATACACAAAGCAAAGACATTTAGACTTAGCATCTACGCATGAACCAAATCACTTGATAGTTTAGTTGGTCGTACATTGTCATATAAAGTACCTGTAATTATTGCAGAAATGGAAATTTGCAAATTACTTCCAAATTTCTAAACAATATGGAAAGCAATCCAAACACTAAACCTGTATGATTACAGTCAGTAAGCAATACAGAAATCAACCTCTACGTTGTGAATTGGCACTGAACAGACAGTCTCATTCCTCCATGATTTCTGCACCTTACCCAGGTCTGGCATACACGTCCTTATACTGTGTCTAACTGGGTTTTGCTAGGGACCCAATGGGATCAGAAGTTTTGGGTGTAAGGCTGCCTGCTTGGCAGCTGCATCTACTTGCATACTGCTTTAGAAACAGTATCGGTTTCTTCAGCATGAGCTGAACATATTGATAATTGTCAGATTGTTTGGACAAAGTAACATTACTATAACACTGCCCCCTTGAGGTTAAAAGTCTTCAATGTTCCCACAAGGTTCCCAAATCATGGATCATATTAAAAGCACAATGAAGAATGAGTGCATATTAGTAGATTTTCCTTTTGATAGGATGAAAACATGTCTATTCCCAACGTCAGCACCGAGGTACATTACTCCCCATTGGCCACATTTCAACAGTTAAAGCAAGGGACAGGCATTTGTCCCTGGGCGATTTTGCTGTCTTGTTGCCAGTCTCAAAGGTGAAATACTGGGGCCTGCCTGTCCCCATTTTCAGGATCCCCTCGGGAAAAGTTGTCCAGCATTGCTCGTCGGGTGGGCACATGAGGTGGTTCCACCCCCAGTGGGTATCCTGGTTCCAATCAAACCTATCATTGCTGGCATACGGCATTTAGGATCACGTGGGCGCTGCATACAATTGGTTTGACTTGGTAACTTGCATCATGGTTCAGTCCGGTTCTGGCCATCCCAATAGAAAACCACTATTCACCTCATTTGCGAGTCGAAATTCCTGGACTGTTTCGTAATGTTGGTCTGGGTCCTGTCAGTGACTCCAGGTGGAAAACATTGCAAAAACATCAGACAGATAGGCAAATCTTACAGTCTTGTAACACAAGCCATTCATATTCGGATAACTCCCAGAATTTTACTGCATTTACATTTGTATCACCCTTGGACATATTCAGCAAATTTGGCCAGTTTGGTCTTGCAGTCAGGGGCATGGTTCGTTAACATAACTCTAGTTCCTGGGATGGGACCTGGTTTAGGATGGCGCAGGCCACTTATCACCATGATATTGGCTATGAAGACTGAATGCTTCATTTCCAAATGAAGGAAAGGTTTGCAACAAGTGGGTGGTTTAAAATTAAATTGTGGGCGGCACGGTGACACAGTGGTTAGCACTGCGCCTCACAGCGCCAGAGATCCGGGTTCAATTCCCGCCTCAGGTGACTAACTGTGTGGAGTTTGCACGTTCTCCCCGTGTCTGCGTGGGTTTCCTCCGGGTGCTCCGGTTTCCTCCCACAGTCCAAAGATGTGCAGGTCAGGTGAATTGGCCATGCTAAATTGCCCGTAGTGTTAGGTAAGGGGTAAAGTAAGGGGTATGGGTGGGTTGCGCTTCGGCGGGGCGGTGTGGACTTGTTGGGCCAAAGGGCCTGTTTCCACACTGTAAGTAATCTTATCTAATCTAATCTAAAGCTGGGGAAAATCAGGAGATGTTACGTGCTCTGTGGGTAAACAAGAACAAAATCACAATCCTCAAAAAGGGTCAGTATGCCAGACAGAGGCTCGGGGTTCCGTGTAGAATCTAAGTTCTTTATTTTGTGGTATTGTTGCTTTAAACTTGTTTATATATTCCTCAACCTTAGTGACCTTATACTGTTTTCTCATGTCCCTTCATTTTATATACCCATTCACAGTCACCTACCCAGCTTCTGGGAGTTTCATCTGCGATATCTATCTCCCTCAATCACATGCAGAATTTCTTCAACTAACCAGTAAGGTAGCTTTCCATTCTTTAATTAACAATGAATTAATGCAGTCACGTTTTAAGTTAACCATGAGGCAATGGGACAGGTCACTGACAATGTGTAAAGGGATAAAAACAAGTGACCCTGCCAAATAATTTTGATTTGGGCTAATATAATTGATTATTATAGATATTATAAAATATTATTATAAAATAATAAATAAAACAATCATTACCTGTAATTCAGAGTGGGAACCCAACAAGTGACTAAGACATTTTAAAAACTGTACTCTGCTGCTTTATTGTTCTTATTGCATCATTCTCTTCCCTTCTGTACTTGATCTCCTTGTCTCTATTTTCATTTTAACCTTATTTTACCAATTTATGTTTGTCTAAATTTAAGCCTGTTCCGAACAATACATTTTGGAATCTTGATTGTTATAATCTGAAAGCTAGTTTTATGATTTGAATTTTCAGCTAATCAAAAATTGCAAGAGCAGAATAACTAAATAGGTGATTTGTCTCATTCACTTGCCCTGGCCTGGTCACTGTATCATATGGCTGTGACATTATGGAGGCTGCTAACTCCATGGCAATGGGGCAGTGATGCTAGAAAAGAAACGGTGATTGATTTACCACCCTGTTCCTCGATATGTTTGGCTATCCCTATTGTCCAAAGGGTGCAATGCTGGGTGTCAGCAGTGCCTGCTTAAGTCAGCAGGCGTCCTTTTTCATTTGTTAGGGACACCTAATGATTTATTTTGTGGACATTGGAGGATCAACACAGCATAGTTCTCTTTGTCTTGTTTTGAAAACAGATCTCCTCTGTGGTGATGGTCATAATTTTTACAATATATATCTGAATAACATGCCAACATTTTACTTTGGAAATTCATTTATTCAGTATTTAATATTGAAAATGTAAAAGGTATACAGTTCCCAACTTTGAAATCATCTAAACGTATTGGTTTTAGTCCATTGATTTAAATCCAAGATGAGGATTCTTAAGTGGTGCAAAATACAGTTTGAACATATTAGGTTCATCAAAATAGGATAATCTGTTGAAATAAATATTGACCAGAATGCTCAGGTCTTCTGCATTCGTCTTATCTGAAGGACACCATCTGCAAAATAGTGCAGTACTCCCTCAGTACTGTACAGGTCATTCTGCTCTAACATACATGTCCTTAACACAAATTTGCTATAACACGATTGACAAAATGAGGACACTGTTTCTAAAGCATGAACTCTGAAAACGTCTGTTGGCTGTAACCCGATTACATCATGAAGACTTTAAGTGCTGTTTCTAAAATGTGATTTTCCGATACCATGGGGGTTGGATAGCAAAGCAACCATTGTGTTATAGAAGAATTACCTGCAGTGAAATGTCTGCCTGGATTATCTGCTCAAACCTCTGGTGGGATTTGAACCCACAATCTGCTGTCTCACGCTACAAAACCTGCTATCTGGTCAGTGGCGGCCCTTTCCTGCTCTTAGAATAAGTGGCACAGTTGTGATGAAATACCCTTTCGGTGTAGTCTGCACATTATATCATATTTATCCCATTCTGATCCTCTTTATTTGTCTAAATCAATTCAGAACCAACTAATTTCCTGAATTATCAACCCTTCCACACATTCTCATGTCCATAAATTTTATTCATTGACAGAGAACAGCAAAAGACCAAGCAGATTATCAGGCTTTATTGTTTAAAATATAAAACTTCTTTGATTTATAGGATATTTGATTAATCTACATGCAGAGGAGCCTCGATTATCTGGCATTTGATTTTCTGAATTTCTGATCATCCGAGGTAGATCGTAAGATCCCAGTGCTTGTCTAAACTGTATTAACCAGCATTCAATTATCCAAACAAAACACTCCTCGCCCATGTCACTCGGGTAATCGAGGTTCCTCTGTAAATTGTTCCATTGTTTTAATGTTGTCCTTCCTTGTGAATCTACATTATTATCTGAAAAGCACCTGGCTGTTCTAGCTCGTGTTTAATTGTTTGCAGTAAACAGTACGTTCACGACAACATCAAGTGTCCCAAACTAATAGTCATCAAAGTGATTTACCTTTCTCCCTCAGTTATTTTTTAAAAATTGGAACTTTCATTAAACCTTTAGAGTAGTTACAGCATATAACCGTGTGTTAGCTGTTTTCTAGTTCCTGATGAGAAACATTTCTGCCATGACACAAGCCAACCTCTGAGCTTACCGTCACTTTCAAATAAATGTTTGTTCGAACCATTCTTTGTTTCTGTATCAAAGACATTTGCTATTTGAGGCTATAATATTTGAAGAGCTCATTTATCCACCATTTTCCAAGGGTGGGTAATGGAGGCATATAAGGGACATTGACCTGCCAGACACAAACTGGGCATTTGTGTCTGAGCATAAGTTGGACTTTCTCTGCAGATTGCAGCTGCAGTAACATATCTCTATTGTGACCTTTTACCACCTGCTGTAGTTGCTTTATCAAACTCCCTGTTCAGTTATGTATATCTCACGTTCGGAAAAGATTTCTGTGCTGTGGCTTTCTGTGACCATTGGACTCTTTGTGACACTCTGTGACAATCTATTTCTCTCTGTGACTCTCTGTGACTCTGTCTCAATCATAATGACAAATGTTACAATGTATTTATTGCACATTTCTGATAAATAATTTGTCTTGTGGAAAGGGAACATGCATTTAGCGTGATGTGAACTGGTAGAGTTGTGAAAAGAGGTCTGTAATGTAAGAAAAAATGTCAATCATGGTTTAATTTTACCAACGTCAGTAAATGACTGGAATTTACATTGTGAGCAGGAAGAGAAACTAGATAATGTAGGGACCAGGAAATGGTTTTTGGCCAGATTAGCAGTTGTTTACTGAATGGTAGAGTCTCAGAAAAACAACCAAATATTTGCAGGGGCAAATATTTGGCCAAAGGACTGTTGTAAAGAAAGAAATATTTACACCTAAATAATGAGTGTTGTGGTTATGGGGCATCTCAAAATGGCTCTCTGCCAATGAAGTACTTTTTGAATTCTGGTCATTTGTTCAAGGGAGGTATTATGACGTTGTAGCTCCAATTGTTCTTGCATAATAGCCACTTGATGATCATGATAATCTGGATAATCAGATTACGAGCAAAAACTTGGCTGAATGTACAGCACAAAAACCAAAAGAGCTGCTGGAAATCTGAAACAAAAACAGAAATTGCTACAAAGGCCGAGCAGGTCTGGTAGCATCTTTGGACAGAAATCAGTTAACATTTCTGGTTCAGTGTCCTTTGTGGTAATGGGACATCTCAAAATGGCTCTCTGTGAATGAGGTATTTTTTTGAATTCTGGTCATTGTTCCAAGGTAGGTATTACGATGTCATGGCTCCAATTGTTATGGCATAATAGCCAGGGGAAGAAGGACTTGGGCTTCTGTTGATGGTTACTGATATTATTTGATTTTGGTTCTGGTGTACACATACACAGATGCCCCGAGCTTGAATCTACTACTTACGACTTGCACATTCCTCACTGAAGCTACATTTTCTCTCAGGACTGCAGAACGTCCCACACCGGTGAAGGATTTGATTGTGCTGTAAGGCTCAACGTTGGTATACAAACCAGATTTCAATTGTTTATACACAATGTTGTATTTCATTATCATTAAAAAAATGTCGACTTAATATTTCTGTTTTTGACCAAATTGAAAATCCAAATCCAAAATAAGTATTTGAGTTTCCGATTGCAAGCTTGTAATGTAATCTAATCTGAATCTGAAAATCTGTGTTGTTGATTGTCTTTGCTTTGCTTTTGTTTTAGGTGAGCTGACAAGTTATGGAGTAGAACATCTAACAAGTCAGCCTTACTAAATCAGAGATTGATAATACACGAAGTACGAGGCAAGGTACAGTGGTGTTGATTTGCAAACTACTCCAGTTAATTCTAGTGCCTTCAATCATGTTGTGGTGACTATTGGGTCCAGCAATCAATATTGTGTGGCAGATTAGAGATCATTTAATCCTATGGCCAAAGGACTGTTATAAAGAAAGAAATATTTACATTTTAATGGTGAGTTTTGTGGTTATGGGACATCTCAAAATAGCTCTCTGCCAATGAAACATTTTTTGAATTCTGGTCATTGCTTCAAGGAAAGTATCCGCGAATGGGCAGGGTTTCAGTTCAAGGCAGACCAGGAATGAAGCAAAAACAAAGGATAACTTTGGACATATTACGAGAGATGTTGGAAATCACGAGAATAAGAAACTAAGCATTAAGGCACTTTACCTCAATGCTCATAGTATTTGTAACAAAGTAGATGAATTAACAGCACAAATCATGGTGAATGATGATGATGTGGTAGGTCTCACAGAGACGTGGTTGCAGGGGGGTCAGATCTGGCTGTTCAACATCCAGGATTTACAACTTATCAAAAAGAGAGGGAGGTAGGCAGAGGGTGCAGGGTTGCATTGTTAGTTCAGAATGAAATTAAATCCATGGCACTGAATGACATAGGGTCAGATGATGTGGAGTCGAGGAACCACAAAGGCAAA
This sequence comes from Chiloscyllium punctatum, assembly GCF_047496795.1. NCBI lineage: Eukaryota > Metazoa > Chordata > Chondrichthyes > Orectolobiformes > Hemiscylliidae > Chiloscyllium > Chiloscyllium punctatum. The sequence goes on along the minus strand of NC_092745.1, from coordinate 16,212,394 downwards.
AAAAAACTAGAATGAAAGTTACGTACTGAGCTCACAACAGTGGTCAGGACCAAGGGCGCAAGATGTACCAGGAAATAGATAGGGCATGTCAGAATGGCAAGGTCAAGGTGACCATGGGGTACTTGAATATGCAAATGACCGAGTTGAATAATGTTGCAGGTGGATCCAAACAAAGGGTATTCATGGAATGCTTACAGGATGGCTTTTTGGAACAGCTTGTGATGGAGCCCACGAGGGAGCAGGCTATTGTGGACTTAGATTTATGTAATGAGCCATAAAAAATCTTAAAGTCAGGGAATACTTAAGAGGCAGCGATCATAGTATGGTAGAGTTCAGGCTGCAGTTTGAAAGAGAGAAGGCAAAATCGGATGTAATAGTGTTACAGTTAAATGAAGGTAATTACAGGGGCATGAGAGAGGAACTGATGGAAATCAAGTGGAAGCAGAGCCTAGTGGGCAAGACAGGAGAGCAACAATGGCAGGAGTTTTGGGTGTTTCCGGGTAGGGGGGAGGTGGATTTAGAGAGCCATGTCTGACAAAGGAAGCCAGGAAATGTATCAAAGAGAAAGAGAGAGAGCCTATGAAGTGGCTGGGAAGACTGGGAAATCAGAAGATTGGGAAGACTATAAAAACAAACAGAGGATAACAAAGAGTGCTCTTAGGAAGGATAGGATCAAATATGAAGGTAAGCTCACCAGTAATATTAGAAATGTTAGTGAAAGTTGCTTTCAATACCTAAGAAATAGACAAGTGGCAAAAGTGGAAATTGGGCTGTTCTAAATTGATGCAGGAAGGCTAGAGATGGGAGTTAATAGCTGAAGAACTTAATAAGTACTTTGTGTCAGTCTTCACAGTGGAAGACATGAGTAATATCCCAACAATTAAGGAAAATCAGGGAGCAGAGTTGAGGATGGTGGCCACTACAAAAGAGAAAGTGCTAGAAAAGCTAAGAGGTCTAAAAATTCATAAATCTCCTGACCCGATGGGCTACATCCTCGAGTGCTGAGGGAAGTGGCGAAGGAAATAGAGAAGGCATTGTTTGTAATTTTCAAAAATCAATGGAGTCAGGGAAAGTCCCAGATGATTGGAAAATCGCTGATGTAACCCCCTTGTTCAAGAAAGGATCAAGGCAAAAGATGGAAAATTATAGGCCGATTAGCCTAACCTCGGTTGTTGATAAAATTCTCAAATACGTATAAGGATGATATTTCTAAATTCTTGGAAGTGCAGGGTCAGATTGAAACGCGTCAGCATGGATTTAGTAAGGGGAGATCGTACGTGAGAAACATGTTCGAATTCTTTCAAGAGGTAACAAGTAGGTTAGACCAGGGAAACCCAGTGGATGTTATCCATCTCGACTTCCAAAAGGCCTTTGATAAGGTGCCTCATGGGAGTCTGCTGAGTAAGGCGAGGGCCCATGGTGTTTGAGGTGAGCTTTTCGCATGGACTGAGGATTGGCTGTCTGACACAAGGCAGAGTGTTGGAATAAAAGATTCTTTTTAGGAATGCCAGCTCGTGACAAGTGGTGTCCTGCAGGATTCAGTGTTGGGGCCGCAGCTATTCACTTTATATATTAATGATCTGGTGAAGGGTTTGGGGGCGTTCTGGCGAAGTTTGCTGATGATACGAAGTTTGGTGGATAGGCAAGATGTCCTGAGGAGGTGGGGTGGCTGCAGAAAGATTTAGACCGTTTTGGAGGGTGGTCCAGGAAATGGCTGATGAAATTCAACGTGAGCAAAGGCAAGGCCTTTGCACTTTGAAAAAAGAATGCAGGCATGGCCTGTTTTCTATACGGTGAAAAAATTCATAAAGCCAAAGTATAAAGGGATCTGGGAGTGCTAGCCCAGGATTCTCTAAAGGTTGACTTATAGGTTGGTCTGTGGTTAAGAAAGCAAATGTAACGTTGTTATTTATCTCAAGAGGGTTGGAATATAAAAGCATTGCTGTGCTTCTGAGACTTGATAAAGCTCCAGTTAGGCCCCATTTACAATAGTGTGTCCAAGTTTCTGCCCCATACCTGATGAAGGACATACTGGCACTAGTATGTGTCCAGCAGAGACTCTCACGGATGATCCCTGGAATGGTAGGCCTAACATAGGATAAACGGCTGAGGAGCCTGGTATTGTAATCAGAAGAGCGTAGAAGGTTGAGGGGAGATCTAATAGAAACTTACAAGATAATGCATGGCTTAGAAAGGGTGGACGCTGGGAAGTTGTTCCCATTAGGCAGGGAGACTGGGGCCCGTGCGCACAGCCTTAGAATGAGAGGGCGTCAATTTAGAATGGAAATGAGACATTTCTTCAGCCAGAGAGTGGTGGGCCTTTGGAATTCATTGCCATGGAGCACAGTAGAGGCTGGAATGTTGGGTGTCTTCAAAGCAGAGATTAATAAATTCTTGATCCCGCAAGGAATTAAGGGCTACAGAGAGAGTGTGGGTAAGTGGAGTTGAAATGCCCATCAGCCATGATTAAATGGCGGAGTGGACTCAATGGGCCAAACTCCTCTGTCTTATGGTTTTCATTTTTAACCTTCTCTGTCAAATCTTGTTTTTAAAGTTCTCTATCCAGTCACTAGTTTATACAGTTAATGGTCGGGCCCTGGGGAGTGTTGCTGATCAAAGAGACCTTGGGATGCAAATACATAGTTCTTGAAAGTGGAGTTGCAGGTACAAGGGGTGGTGAAGAAGGTATTTAGCATGCTTGCCTTCATTGGTCAGAACATTGACTGTAGGGGTTGAAGCGTTACGTTGCAGCTGTACAGAACATTAGTGAGGCCTCGTGTAGAATACTACATACAGTTCTGATCGCCATTCTGTAGGAAGGATGTTAAATCTGAGAGACTGCAGAAAAGATTTACAAGATGTTGCCAGGACTGAGTTGCAGGGAGAGGCTGAAAAACCTGAAGCATTTTTCCCTGGATGATTGGAGGCTGAAGGATTTTTGTAGAGGTTTATAAAATCATGAGGGGCATGGGTGAGGTGAATAGCCAAGATTTGTTTCCCAAGGCAGGGAAGTTGTAAACTAGAGAGCATGGGTTTAAGGTGAGAGGGAGAAATTTAAAAAGGGCCTGATGGGTAACTGTTCAGGCAGAGGGAGCTGCACACATGGAATGAGCTGGCGGAGAGGTGCAGAGGGGTACAATTACAACCTGTAACTTTTAAAAGGCATTGGGATGGATACACAAATAGGAAGGGTTGAGAAGGATTTGGGCCAAATGCTGGCAAACTGGGACTAGGTCACATTTGGATATCTGGTTGGTGCGGATGAATTGGGTCTGTTGTATAATTGACTCTATGACCCCATGCATTTTGACGCCCATGCTCAATCAACCCTTTGAGATAAAATATTTCATGGTCAGAGCTATCTGGAGTTTTTAATGCCTTTTTTTTTTAAAAAAAAACGCATTTGTAAAGACGTTAGTCTGTTTATTCAGTATGTGAAAAAGAAAGAGAATGGATTATTCATTTTAAAGAGGAAATGATAGCTGAAGGTTGCTTTGACATAAAACCTTTACACTTGCTGCTGCAGAATATTATGTGCTCATATAGAATACAATCAGTTCTCTTGGGTGAGATGTGCCTTTAAAGCAGTCTAGTGGGTGAAAGATTTCTACGAAGTATTGAGTATTGTTGGAATGGAGAACTGCCACATATACTGTGATCCGACCCCCATGCTGTAAGTTTTCAAACAATTAAATGGAGAAAATCACTGCCTGTTCATATTCAATCCCCTTTTGTACATGAAATGTGACCTTTGGTTTGCTTCCCACTTCCCTATCTCTATCGACTGAGGATCTGAATTCTGAATGCAGACTGAGGTAACCAGTTGTTGTCAGGAACAACCACTTCACACATGCTCTTACAAACTAAAATGGGAACAAAATGGCTTCTTAATGCAAATAATATGAAGAAGTAGCTTCTCGGCTGCAAATTGACAATTCTGCTAAAAGCTGCATAAAATGGCTTTTGACTCTGTTATAATCCATAATTGACTTATCGCAGTCTGCCTCAACAGAGATTAGCAGACAATGCTTCCTTTCCAGCATAGAAATAACTGGACGAGATGAGATATTACTGGCCAGTCTAACTGACCTTCAAGTGCCGGTGCAAAGACTCGGTTAGTGAGGTAAGGGTGGCTTCAGTGTTGGAAAACAAAGTTGATTCCCAGGAAATATCATTGGACCAAGTTGCTGTCAGTTAAGTTTATTTCATAACTTGATTGGTAATTGTCTGAATGTACTACATGATAATGGCCTGTACCTTTCTTTAAGAAAAGCATAAAAATATCTTTGTTTTAAGCAATGCGTGCAGCTCCTCTGAGGAATATGAAAGTGTATGACCTCTCTGTTTCTGGGCGATCTGTGCCACGCCATATGAAAAACAAAGAATGAAGTCTTAAAGAACCAGATAGAATGTGAGTGCTTATTGACTGATCACGGAACAGAAACTACCCCGCCCCCGTCCACTGGGGTCCAAATCCCATCTGGTGCTGTGACTCAGACTCGGTGCGGACGGATTGTGGGCAGTGGTTTAAGAGCCTTGAGTTCTCCGCTATTGAGTGCAGAAGAATCGGCCAGCCAGACGTGAGTATCTTGTCCATTTGGTTTTCCTCTCATTCTGTCATGGTTGACTCAACCCCTTGCTGCTTATCATCTCAGTCCAGCCCAAGAAGGATCGGCCTTGGTAAGAATTCATTCAGCAATGATGGAAGAGGAGGTGGGGATGCCCACTAACAGGTCCGGGACCTGCAGATACGAAATAGAGTCCAGGACTCTTTTAATTTTAATAAACAAGAGAGGAATCCGGGACTCAGATTCGGTCGGATTGGTGTTGTGTAAATTAATTCTGAAATTGTTCTGTGAAAGACGAAACAAAGAAGTATCGCGATGTCGGGTTTTAGAATGTCGAGAATGTTTTGCAGAGATCATCAGTCTTGTTGTTCAATTTCGGGTTGTTGATTAGTGAAAGTTTTAGAACGATCTGAAGCATGGCTGCATTAAGTCGTTGCTGACAAAAGAATGCAAAGATACCTTCCTGGCGAGTTGAAGGAATTCTGCACGTGATTGGGAGATCCCAAATGCTGTGTGCCAGCCCAAAAGGGGTTGATTGAGACCAGGGTACCCACTGGGGGTGTAGCCTACCTCCGAGGCCCACCCAGCGATCTGATCAAAATCACCAGTGACAAAAATCACACTGAGGCCCAAGTGCTCTCCTGTCCTGTGCATTTCAGCAGGAGGGAATGAATGAAGGGGAGAAGCTTTCTCAAAGTGTTTCACCAAGCATCAGTGTGGATGATGAAATCAGTGAGCGGCTGGGTGAGAAATCCTCTCCCAGCTGTGGTAGCGTGCATTCAGAACAACTTGTAGACTTGAAATCACCAACTGAGAAGAGCAAAGTGATGCCAGTAATGAGGAACAGACTCCCATGCAATCACACTGTCCCTCTCTGTGTCACACTCAAACAGCCATGTTGCCTGAAACCGATGAGCTGCCTGAATTCCAAATTGGTGCGAGAAGTTTAGTTCATAGCATCCAACCAGGGACACTTCTCTTCAAGGGCAGAACTACCTTTGCCAATGGCTTTTGGGCTGGTGTGGGGCTGGATAAGCCAGAAAGCAGTAATAATGGGACATGTGATGGAGGTTGAGCCAGAGCTTTCAAAAGAATTAGCAGAACTGCAGGCGGAAGAGTTTGGTCGAAGTAATACTCCTGGAGGGCTTTTAGACTGTCCATTTAAAAACAACTTGAATGATCAAAATGCAAGTAATCAGTTTTCTGAACCAAGTAAGTTTGACTTGCTGCACATTATTAATGAATCTAGCAAGGCAGTGGAAACGTTGGGAGATGACCAAAATTGAAAAGAGAGCTTGCCCAAGTCTGGTGAGGAGGAACGATTGGCAAACTTGAGTGAAGACCAGAATGAAGAAAACATGACCCGGACTGATGTGTTCACAGAGAAGGCATCTAAGGCAGTACTGGAGACAGAAACCAAAATCAATGCCAATGTGTCTGTGTGTTCTTCCAGTGCACAAAGGGAGGAGTTTTCACTAAATATCCATGAGAACTTTTCAACTCCTCGTTGGATTTACTGAACAGGAAAAAGGACCAACTGGAAGCTCAATTTAAATTACCGTTCCTCTAGCCTGAATCTGAGGAAATCCATGAGCAGCACGTGGACATTAAAGGAGATGAACCCAAGAACAATTGTGAGGATAGGGAAGATTTTAACGGAGATGATATGAAGAGCAGTTACTCAAAGGCGAATTCTTTGGTTGATATGATACAGGTGGACAATCGTTTAACCTGAATCCCGAAATCCAAAAAGCTCAAGTCCGAAGGTGTTTTTGTGAAGTTATTTCCTCATTAATATGGTTGTTTCTTAGGTCACTCAGAAGTGACGTGGGGGGCATGTGGCCCAACACTGGCAAACCGCAATTCTGTTTCATTGCCCCATTTTACAGAATGAGTGTGCTCCTCCGGAATGATTTTTCAACCTTTCACCATCAAACTGTCACCTATTCTGAAATTTGAAGAGTTCTGAATTCCGAGAACCAGCTGGTTCTGAGCATTTCAGAGAAAGGATTGTGCACCTGAACTACCTTCCTTTGTCAAGGACGTTGTTGAATAATTGCATGAAATCACAAAGTCTCGAGCTGAGAAGATCCAACTTACTAATCAAGGATGACAGTTCATATTGGATGTTGAATCCTGACCCAGGTCACCTTCGAAGGATCCAAAGGAGGAACACAAGACTGTTATCCATTGGAGACATCTGAAAGAGATGATAGTGAGGATGATAAGGAGGAAGTGTTATCTCCAGATCTTTGTCCATGACCTGCAAGTATTAATTTTGAACCTGTTTTGGAAGGGATTTGAATTTCAAGAATTGGAGATGTGTTATTGGTTTCGAAGCGTTGAGGCAATTGTTTTATTAATAATTCCAGAGCTTCTTAAATTCCCACATTTTAACATACTTACAGGATTGTCATTGTTTCTCTAACAATATGTTAAAGTACAACCCCACTTTTGTCATGCACATTTTGCAGGTCATCATTTTCAGAAATTACCCTGAGTGTTCCCCTTTACCAAGGACCCTTTACCAAAGACTGTTGAGGAATATCTTGATAAATTGTTAAATATATTTGTGGGTGATAAAGTCAAGCTCTGGGCAATATTAATAAAATCTCTGGAATCTCAGTGTTTTATACCTTGCCCATCAATTTTCAAAATATGTGTAAGTCCGCCTGATTATTTCTCAAGGATTTAGTGACCATTTCCACTGTGTAATTATTGAGTTTAGAACTGAAGGATTGCTATTGAAATTCAAACCTTTCCTCCTGCACTTTTCTGTCCTTCCTTAAAAGGGAGGCTGTGTTTTTAAAGATGTTCTTTTCAACCAAGTTTTGAATCATGTTTTTCAATCTCTTGCTAAATCAGTTCACATACAGTTTTTCCAGAGTAGTGTTCTGAAAGTCCCGAGCTTGAATGACCATCTGATTAGAAGAACAGAAGGGTTTATGGTTTGCACATATTAACATTGATTGGACAAGCAGCTCTTTTCATGAAAGTACTTGACAAGTTCTCATACTGTCCATTCCTTTCTGAGCATTCAATGTCGGAAATAATTAAATAGGAGCTTGGGTCACTTTGATTTGACACAGCAACATCCTGACTAAACTGATACATGTTTTTCTGATTTGTCAATATTTATGTTTACCTGTAAAGTGCAGGAATAAAAAGGGGTGCAGCTGTCAACTGAAAGTGATCTGATTTTGGAAAGTTGAACCTCAGAACATTCAGTCTGAAACCATTCATTCCCCTACGTACACGACAGTTAGTAGATGAAGAGATTCTCCATACTTATACTCCGAACCAGGAAAGATTTGAACAGTCTGTATCAATTTCCAAAAATGGACATTACTTTCTCCATGGTAACTCGTAACTAGCTATATTTCTTGTGATTGCATAGTTTGAAGAATATTCACTGGTTTCATCACAATGTATCAGACCCTAAACTGTTCAAAATCTGTCTTCTCCTCATCGTCCATGATAATCAGCAGTGGGATATCTCCCTTTGTGAGCCTCGTGAAATATTGCTCAGTGTGATGTGTGTTTTTCATAACTAATGTATTTTTAAAGCTCAGGAAGACCACTTGGGATACTTTGCAACTTTGTAAAGATGATTTTTTCCTTGATCAAGTCAAGTACTTTTAAAAATTGAAAACAAATATAAAGCATTTCTCCTGACTCCATTTTGAACTGAATTGTGTATTGAGTTTGAGTACTCTGTCTGATTAAAATATACTCTTTAATGTTCTGGATCTCACTCCATGTGCAAACCTTAACTTTCATTACATGGCGAAGAATAAATTGGAAATGAATTCCAGCCTGTTGTCCAACTTGTCAGACATGTCTGAGATATAAAAAAAAGTTCTTGTTTGTTTGTCTCCCTGTTTTCATGCTTTGGTTTCACAAGTTTTGTTCCTGACCCTCAGTGTCTCGATTGACCAACAGTCTGTGTACTTTGCAACAGGGCAGCCCAGTGTTTGGCGCAAGTGGGCAGGAAGAGTTGGCCAAACGCCTGGCAGGATTGGAATTGAGTCGTTAGGCACTGGATGACCTGGTAGATGACCAAGGTTGGTTTGATGAGGACTTTGAGCTGAGCTGTAGCAAAGTGCAGCAGCCAGTGCAGGATGCCCAATCTCCAAAGGATGTGCCTCTGAAAATGCAAAGGGAACCTTACTTTTCTGGAGCTCCTGATGCTTGAGAGGTTGAGAAGATGGTTCATGCAGTGGCTGAAGAAGTTGAAATAACTTGGCCACGATCCAGGAGATCTACGAATGCCCCCAGACGATCTTGAGAATAATAAATGGAAAGATGTAGAGAGGTGTGAGCAAAAGATTTTTTTGTGAGGTGAGCTTCAGCTTTTGCGTTTGAACATAAAATTATTTTTTCTCGAATAAGCAAGAAAGGTATGGGTTAATAGTGCTCCACAACAGCTCTGTTTGATGTTATGCATAATAAAGCATGTTATAACATTACCTCGATCCTGATGACAGCTTTGAATTCAATTTACCATTTTGCCCCTTCCCTAAAAGTCCAAAGCCCCTTTCTCCACAACTGTTTGTACTCTCCCATTATTAATTTAGCATCATCATCATCCTGTTATTCACTAAATCCCATCTGTCACAACTTTGCCCACTTTGTGAATCTATAGTTTCTGTTTCTATTTACATAATATATGGTGTCTCTTCCAGTCACTCATGTTTGTTTTAATTCTTCCGTATCATCTGTCTTTCCATTGGTTGATAATACAACATATAATTATTAATCATCTTCTTAAAACTCTCCAGAATCGTGATCTTCCACAGGTCACTCCATAATTTTCAGATGAAGAAAGCCTTAAAGTTGAACTTCTCAATCTGAATTGGTACTGTGTTGAGGTTCCCAAAATTGACCAAAATATTCTAAGATCTTATGCAACTTAACGTGCTTTAAATTGTTTGTGTGCAGTTGGAAGTGTCAGGTTTCTTTTAATGGCCATATCGGTTTCTTTAAATGTCCTGTATGTTTGAATACTTTGTGGCCTTTTTTTCTGATCTGATTAGGATCTTAGCATTTCAGGTGTAATTCTTTTTCTTATCCACTCAATGTAATACTTCATCACACTCTCAACTTCAATTCCATCTTCCGGTAAATATTCTTCTGTGTCTGTCACTGCATTACAATTCCATCTCTGTCCCTTCAACCCAAGTCGGAATCATTTGGTTTCCTTCGCTTAAATTCCCAAGTCAAGATTGTGTTTATTACTGTAACAATTAAGGGCAATCTGAGCATGGGCTCCTGTGTACCCCTTCAATTCTCCACACCTTTCTAGTGTGAAATCTTTATTTTACCCCCGACCCTTGCATTTTCCCAACCACCTCTATCCATTTGACTAAGCTCCCCTTCATTTGAGGTGCTTTTGAGTTTTACCATTGATCTCCTCAGAAGCAACTTCTTGAAATAATTTCTGAAAATCCACATAAACCATGTACACTTTTTTTCGTACTAGTCTGCTCTTTTATTAATACAACCTTGTCAAATTATTTGATAGTTCACTACCTGCTAATTAGAAATGCATGCTAATTGCTCCTGATTAGCTACTGTGTCTTCAAGTGTTCGTATTTATCTCCATATTTTTAACTCTTAATTTACCAACAAATGACGCAAAACTAACTGATGAAGAAATTCCTATTTTTCTTATTTTGATTGAGGTGTTTGCTGCCCGACAATCCTCTGGTCTACATTTAGGAAGTAATAATTGGAGCCATGATAGTTTTCTTTCTATTTACAGCATGGCCCACAGATGTCATTCATTTTGTTTCAAAGATTTGCCTCCTTTTATGCTGTGATACCTTCCTTAGTATTATGCAGGTAATCTTGTCTAATACATCTGCATCTACCCTTGGTAATTCTGCAATCCTTTTAAACCTCTTCTCTAATCTCTCTTTTGCCTTCTCTCCTGCAATCAATGAAATTCTAACTTTATACTTGGTTCAGATCGCAGAGCAAACAGTTGTTATTTTATATATTTTGAACTGTATTTCTTTTTGTTTTCCATGTAGTGATCTAATGAGCTTTTGTGGGGGGTAGGGAGGGGCGTTAATAACATAATCTTTTCTCTGTTATCCTTTTACTACTTCCAGCTTGTATTTAATGTAACGAGAGAAATTCTCACTGAGTTGTTTTCTGAAGACCTCAGTGCCAGCCAAGCCCCATGGATGAAGCCAAGCCGAATTAAGTCTGCTTTCTTCAAATGAGCGAGGAATTTAAATGAAGTGAAAGTAATAATTCCATATAATCCTTTTGTCCTACTTGCCAGTAATAATGTAACAAGTGCACTGCTGGTTGGAGCCTCGGATGCTGCCTGGCCTGTGCTTTTCCAGCACCACTCGAATCGAGACTCTGGTTTCCACAATCTGCAGTCCTTGATTTTACGTGGAGCTAAAATATGTAGAATTTGTAAGTGAGTGACCCAATTTGTAAACAGTGGCCACTCTCCTGACTTGAAATTCTGCCACTGCTTCCTGCAATTCCTTCCCTTATGAGATTGTGGATCGAGTTTAGCACCATCTTGTCAAGATTAGAGTGGTACTGACATAGCACAGCAGGTCAGGCAGCATCTGAAGAGCAGGAAAAATTGACATTTCGGTCAAAAGCCTTTCATTCTCGGATGCTGCCTGACCTGCTGTGCAATGCCAGCACCACTCTAATCTTGACTCTGATCTCCAGTAACTGCAGTACCCACTTCCATCTACTCAAGGACAACTAGGAAGGGGCAATAAACGCTAGCCTACATTTATATAAACGCCCACATTCCATGAATTAAAAAAAATTACTCAAAGCTCATTGAGCACCAAGGGACCCCATTTTAATACCAAACTCCGCAATGAACATTTTTAAAATGACTCACAGGGTCTTGGCATCGCCGGCTGACCAACATTTATTGACTGATCCTAGTTGACTTTGAGAACCTGGTGAGCTATCTTTTGGAGCCACTGCAGTCCATGTGCTGCAGGTGGACCCACAATGCTCTTATGGAGGGAATTCCATGGATTTGGTACAGCAATCCTGAAGAAACAGTGATATGTTTATAAATCAGAATGATGCGTGGCTTGGAGGGGCTTTTTCAAGTGACAGTCCTGTGTATCTGCTGTTCTTGTCCTTCTAAATCTAAATGGTCACAGATTTGGGATGATCTGGCTAAACATCTTTGAATTTATGCAATGCATCTTGTAGATTGTACACACTGCTGCTACTGAATGGATGGTGGTGGAGGGTCTGGCTGCTTGCGGATGTAGTGCCAGACAAGTTGGGCTCCTTTGTCTTGGATGTGGCGAGCTTTTTATGTCTTACTGGAGCTGCACTCATCCAGGCAAGTGGGGCGTATTCCATCAGACGCCTGACTTGTGCTTTGTACTCGGTGGATTTGCTATGGGGAATCTGGAGGTGAGTTACACACCATAGTATTCCAAGCCTCTGGCCTGCCCTTGTCGCCCACAGTGTTTATATAACGAGTCCAGATGAGTTTCTGGTCCATGGTAACCCCCATGATGTTCATAGTTGAGGATTCAGTGATGGTAACACCATTGAATGTCAAGGGCCGTTGATTAAATATTCCGAGAGTTATAGACTTGTACAGTTCAGAAACAGACCATTTGGTTCAACTTATCCATACTGACCAGTTATCCGAGAGAACATCTAGTCCCACTCGCCAGCATTTGGCCCATTTTCCTCTGAAAACCTTGCTATTCGTTGTTGTGGTTATGTTCGCCGAGCTGGGAATTTGTCTTGCAAACGTTTCGTCCCTTGTCTAGGTGACATCCTCAGTGCTTGGGACCCTCCTGTGAAGCGCTTCTGTGCTGTTTTCTCCGGCATTTATAGTGGTCTGTCTCTGCCGCTTCCGGTTGTCAGTTCGAGCTGTCCGCTGTAGTGGCCGGTATATTGGGTCCAGGTCGATGTGTTTGTTGATAGAGTCTGTGGATGAGTGCCATGCCTCTCGGAATTCCCTGGCTGTTCTCTGTTTGGCTTGCCCTATAATGGTAGTGTTGTCCCAGTGGAATTCATGTTGCTTGTCGTCTGTGTGTGTGGCTACTAAGGATAGCTGGTCGTGTCGTTTCGTGGCGAGTTGGTGTTCATGAATACGGATCGTTAACTGGCTTCCTGTTTGTCTGATGTAGTGTTTTGTGCAGTCCTTGCATGGGATTTTGTACACTACATTAGTTTTCCTCATGTTGGGTATCGGGTCCTTTGTTCTGGTGAATTGTTGTCTGAGCGTGGCTGTTGGTTTGTGTGCTGTTATGAGTCCTAGTGGTCGCAGTAGTCTGGCTGTCAGTTCCGAAATGCTCCTGATGTATGGTAGTGTGGCTAGTCCTTTGGGTTGCGGCATGTCCTCGTTCCATTGTCTCTCCCTTAGGCATCTGTTGATGAAATTGTGAGGGTATCCGTTTTTGGCGAATACCTTGTATAGGTGTTCCTCTTCCCCTTTTGGCGAATACCTTGTATAGGTGTTCCTCTTCCCCTTTTGGCGAATACCTTGTATAGGTGTTCCTCTTCCCCTTTTGGCGAATACCTTGTATAGGTGTTCCTCTTCCCCTTTTGGCGAATACCTTGTATTCGCCAAAAGGGGAAGAGGAACACCTATACAAGGTATTCGCCAAAAACGGATACCCTCACAATTTCATCAACAGATGCCTAAGGGAGAGACAATGGAACGAGGACATGCCGCAACCCAAAGGACTAGCCACACTACCATACATCAGGAGCATTTCGGAACTGACAGCCAGACTACTGCGACCACTAGGACTCATAACAGCACACAAACCAACAGCCACGCTCAGACAACAACTCACCACAACAAAGGACCCGATACCCAACATGAGGAAAACTAATGTAGTGTACAAAATCCCATGCAAGGACTGCACAAAACACTACATCGGACAAACAGGAAGACAGTTAACGATCCGTATACACGAACACCAACTAGCCACAAAACGACACGACCAGCTATCCTTCGTAGCCACACACACAGATGACAAGCAACATAAATTCGACTGGGATAACACTACCATTATAGGGAAAGCCAAACAGAGTACAGCCAGGGAATTCCGAGAGGCATGGCACTGATCCACGGACTCTATCAACAAACACATCGACCTGGACCCAATATACCGGCCACTACAGCGGACAGCTCGAACTGACAACCGGAAGCGACAGAGACAGGCCACTATAAATGCCGGAGAAAACAGCACAGAAGCGCTTCACAGGAGGCTCCCAAGCATTGAGCATGTCACCTAGACAGGGGACGAAACGTTTGCAAGACAAATTCCCAGCTCGGCGAACAGAACAATAACAACGAGCACCCGAGCTGCAAATCTTCTCCTAAATTTTGAACTTTGCTAAACATATACTCATCCAGATGCCTTTTAAATATATTTATACAGTCGCCCCTCAGACCTCCAATGCTGCAGGGAAAATAGCCCCAACCAATTCATCCTCTTCCTATAGCAGAACACCCCCCCCCAACTCTGGCAACATCCTTGTAAAGGTTTGCATAAGCCTTTCAAGATTCACAACATCCTTATGAGAGCAGCGAGTCCAGAATTGCACACGGTATTCTAAAAGAGGACAAATCAGAGTCATGTGCAGCTGCAACATGATGTTTCAACTCCTAAACTATCAGCTATTACAAGGGGGCATAGCTTCAAATTAAGGGGGGGGTAGATTTAGGACTGATGTTAGGGGTAGGTTCTTCACTCAGCGAGTCGTAAGTTCTTGAAATGCCCTGCCAGTAGCAGTGGTGGACTCTCCCTCTTTATGGGTATTTAAGCGGGCATTGGATAGGTATATGGACGATAGTGGGTTAGTGTAGGTTACGTGGGCTTTGATCGGCGCAACATCGAGGGCCGAAGGGCCTGTACTGCGCTGTATTCTTCTATGTTCTATGTTCTATGTAAACTCAATGCTCTGACCAATAAATGCAAGCATAACAAACACCGCCTTCACTGTCCTCTCTACTTGTGATTCCACTTTCAAGGAACTGTGAACATACACTGCCAGGATTCTATTCAGCAACACTCCCCAGGACTTCACCATTGAGTATATCCGTCTTGCCCCGATTTGCCTTTACAAGATGCAACACTGTCCACTGCACCTCCATTTTTGGTTCACCTGCAAACTTACTAATCATGCAATGTTCTATGTTTATATCCAGGTCATTTATATAAACGACAAAAAGCAATGAACGGAGCACCAATCCTTGTAGCACACCACTGATCACAGGCATCATACTGGAGATGATCATTGACTGGCATTTTTGGTGCAAAATTACTTGCCTCTTGCCATCCAACCTGCATATTGTCCAGATCTTGTTGCCTTTGAACATAACTCTTCAGATACTGAGTCTATGAATGGTACTGAATATTATGCAACCATCCGCACTTCTGACTTTATGATGGAAGTAAGATCAGGAACTGAGGAACACCATTTTACTCTGAACTCCCCAGTGATCCTCAAGGACCCTCGTTTTACTCCAAACTGGAGAGACAATGTAATAGCTCTGAGTGTTAGCCATGGCTCAGTGGCACTCTTCCTCAGTTAGCAGAGGGGATGAAGCAAATGCTTAATTGAAATCCTGGATGACAGTCCTGGTGCAGTACTGAAGTATTGTTTTCAAAGTGAGGCCCCATTTTCCCCCTTGGGTGAGATTTTAAAGAGAGTTTTGGTGTGACATTGAAGAGGAATGGAGTTCTACCTGATGGTCCTGGTCAATCGACAACATGAGTCAGTATGGCTAAACGTTTACTGAACCATTTCTCTAATTTGTGGGAACATGCTGTGTGAAAGTTTGTTGCAGGTTTTGACGATATTATAATTAGTGGCTATACTTCAAACGTTGGGAGCAACATGCTACAAGTGTGAAAAGTTTTATACATGTGCAAGTTGTTTTGGCAATTTGAAGTTAAGGTGGGCGACTTGAACATTCGTTAAAAAGTATTGTCCAACATACAGACCAAGTTCTTTACTATTACAACAATCCAACTTTTATTTTACTGTGGCACTGACATTGAAGTGTTCACTGGATGACACCTCCCAGTAACTCAGACTTGCAACACTGCAATGTGAACTTTTTACCATGGTCTAAAATCAACATCAAGCTGCTCATTTTCCAGCCTGACTTCACTTTGAGTACAGTTTGTGAAGTGTTGCACTTTGCCAGGGGCTGAGAATGGGCACGTGTAAATCAGCTTTTCATCCACTGAGCAAATTTGGGACTGTTCATTTCCTTTGCTTTGTCTTTATAACTCGACTCTAATGTGTCTTCAGTCTGAACTGTCCTATTTCCCACACCAACATTTCTGGGCGTGTTACTTGCCTCTGGCGGTGATGGCCGAGAAACCTATTAAACACTTCCTGCCTGGAGCCATGTGAGGCAGTGGTCAATGGCTAGATCATGTAGCTTTGATGAACTCATCTGTTAAACCGAGAATGATTTTACTTTCCTGAAATGCTGGGTCCGCTGTATGAATCCACGTCAGCCCCAATAATTATTGTGAGGCTTCCCATCGCGCTGATCTTGAGTTGTCTGCCTGCAGTCTATGAAGGCAGAACATTTCTGGAATTCGACGGAGCAGAGTCCATTTAGAAGGTGCTGAAGGCAAAGTGTGAACCACGTAATGTAGTGAATCGATAAGTGTATTCTTAATCATTTCTCAGTCTAGATCTGAGGCAAGAGAAAGTGTCAAACCTTCTCACAATCTGGAAGTGTTGCATGCTACCTTAATGCTGTTTTGCATATGCTTTTGGGTCTCACTGATGTTCTTCACTTCAATTATCATTAAGTTTTTCAAGCATTTAGCTGATTTTTGTTAAATAGAACATGCTTTGAGTTTCATCCAATTTTGCATCTTCATTGAGCAGTTTTAGAGAAGGATAATGCATTGTGGGTTGTGTTGTGTAGATATCTAGGGTGTTTGCAACAGCTGCCATTTCTCCTGTGCTTCTATCCCCAGATCTTCATTTCTAATGAAGTTATGATGTTGTTTGGATTCAACCAGGAGCAATATCAGAAGACAGACTGGCAGAAGATGAAGACATTTGGCAGGAGAAAACGTGATTGGATGACCCATACTTTAGTAAGTCCTTCAGTTTCGGTATTGTTCAGTTTTACATTGTAGCATTACGTCACGATTATGAACACTGCATCATACATCTGAATTTTCTATTATTTCAAACGACAAAGGCTTTATCTGTTTTTGGCTTACCTGCCTGGCTGTCCTGCACACATCCAGAAAATGCTTCAGCTTTCTGATTGAATATAAAACTTGGGTCCTCACTGGAGTAATTTGCTGAAAATCAAACACTACTATTCCTTAGTCACCAGAAATGTTTAAGAAACATTCAGAAATACATTGAATTCAGTGCAGTTGGCGAAGTAGTCTCATGTGTACTTCTTTAAATCCCAATGTTTGATTTCACTTTCTCTCCATGTTTCTTTCAGTCCTATGATGAGTTTGTGAAGAAAACCGAAACTGAACTCAGTAAAGATCTTGATGTTGTCAGCTCAACCTCCACCAAACTGTAGATTAAAACTCTGTACTCCACTGTTACTGAGAAGCCGAAGTTAATCCTCCCTCTCTGCAGAGGTACTTTCAGTAATGGATGTTAATTGTGTAACCTTGTGTAGCCTCTTGTATTTCTCTTTTATACCCGAGTGGGACCCCTTCTGTCCAAATTAGTTGGTGATGAAGTGGTTCTTTAGTTAAGGAGACCAGAACATTTACAGATGCTTTGCAGCAGGGAAACGTGCATTTTGGCCCAAGAGACCTATGCAGTTATTTAGTCTCCATGCAACTCTACTCCCACTTTGTCTCGTCCCATCAGTGCATCCTTCTGTATATTTCTCCCTGAGGTACATTTCTAATTTCTCCTTAAACAAATTTGTGTGATTCAACTTAAGCATTCCCAGCTCTAGCAAATTTCATCTCACCTTTCTCAGGGAATAATGTTTTGTTTTGAATTTCTGATGCAATTTGTTAACGTTAACTTCCTGTTCAATCAGCCTCACAAGTGAAAACATTTCTCCCTCCATGCAGCCCAAGCACCTTCAGCGAGGACCAGAGGCCTCATGGGAAGGTAACTTGAAAATGTAATAACTTAACTCGGGAGTTCAGTGTTCTTCAATTCTTCGGTGGCAGGTGGAATGGGAGCAGCGACAGCGAGCACCAGAGACCAGATGGAAAGATAACTTTAAAATATAACAACTTAATTTTGCAGAGCAAACACTGAGCAGGAACGGACACGAGACTGCTGGATAAGTGAGGCTTTTAAAGGAGCAGTAGAGGGAGAGGGCGCAGCAAGGCACAGTGGGCTGGTGGGTATATATTTGGGCAGCAGCTGAATCTCGAGACCCTCTACGTGTAGTCTCAACCCCTCCCACACAAAAAATAGGCCTCCCGTGTGTTGCTAAGGTAAGGTGTTTCAATTGATATTTCTTGTGTATCGTGTGATTGATTAAAAGTCGGCTATTAGTTGGTTAGTTGAATAAGACCATAGAGAAGTACTAGAAATTCTTTAATTCATAAATTTGGATAAAAGAATTTAATAAGTAGAGATGGCTGGACAGGTGATGTGCTGTAGCTGTATGGTGTGGGAGGTGGTAATCCCATTGTGAAGGGCAGTGACTATATCTGCAACAAGTGTTGTTTGCTAAAAGAACACCGGATCCGTATTAATGATCTGGAATCTGAGCTTCAAACACTGCGGCACATCCGGGAGGGGGAGAGTTACCTGGACGCTTTGTTTCGGGAGGCAGTCACACCCGGTAGATAAAGTAATTCAAATTCAGTTAGTGGTCAGGGGCAACATGGTGTGACTGTAAGTGAGGCAGGTAGGAGGATTCTGAGTTCAGGAGTGGAGGAGCCTCAGCCCTTGAACCTTGTCCAACAGATATGCGATTTTTGCTTCCTTTATGGGTGAGGAAAAGGGCTGTGGGCAGTATAAGCCAGCTGACCATGACACCATGGTTCAGAAGGCCACTCAAGAAGGGGAGTAAAAAGATAAGTAGTTGGTACGGGGATTCTGTAATTAGGGGTCAGATAGTATCCTTTGCAAGTCGGATTGGGAGACCCACATGGTGTGTCGCCTGCCCAGTGCCAGGGTGCAGGACATCTCCGATTGGCTTCAAAAGATAATGGAGCAGGAGGGAGAAGATCCAGTTGTTGTGATCCATGTTGGGACGAAGAGCATAGACAAGGCAAGGCATGTGGTTCTTTGTGGGGAGTATTAAGCACTAGGAAGGGAATTGAAGAACAGGTCCTCGAGGGTCATAATTTCTAGATTACTGCCCGAGCCACGTGCTAACTGGTATCGGGATAAGAAAATTTGGCAAGTAAACACATGGCTATGAGATTGGTGTGGGAAAGAGGGATTCCATTTAATGGGACATTGGCATCAGTTTTGGAACTGGGGAGATCTGTACCGATGGGACAGTCTCCACCTGAACTGTTCTTGAACCAGTGTTCTGGCGAAAAGGATAAATCGGGTGGTTACCAGGACTTTAAACCTATGAGTCAGGGGAAAGGGAAAGCAACGGAGTATGGAGTCAAGTAGAAAGATAAGCAGCGGGTTAGCATTTGTGCAGAGTTTAAGTTTAGGGCAGACTAGAATTGAAACAAAAAAGAAGGCTAACTTAGGACATATTACGAGAGATGTTGGAAATCATGAGGATAAGAAAACTAGTATTAAGGCACTTTACTTGAATGCTCGTTATGTACAGACCTCCCAGCAGTGTTCACGACTAGGGGCACAGATGTACCAGGAAATAGATAGGAAATAGATCTCAGAAAGGCAAGGTCACGGTGATCATGGGGAACTTCAATATGCAAATGGACTGGTTGAATAATGTCGCCAGTGGATTCAAAGAAAGGGGATTCATGGAATGCTTAAAGGATGGCTTTTTGGAACAGCTTGTGACGGAGCCGACAAGAGAGCAGGCTATTCTGGACGGAAAGCTATGTAATGAGCAAGACCTTGTAAAAGATCTTAAAGTAAGGGAGCACTTAGGAGGCAGCGATCATAATATAGTCGAGTTCAATCTGCAGTCTTTGAAAGGGAGAAGGCAAAACTGGATGTAATGGTGTCAAAGTTAAATGAAGGTAATTACAGGGATATGAGAGAGGAACTATTGAAAATCGACTGGAAGCAGCGCCTAGTGGGCAAGACAGGAGAGCAACAATGGCAGGAGTTTCTGGGTGTAATTGAGAACACAGTACAAAGGTTCAGCCCAAAAATAAAGATTATACGGGGGTAGGGGGAGGTCCGTAGCGGGGGCATTAGACAGTCATGGATGACAAAAGAAGTCAGGAAATGTTTCAAAGAGAGAGAGCAAGCCAATAAAGTGACCAAGAGCACTGGGAAATCAGAAGATTGGGAAGACTGTGAAAACAAACAAAGAGAGAAATCAAGAAGGAGAGGATCAAATATGATGGTAAGCTCGCCAGTAATATTAGAAATGATAGTAAAAAATTCTTTCAATACATAAGAAACAAACAAGACGCAAAAGTAGAAATTGGGCGATTCTAAATTGATACAGGAAGGCTTGTGATGGGAGATAAGGAAATAGCTGAAGAACTTAATCAGTCTTCACAGTGGAAGGCATGAGTAATATCCCAACAGTGAAGGAGAGTTGGGGACAGAGTTGAGTATGGGATCCATTACAAAAGGGAAAGTGTGAGAAAAGCTAAAAGGTGTAAAACGTGATAAATATCCTATCTCCATCCCAGATGTTCTGAGGGACGTGTGTGAGGAAATAGCAGAGGCGTTGGTTGTCACTGGAGTCAGGGAAAGTCCCAGATGATTGGAAAATTGCTTTTGTAACTCCCTTGTTCAAGAAAGGATTAAGGCAAAAGATGGGAAATTATAGGTTGCTTCGCCGAAAGAAAATTCTAGAATCCATCTTTAAGGATGAGATTTGTAAGTTCTTGGAAGTGCAGGGTTTGATTAAAACAAGCCAGCATGGATTTAGTAAGG
Source organism: Chiloscyllium punctatum (assembly GCF_047496795.1). Classification (NCBI taxonomy): domain Eukaryota; kingdom Metazoa; phylum Chordata; class Chondrichthyes; order Orectolobiformes; family Hemiscylliidae; genus Chiloscyllium; species Chiloscyllium punctatum. The sequence goes on along the minus strand of NC_092745.1, from coordinate 16,191,827 downwards.
CAAAGTCATGCCTGGAAAACTTATTGCCATTCATTGAAGAGGTAACAAGTAGGTTAGACCAAGGAAACCCAGTGGATGTGATCTATCTAGACTTCCAAAAGGCCTTTGGTAAAGTACCTCCTGGGAGGCTGCTGAGTAAGGTGAGGGCCCATGGTATTTGAGGTGCGCGACTGTATGGATTGAGGTTTGGCCATCTGAAAGAAGGCAGAGAGTTGGGATAAAAGGTTCTTTTTCGGAATGGCTGCTAGTGACAAGTGGAATCCCGCAGGTTCACTTTATATATTAATGATCTGGATGAAGGGAACTGCGGGCTTTCTGGTGAAGTTCTCCAATTATAAGAAGTTAGGCGGACAGGCAGGATATTCTGAGGATGTGGGGAGGCTGCAGAACGATTGAGACAGTTTAGGAGACTGGTCCAGGAAATGGCTGATGAAATTCAACGTGAGCAAATGTGAGGCCTTGCACTTTGGAAAAAGGAATACAGGCATGGACTATTTTCTAAATGGTGAGAAAATTCATAAAGTCAAAGTACAATGGGATCTGGGAGTGCTAGTCCAGGATTCTCGAAAGGTTCACTTGCAGGTTGAGGCCGTGGTGAAGACTCCAAATGTAATGTTGTCACTTATCTCAAGAAGGTTGTAATATTAAAGCAGTGATGTTTTACTGAGACTTTATAAAGCTCGAGTTAAGCCTCACTTCGAACACTGTGACCTAATTTGGGCCCCACACCTCACGAAGGACATACTGACACTGGAGCGTGTCCAGCGGAGATTCACATGGATGATCCCTGGAATGGAAGACTGAACATACGATGAATATCTGAGGATTCTGGGATTGTATTCATGAGAGTTTAGAAGGTTGAGGGGAGATCTACAAGAAACTTACGAGATCATGCATGGCTTAGAAAGTGTAGATGCTGGGAAGTTGTTTCCATTAGGCAGGGAGACTATAACCCGTGGTCACAGCCTTAGAATTAGAAGGGGTCAATTTAGAACGGAAATGAGGAGGCATTTCGTCAGCCAGAGAGTGGTTGGCCTGTGGAATTCATTGCCATGGAGGCCGGGATGTTAAATGTCTTCAAGGCAGAGATTGATAAATTCTTGATCTCACAAGGAATTAAGGGCTATGAGGAGAGTGTGCATAAGTGGAGTTGAAATGCCCACCAGCCATGATTGAATGGTGGAGTGGACTCAATGGGTCGAATGGCCTTACTTGCACTCCGATGTCTTATGGTCTTCAGTTTTAAACTTCTCTATCAAATCTTGTTTTCAAAGTTCTCTATACAGTCACTAGTTTATACAGTTCATGGTCGGCCCTGGGGAGTGTTGCAGGTAGAAAGGGTAGTGAAGAAGGCATTTGGCATGCTTGCCTTCAATGGTCAGACCATTGACTGTAGTGGTTGAGGCATTGTGTTGCAGCTGTGCAGGACATTGGTGAGGCCTCATCTGGAATACTGCATACAGTTCTGATCGCCTTTCTATAGGAAGGATGTTAAAGTTGAGAGAGTGCAGAAAGATTTACAAGGATGTTGCTGGAACTGAGTTACAGGGAGAGGATGAATAGGCTGAAGTATTTTTCCCCAGAACATTGGATGCTGAAGAGTTTTTGCAGAGGTTTGTAAAATCATGAGGGGCATGGAAATGGTGAATAGCCAAAATCTTTTTCCCAGGACAGGGGAGTCATAAACTAGAGGGCAAAGGTTTAAGGTGTGAGGTGAAGATTGAAAAAGGGCCTGAGAGGTAACTTTTTCAGGCAGAGGGAGCTGCATACATTGAATGAGCTGCCAGCGGTGGAGAGGGGTTCAATTTTAAATTTTAAAAAGCATCGGGATGGGTACATGAATAGGAAGGGTTGAGAAGGATATGGACAAAATGCTGGCAAACTGGAACTAGGTCACGTTGGGATATCTGGTTGGTGCGGATGAGTTGGGTTTGTTGTATAACTGACTCTATGACCCCTTGCTTTTGACCCCATGCTCAATCAATCTTTTGAAATGAAATATTTCATGGTCAGAACTATCTGGAGTTTAACCTTTTTTAAAAAAGATGCATTTGAAATGAAGTCGATCTGTTTATTCTGTATATGATAAAGAAAGAGAATGGATCATTACTTTTAAAGATGAAATGATGGCTTAAGGTTGCATTTGATATAAAACTTGTACACTTGCTGCTGCAGAGTATTATATGTTCATACAGAATGTAATCAGTTCTCTTGGGTGAGTTTTTGAGATGTGCCTTAAAGCAGTCTAGTGGGTGAAAGATTTCTCCAAAATATTGAGTATTTTTGGAATGGAGAACTGCCACATCTATTGTGTTCTGACCCCCATGCTGTAATTTTTCAAACAATGAAGTGGACAAGATCACTGCCCGTTCATATTCAATACCCTTTTATACATGAAATGTGACCATTGTTTTCCTTCCCACTTCCCTATCTCTATCTTCTGAGGAACTGAAACCTGAATACAGGCTGAGGTTACTAGTTGTTGTCAGGAACAACCACTTAACCAATGCTGTTACTAACTTAAGTGGGAACAAAATGGCTTCTCAATGCAAATAATATGACAAAATGGCTTCTAGGCTGCAAATTGACAATTCTGTTAAAAGCTGCATAAAATAGCTTTTGACGCTGTTAGAGCTGCATAATTGACTAATCACAGTCTGCCTCAACAGAGATTAGCAGACAATGCTTCCTTTACAGCATAGAAATAACTAGACTAGATGAGACATTACTGGCCACCCTAACTGAACTTCAAGTGCAGATGGCAAGACTCGGTTAGTGAGGTAAGGGTGGCTTAAGTGTTGGAAAACAAAGTTGGTTCCCAGGAAATATCATTGGACCGAATAGCTGTCAGTTCAAATTGTTTCATAAGTTAGTTGGTAATTATCTGAATGTACTATACAATAATGGTTTGTACCTTTCTTTGAGAGAAGTATAAAAATGTCTTTGTTTAAGCCATGTGCCCAGCTCCTCTGAGGAAAATTGCAAAAGTATAATCTCTGTGTTTGTGGATTATCTGTGCCCGGCCGTATGAAAAATAAAGAATGAAATGTTAAAGAATCAGACCAATTGTGAGTGCTTTTGCACCGATGACGGAACAGAGAGACCGCTCCCCTCCACCACCACCCCACTCCACCGGGGGTCCAGATCTTCACTACCAGTATTGTCTGAAGAATGTCTTGCTCCTGCTTGGCAAACCAGGTGTATATACGTTGAGTACTGTTCTGTGGTCACCTTCAGTGTCAGAAGAACCTGCATGCCATGTTGTCAATTGCTGGTCTCACCTTGGAATGTAGGAATAAGAGCCATGCATGCAATCTGATGCTGACTCCTTTCCTTTTATACCGCCTATACCAAACCCAGTACCATTTTCAATCACCTTCCATCAGTTTGTGCTAAGATGCTACAGTTATATTCTCCTTCAGATGTTGGTAACAGTGATTCATTTAAAATGTATAAGTCCTGGTTTGGGCACTATGAGCCATGTAACTCCTTGATATTAATGCACTAATATCAATGCATGCATATGTGGAAAATAAAAATTGCTATGCTTTTATAAATGACGCATGGTAGATTTTTTTAGAATTTTTGCAATTAAATGTTGTATCATCAGATCAGTACAGTAACGTGCTTATTTATTTTCAAATCTATCAGAATTGGATTGAGAATAATTTTGCTTCTGTCAAAGACTTTTTAGACAGCTGTATCTCTTTTCATTAATGTAACTCCTACAAGATAGATGTACAGAAAGCTGGTTTTGTAATTTAAAGTATGAGTCATAACTGGAGTGGAGTCGTCTTGCGTGCAATTGTGGTCTCCTTCCTATCGGAAAGATGTTGTGAAACTTGGAAGGGTTCAGAAAAGATTTACAAGGATGTTGCCAGGGTTGGAGGATTTGAGCGACAGAGAGAGGTTAAACAGGCTGGGGCTATTTTCCCTGGAGTGTCGAAGGCTGAGGCATGACCTTCCAGTGGTTTACAAAATCATGAGGGGCATGGATAGGATAAATAAACAAAGTCTTTTCTGTGGGGTGGGTGAGTTCAGAACTAGAGGGCATAGGTTTAGGATGAATGGGGAAAGATATAAAGAGACCAAAGGCGCAATGTTTTCACACAGAGGTTGGTACGTGTATGGAATAAGCTGCCAGAGAAAGTGGTGAAGGCTGGTGCAATTGCAACATTTAAAAGGCATCTGGATGGGTATATGAATAGGAGGGATATGGGCCAGGTGTTGGCAGGTGGGTCTAGTTTGGGTTCGGATATCTGGTCAGCATGGACGAGTTGGACTGGAGAGTCTGTTTCCGTGCTGTACATCTCTATGACTCTAAAAGCAATTTATGAAGATCTAGTGGAAATAAAATCGTGCAACAATTTTGCGATTCTGCCTGGGGTTATCACTGTTCAGTTGTCAGATTTACCTATTGCAGACTGTACTGAAGGTTAGACAGAGATGGGGGAATGTTGCTCATTGAAAGTCATTAAGTTAGACGGCTACAGAGATAAGTCTGGACAGTGGGACTATCTGGCTAGCTCATGGGACTATCACGGGGGGATGTGACTACAGATTTTTAAGGTTGTTGGTCTCCGACTGATGCCTGCGTAGTCACCTTTGTGATCGTTTGTACGTATTTTATCGATTAAAAATTAAAGTCGAACCTACTCGTGGTTCCCCCCGGTAACGACCTGTAAGAGGAAGCTCCAAACGGAGAGGCAATTTTAGTTGTTTAGAGTTTGTACTAGTCTGGTTTTATCATTGGTTTTACTATCGATTTTATGTTTGGTTTTACCTTGCTTTTAACCTGTGCTGTATGCCACTGGCAATTTTATTGTTCCTTTCTGTTGTAAGAGCATTACTCGGACCAGGTCGGCGAATATGACCTCAGAAAAGATATGAGACGGCTGGTGACCATTTAGTCAATTGTAGAAACCAAATTTGGCAGCGGCGATTGTGGCCAATTCCAAAACTTCTGGTTGGGTGGGAGACTGGGAAAATAACCGCCCTGCATGGCTGTTATTGGCGGCACCAGAAGTATGCGCCAAGTGTATGAACCAAACACGGACGAGACAATCCGTCTCGACACAGACTGAATAAACCTTAAGAATTAGTCTAGCAAGACTGTCCTCTAGAAGGCACGAGGAAGCCGATAATGTTGTCCAGAGTAATCAGGACGTAATTCGAATAGAAAGACTTGTAGAGAAGGCCCCTCTGCAGTTGGGTTCATTTAACCGCCGGACGATTTTTAATTCGAATTTTAATGGGCCATTTGATTTTAGTCAATGTAGAGAATCAGAGAGCAGTGAGGAGAGGAATGAGGGTAGGATTATTCACCCGGCTCGTAGTGAAACAGATAAATTAACGATAATAATAAAATACCCGTTAGAAAAGTTTAAATGTAATTGTTGCAATAATATTTACAACACCACTGGGATGTTTAGGAAACATTTAAAAGTATGCAAGGGAATTAAATCAGTGAGAATTAGATGTAGTAAGTGTGAGTGGGAGGGTAATTATCAAGCAGTTGCGTGCCACTATCCAAAGTACACTAAAATAGTAATAATACTACTAATAATAATAATGAAGAAAGGGAAGTTGAAAAAACATACCAATGTGAAATATGCTCATCAAAATTGATAACAGCCAGAGGATTAGGTCAACATGAGAGGCATGCCCATCCCAATTTAAGGAATGAGAAGAGGAAAAGAGGGAAGATAGAGAGTAGAGATAAGTTGGAAAATGGAGAGAGGAATAAGAGGTGTATGGTCTAGTGATGGAGTTGAAAGGTTACAACAATTAGAATTAGAATTTAGTGGCTATAAAAATATGAACAAAGTTATTGCGGAGAAAATAGGAACTAAAACAGCTAAACAGATCTCCGACAAAACGAGATTATTAAATAAAAAGAATAAAAATCGTGATAAAGATATGGGTATAGATCAAGAACTGGTCCTTAATATTAATGATAATAGTGAAACTGAGAATAGTGATCCGGAGGTAGATGTGGTAGTACAGGAAGTAAGAACAGACGAGAAGCGTCATCAGGATAATAATAATACCACAGAAAATTGAGGTTATAATGATAGGTCACTAACAGAATTAATCAAGACAATAGAGGATAAAATGGGTAAAAATAAAGGTACAATTAAGGACTACGATAATATTGCGGAGAGGATAATTGGTAAATTAGAAAATAGGAATGAAAGTGATAAATCTAAGAAAGTGAAATATGTAAAATGAGTAGGATCTCAGCAAAAGGATTGTGGGCAAAAAAGAAATGAGAAGGAAAATAAAGCTAAAAGAATATAAAGTAGAAAGAAAGGTAAATTTAAGGAAGTACAGGGTTTATATAAAACTAAAAGACAATACCTAGCAAGAACTCGAATGAGGGCCCCAGCTAAGTGTGAATGTCCACTTAGCAGGGAAGAGTTAGAGGATTATTTTAAGAAGAGACTATGTAACCCTAATGATAAAAATAATTTACGAGGTTTTGCTAAATATAAAAGTCAAGGTGAGGGATCAATAGGTGGAATACTGACAGGTCCTGTAACGGTGGAAGACATGAATCAAACTGTAATGGCGATGGACGTGAAAACCGCTGCAGGACCTGATCAGATAACACTGAAAGAGATAATTTGGATATTCAATAAAGATAATACGTTATTTCCTAGACTATATATCATTTGGATTAAAACAGGTAAAATCTAAGACAAAATGAAAATAAGTAGAACGGTATGATCCCTAAAGTAAATGATGAAGAACGATTGAAAGACATTCTGTCGACGAGTGACGTTAAAATTCTCGAAAAGGACATGATCCATCATATATGGTGAGTGCACAAAAATAGCCGAGATGGACACAGTGGGTTAAATGGCCTCATTCCGGACTGTAAAATTCTCTGATTCTATAATTATGATGCTACATCTTTGTTACCACTGTCCAGAAAAGTGGTTTCGGGATGTATCCGTTATGAAATGACGAAGCTGATTATCCTACATGTGCTGTGTGTTTCATGCTGCAAAGTTCCAACTTTATAAATTATTTCCCATGTTTCCAGGACTGGATCTGCAAAGAGCTGGAAATCTCTTACTTAGCGTGAACTATCCAAAGCATCACTAGGCCCCATGACAAAGCAGGGTATGTATGTAACACCACAAATGATAGGGCTTGTTTCTTTACAAGCACCTATGATGTTAGTTCAGGATTGCAAAATTCCATAAAATGATTACAAGTAGTTTAATAAATTGACTTTGTTTATTCAGCAGCAAACTATCAGCATTCAAAACGGAAACTAACGTAAATAGATAGCTGAGGTATCTGTTTTTTTGTAATTCTGCAACTATTCACTAACTGCTTCAGATCAGCATGTTCTCCCTTGTCGCTTGGATTTTTTTATTTAGTTCAGACCACGATGTGCCATCACTAAACCTTGTTTTTAAAGAATCTAAATAACATATATTTTAAAAAGGCTTGTTCTTTTATTAAGAATGCACATTTTTTAGAAAGGTATAAAAATTCTATTCTCAAGCGCTTTCATTGCAAGATTACGGAAAGTAAGTTCATGTCCCGCTTCAGAGACCTGTGCTTTGTGAATCAGACTGATGCACCAGTGCAGTGCCATGGGTGTGCTTTGCTGTTCGAGTGCGATCATTTGCTGAGCTGAGGCCCCGACTGCTCATCAGATAAATGCAAAGAGTCCTTTGCTACTTTTGGAAAAGAAGCATAGAGGGTCCTTGTGGGTGTATTAGTTAATATTCAGTCTTCAATGAACACCTAAAACAGTTCATTTCATCTGTGTCATTGCTGGAACTATGCTGTTCAAAATTGGTTTTGGACTTCAAATGTTTCAACCATGTGCTAAAAAATTATTTGATTCATTACAATAAGATTTTGGGGATTATTGATAGTGAAAGACATTACATTTAGGCATTTTCTTTATAGATACCGAGTTATAAACAGAAATTGCTTATATTTGTAACAGATCAAAGATTGTTGAGTCCGGATGGGCGGAAATCCAACTCGCTCAGCGAACTGTATGCATCAGATCGAAACAAGTCTGTAGTCTTCGATAGTCGACTTGATGACCCCTCGAAGAGTCCTTCTCTAGTTTTCAAATGTTATTTGAAATCTAGACCTGACTTTGTTGAAGGGCTGGATAATGTGGCAGGAGCTCTTGAATATAGTCGTATGCCAGATCAGTTGGCATTTAGGCCTGAGGATGGCGCTGGTGATGAATGTGTTGTGCCCAGTCATCAATCTGTGCAAGATGATATCCAGGAGGAACTTGGTCATCTAAAATCAGAAGACTCTGATGTTGAGGATGTACTGGGCTTGTCTCAGCAATCTGATCAGTCTGAACCCTTGCTGAAATTAGACATTGAGAAACTGCAGCACATCAATGTCCCTGAGCGTATCAAGGAATTACGTCCACTAAGCAGAGTCCAATTTGATGACACAGAACAGCCTTTAGTAGCTCAGCTTGTTGAAAAGACGTTTGAGGACTTAAAGAATGAGGAATATTACTTGCACGAGGACGGCTATCCTGATGAGGTGGATGGTGCAAGTGATCATTCAGCCAGTTCTGTGAAGATTGTCAGGTCAGTTAAGTCGGGCACCTCCATTGCATCTGCGTTATCTGACTCGGAAGATTAGATTAGAAAATAATTCCATCAGAGAATGATTCTTATTCTCAAGGTTTTGAGTACCTTTCCCAAGGAAAGGAAGCAACTTCCTCAGAAACGTTTGAGTCATTGCAAAGGAGGAATGAAGACATGAATAAAAGTTTACACGACAGGAGTTGCAAAGCTGGCCCGGAATCTGCAGAAGCCCTTTCACGAAGGATCAAAATAACCAGTGACAAAAATCTCACTGACGCCCAAGTGCTCTCCTGTTCTGAGCATTTCAAGCAGGAGGGAATGAATGAAGCGGAGAAGCTTTCTCGAAGTGTTTCACCAAGCATCAGTGTGGATGATGAAATCAGTGAGCGGCTGTGGGAGGAATACTCTCCCAGCTGTGGTAGCGTACATTCAGAACAACTTGTAGACTTGACATCACCGACCGAGAAGAGCAGAAATGAAGAACAAAGTGATGCTAGCAATGAGGAACAGATTCCCATGCCATCGCATTCTCCCTCTCCATGTCGCACCCCAACAGCCATGTTGTCTGAAACCGATGAGCTGCCTGAATCCCAAATTGGTGCAAGAATTTTAGTTAGTAGCATCAGCAGACACACTTCACTTCAAGAGCAGAACTAGCTTCGGCAGTGGCTTTTGGGCTGGTGTGGAGCTGCATAAGCCAGAAGGCAGTCATAATGGGACATATGATGGAATTGAATACTTCACATGCAAGGACAAATGTGGCATCTTTTCCCCTCCCCACAAGATTTCCCTTTGACCCGATCATTCTGGGGATGGCATCAATACAACTGAAGATGACAGGCACCTACTTGTGGAGGATAAATTAGGTCAAGACTACAAAAAGTGTTGTGATGAAGGAGAAAAGCCAGAGCTTTCAAAATAAGTAACAGAACGGCAGGCGGAAGAGTTTGAGCTCAGTAAGACTTTAAGCTCATTTCATTTAAAAACAGCTTGAATGATCAAAATGCAAGTAATCAGTTTTCTGAACCAAGTACCTTTGACTTGCTGCACATTATTAATGAATCTAGCAAGGCAGTGGTAACTTTTGAAGGTGACTAAAATTTAAAAGAGAGCTTGCCCAAGTCTGGTGAGGAGGAACAATTGGCAAACTTGAGTGAAGACGAGAATGAAGAAAACTTTACCCGGACTGATGTGTTCATAGAGAAGGCATCCAAGGCAGTACTGGAGACAGAACCAATATCAATACCAATGTGTCTGTGTGCCCTTCCAGTACACAAAGCGACGGGTTTTCACTAAATATCCACAAGAACACTTCAACCTCTCTGTTGGATTTACTGAACAGGAAAAAAGGCTCAATTTAAAGTATCATTCCTGGAGCCTGAATCTGAGGAAATCCATGAGGAGCACGTGGGCATCAAAGGAGAGGAATTCAAGGACAATCGTGAGGATAGTGAAGACTTTAAAGGAGATGGTCGGAAGAGCAGTGATTCAAAGGCCAGTCCTTTGGTTGATATGTTGCTATCTTCCTTTGTGAACGACGCTATTGAACAGTTGGAAGAAATCATGGAAGTCTCGAGCTGAGAAGACCCAGCTTCCTAATCAAGGATTACAGTTCAAATTGGTTGTTGATCCTGGCCCAGGTCACCTTCCAAGGATCCAAATGAGGACCACAAGAGTGTTATCCAGTTGGAGACATCTGAAAGCGATGACAGTGTTGATGATAAGGAGGAAGTATTATCTCCAGATCTTTTTCCGCAACCTGTAAGTATTCATTTTGAACCTGATTTGGGATGGATTTGAATTTCAAGAATTGGAGATGTGTTATCAGTCTCGAAGCATTGATGCAATTGTTTTATTAATTATTCCAGAGCTCGTTAAATTCCCACATTTGAACATTCAGGTAGACAATTCTTTATTCGAAATCTGAAAAGCTCTGAAATCCGAAGTTTTTGTCGTGAAGGTTTTTTAAAATCTAATTTACAAGGTTGTTTGGAGTGGAGATAGTTAACCCAACTCCACACCTACTCGACCCACATCACACTGGGGATGTGGTCCAACACTGGCAGGCGTCAGTTCTGTCTCAGGGCTCATCGTTTTCACAGGTGGGTCTGCTGTTCTGTAAGAGTTTTAAACGTTTTACTGTTAAACTGTCACTTACTCTGAAAACTGAAGAATTCCGAATTCTGCAAACCAGCTGGTCCCGAGGGTTTCGAATAAAGGGTTGTGTCCCTGTCGTACCAACAACAGGATGATGGACCAATAACAGGATTGTCGTTGTTTCCTGAACAGTAGTGTTCTGAAGCAAAGTCCCGAGCCTGAATGACCATCTGATTCGAAGAACAGAAGGGTTTATGGTTTGCACATATTAATATTGATTGGACAAGCAGCTCTTTTCATGAAAGTACTTGACAAGTTCTCATACTGTCCATTCCTTTGTGAGCATTCAATGTAGGAAATTGCTGAAATAGGAGCTTGGATCACTTTGATTTGATACAGCAATATCCTGACTAAACTGACACATGCTTTTCTGATTTTCGTTTACCTACAAATTGCAGGAATATAAAAGGGGTGCAGTAGTCAACTGAAAGTAATCTGATTTTGGAAAGCTGAAGCTCAGAACATTCAGTCTGAAATCGTTCATTCCCCTAACTAAAATAAATAGAAAGATGTAGAGAGTGTAAGCAGAAGAGTTTTTTGTGAGGTGTGATTCAGCTTTTGCATTTGAACACAAAATTATTTTCCCTTAGTTCAACAAGAAAAGTATGGTTAATAGTGCTCCACAGCGGCTCTGATTGATGATATGTATAACAGAGCATGTTAAAAACATTATCTCGATTCTGATGACTGCATGCAATTCAATTTACCATTTTGCCCCTTCCCTAAAAATCCAAGGCCCCTTTCTCCTCCACTGTCTGTACTCCCCCCATTATTAATTTATCATCCTCCTCATCATCATCACACTGTTATCCGTTAAATCCCATCTCTCATAACTTTGCCCAGTCTGAGAATCTATAGATTCTGTTCCTATTTCCATAATATATGGTGTCCCCTCCAGCCACTCAGTACTTTTTTCAAATTCTTCTCCATCGTTTCTGACTTTCTATTGCTGTTTCCATTTGTTGAGAAGACAATATGTGATTATTATTCACCTTCTTTAAAACTCTCTAGAATCATGATCTTCCACATGTCACTCCATAATGTTCCGATAAAGAGTGCCTCAAAGGTTGAACTTCTCAATCTGTGATCATGTCTGCAAATCTTTTCCTGATAATATCTTGAGAATATGCACTTTGTTGAGATTCCCAAATTTGACCAAAAATATTTGAAGATCTTATGCAAATGTCATGGAAATTAAATCGACTTGACTCAACTATTAGCAAGAGCAAAGAAAGGAGCTTTATATAAATTCTGCAGAACTGACCCAATACATTCAGCGAGATGCCTCAATGTAAGGGGTATCTGAGCAGTGTTCGGATACTTGCCTTATACTGTTTCTTATCACGCTATCAAGGGCAAAGACTGGGAAAACTCAAATTGTTATTCTCTCATCCCCTAGTCTTGGACATGACAGTTCTTCAGCTTTTGCTGAATTTGACTATTGCAAGGTCAAGTTGAATGTTTCCAAAATTCAAACAGCTGACTGCAGACCTCATCAAAGTATTGTTTACAAACGTCAGCACAGCAATAATTTTTAGAAAAGCATTCTCTTTCAAATTTCACAGTAAATGGATAATTTTCCATAACACGACTTAATGTGACTTAAATTGTTTGTGTCCAGTTAGAAGGGTCAGATCTATCACTTTAAATGGCATGTATGTTTCTGGCCTTTTTCTCTGATCTGATTAGAATCTTAACATTTCAGGTGTAATTCCTTTTCTTATCCACTCAATGTATGACTTCATCTCACTCTCTATTTCAATTCTATCTTCCGGTAAATATTCTTCTTTATCTGTCACTGCAAGACAATTCCATCTCTGTCCCTTCAACCCAAGTTGGAATCATTTAGTTTCCTTCTCCTAAATTCCCAAGTCACGATTGTGTTTATTACTGTAACAATTAAGGGCAATCTGAGCATAGGTTCCTGCGGGCCCCTTCCATTCTCCACAGCTTTCTAGTGTGAAGTCTTTATTTTACCCCGAACCTTGCATTTTCCCAACCACCTCTATCCATTTGACTATGCTCCCCTTCATTTGAGGTGCCCTTGAGTTTTGCCATTGGTCTTCTCAGAGGCAACTACTTGAAATAATTTCTGAAAATCCATGTCAATCATGTACACTTTTCCCCACTAATCTGCTCTTTTACTAATACAACCTTGTCAAAATGTTTGATAGTTCACAACCTGCCCATTAGAAATTCATGCTCATTTCTCCTGATTAGCTACGGTCTCTTCAAGTGCTCGTACTTCACTCCATATTGTTCGCTCTTAATTTACCAACAAATGAAGCAAAACTAACTAATCACAAAATGCCTGTTTTGCTTTTATTGAATGAGGAGTTAGCTGCCCTCCAATCCTCTGGTCTATGTTTAGGAGTTAATAATTGGAGCCATGATAGTTTGCTTTCTATTTACAGCATGGCCCACAGATATCATTCATTTTGTTTCAAAGATTTGCCTCCTTTTATGCTGTGGTACCTTCCTCAGTATTATGCAGGTAATCTTGTCTAATACATCTGCACGTACCCTTGGTAGTTCTGCAATCCTGTTAAACCCCTTCTCTAATCTCTGTTTTGCCATTTCTCCTTTAATCAATGATTTTCTAAATTTATCCTTGTTTCAGATTGTGGAGCAAACAGTTGTTATTTTATGTATTTTGAACAGTATTCCCTTTTGTTTTCACTGAAGCAATCTACCAAGCTTTTTTTGGGGGGGAGAGGACGTATCTAATATAATCTTTTCTCTGTTCCTCTTTTCCTTCTTCCAGCTTGTATTTAACATGACGAGAGACATTTTCACTGAGATGCTTTCTGAAGACCTCCGTGCCAGCCCAGCCCCGTGGATGAAGCCAAGCCGAATTAGCTCTGCTTTCTTCAAACGAGCGAGGAATTTAAATGAAGTGAAGGTAATAACTCCACGTAATCCCTTTGTCCTACTTGTCAGTAATAATGTTGCAAGTGTGATGCTGGTTGGAGTTAAAGTATGTAGATCGATTAAGTGAGTGACTCACCTTGTAAGAGTGGCCACTATCCTGACTTGGAAATCTGTCACTGCTCCTGGGAAGTCCCTCCGTAATGAGATTGAGGGTCTAGCTCAGCACCAGCTTCTCAAGGAAATCTAGGAAGGGGCAATAAGTGCTGGCCCAACAATGATGCCCACATTCCATGAACAAACAAAAGAAAATAATTTCCTCTAAGCTCATTGAGCACCAAGGAACCTCATTTTAATTCTAAACTCCACAATAAACATTTTTTAAAATGACTCACAGGCTCTGGGCATAGCGGCTGGCCAGCATTTATTGACTGATCCTAGTTGCTTTTGAGAACCTGGTGAGCTATCTTTTGTAACCACTGCAGTCCATGTGCTGGAAGTAGACTCACAATGCCCTTAGTGGTCAGATGCATGGCAGATGCAGTTTAATGAGGATAAATGTATGGTTATCCACTTTGGTGGCCAAAACAGGAAGGCAGATTACTACCTAAATGGAATCAATTTAGGTAAAGGGGCAGTATAAAGAGATCTGGGTGTTCTTGTATACCAGTCAATGAAGGTAAGCATGCAGTTACAGCAGGTAGTGAAGAAGGCTAATAGCATGCTGGCCTTCGTAACAAGAGGGATTGAGTAAAGAAGCAAAGAGGTTCTTCTGCAGCTGTACAGGGCCTTGGTGAGACTACACCTGGAGTACTGTGTGCAGTTCTGGTCTCCAAATTTGAGGAAAGACATTGTGGCTATTGAGGGAGTGCAGCGTAGGTTCACGAGGTCAATTCCTGGAATGGTGGGACTACCTTACGCTGAAAGGCTGGAGCGACTGGGCTTGTATACCCTTGAGTTTAGAAGGCTGAGAGGGAATCTGATTGAGACATAGAAGATTATCAAAGGATTGGACACTCTGGAGGTTGGAAACATGTTTCCGCAGATGGGTGAGTTCCGAACCAGAGGACACAGCTTAAAAATAGGGGGTAGAGCATTTCGGACAGAAATGAGGAGAAAGTTCTTCACCCAGAGAATGGTGGCTGTGTGGAATGCTCTGCCTCAGAGGGCAGTGGAGGCCCAGTCTCTGGATTCATTTAAGAAAGAGTTGGATAGAGCTCTCAAGGATAGTGGAATCGAGGGTTATGGAGATAAGGCAGGAACAGGATACTGATTAAGGATGATCAGCCATGATCATATTGAATAGTGGTGCAGGCTCGAAGGGCAGAATGGCCCACTGCAGCACCTATTGTCTATTCCAGAAATTTGATACAGCAATCCTGCAGAAACAGTGATATCTTTCGAAGTCATGATGGTGAGTGGCTTGGACGGGTACTTACAGGTGACAGTCCTGTGTTTCTAGTCTCACCTATGCCCTACAGTTTTGAATTTCCTACACCGGTTAAAAGACTTGTCTATTTACCCTATCCACGCCCCTCATGATTTTATAAAATCTTTACACAGTCACCCCTCAGCTGCCTTTGCTCCAGGGAAAGTAGCCCCAACCAATTCATCCTCTTCCTATAGCAGAAAACTCCCAACCCTGACAACATCCTTGTAAATCTTTTCATAACCCTTTCAAGATTCACAATATCCTTCCGAGAGCAGGGAATCCAGAATTGCACGGAGTATTCTAAAAGAGACCTAATCGGTGTCCTGGACAGCCGCAACATGACCTCCCAACTCCTATACTCAATTCTCTGGCCAATAAAGGCAAACATACCAAACACCACCTTCACTATCCCGTCGACTTGTCACTCCACTTTCAAGGAACTATGAACCTGCACTCCAAGGTCTCTTTGCTCAGCAACACTCCCCAGTCCTTTACCATTGAGTGTATAAGTCCTAACCTGATTTACCTTTCCAAAATGCAGCACCTCACATTTATCTGAATTAAACTTCATCTGCCACTCCTCAGCCCATCTGTTCGAGATCCTATTGTATTCTGAACTTTCTTCACTGTCCACTGCACCTCAAATTTTGGTGTCATCTGCGAACTACTAATCATACTATGTTGTGAAAGTGAGGACTGCAGATGCTGGAGATCAGAGCTGAAAAATGTCTTGCTGGAAAAGTGTAGCAGGTCAGGCTGCATCCAAGGAGCAGGAGAATCGACGTTTCAGGCATTCTTCAGGAATAGGAAGGTGTGCCAAGCAGGCTAAGATAAAAGGTAGGGAGGAAGGACTTGGGGAGGGGTGTTGGGAATGCGATAGGTGGAAGGAGGTTAAGGTGAGGGTGAGAGGCTGAAGAGGGGGTGGAGGCGGAGAGGTCGCAAGAAGATTGCAGGTCGAGAAGGCGGTGCTGAGTCCGAGGGTTGGGACCGAGATAAGGTGGGGGGAGGGGAACCATACGATGTTCCATTTTCACATACAAATCATTTATGTAAATGACAAAAAGCAGTGAACCCAGCACCGATCCTTGTGGCCAGCAGTGGTCACAGGCCTCCCACTGGAGATGGTCATTGACTGGCAGTTTTGGTGTAAACATCACTTGCCTCTTGCCATCCAAACCTGCATATTGTATAGATCTTGTTGCCTTTGAACACAGACTGCTTCAGTATCTGAGGAGTTATGAACGTTACTGAATATTGTGCAATCTCTCTCTCTCTTTCTCTCTCTCTCTCTCTCTCTCTCTCTCTCTCATTCCCCCATTTCCGATGAGATTTCTTCCCCTAACTCCTGATTCCAAATTTCCTTGACTCTCTCCATGTCCCCCAAGGCATTCCCTCTCTGCAGATGATATATGGTACTAACTGAAAGACTGCCCCCACATCGGAGTACTCTTCATTCTATATCCGACTTGTTGGGCTAGGTCAAGAACGTAGTCTTCCTAACCTGAAAATATCGGAAAACGTCCCTCTTAGGGATTCTCTCTTTCTGACCTAATTGGCTAAAAGACAGCAAGAACTCTCTCTCAAATAAATTTCCTAGACAGGGGATTTCTCTCTGACGCTGGAGTCCTTTGATGCCAGCCTAAATCCTGGGGCTCCCACTAACGGGGTGAATGGCACATTGCCCCCACCCAGCCGCATTATCCTCCAGGCTTTTCAATACTTATGATAATCAGATTTTCTTAATGCGCACCTACCGATCTCATCTTATCCATGAACAGTAAGCTTCTGAGGGGACACCTCGCCTGCGAGGCCTCTACATCAAGCCACATCGACTTTGAGTCATGACGCACACATTCACCTACATATAGCAACAGGGTGCCGATTTGATATCTCTTCAGATCTGGGAGGTCCACCAACCCCCCATATCCTGCGGAAGTTGAATCTTGGCAAATGTCATTAAGTTGCACCAACAGCACCAAATAAATTATCCAAGCCATCCCGCAAACCTCCACAGCACCTGGTTGGGTAAGAACAAAGGGAGCATCCTCACAGGATACAACAACCAAGGAACAACATTCACTTTAATCAAGGCTATACAGCCTCACCATGATCTGGGAATTCCCTCCCATCGCTGCAAGTCCTGCTTTACCCTCTCAAACAGCGACACAAAATTAGCTCCATACAGTTGCGGGAAGTGAGGGGTAATAAAAATCCCCAGATAGAGAAAACCTTTCTGTGACCATCAAAAAGGAACCTCCATTCCGTCCTCCAGCTTTAGTATCTCCACCAATCCCCCCACAGGCAGGACGTCCGATTTTGGAAAATTTATTCTGTATCCTGAAAATCTGCCTAATAATTTAATGTTTTGTATTAGCTGGGGTATGGACTTTTCGGGGTTAGCTAAAAACAGTAGGACATTGTCCGTATAGAGAGTGATTTTGTATTCCCTAACTCCCACCTTCGGTGCCGATATTTCAGGGTCATTTCAGACAGTCCCTCCCAGTGGTTCAAGTACCAAGGTAAACAGTAGGGGCAACAGGGGACATCACTGTCGGCTGCCCCTCCCCACACCAAAATTACTCAATTTAATCCCATTCATGATAACCGCCACCTTAGGGTCTTTATATAACACTGCCACCCTCCTGGCGAAGGCCCCTCCCACACCAAAACGTTCTCGAACAGCAAAGAGATACGACCATTCCACCGGATCAAAAGCCTTTTCTGCCTTGAGGGGGACCACCAAACTCGGAATTATTCTCTGCTGACATAGTTGCACAATGTTCAATACCTGCCTGATGTTGTTGGAGGAGCTGCAGCCCTTGATAAAACCCGTCTGCTCCTCTTTTATAATAACAGGCAGCATCTTCTCCAGTCTCAGAGCTAACACCTTTGATTGAATTTTAAAATCCACATTCAACAACGAGATGGGTCTATACAATGCATAATGAGCAGCACTTAACAAGTAATAGTCCCCAAAGCTGTTTTAATAAAGAATACTGGGACATTGCTCAGGAAGAAGAAAGTATAAGGACAGAATACCCAAGACACCATTGTAAAAAGGAAGCTCTTGAAAGTCAGATGAGATGAGGATATGAAGAGGAATTTTGGATTAAAGGTTTGAATGAATGTTTGGAAGAATATAAAAACTCTTATAAATGGCAGAGAAAAAAAATCAAACAGGAAAAACAACCCTGCTCGACCACTTTTCCTTAAGATGGCAAAAATAAAAGTCAACAGCCCCCAACAATTTTTAGTTCAAGCAAATGGATGCTGATTTGGCTTTGAGAACACAGTATGCAACATGTGGGTGGCACGGTGGTTAGGACTGCTGCCTCACAGCGCCTGAGACCTGGGTTCAATTCCCGCCTCAGGCGACTGACTGTGGAGTTTGCACGTTCTCCCCGTGTCTGCGTGGGTTTCCTCCGGGCGCTCCGGTTTCCTCCCACAGTCCAAAGATGTGTAGATCAAGTGAATCGGCCATGCTAAATTGCCCGTAGTGTTAGCTAATGGGTAAATGTAGGGGTATGGGTGGGTTGCGCTTCGGTGTGGACTTGTTTAGCCGAAGGGCCTGTTTCCATACTATAATGTAATCTAATATAATCCTCCCTTTCTTTAAAATAAGGGAGATATTAGCCTCTGTATGAGAGGGTGGAAGACAGTCCTGGCTATACGACTTAGTATACAGCTCCAGCAGTGGTTCAGCTGACATGTGTATGAGCTCCTTGGAAAATCTACATGGGAATCTGTCTGGACCAGGTGACTTACCACGTTGAAACTGCCTGACCGCCTCTTGCAACCCCTGTACTGTCAGAGGTACATTTAAAAGGGAGGCCTGATCTGCATTTATACCAGTGATATCCAAGTTTTCAAAAGAGAATTCCATTCTGACTTCTCCATCTCCACAGCCTTCTGACCGGTATAATTCTGCACAGGACTCCCGAAATCTGGCACCACTCTTCCTTAGTTCACAAGTAACATTGCCAGTTCTCTCCCTGATAAACACAATGGAACGTGGAGCACTTTCCTTCCTAGCCAGGTAAGCCAGGGATCTACCTGGCTTATCCCCATATTCAAACAGCCTTTGCTTTGCAAAGGAGACCCCTCTCTTTGCCACTTGTGTGAGCGCAGAGTCCAGAGCAGCCCAGAGAGCCGTGACCCGTTGGAATTTGACCGCGGATGGTCTGGGATAATGTGCCGATTTGGCTGCCTTCACCCGCGCCTCAAGTATCAGCGGCTGCTGTCCTCTACGCCTCTTTCTCATTGTCAAGTGTGAAATAATCAAACCCCTTAAGAATGCTTTGGTGGTCTCCCAGAGCACTGATGGGTTACTGGCCACACCCATATTAATGTCCCAAAAAACCCTGTACTCCCTTGTTATACGCTGTACAAAGTTGTCATCTTTCAATGGAAACGGTTTCATGCGACATTGCTGTGTGTCTACTCCACTACCTTTGGTCTCAACACCTAAATATACTGCCACATGGTCCGAAATAGTAATGCTCCCAAACCTGCGGTTAACACCAAGTCCAAACAAACCGATGGAACAAAGAACATTTCAATTCTTGTGTGGCACTTGTGCGGGTTGGAGGAAAAGGTAAAATCCCTCCCATTCGGGTGGAGACACCTCCACACATCCACTAGGCCTAACTCCTCACACACGTCCACCAACTGTCTAGTCTGCAGAGATGTACCCGACAGCCCCCTTGGCATCCCGTCCACCCCAGGGTGCATGAGACAAATAAAGTCTCCTCCTATAATCATATGGTGCATCCCAAGAGCCATTAACCTAGAGACTGCATCAGCTAAAAACTTGAGAGAATGCGCCGGGGGACAGTAAACGTTCAGGATGCCATACACTTCCCCCGTGTCCCAGAGCCTTGAGAATAATGAACCATCCATGCTCATCCGTAGTTTGATCTATCACCTGAAATGAGATGGCCACTCCTCTGCTTTTGGGGTTACAGAAGGAGAAGAATACCCTATCGTATCCCCCTGCTGTAACTTGAGATGTTCCCTGTCAGTCAAATGCGTCTGTAACAGTAGAGTGATGTCAACTCTTTCCCTTTTAAGATTTGAGAGCACCTTTTTCCTTTTAATGGGGGAATGGCCCCCCTTTATATTCCAGGTGCACCACCTGAACAGATCGCTAGCCATGACCGCACACTGTAGCCCGCAGTTCCCCCGAGAGGAAGAAGCCCATTCAATGTGTGACGAGTGGGGTAAAAAACACACAGACTTTATCAAATCTAAAGACTGTTTCTACAAATGCCACCAAAATTACTAAAACTAAAAAAAAACTAACCACTCCTCCTAATGTCAACAAATACAAACAAAAAAGACAAATTTCCAGAGATCCACCCCTTGGCCACAGGGGCCATTCACTCCCAACCTCACCACCATCCCAGCACCTTCCAGTTAAGGTCACGTCCCAAACCCAAGTAATCGGGAAAAAAACACATATTATTTCCACTCCGACAAGTTAACAATGGACACCCACCCCTTCCCTTTCTCATCTCAACCCCACACATCTTTCCGTCAAAGGAGAAACCACCCTCACCCAGCAAATCAGAACAATAGAAGAGCGAATAGCTACCAAACAGCTATAATATAAAACATACCAGATCTCTCACTAAAGCAATACGAAGCCTATAAAGCGCGAGACCCCAAAAGGGAAAAGAACAAAGAGAGATAAGATTTTAAAATATTACGGTACGCCATTGTCCACACACCTGTCTTTCTTCCTCCTTTGTCATAGTCTATCAATTCAGCGAATTCAAAAGTTCTTTTACTTCTTCCGCTGAGTCGAAGTTGCAGACAGCTGCCCCATAACTGAAACGTAGCACCGCCGGGTACCTCAGAGTATGCAATTTTTTTTTCTTGACTTCATCAAAGGTCTTTCTTTTCTTAATTATGGCCCCAGAAAATTCATGAAACAACATTATTTTCAAACCTTTATAAACCGAAGCATATGGATCCCTTCTCAGTCTTCTGGCTGTTTCTATTATTAAATGCTTTTCCTTGTGATGCTGGAGTCACGCTAGGACCGGGCAGGGGCACTGGGCCGGCCCAGACCTGTACATCACGATCCGGTCGGCCCACTCCACACTCACCCGGCCCGACTCGATCTCCAGGCCCAGCAACGCTGGAAGCCACCTCTTTTGAGGAAATCAGTGAGGTTTTCATCTTCTAAATGCTCAGGTCAGCCCAAGATCTGTAGATTTTTCTCCGACCTTGATTTTCGAGGTCATCTACTTGCTCCTTCAGGGCCTGAACCTGCCCTTCCAAGGTATGAACCCGCCCCTTGGACCTCTGCATCGTGGCCTTCAAGGCTTCGTTAGTAAATTCTGTTGCTCCACTGAACTTAAGGGCGCTGCCGCAGGGTTTGACATAACGGCTGTGGGTGTGCTCAACATGGTAGAGGAGTGCCCTGCCTGCTGCACTCCTCTAGCTCCCTTTCCTTTAGATGTCTTCATTTCAGCTTCAGATCTTCCCAATCCTTATTTAAAGGGGCTCAAGGTTCTCTACCGACTTTCTACAAAAAACTTTTGTCAGGGGTGACTAACAATGGGGGGAAGGGTAGGAGCCCACCTTTCCTGGGGTATGGCACAGGGCCCAACACACCAGACTGTTCAGACTGTCGCCATCTTGAATCTTCCACGCCCACTCTCTACTGATCACATCCTCAAAACCTTTCAGAAGATGTGTCAGGCCTGATTTTCCTTTAGTAAATCCATGCTGACTTGGACCGATCCTGTCACTGCTTTCCAAATGCTCGGTTATTGTATCTTTAATAATTGACTCCAGCATTTTCCTCATGTATAATTCCTCATTTTCACTCTCCCTCCTTTTATTAAAAAGTGGGGTTACATTGGATACTGTCAAGTCCATTAGAGTCTACAGAATGCTGATCATTTTCCAGCAATGCATCCACTATTTCTACGCCCACTTTCTTAAAAACTCTGGGATGGAGAGCATCAGGCCTTGGGGACTTACCAAGTTTTGATACCATTAGTCACCCCAAGACCATTCCTGACTAACAAGGATTACCTTCAGTTCCTCCTTCACACTTGACCCGCTATCCCCTTGCATTTCCTTTCAATAGGATGTGCATCCCTGGATATTTAGTTCCTAGACCTGATCCCCTTGCAGGCACGTCCCTGCGCTCCAGGCTCATTTACAATGCTTCATATACTCGATGCATCGAAGTACAACACCCTCAGTCATGCATTGACTGCCTCATTTTCATAGTTATCTCCGTCAGAAATAACAGAATTCCTCCCTTGTGGAAGCAGGCCATTCAGCCAAGACTGACCCTCCAAACAGCATCCCACCCACCCAACCTACAATTCCCATGGATAATCCTCCTAACCTACACATCTTTGTGACAATGGGAGGAAACCCAAGTAGACACGGGGAGAATGTGTAAACTCCACACAGACAGTCAGTTGGAATTGAGTCTTTGTCTCCGGAGCTGTGAGACAGCAGTGCTAACCACTGATCCACTATTCCACCCTGCTAGGCATCAAGTTCAATTCCTGATCCTTTCCATACTCTCGATCCCATTACTTGGTCTGGATGCTTTAATATCTTCTCATGAGCCCCTACCTTCTTTAATTAGTTTAAATTCCTCAAAGCTTGATATACCTTGGTTGTGTGGTACAGCTTTATCTGCATTATTCCGAATGGGCCATGTGTGAAGAGACAAAGACTTTAAGTTTAGCCTGTAATTGAGTTTCCCTGCACTTTTACGTTTCCTCAGTACAATATAACATTCACAATCTTTTGTCCCTTCCTTTTATTTCCTGGTAACAATCAATCCCATCACTCACCAGCAACCCTCCCTTCTCCTTTAACTTTCATTTTCTCATTTTTCATCCAACTGTTCCAGGTACTTTCTCTTTGAATCATATTCAGGCTGATATTTATCCTTGAACAAACATCACTCAAAATGTTCCTTGGTTCATTGTTGCTTGTGGGATCTTGCTGTGTACAATCTGGCTTCCACATTTCCTGCATTCCTTCAGTGCCCACATTCCAAACAAGTCCCACACTGTCTGCAAATATCTTGGGGACAGCATGAATCTTTCTTTTCTTTGGATGAACTGGGAATCTTTCAGATGTGAAAGATGCCGTTCCAATATTGCACAGTTCTCCTCCTCAACTACAGTTTCTGCTTTGTCCCTCTCTTTTGTGAAAACAGACCGAAAGATTTCATGAGGAACCATTGCTCCATCTTGCACCATCGCACACAAGTCCCCTTCCTGCTCTCGAATGGGCCTCATACATTCCTTCATTCTCCTCTTGTTCTTTCTGTGATTATAAAACATCACTGGTATTTCCTTCAATACATTTAGACACATCTCATCCTGTCAGCTCTTTGCTTTCCTCAGGTCCTGATTACTTTCACCCTTGCATTTTGTCTTTCAGCTCACTTTTACCAAATCATTGCCCAGTTCAGTAAAATGGGTTGTTCCCAAATGAAAACTTTTATACTTGCCCCATGGTTCTCCATTACCATCCCTCCTCTCAATCTCACTGAGTTCTGATCACGGTCACTGAAATGCTCCCCCATTGATAGCCCTTCCAGCTGCTCACATTCATTCCCTAAACAATGGTCCAATACTGTCCCTTCTCTTTCACCATCACCCTCTCAGGGGAAATTAGAGATGGGTAATCAATGCTGGCCCTGCCAGTGACACCCACATCCCAAGATGCACTTGAAACAATGTCTGTTCTTTTATGGGTTTTGTTCGGAGTTGGCGACAAATGTTCAAAATGGATTGTTTTGCCAGTTCATGTTCGGAGAGTTAAAATCCCTTCAAAAGGCAAGGATAAAAATTGCTTCTCTTGTCTTTCAGGCCGTGAGAACTCTCATGCCAAGCTGACCCTGCTGCCCCCCTCCCTGGAGCAGATCAGTGCCAAGGGCACTGCCACCCTGGTGTGCCTTGCCAATCACTTCTATCCCGATGAGCTGGAGGTGCAGTGGAAGAAGGATGGTGCAGTCATTTCGGACGGAGTTCAGACCAGCAACTACCTGCGAGCTTCGGACAGCACCTGCAGTGTCAGCAGCCTGCTGACCCTCTCTGGGTCTGACTGGGAGTCCAACGCTCACTTCTCCTGTGCCCTCACCCACGTGACCCTCCCCTCTCCCCTCAGCAAGAGCATCAGGAAATCAGAATGTATGTAGAGTGTTTGAGACAGTCCACAGAAGAGACACAACTTTAAATAGAACAGGGCTGAGCTGGTAGGACAAAGGTCATTGTCAACACTGAATTTCAACTCTCTTCCTTCTTGGGATTGGCTTGGTGACTCTCCTGAGGTTCAAGGATTAAGGCAGGTCTTTGCGATCATCAAAAAGAAGCTTTACTCTGTATCAAACTCTATGCTGACCCTGTTCTGGGAGTGTTTGATTGGGGCTGTGATGACCTGTGATGCCAAGTCAAACCTATTGAAAATACTGAAGACTGTCAGCTGTACAAAAACAATGTGAACCTCAGAAGTCTGTGCTTCAGTAATACAGACCTACTTCCTGCTCAGCCATCAGTTCCAATTTTAGGTTTTGTCACTGTTTAAAGGGACGGGATTCTTCGGTTATTAAGAAAATCTCTACAAGTGTTTTCCTCAAGCTCAATTGTGGCTGTGAATTTGTGTAGCTTCCTCTGTCTGGGCTGTTAATTGCAGTTTGTTATCCGTCAATGTCAGTCTGGAAAAGGGAATAAAGATGAAGAAGATTCACTCTCTGACTCGTGTGTGCTTTGGAAATGGCCAGAGCTGCAGGGAAGCTGTATGAAGTGTTAACCTCCATGCTCAAGGCCTGGAGAATGAGGGGGTGAAGAGAGGGGGAAATGGGGTCCCTGGAGCAGGAGGGCAATGCTACCATTGTGTCCAGAAGGGGCACTTTCAGCAGGAATGCACAACTCCAAAGAAATCTTTCCCAATAAATGGGGGAAAGAAGGACGGCAGGAGATGACAATGGGGAACACAATAATCAGATGGAAATTCGCCATCAACGCTCACCCATCGCTTAGGCACAACAGGATCACAAGCCAAGAAATTCAAATCAACTGTTTGAGAGCCAGAGCCACTATATTGATGAATATGACCAGCAACTCAGAATAACAATTGCACAATAACAATTTGGGAAATAAATATTCCATAAATTAGGCCTGGGTTTTCTTTACTCTTCAAATGAGATGGAATTGTCCCTGGGGTCAGATTGAGAATGTTCAGTCCAGGGGAGTCTGGGAGTCACGGCTGGGGAGAGCAGTCAATGATAAACTGGTTCCACTTTCTGCTGTCATGTTCTGTAGCCCCTGGACCATCTCAGTGACAACCATCCAGGGCTCAGGGTGGGTTCCAGAGCAGCTCATTGTCCTGAATGTTGTGTTCCTCAGTCCACGTGTGGCTCCAGCAATCTCACTCCATGGCTGTAGTATCGGTGGGAACCCATGGGGCTGAAATCTTATCCAAACAGACCCTCACACAGCAGGGAGGCAGCTGGTGGCTCAGAAAGCCCTTGGATTCAGTCCCAGATTCCACCGTGGTTCTTTCATTCAAACACAGCATTAGCACACTGACACCACATTCAGAGTGCAATCCTGAGATGGGGCAAGTTTGGTTCTTGATTTCAATGTGAGGAAATGGAGGCTTGGTGTGAAATGTCTAGTCTGAAAGTGGTGGGGATACTTTATAGTGAAGAATAGAAACTGATGTCAGAATAAAGTCAGGTGTTGATGGGAATGAGGAATATTTCCGTGATCTTTCTCCAGAATCCACAGGCTATACACATCCTTCTGTCAGACCCTGAAGGCTGAGAAACAGCTCACTGACATCTAACATTTCTCCAAATTTCCCAGAAAAGGTGAAATATTTTCTGTCAGTGATTCCCTGGAACAGGACATTTTAAAAAGGACTGTGGGAAGGGAACTGTTGCCTCTCAATGACAAAGCCAATGGATGGATGTGGAGCTGGCACTGTGAAATGTTAGGGCACAGAGGATGACACCAGAAGCAATTCAATGTTGTCACTCTCTGCTTTGTAATTGCTAAACTGATAATAATTGGTTTTCCCTCACAATTTGCTCTCTTGTGTTCAATCCACGTGCCTTTCTTGCTTTGCTTCTTTTGACTTGAGTCTGTGGGTTATTCCATCAAAACCCAATCTCCTCACTCTCATCCAGGCCCTTGAAGAGATTAGAGACAAAACAAACTGCAAATGCTGGAATCCAAGGTTGACAAACAGGAGGCTGGGAGAACACAGCAAGGCCAGGCAGCATCAGGAGGTGGAGAAGTCAATGTTTTGGCTGTAAACCTTCTTCAGGAATGGGGGTGGGTTGGGGGTTGGGCGAATGATGGGGGAGCTGCAAATAAAGGGAATGGTGGGGGCAGGGTGGTGAGATGGGGATAGGTGAAGATAGGTAGAGGATACTACCTGATTGGTTGATGGGAGGAACGAATCCAAATTAATCTCTTCCATCGACAAATCAGGTCATAATCTCTTCCATTCTCAACCTATCCTTAGCTCAACACCCTGCTCCGCCCCATTCCCTTCATCCCCTTTTCCAATCCTTCCTCATCACACAGCCCACTCATTCCAGGGATCAATCGTGTAAAATTCCTGTGAACCACCTCCAATGCATTTATATTCTTCCTTCAATAGGGAGACCAAAACTACCCTCAGTATTTGTATTGTGGTCACACCAATGTCCAGGAATAACTGAAACATCACAGTCTCACTTCCTGGTCCTTAAGCACGCCTACTCTTACTTGTACCAGGGTTTTTACTGTCCATGCCTAATAGTCCTGTACCTGGTGGTGATTAACTGCCTTCTTGAACCCCTGCAATCTGTGTGCTGTTGGTAGACCCACAATGTCCTTTGGAAGGGAATTCCAGGATTCTGACCCAGTGATGATGTAGGAACAGCTTCATATTTCCAAGTCAAACTGGTGATTGACTTGGAGAGGAACTTGCTGTGGTGATGGCCCCGTGTACATGCTGCCCTTGTCCAAATCTAAGTAGTCATGGGTTTGGAAGCTGTTGTCTCGGGATCTTTGGTGAATTTCTGCAGTGCATCTTATAAATAGTACACAGAGCTGTTACTGAGCGTCGGTGTGGGGGGAAATGCATGCGTTTGAATGCGGTTCCAATAAACAGGCTAAACATGTTTTCAACATTATTTAAATAAAAGAATATAAAACAACATAAAATTAAATATAAATAAAATTTTGCTGCCTTTTAGATAAAACATCACTGAATCCAAAAAGTTAATCCTCCTCTTCCCACAGAAGCTGCACCTGTTCCCTTTCTCCAGCATCGCGCTTCTATTTGAGATTTGCAGTATTTTGTTTTTGTATCTGTTTTAATGCCATTGGTTAGAAGAGAAGTATTGGTCAGCACACTGGGGAGATTTTCCCTGAGATGATCACAAAGCCCTTACATTCAAATCGACCTGAGAGGGCAGTGGTTTAACCAATCATCCAGCAGATGGCGTCTTTGCCTTTGCCAGCCTCGGGATAGTGCTCCAGTGTCTGGAGTGGGGCTTGAAACCTGCAGGTTCAGGTGACGGTGTTAACACTGAGGCTGTCTATTCTTTGCTGGGATGTGGGTGTCACTGGCAAGACCAGCATTTGTTCCCCATCCCTACCTGCCCTGAAACTGAGTGGCTTGCTCGGCCTTTCAAATGGCAGGTACCTGGAACACACCACCAGAGGAGGGGGTGGAAGCAGACACAACAGAAGTATTCAAGAAATACCTGCACTAATGCATGATTAGGAAGGGAATAGAGGGATATGAATCCTGTAGGTGAAGATAGTTTCAGTGAGGAAGGGCAAAATATGTCAGCACATAATTGTAGGACCGAAGGGCCTGTTCCTGTACTGTATTGTTCCTTGTTCTTTAATCCCTGCTGTTGAATTGGATTCTTGGGAGCCAGCTGCGTATGAAGAGCCTGTTCTCATACTTTTGTTGGAGTTCATGGGGCAGCTGCTGCTTCCTTGCTACCTCACTGATCAAACCAACAATGCGGAAAGCCTCTTGATATTTTAAATACACATCTGCAGGAAAATGCGTTGCCGAGGTTTTAATTTTGTTTAAGAAGATAATGACATCAATATACCAGTGTTGATTACGGCTGGGAACATTTACCATCATGGTCCGAGATTTAAACGGACCCTGCCTCATTCGTGATAATGCAGTTTTTAAATGTTTCTTTCTCCTTACGTGTTATGAAGTGGTTTGCAAGTTTTGGTGAGGACAGTACATCTTCAACACTGATTGATGGAGTGGGTGGCTATTTGAGTTCTCACTTGTAATAATAAAGTTCTAAATGTGTCATTGTTACT
This sequence comes from Chiloscyllium punctatum, assembly GCF_047496795.1. Lineage (NCBI taxonomy): Eukaryota > Metazoa > Chordata > Chondrichthyes > Orectolobiformes > Hemiscylliidae > Chiloscyllium > Chiloscyllium punctatum. Next base: position 16,163,442 of record NC_092745.1, on the reverse strand, counting down.
TTCCCCACTCACTGGGGGTTGTCGCTGTCACTATCCCTACACCACCCTTCACTCTTGGGGTGATATCATTTTTAGCATCCTTTCTGTCTGAGAATGTCCCTGTTCTTGTCCCCCTCTCTCAGGGACTGGGTGAGTGTTTCACATGCACCTGGTTTGTTAGATCCATTTACTCTCTTGTGAAATGGATCATCCCTGTTTTACTCTGGTAACAGTGAGTTAAAGCCCGGCACGTTCACCCTTCATCTCCATCATATCTCAGGGCCTAAGGTTGGTCAGTACTGTCTGGGCCCAGAACAATCCCACCACTTCTCGCAGTTTTCCCTCTTTCCTATCTTTACTGAACACCTTGTATGTGGGAATCCCCAGTCCCACCCGGTCCCTGTGAGAGCCAAAACATCAGATTTCCATTTAGCAATCTGTGTCTGTAACCCCCCAATCTTATTGACCCGTTTAAGTCTGTTTCCCATCAGTCTGGGTCCCTAACTGACAAATAAATAATCTCAGTGACTGTGGAGACCTGGTGAGGTTGAGAAAAATCAGAAGGATCAGCCGCACCATGTGTAATTTGTACAGGGCACGAGACACAACAACCGGTACCTGGGACCCCAGAGGGACCGTTGTGCTCGGGTCTGGGACTGAGGAGCAAGAGAGGGGCCTGTACTCTCTGGTCTCTGTCCCTGATTTGTGGGTCCTCTCTGATGGAGACCATTGTGAAATCCATTGTCAAGATCGCCACCTCGTGGCCTGGAGAAGCAAGAACATGCAGTGCCCGTAGGAACAACCTGAATGTGATCACAGGACAAGGTCAAAAATCATACGATGCCACGTTATCGTCCAACAGGTTTATTAGAAACAACAAGCTTTCGGAGCCTCGCCCCTTGTTGAATTTAACCAACAGTGAAAACAAACTTTGCTGTTCATTTCCTTCTTGGTTGACTCTGTTCTCCTAAATGACATGAACAATAGACAAGGCAAGAATAAAGAATATAAGGACACCACCAGTAACCTCCGAGTATGTGGACAATAGTTGGTGACAATATTTTCCTGCTTTTTCAATTTTTAGCATCAATTCAAAGCAGAAAGAGTCTTTCTTTCTCCTTCCCTTCTTGAAACTCTTACTGAGATGATCAAATCCAGCAACAGTTCATGTGACGGGTTGAAGGGATTATCTAATGATCGATAGAGGGGAGTGGGTCAGGATTCCCTGGAATTTAGAAGGTTGGGAGGAGATTTCATTGAAACATTTTAAATTCTCCAGGGCCCTGTCAGGGTAGATTTTGGCAGGATGCGCCCCTACCTGGGTTTGGAGATGCCGGTATTGGACTGGGGTGTACAAAGTTACAAATCACACAACACCAGGTTACAGTCCAATGGGTTTAATTGGAATCACTAGATTTCAGAGCGTCGCTCCTTCATCAGGTGGTTGATGAAGGAGCGGAGCTGTGAAAGCTAGTGTGCTTCCTATTAAACCTCTTGGACTATAACCTGGTGTTGTGTGATTTGTATCTTTGTACCCCCTACTTGGGAATTCTAAAGCAGAGTCAAAGTCTGGGAATAAGGGGTTAGACATTTAGATCAGAAATGAGGAATGGGTGGTACAGTGACTAGCGCCACTGTCTTACAGCACCAGGTATCTGCGTTCGATTCCACCCTCAGGCGACTGTCTTTCTGGAGTTTGCATGTTCTCCCCATATCTGTGTGGAATTCTATGATTCTACATTGCTGTGGGTCTGAAGTCATGTGTCAGTCGGTATGGGAAAGGACAACAATCTAAAGGACATTGGTGGGACCAATGAAGTTTGCCCCCATAAATGGTCATTATTAGACTCAGAATTTCAGAGGTTTTTTTTTAATTTAGGTGCCTTGGCAGAATTTGAACCCAAGTTCCCCATAACATTACTTGGCTCTCTCGGTTCAGAAACCCATGGTGATGCCACTAGGTCATTGCCTCCCGACATGTGGGGGATCTCTATCTTGAATTTATTCAACTGACTAAGTATCGACGACTCACTGGGAAAGATTCCAAACCCGCTGTGTGGAGAAATTCATAGAATCCCTGCAATGTGGAAACAGGACATTCAGCCTACCCAGACCCACTCCCCTATAACCTTACATTTCCCATACATATTTGGACTGTGGGAGGAATCGAGATCACCTGTGGGGAGCCCAGGCAGAACATGCAAACTTCACACAGTCAGTTGCCCAAGGGTGGAATCGAACCTGGGTCTCTGCTCTGTGAGGCAGCAGTGCTAGCCACTGTGCCATCCCACTTGATTATTGGCAAGAAATGCTGGCATTTATCCTGTAAATGAATGAAGAAAAGATCAGTCAAGTTTTGGATAGGAGTGTGATGGGTTACTCCCCACAAGCCTGGAGGGTGCAGCTCCAAAATGAGTCAAGAAGCTTGATATCATCCAGTATAAAACAGCCTGCTTGCTTGGCACCACATCTACAAACATTCCCTCCCTCCTCCACTGATGCTCAGTACCAGCCGTGTGCACCATCTACAAGGTGCGCTGCAGAACCTCACCAAGTCTCCTGAGACAGCACCTTCCAAACCCACGACCATATCCGTCGAGAAGGATAAGGGCAGCAGGTACACAGAACACCACCACCTACAAGTTCCCCTCCAATCCACATGGCATCCTGATTTGAAAATATATAACTGTTGCTTCAGTGTCACTGGATTAAAATCCTGGAATTCCCTCCCTAAGAGCATTGTGGGTTTATCTACAGCACATGGACTGCAGTGGTTCAAGAAGGCAGCTCACCACCACCTTGCAAAAGGCAGAATTGTGGCTCAGTGGTTAGTGCTGCTACGTCACGGCGTCAGGGACCTGGGTTCAATTCCACCCTGGGATGACTGTCTGTGTGGTGTTTGCACATTTTCCCCATGTCTGAGTGGGTTTCCTCAACACAGTCCATAGATATGTAGGTTAGGTGGATTAGCCATGCTAAATTGCACATAGTGTTGAGGGATGTGCAAGCCGGGTGGGTTAGCCATTGGAAATGCAGCATTACAGGGAGGGGTCATCCAGATGGGATACTGTTCATTGGGTTGGTGTGAACTTGATGGGCTGAATGGCCTGCTTCCACAGCAAAAAATGATTCTATAATTCTCAAGGGCAACTACAAATGTGTAAAAAATGTTGGCGCAGACAGCAACACTCATGTCCTTGGGGTGAGTTTTAAACAAAAACACCATCATCACCGCTTACTATTCCATCAGTCTTCGTGTCAATGTGGAAGTATGATTCTCATTAATATATACAGTAAGTAGTTAGGCCTCACCACAGAATCCTTGTGGAACACACCTCGTCACTTTCTTTCTCTGTCGTCTGTCACTAAACCAGCCTCCGAACAAAGTCAAACATTCATCTTCAATCCCATGGGTTTTAACTTTGATCAGCAGACTCTTTTGTGAAAATTAATGATAATTCTGAAATTTGAAAAGTCTTTATGCATAAATTATTTTAGTTCATACATTTGGTTTGTTCGTTAGAATCTCCCCATCACAAATCTATGTGGGCTATTTCCAATTCTCGTCATGTTCATTCTCTCGGCTGTTAATTATTGATTCCAATGAAACCTCTAAAAGAGACGTTAGATTGACCAGGATATAAGTTCCTTTCTCCCTCTCTTTCTTGAACCCGTGGGGTTACAGCAAGACATTTTCCAAACTAAAGGAATGGTTGCTGCTTTAGAACCTGATGGGAAAAGCTTCTGAAACTTCTTCCCCACCCCCCAACCCCCACCCCCCTCCTTTAAACCCCTGAGGTCCTGGAGATCTGTCAGCCTTCAGAGCTGCTCATTCTCCAATGCTTTTTTCTGGCATGTATCAAGTTTTGTGAATTCCAACCTTCCATTCATTCCTAACCTCCCTGGAATGGAAGCTGCATTATCCCGTTCCTTGACTGTGAAGATTGACACAACTAATTATTGTACATATCGGCCATTCCCTTAGTCTCATTCATGGAATTCCCAGTTTGTTTTTAAAGGGCTCACATTGCGCTGGAGCCCCCTTGATTTTCTAATTTTCGTGTAAAACATTTGTATTATTCTTGTGACCCCTTACAGGTCTCTTTCTCCATCACTTTTTTTGTGACTCTTGCTTCCTTTTTGTCTTCCTCTGCAGTTCTTCATATCTTCCTTCAGTTGTCTGAATTTTCACTGATATTACCACATTCAAGTATTCTCATCTTTAGTTTTCTGTTTTCTCTCACTTATTTTATCAGTGATGATATGTAAACAAGTGGGGACCTGTTCCATACTGAGCTGAATTCATTTTTAACCATCTCCCCATCTCAATGAGAGTCTGATCTGACAATTTTGGCTGACACCAATCTCTGTTGCATTCTGTTTTCTGGGAGGTGGGTGTCACTGGCATAGATCAGTATTTGTTACCCAAGACTAATTGCCCTTGAACTGCTGGCCTTGCTGTGACCTCTCAGAAAGCACCCAAGGGTTAACCAGATTGCTGTGGGGCTGGAGTCACATGAAGTCCAGACTGGGTAAGGCTGAGGCTGGACAGCAATCAGGGATCATTATCGTGGTCACCATTAATGAGGCTTGTTTTGTGATTTGAATTTAAATTCCAGCACTTGTCACTGGGGGAGATAGTACAGTTCGATATATTGTGGCAGGACCCTTGTTTTGTATCTCAGTGAAAGACAACAGCTCCCTCAGTTTTGCAGTGTCAGCCTTGACTGTGTGCTCAACACAGGAATTAGGAGTGGGAGGAGGCAATTCAGCCCTTCGACCCCGGTCCGCCATTTAACACGACCACGGCTGATCTTATCCTGGTCTCAACTCCACTCTCCTGCCTGCACCCCATTGCTCTTTATATCACTTTTAATCAGAAACACATCTTTCTTGCACCTGTGGATTGATTCTGCCTCCACTGCACTCTGGGGCATTGACTTTCACAGATTCACAACCCTCTGGGAGATGTAGTTTCTACTCAGCTCAGTTTTGAACCGACCTCCTCTCACTCGATATCGATGACCTCTTGTTCCAGACTGTCCTACAAGGGGGAGCATCTATTCAACATCCACCTTCTCAATCCCCTTTCACATTTTCTATCCCTCAATCAGATCCCTCCTCATTCTTTTAAACTCCAGTGAGGATAAGCCCAAGCTCTTTAACTGCTCCTCATGGGACAGCACTTTCATTCCTGGGATCAGTCTGGGGAACATCCGCTGAACAGCCTCCAGTGCTGAAGGACTCTATGATCAAAATAAACTCCCCAAAACTTCTGAGACAGAGGTGACAGTGCTCCCACTGACCAGGTTCCAGTTTGTACAGGGCTCCGCTCTCAGCTGGATGATTGGGAGTTGGAGCTGATTTTAAGCTGTATATTGGAGAGGGGTAAGCAACCTTTTTGATCAAAACCTCCAGAAATGTGAAGGTGACATTTATGAGCAATTCTGAGCAATGATCTACTCAGTTATTTTGACTCCTGGGGCCTGCTGAGTACTAAAACTCAGCATTTAGTGATTGCTGAGAAATATCTTGATTGACTTGGACATTAATTGTATTTTTCAGGTTCCACATTTTAATGAAGAGTCCAGAAGATTATAGCTTTGGGTTATTTCCCAATCTCATTGTTGCTGTCTACAAGGCTATGAAGGACACAGAGTGGAAGAAGTACTTTCCTAAAGAATAGAGACTGCTCCTGTCTTCAAAGGGTTGCCATCTCTTGAGTGGATATGAGACAGAACCACATGCTTCAGGGCAAGAATGGAAAGAAGGAACTTGCATTGTAACACAGAATCCCTATAGTGTGGAGGTGGGCCATTCAGCCCATTGACTCCATACCGCCCCTCCGAAGGTCATTCTATCTCGACCCCTATCCTATCTCTGTATGTTCCAATGACTACTCCACCGAGCCTGCACATCCCTGTACACTCTGGGCAATTTAGCATGGCCAATCTATCGAGCCTGCTGATCTTTAGCCTGTGGGAATAAGCCAGGGGACCCTGGGAAAGCCCACGCAGACACAGGGAGAATGTGCATACTCCACACAGACCCACCTGAGGCTGTTCCCTGACACGGTGATGCAGCAGTGCTAACCACTGAGCCATCGTGCTGCCTATTATTGCTTACTGTAATGTCTGTTTCATGACTTGTAATTTATTTTATTGCTTTAAATAAACCAACTCATAGAGTTAATGGATTTATTATGGGACCATTATCTTTAACCTCACAGTCAAAGGCTGGAGAAAACACTGTGCAGATGAGGCCTATTGCAGAAGCAGCTTAATCTGCAGGTAGAAAATACGAGTGGCAGTCTTTGTTTGTGCGAAGGTGTGTGAAGCAACATATGGGCAAGGAACAAAAGTAGGCCACTCGGCCGTTTGAACCTGCTCCCCCATTCAATAAGATTATGGTTGATCTGAATTTAACCTCAACTCTACATTCTCTGATAATGTTCCATCCCTTCAGTCATCAAGAATCTATCTACCTCTTCCTAGGGTAAATATAGGGTCGGGAATGGGTCTGGATTAGTTACTCTTCGGAGGGTTTGTGTGGCCTTGTTGGGCTGAAGGGCCTGTTTTCACACTGGATGGATTCTAAATTCTGCATCCACTGCCTTTTAAGGAGGGGAATTCCAAAGACTGACAATCTCTGAGAGAAAAACATGTTTCTGAATCTCTGTTTTGAATGGATTCTCCCTTAATTTTAAACAGTGATCCCTGGTTCTGGATTCTCCCACAAGAGGAAACATCCTTTCCACATCCACCTGGTCAAGGACCCTAAGGATCATGCTTTTTTCAATGAAGTCTTGCATTCAGTTTCCCCTCACACTACACCATAATGTTCTATGATCTTTCCTGATGACTTGCTGTACCTACATACTAACCTTCTGAGGTTAATGCACAGAGAGCCAGATATGGTTCTGGGGACACAGGCTCAAATCCCACCGTGGCAGATGGGGGAATTTAAATTCAATTAAAAAGTCTGCAATTAAGAGACTAACAATGACCATTAATACATGTGGACTGTCAAGAAAACCCATCTGGTTTATAAACGTCCTTTAGGGAAGGGAACTGCTATCCTTACCTGGTCTGGCCTACATGGAAATCCAATCCCACAGCAATGTGGAAAACTGTTAACTGCCGTCTGGGGCAATTAGGGGTGGGTAATAAATGCTGTCCTAGGCAGTGACACCCTCATCCTGTCATGAATGAAAAAGAAAAATTTGACTATAAATAATCAACAAGGATAAAAGGCATTTGTAATGAATGAGCAGCCTTTGTTAGAAGCCCTCATTATCTCCTGATTTATTCTCTTTCCCACCATAAAGCTACTGTTAGGAAGCATGGAGACTATTCCTACCAGCTCTTGGATCTCTTCCCTATTTGTGCTGCTTTCCAGAACACAAGTGTCTTCCTGCTCCAGCCTCCACTCCTCACCCTCACACTGTTCTCCCTCTCTCCACTCCTGACCTCTCACACTGTTCTGCAGCCTCCGCTCCTCACCCAGACCTATTTAAGACCAGAGGTTATAAGATTAAGGTGGAAGTATTTTTTGACCCTGTGTGTGGTAGATATATGGAATATGCTGCCTGAGAGGGTGGTGCAGGCAGAAAATTACACAACCTTTAAAAACATTTGGATGAGCACTTATAATACCTGGGCATGGTCGGCTCCAGATGACTGCAGGTAAATGGGATTAGTGTCGTTGAGTGTTTGTTGGTCAGCATTGACATGGTGGGCTGAAGGGCCTATCTCTATGCTGTGTGACTCTCGAACCTGGGTCCCTGGCTCTGTGAGGCAGCAGTGCTGTGTCACCCATATTGAGGGAGGCACACAAAAAAATCAGCACAAAACCTGATAAGAATTCAGCACTTCCTGTTTTTGAAAACCCCATTCACATCACCCAGTCAGCAAATTAAAACAAACGATAGGTTATTAGCACAGCTCCCTGCAGGGGTGGTGAAGGGCAGGTGTGGTCACTGGTCAGATAACAAAGACATAGGAAGAGAGGGAGTGGACCCAACTAAAATGGAAGGGGACAGGTGTGGGGGGGATCTGTGAATGGATACTTACCCATCTGACAGAGTGCCATCCACCTGGCAATCTATTTTACATGTTGTGGAAATATAGAGGATAGGAGCAGGAGTAGGCCATTTGGCCCCTCCAGCCTAGTCTGCCATTCGATATGATCGAAGCTGTTCATGGAGCACATTACTATAATCCATCCATACCCCATCTCCCTTGATTCTTTAGCCACAAGAGCTTTGTTGATAACATCATGTTTTGGCCTCAACCACTTTCTGTGACAGAGAATTCCACAGGCTCACCACTCTCTGGGTGAAAACATTTTTCCTCATTTCTGTCCTATAGAGTTTTCCCCTTAACCTTAAACCATGTGCCCTGGTTCTGGACTTCCCCACCATTGGGAACAGCCTTCTTCCATCTAACGTGTCTCGTCCTGTTCCAATTTTATAACTTTCTCCAAGATCCCCTTCCTTCATTCTTCTAAACTCCAGTGAACACAATCCTCACCATCTCAACCTCTCCTTATACGTCAGTCCTGCCATCACCGAAATCAAATGGTATTCAGTAATTAATATTAATCAGCCCAATATGGAACACAGACTTTGTAGGTCAGGGTTAGAAGACAATCATTGCCTGTTCTAAAATTCAGTCTTTGGGTGCAGTAATCTCAATGGAATCATTGGATACAATCTTACAACAGCAGAAAGATGGGAGGTGTAGATAGAGGGTGCAGACAGCGGTGTAGACAGTGGGTGTAGATGGTGGTTGCAAACAGAGGGACTAGACAGTGGCTATGGATGCTGGGTTCAGATAGTGGGTACAGACGGTGGTGCAGACGGTGGTGTAAATGGTAGTGTAGACACAAGCAAGACCTTGCGTGGTGACCACATGGGTGGCTGTGTGGAATCACACAGAGAGCAGCTCGTGAGCATGACACAGTCAGGGACACTATCTGGTGCTGAAGGTCATGCTGCTGCTGACAAAGGTTACATTTTAACTGAAACTGCACTCCCTCTCTACACGATCCCCTCTTGTCCCCATTTACCTCACTACAACACAATGAGATGCCAGTCAGCACCCTGTGCTCTCGCTCAGTCTCCATTGACCTTGTCTCCATTAGCCTTGACCCTCCTCCCAAGCACTTACTTGGGCCTTCACTGAAGCTTGAGCCATTTCCTCTGACCCTTGATCATGTGTTTGCCATCTTAGAACTGCCTCACCTAGTCACCATTAACCTGCACTGCCCTCTCAACATGGAGCACAGATTGATAGAGAGCAGAAAAGGTCCTTTGTCCCATTGAGTCTGTACAAACATAATTACCACTAAAGGCACTATCATCCCAATTTCCTGCACTTATCCCAGATCCTTCAATGTTATGATATTTAAAGGTTGTAAGTTTTCCACACTGCACTACCTTCCCTGACAGAGGGTTGCATGTTTATAGTTTATATCACGTCAGGCTCACGGAGCTTAACAAAAGCTCAACTCTTTGGGCATTTTTTAAATTTGTGGCATGGTGGCTCAGTTGTTAGCATGGCTAACTCACAGCACCAGGGACCCAGGTTCGATGCCAGCCCCAGGTCTTTGTGGAGTTTGCACGCTCCCCCTGTGTCTGTGTGGATTTCCTCCATGTGCTCCAGTTTCCTCCCACAATCCAAATATGTGCAGGTTAGGTGAATTGGGCATGTTACAATTGTCATAGTGTTCAGGAATGTATCGGTCAGGGGAAATGTCGAGTGATAGGGCAGGTGAATGGGTCTTAGGGAGTTTCTCTTCAGTGGTCGGTGGGGACTTGTTGGGCCAAATTGGTGATGTCTGTAATGAAATCTTTCAAACCACTCATTTTGTCTAGTGTCGTTCAGTCCTTGCACTCCTTGTTTGATAAATGTTTCATTTTTTCTGATAATATGAGTTCCCAGATGAGCTGTTAACCGTGTCCAATCAGGGAGTCCTGGCTGACAGATAAAAAGGGGAGTGTCAGAAGGACTGATACTCTGGTACCTGACTCTGAATAACAACCTGCCAACCAACCCCCTCCTTTTGTCACCCTCAATCTCCCCAAGCTTACTCTTGTCGCCCCGTCGATCCAGTCTGTGCTGCCTTTGGGAGAGGATGACCTTCCCTCCATTCCTGATGAAGAGCTTATGCCTAAAATATTGCTTATTCTGCTCCTCGATGCTACCTGACCTGCTGTGGTTTCCCAGCAACACACTCTCAACTCTGATCTCCAGCATCATCAGTCCTCACTTTCCCCTTCCCCCCACTCGCTCATTACAAACAGAAATGACTGGTGGTGAGTTTAACCCTGAGGGTCATCACAGCTGAGGCAGAGGGAGAGAAGTTCACACCTTCATGATGGTAGCACCCTTAATTAATCCACTGCAATCACTCTCAGGGCTGCAAGAATTCAACCTCCCTCACTCAGACAGCTCCCTCCCTGGAAGGTAATATTGCTTCACCTGGTTTAGGGTTAATTGAGCTTGAAATACGACGATGGCGAGCCAGCACTGGCTGAGCAGACAACCACAACTGCAATGACCCCGGCTCCTTGTAATTGGGGAGCACATTAGGGAGCACAGTGTGCACTGCCTCTGAAATCCCTCCCTTACTGAGAACACACTCTCAGTATTCACCTTTCTCAGCTGCCATTTCAATTTCATGACAAATTCTGTGTTCTATGATCCTGCCCCACTCGCCACCTGATGACGGAGCAGCACTCCGAAAGCTTGTACTTCCAAAGAAACCTGTTGGACTCTAATCTGGTATTGTGTGATTTTTAACTTTGGCCACCTCAATGAGCTGCCATCTCAGGCTCAATTGTTTTTCATCTGAGATTTGAGAAGATTAAGGCCTAATCTTCAATCCCCATCACAAAGCCTATTCTCTATCCATCACTCAGAGACACCTGCAGGCAACACAGAGGAACACACTGACACTTAGTGAGACACCTACAAGCAGTGCAGAATAACACACACACACTCAGAGACACACCTACATGCAACCCTGGGTTAACACACAAGCACACACACACACACACACACACACACACACACACACACACACACACACACACACACACACACACACACAGAGTCAGGCAGCACGGAGTAACATGCACACAACCCACCTGCCTGTAGGTGTCTCTTTGACTAACACACCCACACTCAGACTGACACCTACAGGCAGCATTATGTAGTACACTCACTCAGAGAGACACACAGCCTGCAGTGTCAGTGATTGGCCTCAGATCATTTCAGGTACAACACAGCATGCAGCAGAGTGCACAGTGCGATCCCAGCACCTGAGTTTGGACCAGAGAGTGAATACGGAATGCCTCAGATTGTAATTATTGAATCCCAACAGCTTTCAGTTTCTATTCTGTTTGGAATCTTTTAACCTCCACAGATTCCAGACCAACTGGATTATTTGAAACTGATTGCTGATTGGCTGTCAGTATCATCTACCACGGATTGACAGGCCACGTAACCAATTGTGACAATGTCATGCTGACATGCAGCTAATCAGCTGAATGGAGTGGTCCATTTCCAAAGCACACAGAGACAGAGACTGAATCTTCATCATCTTTATTCCCTTTTCCAGACTGACATTGACAGAAAACAGACTGCAATTAACAGCCCAGACAGAGGAAGCTGCACAAATTCACAGCTACAATGGCTTTTGAGGAAAACGCTTGTGGAGATTTTCTCAATAGCATGAGAATCCTGCCCTTCAAATAGTGACAAAAACCTTAAATTGGAACTGGCTGCTGAGCAGGATGGATATCTGATTTATTGAAGCAGAAATTTCGAAGGTTCACATTGTTTTGTACAGCTGACAGCCTTCAGCAACTTCAAGAGATTTTACTTGGCATCACAAATTAACCCTATCCCAATCAAACAGTCCCAGAACAGGGAGAGCATGGGGTTTGACACAGCGTAAAGCTCTATCTACACTGTCCCAATAAACTACCTTTACTCCGGAACCTCAGAAGTGTCTCTGAGCCAGTCCTGAGAAGGAAGAGAGTTGAAATTCAGTGCTGACAATAATCTTTGTCCTGCCAGCTCAGCCCTGTTCTGTTTAAAGTTGTGTCTCCTCTGTGGACTGTCTCAAACACTCTACACACATTCTGATCTCCTGATGCTCTTGCTGAGGGTGGAGGGGAGAGTCACGTGGGTGAGGGCACAGGAGAAGCGAGCGTTGGACTCCCAGTCAGACCCAGAGAGGGTCAGCAGGCTGCTGACACTGTAGGTGCTGTCCGAAGCTCGCAGGTAGTTGCTGGTCTGAACCCCGTCCGAAATGACTGCACCATCCTTCTTCCACTGCACCTCCAGCTCATCGGGATAGAAGTGATTGGCAAGGCACACCAGGGTGGCAGTGCCCTTGGCATCTACCTGCTCCGGGGAGGGGGGCAGCAGGGTCAGCTTGGGCTGAGAGTTCTCACGGCCTGAAAGACAAGACAAACAATTTTAATCCCTGCCATTCAAAGGGATTTCAATTCTCAGAATATTCACTGGTAAAATGTTTGAATATTTGTCTCCAATACCTAATAAACCAGACAAAAGAATTTACATTTTTAAAATTGATTCTTGGGGTACAAGTGTCACTGGCAGGAGCAGAATTTATTGTCCATCCCTAAATGCCCCTGAGCAGGTGATGGTGAAAGAGAAGGGACAGTTTTGGACCATCGTTTGGGGAATGAATGTGGGCAGCTGGGAGAACTAAAAGATGGCGATCATTTCAGTGACAGTGATAAGAACTCAGTGAGATTGAAATTAGGGATGGAAATCGAGAACCATGGAGCAAGTGTAAAAGTTTACATTTTATTGAATGTTTCGGTAATTTAGTAAAAGTGGACTGGAACAAGTTACATGATGGGAAATCAGTGTCAGGGTAGTGGTAACCCTCAAGTGACAAGACAGAGATCATTCAGAATCTGTTCCCACAAAGAGTAAGGGTGGAAAACCCAAATCTAAACTCTTAGCCTGTGATGTCAAAAGGCAACCAGTGTCGGGAAGACCAAACAGGGAAGGTGATGCTGGTTATCTGGAGTTCAAACCTGCAGAAAGCTGAGAGGAGGATAGAAAATGCAGGATTAAAATTGAACAGGACCTGAGGAAGGCAAAGAGCTGTAAGGATGAAATATGTCCAAGCAAATCAGAGAAATCCTAACGAACAAGAGAATTGGGGTCATGTACTGACATGGTTGGCAGACAGGGCAGGAAGAACAAGTCTTTTTCTGAATGACAGGTAGTTACCAGTTGGGATACCACAGGGGCCAGTCCTTGGTACCCAGTTATTCATAATATAATAGAGTCATCGTGTCAGAGAGACCCAAAAGGCCCATCAGCACATTGTGTCCACATTGGTCAAAAAACAACAACCCAATAATTCTCATCCATGTTTCCAGCATGAGGGAATTAGATGCATTATGTGTTCAAGAAGGAACTAGATATATTTCTACGGATTAATGGGATCAAAGAATGTGGGGAGAAAGTAGGAACGGAGACTATGTTGGATGATTGGCCATGATCATATTGAATGGTGGAGCAGGCTTGAGGGGCTGAATGGCCTCCTATGTTGATGTTTCTATCTGTTTCTCAGATATCGAAGGAATGTCTCTTGTCAATTTGAACCTGGAAGTCACATGTGAGTGGAGGTGGAAGATGTGGCCATGGTGATTAATGAATGCGGGTCAGTCAGGTGGTTAAGAAGACACATGGGAGAAACTGTTTTTCATTTTCCCTTGATGGAATGAGGGCATTGCTGTATCGGCAGCATTTATTGCTCATCCATAATCGCCCAGAGGGCAGTTCAGAGTCAACCACATTGCTGTGGGTCTGGGGTCACATGATAACGATGACCGTTTCGTTCCCTAAAGGTCATTAGTAAATCAGATGGCTTTATCCTGACAATCAACGATGGTCATCATTCGACTCTTAATTCCAGATTTTTTTATTGAATTCACATTCCACCATCAGCTGTGGCAGGATTCTAACCCTGGTTCCCAGAACATTATCAAGATCTCTGGATTAAGAGTTCAGTAATTATATCATTAGACCATCGCCTCCACTATCTCATTATTGGTTTACAGTGAAAGCAAGAAGTTTGTTTATTCTGGAACTGTATAAGACCCCAGTTAGAGCACAGTGAGAGAACAGTGTACGGTTCTGGTCACCACATTACAGGAAGGATGTGATCCCACTTGTGATGGGGACAGAGGAGGATTTTGTCAAAAATGGGGAGTTTTAGCTTTGAGGAATGATTGGTTTGGCTGGGATTGTATTCTTTGGAACAAGAAGGCTGATGGGAGATTTGATCGTGGTGTAGAAAATGATGAGGGGCCTGGATAGAGTGGGTAGGAAGGACTGATTTCCATCAGCACAGAGGGCAACAACCATGGGGAGAGATTGAAATTAATTGGAGACAGAGTTCGAGGGGAATTGTGGAGTAATTCTTTTCAGACAGAGGCTGGTGAGATCTGGGACCCACTGGATGAAAGGGTTGGAGGGGCAGAAACCCTCATCATATCGAAAAAAACACTTGGATATTCATTTGAAACAGTGAAACCGCAGGCTTATGGAGCAAGAGCTGAAAAGTGGGATGGAGCTCGATATCTCTTTAACAATCCCCCAATTAAGCTAGTCCCATTTTCCAGCATTTTGCGCATATCCCTCTAAACCCTCCCTATTCATGTACACATCCTCTTAAATGTTGTAATCATACCATCCTCCACCTCTTCCTCTGGCAGCTCATTCTATACACACACAACCCACCACGTGAAAAGGTTACCCCTTCAGCCCGTTTCAAATCTTTCCCCTGTCGCCTTCAACCTATGCATCTAGAACTGGACTCCCCAACTCTGAAAATAATACCTTCTCTACTCACCCTTTCAATGCCCCTCATGATTCTATAAACCACAAAATGGTCACCGCTCAGCCTCCAACAATCCAGGGAAATTAGATCCTATTCAACCTCTCCCATTGCTGAAAACCTCCAAACTTGGTAACATTCTTGTAAATCTTTTCTGAAGCATTTTAAGGTTCACAACATTTTTACTACAGCCGAGCAACCAGAATTACACACAATTTTCCAAAAGTGGCCGAACCAATGTCCTGTTCAGCCGCAACAGCTCCCAGCCAGTCAGACAAAGGAGAGTCTGAAGATGTAATCTATTTGGATTTCGAGAAGGCCTTTGACATAAGGTCCGAGCCCATAGAGTTAGAGGCAAGGTACTGGCATGGACTGAGGACTGGTAGGATGATATAAAGCAGAGGGTGAGGAAAAATGGCAGCTGGTGACTAACAGAGTTCTGCAGGTGTTAATGTTGGAATCATTACTATTCATGTCATGCGTTAACAATCTGAATGAAGGAAGTGAAGACATTTTGCAAAGTTTGCAGACGATATGAGATAGGTGGAGGGACAGGTAGTGTTGAGGAAGTGAGAAGTCTGAAAAGATCCTGGATAGGCTCAGAGAGTGGGCAAAGAAGGGGCAGATAGAATACAGTGTGGAACAGTGTGAGGTTATGCACTTTGGGAGGAAGAAGAGATGCAAAGGCTGTTTTCTAAATGAGGAAATGCTTTGGAAATCTAAAGCACAAACCTCATTCAGGTTTCTCTTCAGGTGAACAGGCAGGTCCAGTTTGTGCTCGGGAAGGCAAATGAAATGTTAGCATTCATTTCAATAGGGCCAGAATACAAGGGCAGAAATGTATTGCTGAGGCTGTGAAAGGCTCTGGTCAGACTGCATTTGGAATATTGTGAGCAGATTTGGGAGCCATGTTCTAAGAAACAATTTGCTGGCATTGGAGAGGTTAAGTGAATGATCCTGGGGATGAAGGGCTTGTCATATGAGGCTTGATTGAGGACTCTGGGTCTGTACTCAATGGAGTTTAGAGGGATGAGGAGGGATCTTATTGAAATTTACGGAATACTGATCAGCCTGGAAAGAGTGTATGCGGAGAAGATGTTTCCGAAAACAGGAGAGACTAGGTAACCAAGGCACAGCCTCAGAATGAAGGGCCGACCCTTTAGAGCTGAGATGAGGAGGAATTTCTTCAGCCAGAGGGTGGTGAATCTGTGGAACTCATTGCTACAGAGGGAAGAGTAAATTTAAGATAGATAGATAGATAAGTTCGTGATTGTTAAGGGGATGGAAAGTTCCTGTGGAGAAGGCAGGAGAATGGGGTTGAGAAGCATATCTGCCAAGATCAAATGGCAGAGCAGATTCAATGGGCTGAATGGCTGATTTCTGCTCCTATTTCTTAAAGTCTTCTGGAGAGTTTCCCCAAAACCCTGGAACACTGAACCCATTGGACTGTGAGTCCTGCTGGAGCTGTTTAGCATCAGAACTTTGCCAAGAGATGACCAAAGAGTGGAGAGAATGTGCACCTATGTGGGAATTTCAGGATACTTCCCAGCTCCTGGAATACCATGTGTGTCGGAAGTTTGGTCAGTGACAGCAGTTGGAGCTCCGGGTTTCGGTGCTTGAGCAGCAGCTGGTGTCAGTGCGGAGAGTCCGTGAGGCTGAGAGCTCCGTGGAGAGCACGTTTCTAGATGTGGTCACTCTGTTGCTTCAGAGTATGCAGGGAGAGAGGGAATGGGGGAGCAGCAGACATTTCAAACGGACCAGGCAGCTACTACAGGAATCCCCAAGTGCATCCCACGCGCCAACCAGGATTTAGTTCAGAATCCTGATGAGAATGTTGGTTCATCTGGGGAGTGCAGCCAGAGCCAAGTCCATGGCACCATGGGGAGGGCTCAGCTGTACACGGGGGCACAAGGAAGACCGGAAGAGTGATAGTGAGAGGAGATTCGAGAGTGAGTGCAATCGATAAGTGTTTCTACAGCTTCAGATGGGAGTCCAGGATGGTGTGTTGTCTTCCTGGTGCCAGGGTCAAGGATGTCACTGAGCAGCTGCAGAGCACGCTGAGGGGAGACGGGGAACAGGCAGCAGTCGGGGTCCACATCGGTCCCAGTGACAGAGGCAGAAAGGGGATGTGGTCCTGCAGTCAGAATTTAGGGACTTCGGGAGGGAGTTCAGAGCAGGAGCTGAAAAGTAGG
Source organism: Chiloscyllium punctatum (assembly GCF_047496795.1). Lineage (NCBI taxonomy): Eukaryota > Metazoa > Chordata > Chondrichthyes > Orectolobiformes > Hemiscylliidae > Chiloscyllium > Chiloscyllium punctatum. Next base: position 16,146,376 of record NC_092745.1, on the reverse strand, counting down.
CATGTGCACATTACTCCCAGTGCCCCAAATAAGTGAGAATAAAAACAGGAAGATAAGACGGATGAATAAGAGACTGGAAAGAGAGTCTAGCAGGGAGGGCTTCAGATTCTTAGGGCATTGGGACTGGCTGTGGGCGAGATGTTACCTGTTACAGACTGAATGGGATGCTCCTGAATAGAGCTGGGACTGAGTTCCTTATGGGGTGATATGTTGTTGCTGTTGGAGAGAGTTTAAACTGACTTGGTAGGGCTGTGGGAGCCAGGGGGGAATTTCGGAGAGAAACACCAAGGTTCACAGAATCCTCAGTGCAGTCCAAAGATCAACATCAAGTGGAAAGTCGAAGAACAAATCTGCAAGAAATTTACAGGGTCTGTCAAATCACTACATAGAGTTGTTATAAATGTGGTGGCTGGGGAGGTGGGTGGGGAGGTTGGGAGGGGAAGAGCTTTAATTATCCTCATAGACTGGGATAGTATCATTGTGAAGGGCAGAGAGGGGCAAGTGTTGTGAGAGGGTGCTCAGGTGAACTTTCTCCAGCCGTGTGTTTCCAGTCCAATGAGAAAGGAGGCTCTGTTACACCTGGATCTTGGGAATGAGGAGGCCCAAGTAAATCAAGTGTCAGTGCGAGGATATTAAGGGAAGAGTGATCATTGTATCATAAGTTTGAGGTTGACCATGGAAAAGGAATCCAGATTCGAAATGATTCACTTGGGAAAACACAGACTTCCGTTGGGTAAGAACACATCAGAGTGAATTAACTGGGGTTAAAGGTTGCAGCAAAGTCCTGAAGTGAATAATAAAGCTCGTAGTTCAGGGACAGTCGAGGTATATTTGTGGAATGGCACTCAATTCCTGGCTGTTTTGAGACAGTAGTGGTCGAAATATTGTAAATAAGAAAAGGGCAAAAGTGTAACTAGGGAGTGAATAGGTCCCTTTAAAGATGGCTAATTCACTTAGCCTGCACATTCCTGTACACTTTGGGCAATTTAGCATGACCAATCCATCTAACTTAGACATCTTTGGACTGCGGGAGGAAACTGGAGTGCATTCCGGGATAGTCAATATGGCTTTGTGGATTGGAAATCCTTTCTCACTAACTTGATTGAGTTTTTTTGAAGAGGAAACAAAGAAGATTGATGAAGGCAGAGCAATTGACATTGTCCACCTGGATTTGAACAAAGCATTTGACAAGGTTAGCCATGGTAGACTGAGTAGGAAGGTTCGATCACATGAGTTCCAGGGTGAGCTCGTCATTTGGATAAAAAAATGACTTGAGGTAGGAAACAAAGGGTGTTGGTAGAGGGCTGCTTTTTGGACTGGAAGTCTGTGATCAGCAATGTGCCATAAATATCTGTACTGGGTCTACTATTTTCATGATTTAAATAAATGATCTTGATGTGAATATAGTAGGTAAGTTGAGTAAGTTTGCAGATTACATCAAAATTGGTGGTGAAGTGGATAATGATGAAGATTATCTCACAGTACAGCAGGACCTTGATCAGTTCGGCCAATGGCTGAGGAGTGACAGATGGTGTTCAATTTAGATAAGTGCAAGATGTTGCATTTTGGAAAGGCAGGACTTACACAGTTAATGGTAGGGCCTGGGGATTAATGGTAGGACCCTGGGGACTAATGGTAGGGCCCTGGGGATTCATGGTAGGACCCTGGGGATTAATAGTAGCACCCTGGGGAGTGTTGTCGAAGAGAGCCCTAGCAGTTCGGATGCACAGGAAGGATGTTATTAAACAGGAAAAGGTGCAGAAAATATTTACAAGGATTTTGCTAGGAGTGGAAGGTTTGAGCAAGAGGGAGAGACTGAATAGTCTGGGGCTCAGAGGTGACCTTACAGAGATTTAAAAAACCATGAGGGGCAAAGATTTGGTAAACAGCTAAGGTCTTTTCCCGAGGACGGGCGAGTCCAAATCTGGAGGCATAGGTTTAAGAGGAGAGTGGAAGATTTAAAAGGGATCCGAGGAGTAACATTTTCTTGCAGAGGGCGGTGCAGAAAAAGAACAAGCTACCAGAGGAAATGAATGTGGCGCATACAATTACAGCATTTAAAAGACTTTTGGATGTACACATGAATAGGAAGCATTTTGAGGGATATAGGCCAAATACTGGCAAAGGGGACTCAATCAGTTTAGGATATCTGGTCGGCGCAGAGGAATTGGACCAAAGGGTCTATTTCAGTGCCATACAACTCAATGATTATGAGAGGCAGGACCCTGAAGTGCAGGAAGCTGAGGGGTGACCAGATAGAGGTTTGTGAAATCCTGATGGGGTGAGATAATGTAAATAATTCAGGAGAATGTAAATGTTTTGTAGAGAGGGTAGAAAACACTCCCAAAGATTGTTCCAGGAATGAGAAACCTCAGTTATGTGATAGACTGGAGAAGAGACGGCTGAGAGGGGATTTGTTCGAGGAACTCAAAACCAGGACGGGTTTGATGAGAGCAAACGGAGAAAAAATGTTCCCACTCTTGAAAGGATTGAGAGCGAGTGGCCACAGATTGGAAGGGATTGGTAAAAGAAGCAAAAGTCAAATAAGGAAAAACATGTTCAGCCAGTGAGTGGTTAGAGTGTGGAATGCACTGCCTGAGAATGTGGTGGAGGCAGCTTCAATTGAAACATTCCGAAGGGAATGAGACTGTTATTTGAAAAGGAACAATGTGCAGGGTGACAGGGAGAAGGCAGGAGAATGACACTCAGTGATTTGCTCATTTAGAGAGACAGTATAGACAGGATGGACAGAATGGCCTCCGTGTGCGCTGTAACAATTCTGTGATTGTGTGATTGAGCAGAGTTAAAGCTGGAGGAGGTGGGAGCTCGGTGTCTCACTGTGCTGCTGCTGCTGCTGCTGAGGTCAGTGAGATCAGAGACTGGGACAGGGAGCCAGAGCTCACATCAAACTCTGTCCGTGTCTGTCACACTGAGACTGGCAGGAGGCTACTCACTGATTTCACTCCATGCTGCAGGAATGGGACCACAGGCTGCAAATGGACAGAGCTCCTCCACACGGTGAGTAAAACTGTCTGACTTATATCTTGCTGCTTAAGGGGGGTAATGAAACTAAAGAAATACAGCTGGACACCCTGTTAGACACAGTGCTCCTCAATCAACCATTTCATTTGCAGCTCCCCACTAACTCCTTCAACAATTCATCATTTGTGTTTTAGAAAGTGTATTTCAGTATTGACAGGGTTAATAACGGAGGATTGGGGTTTACTTACTCAGTCTGAGCTTGGTTCCTGGTCCGAACGTAAGCCACAGTGAGAGCTCCCAGTGCAGAGGCTGTACAAAAACCTCTACTCTCTGCTTCCCTCTTATCACTGTCAACCCCTCTCTGTCTCTGGCTGTCTCTCACTCACTCTCACCGTCTCCCTACCCCTCTCTGTCTCTCCATCATTCATGTGTCTTTCTCTCTCTGTCTCTCTGGGTTGTTTCCAGCTGGGATCGGGAGGTTTGTGAAATTTATTTTTCAATGTTAAATCTTGCAGCTGCACTTCACATGTGGCCATGGAGTGTAAGAGGGAAACTTGAGGCATTCAGTTAGCATTGAGACACCACAGGGACTGGAGTATGTCGTGGACAGTGACAATCTCAGCATGGGGTAATTTGCTCAGTTTCATTTAGATCTAACTGTGGGTTATGTCAGTTCAGGCGGTGGGACTGTGTGTCCATTATTATGCATTTTATATAACTCTGGAATGTGTCAGTACAGGAGGTAGTGCTTTATGTATTGAGGTTTTTGTACATCTCTGTGTCACTGTGTCGAGGGTAGCTGCTATACTGCTGACAGTAATATTCAGCGACATCCTCATTCTGAACGTTGCTGATTGTCAGAGTGAAACTGGTCCCTGATCCACTGCCGGTGAATCGATCGGAGACTCCTGTGAATCGAGTTGTTGCACCATAGATCAGGAGAGAGGGTTTCTGACCTTCTCGCTGCTGGTACCAAGCAAGGTAGCTGCTAATGCTTTGACTGGCCTTACAGGTGAGTGTTGCGGTCTGGCCCAGTCCCACTGACAGCACTGGGGGAGACTGGGTCATGATGATTTCCCATTGATACCTGAGGGGTCAGAGAGAAACACAGTGAAGTCAGAACTGTCACAGAAAGAGCCTGTCAAATGAGAGATTGTTGGAGACACTGAGCATTCCTCTGGTTTCAGCATTTTCCCTTCAATCACAAGTCAGTGGAATTGGAGTGAAATGGAGAGCAGCTAAAGATTCAAGGTGGAAGGAGAGAGATTTGTACCTGCGACACAGAATGCCAGGGGCCAGATCAGCTGGATGTGTGAAATCATGGTGTGTGCTCCTGTCCCTGGGCCTGGTTCCTGATAAACTCTCCCTTCACAGGGCTCTGCTTTATAAAGCTGCAGCCTGTGAGAGTCTGACTGGGTGTTCCTCAGTATGTAAATGGCATCAGGCAGAGAGAGCCGTGTCAGCCCTTCACACTTCCTCTTCTCTCTCTCTCTCTGTCTGAGAGAATCATTGATGTGAACAGCACTGAATGAGGCCATTTGGCCAATTTTGTCTGTGCTGGTAAACAGCGATCTGATGACACTAATCCCATCTTCCAGCTCTTGGCCCATTACCCTGGAGGCTGCAGCAACACAAGGGAATATCTAAACACTGCTCCAATGTCATGAGAGTTTGTGACTCAACCAGCCTTTCAGGCAGTGAGTTCGAGACTCCCACCACCCTCTGGGTGAAAACATTTCTCTTCAACTCTCCTCTCACTCTCCAACTCTCCAACTCACCTGGCCATGCACTCACTCGTGTTCAGAAGGATGAGAGGGGATCTAATTGGAACATATAAAATTGTAACAGGATGGGGCAGGGATGAAGTTTCCCCTGGTTGGGGAGTCTGGAAACAGGGGTCACAATCTCAGGAGGATAGGGGGTAGACCATTTCTGACTGAGATGAGGAAACATTTCTTCACTCAGAGGGTGGTCAACCTGTTGAAGTCTCTACCACTGAAGACTGTGGAGGAAAGGAACTGAATATATTCAAGAAAAAGCGAGAGATAATTGTTTCGCATTTAAACAGCTTGAAGAGAATGGGGAGAAGGCAGGAAAATGGCTTTGAGAGAGAGGATCAGCCAGAGATCATAGAATGCCTACAGTGTGGAAACAGGCCATTTGGCCCGACAAGCCCACACCGACCCTCGAAGAAATGATGACATTCAAACATTGATACAGCCATGATCATACTGAATGACAGAGCAGACTCAAAGGGCCGAATGGCCTACTGCTGCTACAAATTTCTATGTGTCCATGTCTGTGTTAACTTCAATCTCTGTCCCAGGTTTTTAAATCCTTTACTCATATAAAAAGTGCCATCCTACCCACCCTATCACTGCCCTGAATAATCTTATCCCTCTCTATCAGGTCCCTTTTAAGCCTTCACTGCTCCAAGGAAAACAACCCTAACCTTTCCAATCTTTTCTCAAAGCTCACAATCAGGCAGCATCCTGGGAAATCTCTGCGCCCTTTCAAGTACAATCACATTCTTCCCAGAAAGTGGTGACCAGGTCTTGTCCCTCTCTCTCTGACCCACATCTGCCACTTCTTTCTCTCTACCTCTTTCTATCTCTCCCACTGTTAATCTCTTTCATGCTCTCTTCTTCTCTCTCTCTCTCTCACACATTGTCTCATCGTCACTCTCTCCAAATCACTGATGCTTTCTCTCTCCGTCTCATCATTTGTTTCTCCATCTCTCACTGTCTCTGTTACTCGCTCCCTCTCTCACTTCAATTAAAAGACTCCATTTGTTATTTGTCACTCTCTATTCCTCCCTCTTTCTCTCTCCTTCCCTCTCTACCTCCCAATTTACCGTCTCTCTCCCTTTCTCTCTGTCATTCTAAATCTACCCATTCTCATGTCTCTCTCTCTCTCTCTTTCTCTCTCACTCAACCCTACCCTCCCTCTCAACTCTCTTCATGCTTGGTCTCACACCCATCCTGTCTCTTTCTCTCTCCCTCTCCTTGTCTCTTTATCTGTCTCCATCCCTCTCAGTCACACTGTCTTGCATCTTATTTCTCTCTCTATCCCTCAACCTCACCATTTCTACATCCCTCTACCTCTCTCTTGGTCCACTCACATACCTTACACCGTATCAGATGCTCGTCCCTCTATCTATCTCTCTCACTTTCTTTCTCTCTCTCTCTCTCACACACACACACATACAAACTCTTTCTCCCTCCATCTCTCTCTCTGTCTCGCTTCTCTCTCTTTCTGACAGTGTCCTAGGTGGTGATAGTTGAATGCAGGATAAATCTCCCCCTGCTCTGCCCCACTAATGGATGTTAACCCTTGACTCCTGTCTTCTCCTGGAGCAAGGCCCAATTTCCACGTCAACCAGGGTTTGGTCTCTCTCAAGAAGATGGACAGATTCTTATCAAATGAAGGACAGTTCTGTGCTGTTCTGTGCTGTTGGCCCATTCTCACTGAGGACTGGTTTGGACACAAACCTCATTCCATGAAGGCCCAGCAGAGAGAGGAATTCCTCAGGCCATCAGTGTGAGCTGGAGGGACAGGACAGGTTCTGACCCAGTGACCCATCCTGTCCATTCACAGCATGTTCCAATCCTTTCCCCTCTCCTTCCCTATGCATGGTCAGTCTTTTCTGAAATGGAGTGGTCCCTCCCCTGTCTCACACCAATGAGGAGATGGGACAGATTTTTAATGAGTAATGGGTTAAAGGATGATGGAGAGTGAGCAGGAAAATGGAGTCGAGTCTGAGATGGGATCAGCCATGATTGTATTAAATGGTAGAGCAGACTCGAGGGGCTGAATTCTGGAGAGATAAGCTCGAGGAGGGTGGGGGTGGGGAGAAAGTAGCATAGAGTACAGTGGGTGAGTGGGGGAGGGGATGAAGGTGATAGGTCAGGGAGGAGAGGGTGGAGTGGATCGGTGGAAAAGTTGATAGGCAGGTAGGTCAAGTCCGGAAAATTCATGGGAGCCTTCCACATCCAACAAAGTTTTACTTGCACATCCACTAATATACTTTATTGTATCCGTTGCTCCTGATGCGGTCTCCTCTATATTGGGGAGACTGGGCGCCTCCAAGCAGAGCGCTTTAGGGAACAGCTCCGGGACACCCACACCAATCAACCACACCACTCCGTGGCCCAACATTTCAACTCCCCCTCCCACTCTGCCGAGGACATGGAGGTCCTGGGCCTCCTTCACCGCCGCTCCCTCACCACCAGCCGCCTGGAGGAAGAACGTCTCATCTTCCACCTCGGAACACTTCAACCCCAGGGTATCAATGTGGACTTCAACAGTTTCCTCATTTCCCCTGCCCCCACCTCACCCAAGTTCTAAACTTCCAGCTCAGCACTGTCCCCATGACTTGTCCTACCTGCCTATCTTCTTTTCCACCTATCCACTCCACCCTCTCCTCCTTGACCTATCACCTTCATCCCCTCCTCCACTCACCCATTGTACCCTATGCTACATTCTCCCCACCCTCACCCTCCTCTAGCTTATCTCTCCACGCTTCAGGCTCAATGCCTTTATTCCTGATGAAGGGCCTTTGCCCGAAATCTTTATTTAGAAGCTCCTTGGATGCTGCCTGAACTGCTGTGCTCGTCCAGCACCACTAATCCAAAATCTGGTTTCCAGCATCTGCAGTCATTGTTTTTACCTCGAGGGGCTGAAGTGCCTGCTCCTGCTCCTAGTTCTTATGTTGCCCCACCCCCTCCCCCATCCCTCTTACTGTAACTTTATGAACATTCTTGGAATGTTTTGCGCATTGAAGGCGCTATGTGAATTCAAGATTTGTGTGCATTTTATGTGGGGACAGAATTGCGCACGGGCTGTGATAGCTCCTGTGGTTGAATATCCTGCTGACAGGCTTCAGCCTTCCATATACAGAATGGGGAAGTGGGGGAGGTCAGAATGTACTGCCGGAGTATATGGCACTGTCCCCTAGCAATGTGGTTGACTCTTTATTGCCCTCTGAAATGGACGAGCAAGGCTCCCAGTTGTATCACTTATGACAAAGCTTCAACAAAGAAATGAGACCGGACAAACCACAGGCATCGATCTGGACACGGAAAAGACAATGACAGCTGCAGTCCTGTCTATCCTGCTCTGTCCTTCTTACTGACATCTGGGAGCTAGTGCCAAATTCAGGAGAGCTGTCTCACAGACTAGCCACGCAACAGCCTGACACAGTCATACTCACAGAACCATACCTTACAGACAATGCAGGACCCTGCATGTGGCCTGTCCCAACAGAAAGGCAGACCCAGCAGAGCTGATGACACAGTGGTCTACAGCCAGGAGGGAGTTACCCTGGGAAGCCTCAAAGTTGGCTCTGGACCCCATGAAGACTCATGACACCAGCTTAAACATGGGCGAGGAAACCTTTCTGGTGATTTACAAGATATCTTGCTCCCTCGGCTGATGAATTAGTCTCTCCTGGATGTTGAACAACATTTGGAGGAAGCACTGAGGGTGATGACAGCAGAGAGTGTACTCTGGGTGTGGGGTTTCAATGTCCACCACTGAGAGTGGCTCGGCAGCAGCATTACTGATCGAGCTGGTTGGTTCCCAATGGACGTAGCTGAGGGACTGGCTCTGCAGCTGGAACCAAAAAGATAGAAAAAGGTACTTGACCCCATCCGACCAATCTTGCAGCTGAAGATGCATCTGTCCTTGACAGTATTGGTAAGAGTGACCATAATACAGTCCTTGTGGAAACAAAGTCTGATCTTCACATTGAGAATCCCCTTCATTGTACTATCACCGTGCTCAATAGGACAGATAATGCAACTCAAGGCAAACTCGTAAATGAGGATGATTGCCAAAGATTGCACAATGCTCAGCACTATTCTCAACTCCTCAGATACTGAAGCAGTCCACGTGCAAATGCAACAGTATCTGGACAATATCCAGGTTTTGTCTGAGAAGTGACATTTCCCATTGGTGTCATGCAAATGCCAGCCAATCACCATCACCAATAAGAGACAATCTAAACATTGCCCCTTGACAATCAATGCTATTACCATCATTGAATCCCCACGATCAACATTCTTGAGGTGCCATTGACCAGAAACACAACTGGATTTACAAATGAAACACAGTGGTTACAAGAGCAAGTTAGAGGCTAGGAATACTGTATCACGTAACTCAACTCCTGATCCCCGCAAAACCTGTCAACCCGGTCAGGAGTGTGATCGAATACTCCCCACTTGCTTGGACACGTGCAGCTCCAACAACATTCATAGATTGATAGCATCACAGAGTCATACACCACAGAAACAAACCCTTAAGCCAAACTTCTACATGCTGACCAGGTTTTCTGAAGTAAACTCATCTTATTTGCCTGCATTTCACACATATCCCTTGAAACATTTCCTATCTATGTCTATTGTATCCTATGTCTTTCTTATCTACTCAAAAAGCATGATACCATCCAGAGCAAAGCAAACAACTTGATTGGCATCGCATTCTCAAAGCATCCAACTCACCGTCACTGACGCTCCATAGCAGCAGTGTGTATTATCAATAAGTTGCACTGCAGAAATTCATCACAGATCGTCAGATAGCACATTCCAAAGTCATGGTCACAACTAGAAATTGCAGGAAAAGATCTGCAGGTCTGGCAGCATCTTGCAGAAAAATCAGAGTTAACATTTCGGTTTGAGCATGAAATATTAACTCTGATGTCTCTTCACAGATGCTGCCAGACCTGCAGAGCTTTCCCAGCACTTTCTATTTTTGTCTCGGATTTACAGCATTTGCAGTTACTTTGGTTTCCTTCCAAACCCATGTTCACTTCCATTTAGAACAAGAGCAACAGATACATGGGAACACTGTGAGTTGCAAGTTCCCCTCGAAAAAGCTTAGCATCCTGACTTGGAAATATGTCGCTGATCCCTTAGCCTTGCTGGGCTAAAATGCTGGCATTCCCTCCCCAAAAGCATTGTGGGTCAACTTACAGCTTGTGGACAATAACAATTCAAGATGGCAGCTTCCCACCACCTACTCCAGGGCAACTAGGGACAGGGTAAAAAAATGTTGGCCCAGCGTTTGAAGCCCACTTCCCACAAGTGAATGTGCAAAACCTAATGAAGTATCCCTCAGGAGGGGAGAGGGAATGTTCAGGACTCAGAGCTCCATTTCCCAGCCCAGACAGTTTGTCGCCCAATGAATGAATAAGATGCCAATTTGAAACCCAGGTTCAGGGCAGTCTCACTCTGTGGACATGAGGTCTCAAAGAGAGAATTGGAGATTGAGCTGGAAAGGAATGATTTGCTGGGTTATGGGGAGACAGAAGGGAGCAGTGGGACTAACTGGGTCATTCAAAGGCATGATGGGCTGAATGGCCTCCTCCTGTCCTGTCAGATTCCAGGGAGTGAAAACGCTTCACAGTCTTCTCCCATCTCAGTAACAAACGTCCAACTGCTGTGAGCTCCTTCTTTCACTTCCTCTATTGGTGAAGTTTCAACCTTGATATCTGACAGTCTTTGCAGTTATTTTTTACACTGGGGCTTTCTGCTGTGGTCAGAATCTCTAATAATAAGTGTCCAATCAGTGACAATCACAGCAGCTCAGAGCAGTCAGGACTGAGGAGCCAGGCTCAATGTGAAACACATTGGGAAGTTCAAAGCAATCCTCTTCAACTCCCGGTACAAACTCCATCCCTCTCCCTGACCACTGTAAGCTGTTCAACCAGACTCTTTGCAACTATGGCCTCTTCTTTGGGGCTGATTTGAGGCCCAAATCCTCCACATCACAATTATTAGCCACTGAAACACTCAACCATGTCTTTGTGACTCCAAATGTGACCATTCCAATGTTTTCCAGGAGTTCTCCGGCTGTTTCCTACTGTCCATTCTCTCCCCTGGCTACCTGCCTTCCTCACACACTCCCAATTTTTATTTTTCTCCCATTTCTGGACCTGATGGGAATAAGATTTCTGGATTAATCTCCCATCAGGTGATTTCTCCGCCTCTTGATGCTGCTTGGCTTGTTGTGCTCTTCCAGCCTCCTGTTTGTCGACTTTGGATTCCAGCATCAAAGGGTTTTGGTTTTAACAAAGTCTATAATCATTAGCCATTCTAGCTGCTCGTCTTACTGTCATTTCCCTTTGGTATTCTACATGAATTCTGATTCTAGAAGGGAATGAAGTTTTAAATTCTTCTCAAAGGCTAACTTCTTTGAGAGCGTTGTAACTATTCTCAGCTGTTAATGCTCTTATCCATCTGTCAACATTATTTTGTTGGACTCTCTTAAACTCAGGAGAGGTTTGTCCAGTCTGTTTCTGTAAGTTCTGAAACATCTGTCTGTATGATTCTGGGACGAACTCATGTGTGCTTAGAATAGCCATTTTCACCTTCTCGTAATCCTGAGAACATTCTTCTGACAGTGATGCAGAAACCTCTTGTACTTCCCAAGTTCATTTTTTCATGGGCAAGGTCCAACCTCACTTGTGTTGTTATCCTCTGAAACAACATGAAAAATGTATCCACATCCATCTCTTCATAGTCAAAGAGTCATACAGCAAACAAACGGGCCCTTCTGTTTGTCGACATGTCGATGCCAATCATTAATCACCAAACTCCATTTACCTGCACTTGGTCCATAGCCTTCCATGCCCTGGCATTTTATGTGCTCATCTGGATGTTTCTTAAATGTTATGAGAGTAGCTGCCTACACCACCTTCTTAAACAGCACATTCCATATTTATACCACCCTCTGCAAAAAAAAAGAACTCAAATCCCCTCCATTTCACACTTTTTCACACGGTAAGCGTATTCCCTCTGATCATAGTCATGTCTAACATGGGGAAAAGATTCTCACAATTGACTTTGTCTATGGCTTTCATATTTTTGGATACCTCAATCAGATTCCCCCAAGAGAAAACAAACCCAGTCTATCCAGTCTCTCCTGATAACTAACACTTTCCATCCCAGGGAACATCTCCAGTTCAATCACATACTTCCAACAGTGTCACGATCAGAACTGTGCGCAATATTCCAGACACGACCTAACCAGTGCTGTGTCAGGTAACAACAAAACTTCCTTGCTGCTATATTCTACACCCTGGCTAATGATGGCCAGCATCCCATATGCCTTCTTCACCACCCTGTCTAGCTGTGCTGATACCTTCCGGGATTGATGGAGTTGTACACCAAGGTCCCTTCCGTTCCTCACTACTCCCAAGGAAAATAAGAACATAAGAACTAGGAGCAGGAGTAGGCCATCTGGCCCTTCAACCCTGCTCTGCCATTCAATAAGATCATGGCTGATATTTTTATGGACTGAGCTCCACATAAGACCTGAAGACATAGGAGTGGAAGTAAGGCCATTTGGCCCATCGAGTCCACTCCGCCATTCAATCATGGGTGATGGGCATTTAACGACAGTTACCCACATCTTCCTGTCACCCATAATTCATTGCAAGATTAAGAATTTATCAATCTCTGCCTTGAAGACATTTAATATCTCAGCCGCCACTGTGCTCTGTGGTAATGGATTCCAAAGGCCCATCACTCTCTAGCTGAAGAAATGTCTCCTCAGTTCTGTTTTAAACTGATCCCCTCTAACTCTAAGGTTGTGCCCACGGGTCCTAGTATCCCCACCTAATGTAAACAATTTCCCAGCATCCACCTTTCTAAGCCATGCATTATCTTGTAAGTTTCAATTAGATCTCCCCTTCGAAATTGGAATGAATACAATCCCAGGATCCTCAGCCGTTCATCATATATTAGGCTTACCATTCTAGGGCTCATCCGTGTGAATCTCCACTGGACACGGTCCAGTGTCAATATGTCCTTCCTGAGGTGTGGGGCCCAAAACTGGACTAAATGGGACCTACCCAGAGCTTTATAAAGTCTCAGTAGCACATCTCATTTTACATTCCAACTCTCTTGAGATAAATTAGGAGAAAGTGAGGACTGCAGATGCTGGAGATCAGCTGAAAACTGTGTTGCTGGAAATGCGCAGCAAGTCAGGCAGCATTCAAGGAGCAGGAGAATCAACGTTTCGGGCATAAGCCCTTCTTCATTCCTGAAGAAGAGTTTATGCCCGAAACGTCGATTCTTCTGCTCCTTGGATGCTGCCTGACTTGCTGCGCTTTTCCAGCAACACATTATTCTGCTCTTGAGATAAATGACAACATGATATTTACTTTCTTAACCACAGATTCGACCTGTAAGTTAACCTTTAGAGAATCTGGGACTAGCATTCCCAGATCACTTTGTACTTTGGCTTTATGACTTTTCTCACCGTTTAAAAAATAGACCATGCCTGTAGTCTTTTTTCTAAAGTGCAAGACGTGGCATTTGCTCTCACTGTATCTCTCAATTCCTTTATTGTTAAAAAAAATCTGTCTTACTGAAGTAGCATCAATTTCTTCATTGAGCAAGGAATTTCATAGATTTGTGACCCTCTGGGTGAAGAAGGTCCTTCTCAGTTCAGTCCTAAATCTGCTCCCCTTAATTTTGAGGCTATACCCTCTTGTTTTAATTTCACCTGCCAGTGGGAACATCCTTCTTCCTCTGTCTTATCTATTCTCTTTATACTTTTATTTGATTCCATAATATTCCCCTCATTCTTCAAAGTTCCAAGAATATATCCCAGTCTACGCAGTCTCCCTTCATAAGCCACCCCCCTCCACCCCGGAATCAGCCCAGTGAACTTACTCTGCACCCCTTCGAGTGCCAGTACAGGCTTTTCCAAGTAAGGAGACCATTCCTGCACACGATACTCCAGGTATGGCCTCTCCAGCACCCTGTACAGCTGCAACATAACCTTCCTGCTTTTTCAACTCAATCCCTTTAGCAATGAAGGACAAAATTTCATTTGCCTTCCTAATTGCTTGTTGTCCCTGCAGACCAACCCTCTGTGATTCATGCATAAGGACACTCAAGGCACATGCCTTTCATTGTGTATATCATTCCCTTATTAGACCTCCCAAGTTGGATCAACTCAGAGGTATCAAGATTAAATTCCATCTGTCATTGCTCTGCCCAATTACCAGCTGACCAATATCAGACTGTAGCCTGAGACCCAGTAATCCAAGATGGCAGCAGAGTAGGACACTTCAGAACGAGTTCATTTGCCCCGTCTGTTTCCTTTTCTTCTTTCTATTCCACTTCTCTTTTCCTTTTCTTTTGTTTTTTTGTTTTGTCCTTCTCCCTTATTTCGTCTCCCAGTCACGGAATTCTAGCCTCTGTCGCCAGGCCTCTGACCCAGTGCAGACCGAACGATGTGGTCTCTTGGCTTGGTGTGGCATTGTCCTGGCCTGGCAGTGAGACCTTCCAGCCCGACGAGACAGACACTTGGTCCAACATGGTGGCTTCTCAGATCGATGTGGTGGCCTGTCAGCCCAGCATGATGGTCACTCGGCCTAGTGTGGCGATCTCTGAGTGGACCAGCGTGGCTATCTCCCAGCCCACAGAGTGGTCCTTTCTGTATATGGCGGTCTCTCCACCCGGGAAGGCCTCATGATCCCATGGGAGGTAAGTTCTTAAGAAAGGCTTTAATGCTTGAACTTTCAGCTTTATTTCTTCATTTTCTACTTAAAACTAAAAAGATCTGCAACGTGTAACTTTGAACTTGATTCGTTCTTTCTACCTTGTTCTTACGATTCTGTATTGAGGTCCTTGTACCGAAGATGGCACCTTGTGAGGCGATATTACATACTTTTCACTGTACCCCAATGCTTTTTTACTCGAGTACTTGTGACAGTAAACTAAAATAAAAATCAAATCAACATCAATAACAACACCAATTTATGTGGCCTCTGAAGCTTTCTAATTATACAATCACAGTCAATTTGTTGATGTACATTACAAACAGCAAAGGTCCCAGCCCCAATCCCTGTCTTACACCACTGTTCACAGGCTTCCAATCACAAAGACAACCCTCCACCATCACTCTTTGCCTCATATTTGGATCCAATTTGCCAAAATGCCTTGGATCCCATGGGCTCTTACCATAACTCCAGGAAAGGCAAGAGAGGTAGGCAAGTACTGTAGGAGTCTTCTGCGGCTATACCCATATCAAGAAAGTATGCTGTTTTGGAAAATGTAGGGGATGATGGAAACTCAGGGGTACTGAGCGTGAGCAGCCAAGTTTCTGGTATTAACACTGACTCTAATGTAATGAGAGGTACGTCGGGTTCCAAACGTTCGACTGTGTTAGGGGACTCTCTCGCCCGAGGTACAGACAGACGTTTCTGTGGCCGCAGTGAAAAATCAGAATGGTGTGTTGCTTCCCTGGTGCCAGGATCAGGGATGTCTCAGAGAGGGTGCAGAATGTTCTCAAGGTGGAGAGAAATCAGCAGGCGGTCTTTGTACACATTGGAACCATATAGGAAGGGAAAATGTTGAGATTCTAAAGGGAGTTTGCTGAGACTTAGGCAGGAATTTAAAAAGGTGATCCTCGAGAGTAGTAATATCTGAATTACTCCCGGTACTATGAGCTCGTGAGGGCAGAAATAAGAGGCGAGAGCAGATGAATGTATTGCTGAGGAGCTGGTGTTCAGGAGAAGGATTCACATTTTTGGACTTTTGGAAGCTGTTTTCAGGTAGAAGTGACCTGTACAAGAAGGACGGACTACACCGAAATTGGAAGGGGACTAATAAACTGGCAGGAAAATTTGCTCGAGCTGCTCGGAAGGATTTAAACTAGTAAGATGCATGGGTACGACCGAGGGAGATAGTGAGGAAAGATTTCATTCTGAGATTGGTACAACTGAGAACAAAGGCAAGTCAAACAGTCAGGGCAGGCAGGGACAAAGCAGAGAACGATGTAGGACTGATAAATTAAACTGCATTTATTTCAATGCAAGAGGCCTACAGGGAAGGAAGATGAACCTAGGGCGTGGTGAGGAACATGGGACTGGGGCATCATAACAATAACGGAAACATGGCTCAGGGATGGGCAGGACTGGCTATTTAATGATCGAGGATACAAATGCTACAGGAAGGACAGAAAGTGAGGCACAGGAGGAGGGAGAGTGGCATTTTTGATAAGGGATAGCATTACAGCTGGACATAGGGAGGATATTCCCAGAAGTACATCCAGGGAAGTTATTTGGGTGGAACTGAGAAAAAAGAAGGGGATGATCACATTGTTGGGATTATATGATAGCTCCCCTCCAGTAGTCAGCGGGTTATTGAGAAACAAATTTGGAAGGAGATTTCAGTTATCAGTCAGAATAATGGGGTGGTTATAGTCGGGGATTTTAACTTTACAAACATAGACTGGGACTGCAATAGTGTTAAGGGTTTAGAAGGAGAGGAATTTGTTAAGTGTGTACAAGATAATTTTCTGATTCAGTATGTGGATGCACCAACTAGAGAAGGTGCAAAACTCGACCTACTCTTGGGAAATAAGGCAGGGCAGGTGGCTGAGGTATCAGTGGGGGAGCACTTTTGGTCAGCGACCATAATTCTATTCATTTTAAAATATTGAAGGAAAAGGATAGACCAGATCCAGAAGTTGAAGTTCAAAATTGGAGGAAGGTTAATTTTGCCAGTATCAGGCACGGTGGCACAGTGGTTAGCACTGTTGCCTCACAGTGCCAGAGGCGCGGGTTCAATTCCCACTCAGGCAATTGTCTGTGTGGAATGTGTACATTCTCCCTTTGTCTGCGTCGGTTTTCTCCTGGAGCTCCGGTTTCCTCCCACAGTCCAAAAATGTGCAGGTTAGGTGAAGTGGACATGCTAAATTGCCCATAGTGTTAGGTGTAGGGGTAAATGTAGAGGAATGGGTCTGGGTGGGTTGCTCTTCGCAGGGTCGATGTGGACTTGTTGGGCTGGAGGGCCTGTTTCCACACTTAGTAATCTAATCTAAAACTCTGAAAAGCTGATTTGGGGCAGTTGCTCGCAGGTAAAGGGACAGCTGGAAAAGGGAAGCCTTCAGAAATGAGATAACTTGAGTCCAGAGAAAATATATTTTAGTTCGGGTGAAAGGAAAGGCTGGTAGGTGTAGGGAATATTGGATGACAAGGGTTTGGTTAAGAAAAAGAATGAAGCATATGTCAGGTATGTACAGGATAGATCGAGTGAATCCTTAGAGGGATGCAAAGGCAGTAAGAGTATACTTAAGAGGGAAATCAGGAGGGCAACAACATGAGATAACTTTGGCAAATAGGTTTCAGGAGAATCCAGAGGGGTTTTATGAATATATTAAGGACAAGAGGGTAACTAAGGAGAGAATAGGGCCACTCAAAGATCAGCAAGGCGACCTTTGTGTGGAGCCACAGGAGATGGGGCAGATACCAAACGAGTATTTTGCTTCAGTTTCCCGGTGGAGAAGGATATTGAAGATATAGAATGTTGGGAAATGGATGGTGACATCTTGGAAAATGTTCATATTACAGGTGAGGAGGTGCTAGGTGTCTTGAAATGCGTAAAAGTGAATAAATCCCCAGGACCTAATTAGATGTACCTGAGGACTCTGTGGGAAGCTAGGGAAGTGAATGCCAATCGTCTTACTGTGATATTTGTATCCTCAATAGTCACAGATGATGTGCCAGAAGACTGGAGGTTCACTAATTGGTGCCACTATTTAAGAAAGGTAGTAAGGGAACTGTAGACCAGTGAGCCAGACGTCGGTTGTGAGGAAGTTGTTGGAAGGAATCCAGATTGTCCATATATTTGGAAAGGCAAAGACTGATTAGGGATAGTCAGCAGGTTTTTGTGCATGGGAAATCATGTCTCACAAACTTGATTGAGTTTTTTTGAAGAAGTAACAGAAAGAATTGATGGGGGCACAGCATTAGACAGGATGTGTATGGACTTCAGTTAGGCATTTGACAAGGTTCCCCATGGGAGACAGGTTAGCAAGGTTAGATATCATGGAATACAGGAGAACCAGCCATTTGGATACAGAACTGGCTCAAAGGTAGAAGACAGAGTGTGGTGGTGGAGGGATGTTTTTCAGACTGGAGGCCTATAACCGGTGGAGTGTCATAAGGATTGGTGCTGGGTCAACTACTTTTTGTCATTTACATAAATGATTTGGATATGAACATTGGAGGTAGAGTTAGTAAGTTTCCAAATGACACCAAAGTTGGAGGTGTAGTGGACAGCGAAGAAAGTTACCTCAGATTACAAATGGATCTTGATCCGAATGGCCATTGGGCTGAGGAATGGCAGATGGCGTTTAATTTAGATAAATGCAAGGTGCTGCAGTTGGGAAATCAAATCTTATCAGGACTTATACACTTAATGGCAAGGTCTTCGGGAGTGTTGCTGAACAAAGAGACCTTGGAGTGCAGGTCCATAGCTCCTTGAAAGTAGAGTCATAGGTAGATAGGATAATGAAGAAGACATTCGGTATGCTTTCCTTTATTGGTCAGAGTATTGAGTATAGGAGTTGGGAGGTCACCTAGGCCACTTTTGGAGTATTGCGTTCAATTCTGGTCTCCTTCCTATCAGAAAGATGTTGTGAAACTTGAAAGGGTTCAGGAAAGATTTACAAGGATGTTACCAGGGTTGGAGGATTTAAGCTAAAGGGAGAGGTTAAGTAGGCTGGGGATGTTTTCCTTGGAGTGTCGGAGGCTGAGGGGTGACCTTACAGAGATTTATAAAATCATGAGGGGCATGGATAGGGCAAAGAGAACAAGTCTTTTCCCTGAGGTGGTGGAGACCAATACTGGAGGGCATAGGTTTAGGGTAAGAGGGGAAAGATATAAAAGAGACTTGAGGAGCAACATTTTCAAGCACAGGGTGGTGCAAGTGTGGAATGGGCTGCCAGAGGAAGTGGTGGAGGCTGGTACAATTGCAACATTTTAAAGGTTTCTGAATGGGTATATGAATAGGAAGGGTTTGGAGGGATCTGGGCCAGGAGTTGGCAGGCGGGACTAGATTGTGTTGGTATGTCTGGTCGGCATGGACCGAAGGGTCTGTTCCCATGCTGTACATCTCTATGACTCTAGGAGGAGGCTGTTCAGCCCCTCGTGTCAGTGTTTACTAACCTCACTCACAATAACGTCTCCGTTGAATGTCTATTGTTGGGAAGTAATTGAATCTGGTTTTAGAGACAGAATGTCTGACAAATATGAACTGATCAGAGTAAGTCAGGATGAATTTAAAAAGGGTCAGACATCTTTAACTAACCTGGTTACATGTTTTAACGAGGTCACTGATGTGTGAGCTAAGGGAATGTGTTGTTTGTATGGACGTCCAGATGACATTCAAGGACATTCCACACAAGTGTCATTGTGTTATAGTTGGAACAAAGACATGACAGATAAACATATTCTGGATCTTTCTGCACAAATGAATTCTCAAATAAATCTCAGGCATGTTGGTGAAGTTGGAATTTTATCAGAGGAAGGAACTGAAGGAAATCAGTTGTTGGAGGAAAATGGTTCTGGGAAAATTAAAGTGTGTTAAATCAGCAGGGCCAAATAATCTATTTCCAGGAGTGCTTCAGGAAGTGGTTGTAAAATATTAGAAACGTTGATGGTTTGTCGACTGTGGAATAGGTCCTACATAGTGGAGGGAGCTAATTTAACATGTCTACTGAAAAAGAGACAGAGAGAGAGAGAGAGAGAAAGAGGGAAAATAAGAAATTTTAGACCAATTAGCCGGAAATCAGCAGTGGAGAAAATGCTCAAGTCCATTGTAAAATATTTTATAGTTTAGCACTTCGAAAACAGCAACAGAACTGGACAGAGTCAGCATGGATTGTCGAAAGGGAAATCATGCTTAACAAATTGACTGGAATTGTTTGAGGATGTTGTGAGTGGAGTTGTTAAGGGGGGCCCGTGGATATGGTTTACTTGGACTTTGTAAGTGGAGTAGATAGGTGGTTCTGTGGTTAAAAGCGAGACTCACGAATAGAATGTTGCCTCCCACTTGCATGGGTCAGGGATGCCTCAGATAGGCTGCAGGACATTCTGAAAGGGTGGGTGAACAGCTAGCTGTGATGGTTCATGTATTATCAATGATATCGGTAATAAATGGGATGAGGTCCTACAAGCAGACTTTGGGGAGTTAGGAACCATATTATAATGTAGGATCTCAGAGGTAGTAATCTCAGGATTGCTACCAGTGCCATGTGCTAGTCAGAGTCGAAACGAAAGTATAGGCAGGATGAATGCGTGGCTTGAGAGATGGTGCAGGAAGGAGGGGTTTAGATTATTGGGACATTGAGACTGATTCCTGGAGCGGTGGGACAATTACAAATCGAGCAGTCTACACCTGGGCAGGACTGGAACCAATGTCCTGTGGGATCTGTTTGATCACGCTCTTGGGGAGGGTTCAAAATAGTGTAGCAGAGGGATGGGAACCAACTGAGGAGGTTAGTGGACAATAAGGAGGGAATAACTAAAGCCTGTAAGGAACGAGATATTGAAGTAAGCATGGCTAAGGTTAAGAGTAGGTAGGGAGCAGATGATGAACGCAAAGGGACAGATGGTCTGACGTGCATTTGTTTTAATGTGAGAAGAGTAATAGGTAAGGCAGAGGAGTTTAGGGCTTGGATTAGTATCTGGGAGTACGATGTTATTACTATTACTGAGACTTGGTTGAGGGAAGGGCAAGATTGGCAACTAAATACCCCAGGATATAGATGCATCAGCCAGATAAAGAGAGGGAGTTAAAAGGGATGGAGGAGTTGCATTACTGGTCAGAGAGGATGTCACAGGTGTGCAGAAGGAGGGCACTATGCAGGACTCGAGCAGTGGTGCAATATGGGCAGAGCTCAGAAATAGGTAAGGTGCATTAACAATGTTGGTGCTATCCTTCAAGCCTCCTAACAGTGAACGTGGGATAGAGGTACAAATATGTAAACAGGTTATGGAAAGAGATAGGAGTAACAAGGTGGTGGTAATGGAGATTTTAATTTTCCCAACATTGACTGGGATTCACTTAATGTTCGAAGTTAAGATGGAACAGAAATTGTAAGGAGCATACAGGAGGATTTTACAGAGTAATGTGGAAATAGTCTAACTCAGGAAGGGGCCATACTGGACCTGGTGTTGGGGAATGAGCCCGGCCAGGTGTTTGAAATTTCAGTAGGGGATTATTTTGGTAACAGTGACGACAATTCCATAAGTTTTAGAATGCTCATGGACAAAGACGAGAGTGGTCCCAAAGGAAGACGGCTAAACTGGGGGAAGGCCAACTGTAGCAAAATTTGGCAGGAGGTGGGGAATGCAGATTGGGAGCAGCTGTTTGAAGGTCAATCCACATTTGACATGTGGGAGGCTTTTAAAGAGATGTTGACTCGAGTGCAGGACAGACATGTCCCTGTGAAAATAATTGATTGAAATGGCAGGAATAGGGAACGCTGAGTGACAGATGAAATTGAGACTAGCTAAGAGGAAAAAGGATGCATATGTAAGGTCGAGGTGGCTGAAAACACACAAAGCTTTCAAAGAATATCAGGAAAGTAGGACCAATCTGAAATGAGGAATTAAAAGGGCTAAAAGGGGTCACGAAATATAATTAACAAACAGGGTTAAGGAAAATCCCAAAGCCTTTTATTCAGATATAAGGAGCAAGTGGATGACTAGTGAAAGGGTTGGCCCACTCAAGGACAAAGGAGGAAAGTTATGTGTGGACTCAGAGAAAATGGATGAGATTCTTGATAAGTGCTTTACATCGGTATTCACCAAGGAGAGGGAAGTGACAGATGTTGAAGTTGGGGGATAGATGTTTGATTACTCAGGGTCAAGTCAGTTTAAAGAGGGAGGAAGTGTTGGGTATTTTAAAAGGCATCAAGGTGGACAAGTCCCCAGGTCGGGATGGGATCGATCCTAGCTTACTGAGGGAAACAAGAGAGGAAATAGCTGGGTCCTGAACAGGTATCTTTGTAGCAACCTTGAACATGGATGAGGTCCCAGAGGACTGGAGAATTGCTAATGTTTAAGAAGGGTAGCCAGGCTAATCCAGGTAACTATCAACCAGTGAGCCCGATGTCATTGGCAGGGAAGCTGCTAGAGAAGATACTGAGGGATAGGATCTATTTACATTTGGAAGAAAATTGACTTATCAGTCATAGGCAGCATGAATTTGTGCAGGGAATGTCATGTCTTACCAACTTTATAGAAGTTTTTGAAGAAGTGATGAAGTTGATTGATGAGGGAAGGGCTGTGGATGTCATACACATGAATTTCAGGAATGCGTTTGATAAAGTTCCCCATGGTACCCTGATAAAGAAATTAAAGTCGCATGAGGTGCAGTGTGTACTCACTAGATGGATAGAGAACGGACTGGGCAACAGAAGACAGACAGTGTTATTGGAAGGGAGTTTCTGAAAATGGAGAACAGAAATCTGTGCTGGTACCGCTCTTGTTTTTGATATACATAAATGATCTGGAGGAAGGTATAGGTGGTCTGATTAGCAAGTTTGCAGATGACACTCAGATTGGTGGAGTAGCAGATAGTGAAGGGGACGATCAGAGAATACAGCAGAATATAGATAGATTGAAGAGTTGGGCAGAGAATGTTACAGTTGGATTTCAATCCATGCAAATGCAAACTGATGAACTTTGGAAGATCCAATCTGGAGTAAACTGTACGGTGAATGGAACGCCCTGGGAATATTGATGGCAAGAGAGACCTGGGTGTTCAGGTCCATTGTACTCTGGAGGTGGCACCACAAGTCGATAGAATGGTCAAGAAGACATATGGCATACCTTCCGTCACCAGACGTGGTATTCATTACAAGAGTTGGCAGGTCATGTCAGAATTATATCGGACTTTGGCTTGGTCACATTTGGAATACTGCTTACAGTTCTGGTCACCACATTTCCAGAAGGATGTGGATGCTTTGGAGAGGGTGGTAAGGAGGTTCACCAGGATTGCCTGGTATGGAGGGCACCAGCTATGAAGAGAGGTTGAGTAGATTAGGATTATTTTCATTAGAAAGTCGAACATTGAGGGGGGACCTGATTGACGTCTACAAAATCATGAGAGGTGTAGACAGGGTGAAGAGCAAGAAACGTTTTTCCCAGAGTGGGGGAATCAATTACTTGGGGTCATGAGTTCAAATTGGGAGTGAAAACATTTAAGGGAGATATGTGTGGAAAGTTCTTCACACAGAGAGTGATTGGTCCTGGAACACCTTGCCAGTGGAGGTGGTAGAGGCGGGCACAATAGCATCATTTAAGATATATCTATATAGATACATGGATGGGCAGGGAGCAAAGGGAGACAGACCCTTGGAAAATTGATGACAGGTTTATATGGAGGATATGGACCAGCGCAGGCTAGTAGGGCCGAAGGGCCAGTTCTTGTGCTGTAATTTCCTTTGCTCTTTGTTCTTTGAACTGAGGAAGCTCAAAAGAACAGAGTGGTCTTGGGGTGCTTAGACACTGATCCCTGAATGTGACAAGACAGGCTAACAGAGCAGTATGAAGGCATATGGGACACTTGCCTTTGTTATGTCAGGTATTGGTTATAAAAGCAGAAGGATATGTTGCAGTTAAGCAGAACATTGGTTCGGTCACAGCTGGAGTACTGTGTGCAGTTCAGGTCACCACACTGTAGGAAGGATGTGATTGCACTGGAAGGGGTACAGAGGGGAATCACCAGGATGTTGCGTGGGATGGAACCTCTGAGTGATGAAGAGAAATTGGATCAGCTCGGGTTGTTTTCTTCAGAGCAGAGAAGGTGGAGGGGGGACCTGATCGAGGTGTATAAGGTTATGAGGGGAATGGACAGGGTGGATATAAAGCAGCTGTTCTCCTTCATGGGAGGGTCACTAACAAGTTGGCTCACATTCAATGTGAAAGATAGGAGGTTTCAAGATGTTGTGAGGAAAATGTTTTTCATCCAGACGATGGTGTGGGTCTGGAATTCACAGCCTTGGGAGGGTAGTTGAGGTGGGAAACCTCACAGACTTTAAAATGTACTTGGGTGAGCAGTTGAAATGTCATAACATTCAAGCTGTGGGTCTCATGTTGGAAAATGGGACTGGTATAGGTTTAGTGTAGTTTTGCTAGTATACAGTTAATGGGCTGAAGGGCCTCATCTGTACTGTGTGATTTTATGATTCTATTGTGTGTAGTTTCGGGCTCCTTATCTGAGGAAGCATGTTCTGGCTGAGGAGGAAGGGAAAGAAAGGTTTACCAGACTGATTCCTGGGATGACAGCACTATTGTCTGATGAGAAACTGGATCAGTTAGGATTTTATTCATTGGTGCTTGGAAGATTGAGAGGAATCACATTGAAACCTTGAAAATCCGAACAGGACAAGACCAGAACAACACAGGGAGGATGTTCCTGATGACTGGGGAATCCAGAACTATGAGTTATGGTTTAAAGAACAGGGAAGGGCCATTTCAGACTGAGATGATGAGACATTTCGTTCGCCAGAGACTGGGAAGCTGGTGGAATATTCTGTCACAGAAAGCAGTTGAGCCCAAAAGATTCAATATTTTCAAGAGAGGATAAGTATAGTTCTTAGGACTAAAGAGATTAATGTTTATGGAGAAAAAAATGGGAGCACAGGACTAAGTTGGATGATCAGCCATGGTCATATTGAATGGCAGAGCCAACTCGAAGGGCTGAATGGCTTCCTCCTGCTCCTAGTTCCTTTGTTTCTATGTTTGAGAGACTGTCCATAAACATGGAAACATATGGAATTATAGAGTCATAGAGTCATCGAGTCCTACAGCACAGAGACAGGCCCTTTGGCCCAAACTGGACCGTGCTGACCAAAATGTCCATCCATGCTCACCCATTTCCCAGCTCTTGTCCCATATCCTTCAAATGCTTTCCTTTCTATGTATTTGTCCAAATGTCTTTTAAATGTTGTTACTGTATTCACCTCATCACTTCAGCTGGCAGCTCATTCCACATGCGTGCCACCCTTTGTGTAAAAATGTTGCACCTCAGGTTCCCTTTTATTCTTTCCACTCTAACACTAAACTGATGCCCTCTCATCCTCGATTCCACAACCCTATCCATGTCTCTCGTGATCTTGTATACTTCTAAATGTTCCCCCACCAGTCTCCTGTGTTCTAAGAAAAAAGTCCTAACTTGCCTAACCTTTTCCTATAACTCAGATTGTTGAGTCCAGGCAACATCTTTGTAAATTTCTTCTGTACTTTCTGGTTTAGTAATATCCTTCCTTTAACAAGGTGACCAAACTGAATACAATATTCCAAGTGCGACCTCACTGATATCCTGTACAAGATTAGACATTAGATTCCCTACAGGGTGGAAACAGGTCTTCGGTCCAACCAGTCCACACCGACCCTCTGAAGAGTAACCCACCTAGACTCATTTCCCTTTTACTCATGTACCTAACACGATGGCCAGTTTAACATGGCCAATTCACCTCACCTGCACATCAAACTTACTAATCATGCCTTACAGATTCTCATCCAAAGCATTAATATTGATAACAAACAGTAATGGGGCCAGCACTGAGCCCTGAAGCACTCCACTCAACATAGGCCTCCAGTCTGACAATATTACCTTCCAATATTACCCTCTGCTTCCGACCATCAAGCCGGTTATAGAAAAGGAGTTAGGAGACAGAGAGGAGGGAAAATGTGTGCGCTCTCCAGTGAACAAGATGTGAATAGTGGTGTCTCCAGGGATTTGTGCAGGGACCTCAGTACTTCACGATATTTCTCAATGACTTGGATGAATGAATTGAGAGCCAATTATCCAAGATTGCTGACCACACGGAGTGAGGCAGCTTGAAGAAGGTTACAGAGATAGGGAGGGTGGAGGTTAGAGAGGGATTTGAGAACAAGGATGAGAATTTCAAAATGGAGGTGTTGCCAGACCAGGAGCCAATATAGGCATGGGGTGCAGGTGGTTGGGGGACCGGGGCTTGGTGCAAGTTTGGATAGGAGCAGCAAAAGTTTGGATGAGCTGAAGGATACAGAGGGCAGTGGCTGCGATGTGTGTCAGCCACAACATTGGAATGGTCATGTTTGGAGTCCCATAAACATAGCTGAGATTTTCAGTGGCTGATGAGATTACTTACAGTGTGGAAACAGTTCCTTCGGCCCAACAAGTCCACATCGACCTGCCGAAGCATAACACACCCAGACGCATTCCCGTACATTCACCCAACACTACAGGCAATTTCGCATGGCCAATTCACATAATCTACATATTTTTGGAGTGTGGGAGGAAACTGAAGTACCCGGAGAAAACCTATGCAGACACAGCGAGAATGTTCAAACTCCACACAGTCAGTCGCCTGAGATGGGAATTGAACCCTGATCCCTGGCAGTATAAGGCAGCAGTGCTAACCATTGTATCACCGTGATCTTTGTGATATGAAGGATATCGGGCTCAGAATATTCTCAAAGAGAAGACCCAGTTTGTAAAGAGTCTGTTTGAGCAGCAGACAGTGCTCAGGGAGAGGGATGGAGTTTGGACCAAGATCTGAAGAGGATGGCTTTGATCTTCCCAATATGTTTCACATTGAGCCTGGCTCCACAGTCCTGACTGCTCTTAGCTGCTGTGATTGTCACTGATTAGATACTTATTATTAGAGATTCTGACCACAGTAGAAAGCCCCAGTGTAAAAAATAATTGCAAAGACTCTCAGATCGCAAGGTTGATACATCACCAATAGAGGAAGTGAAAGAAGGAGCTCGGAGCAGCTGGACGTTTGTGACTGAGATGGTTTGTTATTGTGAACCATCTGCACTCCTTGGAATCTGAAAGCACAGGAGGCTGGTTCTGTGATTTTTTTTGGCAGAAACAGTCCAGTTTTGGAAAAAGTGTCAGTCACTCTCTCACAAACACACACAACTGCACTCGGAGATCAGAAACACATTCCAGCAGCAGCTCTGTCTCCAAGCTGTGGAACCTGCACTGAATGGTTCCCTCATTCAGTTTTTAACTGGCAGGATAGACCAAACAGGGGAGACAACACAGTGGTGTGTACAGTCGGAAGGGAGTTGCCCTGGGAGTCCTCAACATTAACTATGAAACCCATGAAGCCTCATGACAGCAGGTCAAACATGGGGAAGGAAACCTCCTGCTGATTACCACATAGCACCGCC
The DNA here is from genome assembly GCF_047496795.1 of Chiloscyllium punctatum. Lineage (NCBI taxonomy): Eukaryota > Metazoa > Chordata > Chondrichthyes > Orectolobiformes > Hemiscylliidae > Chiloscyllium > Chiloscyllium punctatum. Next base: position 16,119,414 of record NC_092745.1, on the reverse strand, counting down.
CACCCCTCCAACCTCAACTGTGCAGTCAGTCCTCCATGTTGAACAACACTTGGAGGGAGCACTGAGGGTGGGAAGGATGCAGCAGTAAGGGACTTCAAAGTCCACCATCAAGAGCTGCTCAGAAGCATCACGACTGAGCAAGGTGGTCAAACTCCACCTGTTCCAGCTGCGAGACTTGACCTGGGGCGGGTGGTGAGGGAACCAACAAGAGGGAAAAACATACCCACTATCACCCTCACCAATCTGCCTGCTGTTGGTGTATCTGTCCATGACAGTATCAGTAAGAGTGATCACCGCACAGTCTGTGTGGAGACAAAATCCCATCTTCACATTGAGATTACCTTACATTTTGTTGGGCAAGAGATACGGGATGTCAGGAAGAACTTTGTTTTTAGCAGCAATTGGCAATGACTTGGAAATGAGTGCCCATTCAGGTGAGGCAGGTGAAGACACTCAGTAATTACAATGACAGATTGATGGGCTCTTGATGGAAATAAACCTGCAAGGCCCTGGGGGTCGAGTAGGGGAGGGGGTGGGACTGACTGGATTGCTCCATGAAATGACAGCATTTACCTGATAGGCTGAATGTTCTCCCCCTGTGCTGGAAATAGGTCTCACTCAATGAGGGGTTCACAATTAGAGAGTTTGGATGCAGTAAATACAGGACAAATTGTTTCTCCAGGCAGGAGGGTCAGTAACCAGAGGGCACACATTTCAGAAAGGGTCTGAAGGACAAGAGAGAAGATAGGAACATTTTTATCCAGCGAGTTCATGGTGACTGTCTGCAAGGTGAGTGGAAGTGGATTCAACAGCAACTTTCAAAAGGGCCTTTGGAGAAATAGCTGAAAAGGAAACAATTGCAGGGTTATACAGGAAGGGCTGGGTAAATGGGACTCATTGGACTCATTTGACTAACAATCACTATAGGCCCAGTGACCTCTGTCTGTGGTGTATAAGAGCTTACACACACTTAGTCTCACCTTCACACAAAGACTGGGAGAAACAGACAACCCAGTTTACAGAAGAGTGTTTTCTCAAGGAAAACGCTCTTGAACCAACTCAGTGAACGGGCCAGACTAGATTTACTGGACTACATCAGCAAATCAATGGCAAGGGAACAGTGAACCAAACGTCATGGCACTCACCAGTATATTCAATAGCACAACAATTGAGAGGGGGAGGGATGAAGGGCAGGGGTTCAGAGAGCTCTCGTGGTCTGAAGGCTCTGCTGTCAATGGTGGGATGGAGGAAGCAACAATGGGCAGGAGACCAACGAGAGAAGATGGAAGGGGGAGGGAGGGAATGTGAGTCTGTAGCAGGGCACAGAATGAGGGAGGAGAAAAGCCATGGAGACAATTGGCTGGCAGTGAGGTCAGGGGTCATTCTGGAACAACACATGGAAAGACAGGGAAGAGACCATGCCATATCAGACAAGCTGGCGTTTATGGAATTTGGCTTCAGAAAGCTGGGAGAGGACATTGGAATCATACAGTTAGAAGGCGGGACAAACAGAAATTAGGGTTTCTGTGGTCAAGGGGCTGAGGAAGTGCAGAGACCGACAATGTCATTAAGACTGAAATAAGAGACCTACGTGATGGAGAGGATGTGGGGCTCAGGTACTGGACAGTCCCGAGGGAAGGAGGCCCATGTTTACTGGTCTCTCCTGAAGCATCCAGTGGGAAAGAGGTCCATGTTTATTGGTGCCTATTGGAGGTTCCAGTGGGAAGGAGTTCCACGTTTACTGGTCCTATGGGAAGATGGACCATGTAGACATCATCATAGAAATATGGAGGTTTAGAGCATGGCATCAGGCCCTTCAGCTCAAGTTTCCAAACCTGAACTAGTCCCATTTGCCTGTGTTTGGCCCAATACTCTCCGAATCCTTCCTATCCATGTTCCTGTAAAAATGTCCTGGAAATGTAGTAATTGTACTCACCTCGACCACTTCCTCTGGCAGCTCATTGCACATACTTGCCATCCTCTGTGTGAAAAGGTTGCGTCTCAAGTCCCTTCTAATTCTTTTGCCTCTCAACTTAAATCTATTCCTTCTAGTACTGGACTCTCTTACCCTGGGGAAAAGACTTTGACTATTCATCTTATCAATGACCCTCATGATTCTATAAACCTCTATCTGGTCACCCCTCAATCTTCTGCATTCCCTTGAAGAACATCTCAGCCTATCCATCCTCGCCTGAAAATTCAAACCCTCCAATCTTGCTAATATCCCTGTTAATCTTTATTTTATCCAAACCGGTGTAATAACTTCCTTCCGATAGCAGGGTGAGCAGAAATGTGCACAGTGTCCAAATGTGGCCTTCCCAATGCCTTGTACAGCTGTAACATAATGTCCCAGCTCCTGTACTCCCTGCTTTGACCAGTGAAGGTGAACGTGCCAAATACCTTCTTCACCACCCTGTGATATCACTTCCAAGGAACTATGTACCTGTACTCCTCAGTCTCTCTGTTCAAGAACACTCCCCATGGCTCTACCATTAATTGTGTCTTTCCTGCCCAAGTTTGTCTTACCAAAAGGTAACTCCTTCCATTTATCGAAATTAAACTCCATCTGGATTTGTTGACCCACTGGCCCAGTTGATCAAGATGACATTGCACTCTTGGATAACCTTCTTCCCTGTTGACGATGCCAACAATTTTAATGTCAGCCACAAACTTACTGAGCATTCCTGCTATTTTCTCATCCACATTGTTCATATAAATGATGAATAATAGTGGATCCAGGATCGATTCTTGTGGCAGAAGGCTGGACACTGGCCTCCAGTCTGAAGAACAGCCGTCTCTCACCAGCCTCTGCCTCGTACCATCAGGCCAATTTTATATACAATTGGCTCTCCCTGGATCCTTTGTGATATTATCTAACTGAGCAGTCTGCCATGGCGGGGGAACCTTGTCTAAGGCCTTGCTAAAGTCCATGTAGACAGAGTGTACTGCTCTACCTTTATCTACCTTCTTGCTTACTTCTTCAAAAACATTTCCATCCATACATCTCCATTGGAAAGTCCAGTAATTAGGAAGCCCATGTTTACTGGTCTCAATTGGGAGGTTCAGTGGGAAGGAGGGAGGCCCATGTCCCTCCATTGGGCAGCACCGTGAACTGAATTCCATGTTTGTTGGACTCTGTTGTAGTGTCCATTACATCATGGATGCCATGTTTGATGTGGGGCCAGTTCCCTTCTGTTGTAACTGTGATGGTCTGAACATCATCCCAGTGAAACACCTTGACTCAGAGACTGATCATGGAATGGGAAGGAGAGGGGAAGGGATTGGAACATGTTGTGAATGGACAGGATGGGTCACTGGGTCAGAACCTGTCCTGCCCCGTCCCTCCAGCTCACACTGATGGGCTGAGGATATCCTCTCTCTGCTCGGCCTTCATGGAATGAGGTTTCTGTCCAAACCACTCCCCAGTGAGAATAGACCAACAGCACAGAACTGCCCTTCATTTGACAAGAATCTGTCCATCTTGAGAAGAGAGGCTAAACCTTGGTCACTGTGGGAAATGGGGCCTTACTCCAGGGAAAAAAAAAACATGCTTCTGGGGTCAAAGGTTAACATCCATTATTGGGCCAGAGCAGAGGGAGATTTATTCTGCATTCAACTGTCATCACCTGGGACACTGTGAGAAAGGGAGAGAAGCGAAACAGAGAGAGAGAGTTAGAAGGAGAGTGTGTGTGTAATTGAGGGATAGAGGGTGGAGCATCTGAGACAGTGTGAGATATGTGAGGGGAAAGAGAGAGGTGTGGTTGATGGAGAGAGAGAGAGAGAGAAAAACAAGATGTGATTGAAAGGGTTGGAGAGAGAGAAAGAGGCAGGATTGGTGTGAAACCAAGAGTGAAGGGAATCGGGAGAGAGAGTGTCAGGTTGAGTGTGTGTGTGTGTGAGAGAGAGAGAGAGAGAGAGAGAGAGAGAGAGAGAGAGAGAGAGAGAGAGAGAGGAGTATGTTTAGAGACAGAATGACAGAGAGGGAGGGAGTGAGACTGTAGATTGGGATGCAAAGAGGGAGGCAGAGAGACCGAGGGAGGAATAGAGATGGACAGATAACATTTGGAGGCTTCCAATTGAAGCAAGTGATGGAGCGAGTGACGGAGACAGAGAGAGATGGAGAAATAGAGATTATCTGCCTGAGTGAGGAACTGTGAGTGGGTTGGAAAGAGTGGCTATGAGAGAGAGAGAGAGAGAAAGAATATGAAAGAGATTAAAAGTGGGAGAGAGAGAGATAGAGGTAGAGAGAAAGAAGTGGCAGATGTGTGTCAAAAAGGGAGATAGAGAGAGAGGTGGACAGGTCCTGGTCACGACTTTCTGGGAAGGATGTGATTGTACTTGAGAGGGTGCAGAGATTTACCAGGATGCTGCACGGATGCTGCATGGGCGGCACGGTGGCACATTGGTTAGCACTGCTGCCTCAGCACCAGAGACCCGGGTTCAATTCCTTCCTCAGGCGACTGACTGTGTGGAGTTTGCACATTCTCCCCGTGTCTGCGTGGGTTTCCTCCGGGTGCTTCGGTTTCCTCCCGCAGGCCAGATGAATTGGCTGTGCTAAATTGCCCGTAGTGTGAGGTAAGGGGTAGATGTAGGGGTATGGGTGGGTTGCGCTTCGGCGGGGCGGTGTGGACTTGTTGGGCTGAAGGACCTATTTCCACACTGTAAGTAATCTAATCTAATAGAGAATCAGTTATGAGGAAAGATTGAGGTTGTTTTGCATGGAGCAGTGAAGGTTGAGAAAGAACCTCATTGTGGGGCATAAGATTATTCAGGACTGTGATATGTTTGGGTAGGAAATAAAAGCATCAATAAAACAGTTATTAATGTGATTCACAGAGATGTGTCATTACTCTAGTCACAAACATGTATTTCCCAGTGAAGGGGTCCATCCTGCTGAATATTAGATACAGCTGGGCTTTGCAGAAATAATGGGCAGTTGGAGTGTAATGTGGGGGACAAGAATCACAAAGTTAGTACGCAGCTACAGCAAGTGAATCCGGAGGCTGATGGAGTGTTGGTGCTTATTGCAAAGGGAATGCAATCTAAAAGCAGTGACATTTTACTGCAGCTGTACAGGGGTTAGGGTTAGGGGCTTTGTGAGAGCACATCTGGAGGATGGTGTCCAGTACCAGGCTCCTTATTGAAGAAAGGGCAGGAGCTGCATTGGATGTAGTTCAGAGATAGTTCCCTTGACTGATTCCTGGTGTAGAGCGATTGTCTTATGGGCAAAGGTCAAACAGGTTTGGAATCTGATCCCTGGAGTTTCGAAGAATGAGAGGGAATCTCATTGAAATGTATAGAATTCTTAAGGGGCTTGACAGGGGAAACGCAGGATGTTTCCCTTCTTGGGAGAATAAGGGCGACACAGAAAACCACTGGGTAACCACTAGGACAGTATCAGGAATACAGGAGGACAAGAAAGCTGAACTGTATCTATTTTAGTGTAAGGGGCTTGATGAGTAAGGTGGTTGAACTGAGAGCATTGACCAGCACATGGGAATATCACATTGCTGCAAATGCTGAGACATGATTGAACAAAGATAGGACTGGCAGCTCAACATTCCAGGTTAGAGAAGTCTCAGGTGGGATAGAGGGAATGCAGGGGAGGTGGGTGTATTGCATTATTGATAAAGGAGACCATCACTGCTAGATTTAAGGAGCATTCCTTGGAAGGCATTTCAAACCAGGCCATCTGGGTGATGCTAGAAATACAAAAAGAACAATCACTTTGCTGGGATTGTGCTATAGACCTCCCAATAGTCAGATGGAGAGAGAGGATTAGATATGTTAGCAAATCACAGAGAGATGTGAGAGGAATAGGGTTATGTTAGTAGGGAGTTTCAACTTCTCTAATATGAACTGGCATTGCCTTTGTGTGAATGGTGGAATGTTTAAAGTCTATCCAGGAGAGCTTTTGGTGCCAGTATGTAGATAGTCCTTCTAAACATGGGCATTGCTGGACTCAATCCTAGGTAATAAAACCAGTCAAATAGTTGAAGAGTCAGTGGGCGAGCATTTTGCAGATATTGAACATAAGTCCATAAGTTTCATAGGTATTATGGAAAGGAATAAGGGTAGTGCAGAAAGGTAAGTGTCTAAAGTGAGGCAAGGCCAATTTCAAAGTCATGAGACAGGATCTGGCAAATATAGACTGGGAGCAGCTACTTGCAGGTCAGTCTACATTTGGAAAGTGGGAAGCTTTTTAACGTGAGACAGTGAGAATTCAGGGCCAGCTCCGAAAGAAAGGCAAGGGCAGCAACTCCTGGGATCCTGGATGTCAAGGAATATGGATAGTTTGGGAAAGGAAAAGAAGGAAACCTTTGTCAGTGACAGAGCATCAAAAACAAGGGAGGCCCTTCAGGAGGAGAGAAAGTGTGGGGAGTTGCTTAAAAAAATAGGAGGGCAAAGTGGAGCCATGAAATATCTTTGGCAGCCTGAGCCCCTCACACAAGAATGCTTAAAAAATGTCACTAGAAAGAATAGATGCACTTGTGGTCATCTTTCAGAATTCTAGACGCTGGAGCAGTTCCTGTGGATTGGAGGGTGGCGAACATAACCCCACTATTGAAGAAGGGAGACAGAGAGAACACAGTGGGGTTTGGAGACCGGTGAGCGTGACATCAGCAGTGGGGGAAATACTGGAGTCCATTATAAAAGATGGGCAGCAAAGTTTGTTGTAACCTGCACCTTATGAACTAGCACTCTTGACAAACCGGCAAAAGTTATATCCCTCAAATGCTGCAAAGTTTAAGACATTAGTCTGTTCAATTATTATACATTTATAATGTATGAATTTCAATGTAAGCATACTTGTTGTTTAATTGAATATCCACATGAAATATCAACAGTTGATTCAATTTCTCCTCAAACACGGCAACCTGCCGCGATGCCCAGGTAATCAGTTGAGAGTTTGAGTGAGAAGGATATGGGGAGAAAGTGGGCTATTCTATATACAAAGCATTGCTGACCACAATAATCATCCAGTGGTCTGCTGGGTGTAGCTTGTCAGGAGCTGAAGAAGAAAGAAAGAGTCATTAAGCTGAACAAGAAAGTTTGCAATTAAAGATGCCTAAGTTAAGGACATAAGTCACATACTGAGAGCAAAAGGATTTGCCTGGATTCTGGAAAGGTAGGAGCGGTGGCAGTGATGTGGTGACTGACAGATGTGAAAACAGTGGAAAGGTTTGTTGGATTAATCAAATATGAAGTGCCAATTTCTAATTAGAGTGAAAATCATTATGCTAGCCAATTATTCCCATCCCAACTGCTGGTATTATTGGACAACACAGATCTCAGACTGAAACACAAACAGAAACTGCTGAAGAAATGCAGTTGGTCTGCAGCATCTGTGGAGCATAAGCACACAATGATTTAGATGTAATAATAATACCGCCTTAGACAGAAGAAATGAAGATGAAACATACTGACAGAAAACACAAATACAAAAGATTTCAAAACTAATGGCAAATTAAAATCCTTTCTAATCTAACATTATTTCTTTCCAGTACTCAAATAACAGGGAGAAGGGGTCCATTTCTCTATCACATCTTTCGGTTTAACTTCACTGTATTTTTCATTTCATTGCCTTTCAAGTTTGATTGCCTTTTCCTTGATTAATACTTCGCTGGCCACAGGTGAAGTGCCAGAGTGGAGGATGGTCAATGTGTTTCCTTTGTTCAAGAGGGGCAGCAGGGATAGGCCAGGCAATTACAGGCCAGTTAGTCTGATGTCAGTGTGAGGGCAATTATTAGAAAAAATCCTGAAGTACAGTATTAAGCAATACTTGGAGAGGTAGGGATGCCAGTATTGATTGTGTCAACAAAGGCCACACATGGAAGGCTGGACCAGATGGTAAGGGCCCATAGGATCCAAGGCAAGTTGGCAAATTTGATCTAAAATTGGCTTCCAAATATGAGGCAAAGAGTGATGGTGGAGGGTTGTCTTTGTGATTGGAAGCTTGTGACCAGTGGTGTGTGACAGGGATTGGAGCTGGGACCCTTTCTGTTTGTAATGTACATTAACAAATTGACTGTGATTGTATAATTAGAAAGATTTCAGCTGCCACATAAATTGGTGGTGTTGTTGATATTGATTTGATTTTTATTTTATTGTCATAAGTACTCAAGTACAAAGTATAGGAGTGCAGTGAAAAGTATGTAATGTCGCCTCACAAGGTGCCATCTTATGTCCAAGGACCTAGGTACAGAATCTTAAGAACAAGATAGGAAGAAAGAATAAAGTTAAAATATACCCAGTACAGATTAGGTTTAAGAAGACAATAAAGTAACAAATCTGAAAGTTCAATCATTAGTCATTCCTAAGCACTTTGCTACCATGGGATCATACTGTGAGTTGTTACCCTGAAACCGGAAGTCCATGCTGTGGCCGTGCTGGGCTGAGAAACCACTAAATACAGCAAAAGATCACCCTGTGGGCTGAGAGACAACCACACTGGGCCAATGAGAGATGGCCATGATAGGCTGAGAGTCCATCACACTGGGCTGACAGTCCAGCATGCTGGACTGAGAGGCCATCCACATTAAAATGAGAGGCCACCATGTCAGACCGAGAGTCTGCCTTTCTGGGCTGGGAGGTCTCCCTGCCAGGCCAGGACACTGCCACACAAAGCTGAGAGGCCGTATCACTGGGCCTGCATTGGTCGGTGACCAGGTGTCTGAGGCTGCGAGTCAGTGGCTGGGAGAGAAAAGATGAATGAAGGAAAAAAGAAAAACAGAAAAGAAAAGGAAAAAAAATGGAAGAAAAACAAGGAAAGGAAACAGATGGAGCAGGTGAACTCGGTCTGAAGAGTCCTACTCTGCTGCCATCTTGGATTACCGGGTCTCAGGCTACAGTCTTTTATTGATCAGGTGGTAAATTGGGCAGATCAATGGCAGATGGAATTTAATCTTGATAAGTGCGAGGTGATCCAATTTGGGAGGTCTAATGAGGGAGGGATATACACAATGAAAGGTAAATGCGTTGGGTGTCCTTGTGTATGGATCACAGAGGGCTGATCTGCAGGTACAATAAGGAATTAGGAAGGCAAATGGAATTTTGTCCTTCATTGCAAAAGGGATTGAGTTTAAAAAGCAGGGAGGTTATGTTGCAGCTGTACAGGGTGCTGGTGAGGTTACACCTGGAGTACTGTGTGCTGTTTTAGTCTCCTTACTTGAGAAAGGATGTATTGGCACACAAAGGGGTGCAGAGAAGGTTCACTAGGTTGATTCAGGGCTTGAGAGGGTTGACCTGTGAGAGGACAAACTGAGTAGACTGGGATACATTCATTTGAACTTAGAAGAATGAGGGGGTGGGGGATCTTATGGAAACATATAAAATTATGAAGAGAATAGATAAGACATAGGACGTTTCGACGAGTAGGTAAACTAAAACAGGAGGCAGAGCCTCAAAATTAGGGAGAGCAGTTTTAGGACCAAATTGAGAAGGAACTTCTTCACCCAGACGGTCATAAATCTCTGGAATTCCTTGTCCAATGAAGTAGTCGATGCTACTTCAGTAAACGTTTTCAAAGCTAAGATTTTTTTTGATCAGTAAAGGAGTTAAGAGATACAGTGAGATCGTGGGTAAGGGGAGCTGAATCCATGAAAAGATGAGCCATGATCTTATTTAATGGCAGAGCAGGCTTGAAGGGCCAGAAGGCCTACTCCTGCTCCTAGTTCTTCTGTTCTTATGTGCCTTGGGAATAGTGAGGAAAAAAGGGACCTTGGTGTACAAGTCCATCAATCCCGGAAGGTATCAGCACGGCTAGGCAGGGTGGTGAAGGAGGCATATGGGATGCTTGCCATCACTAGCCAGGGTGTAGAATATAGGAGCAAGGAAGTCTCGTTGTTACTTTATAGAGCATTGATTAGGTCATATTTGAAATACTGTGTATCATGCTGTTCATGACACTGTCAGATGGTTGTGATTGGACTGGAGAGGGTGTAGAGGAGATTCAACAGGATGTTGCCTGTGATTGTCGGAGTGGGGAAAACATTCCTTGTTGAGGGAGTCGATTTCCTTCTGGGGAATGATTGTCAGGACTAAAGGCAGGAGCTTCCCCGAGAATTACAGAATGCCCAAAGGAGGTCCACGAAACAGAACAATGACAGGAACAGGTTCCTGGTCTCTCTCCTTTGTGTCAGGTAACCAGGGCCATGGTTAAACAAAATCCATCAATAAGGGTTGATGTGACACCAAAGCAGGCGAAAGGATCGCTGAAACTTTCCGAAAGGGTGAAGATAATCCAGCTGCAGTGTTTGGTATGATGTCCCTAATTACAGCAGATCCAAAAAGCAGATCCTGAATGAAATAAATGAGCTCAGTCAGTTCATACTGATGAGGAAGTGAAGACCCCCCCTCATAGACTCCCAGATAAAGAATGGTCAGTTACACATTGGCTAGTGGTCCCACCCAGCTCTCATCGGGAGATATTGTGGAGAGTACATCAGATTTCCATGACAGGAACATGGGGATTTGGAAAACACAGGCATCCAGAATCAAGTGTTTTACTGTTCAAAAATTGTTTAAATATGTTGTGCCGTTTTAAACAATGTCATACTTGACTTCATCCTTACCAATCTGCCAGCTGCAGATGCATCTGTCCTATACAGTGTCATTCAGAGTGAGCGTCGCATAGTCTTTTTGAAGGCCAACTCCTGCCTTCCACTGAGAATAGCATCCATCATGTTGTGTGACACGATCACCACGCTAACTGGGACAGACTTACAACCGATCTCACAACTCATGACTGGGCATTCATGAGGCACTGTGGGCCATCAACAGCAGCAGAATTCTGCTCCAGCACAATCTGAAACATAATGGCCCGGCGTATCCCCCACTCAACAATTACCATCAAACCAGGGGATCAACAATGGAGAATTCAGGAGGGCATGCCAGGATCAGCACGAGGCATGCATTAAGATGAGGTGTTAACCTGGCGAAGCCAGTAAAGAAGACTCCTTGCATACCAAACAGCATAGGCAGCAAATGATAGACAGAATTAAAGAATTCCAAAACCAACGGATCCAGTCTAAGTTCTGCAGTCCTGAAACATCTTGTCATGAGTGGTGTTGGATGATTAAACATCTCACTGGAGGAGGAGGAGTCTCCACAAATATCCCCATCCTCAATGATGGAAGAGCCCAGCACAGCAGTGCAAAAGATAAAGCTGAAGCTTTCGCAGCAATCTTCAACCAGAGGTGCCAAGTGGATGATCCTCCAGTGGTCTCCAGCATGACAGATAAAAGTCTTCAGCCAATTCGATTCACTCCACATGATGTCAACAAACGGTTCGAGGTCCTAAAAAAAACTGGAATCACTGGATATCATTGGCAAACTCTTTGGTATTTAGAGCCATACCTGACACATAGGAAGATGGTCATGGTTGTAAGAGGTCAGTCATCTCAGCTCCAAGACATCTCTGGAGGAGCTCCTCAGGGTAGTCTCCTTCGCCCAACTACCCTCAGCTGTATCATCAATGACCTTCCCTCCACATGGTCAGAAGGGGTGATGTTCACTGATGATTGCACAATGTTCAGCACCATTTCCAACTCCTCAGAGATTGGAGCAATCCATGTTCAAATGCAATAAGATCTGGATAATATCCAGGCTCAGGCTGACAAGTGATAAGTAACTTTCATGTTATACAAATGCTAAACTCTGACTGTCACCAATAAGAGACAATCTAACCAGTGTCCCTTGACATTCAGTGGTGTTACCATCAACGTGTCCCCAACGATCAACATCCTGGGAGTTGATAGCCAGCTGAAACTCACCAAATAAACACAGTGGCTACAAAAGCAGGTCAGAGACTAAGAATACTGCAGCAAGTACCTCACCTCTTGTCTTCTGAAAGTCTGGCCACAATCTACAAGGCACAAGTCAGGAATCTGATGGAATACTCCCCACTTGCCTGGATGGGTGAAGCCCCCAACAACACTCAAGAAGCTGAACACCATCCAGGGCAAAGCAGCCGCTTGATAGGCACTGCATCCACATGTAACCATCCCCTCTACCACCGACATTCAGCAGCAGCAGTGTGCAATACCTACAAGATGCACTGCAGAAATTCACCAAAGATCCTCAGACAGCACCTTCCAAACACAACCATTTCCATCTAGAAGGACAAGGGCACCAGATATATGAGAACACCATCACCTTCACGTTCCCCTCCAAGCCATCTTGATTTGAAATGTATTGTGTCCCTTCGCTGTTGCTGTCTCCAGATCCTGGAATTACCTCCCTAATGGTATTGTCGGTCAACCCACAGCAGGTGTACTGCAGCAGTTCAAGAAGGCAGCTCACCAAAAGCCTTCTCAAGGGCAACTAGGGATGAGCAATAAATGCTGGCCAGCCAGCGATGCTCACATTCCACAAAGTGAATACATTTAAAAAAAAACTTGTCAAGTTGTAGGTAAACCTCCACATATGATGAAAGCAGCATCCTTAATTCCTCTCCCAGTCTTTGAAGAATCATTCAGTTGTGTCGAGGTGTGTCCAGCACTGAGTGCAGCAGAAAGGGGATGAGAAAAAGTGTGAGAGCCAAAGAGAATTGGTCAATTCCCAAAGTGAACTCCCTTCTGTGAGGTGAACAAACTCAGAGATATTACAGAATTCAGGCACTATTTTTGTATCTGGAGAAAGACCAACAGGGGGACAGAATGAGATTGCTCAGAGAATACAAAGATGTTTGTATGAGGAATGGTTGAGGCCTGTATTCGGTCTGTATCGATGGAGTTTAGAAGGATTAGGGGGAATCTCAGTGAAACATACAGTATACTGAGAGGCCTGGATAGAGTAGACATGGAGAAGATGTTTCCACTTGGCAGAGAGACTGGGACCTGAGGGCACAGCCTCAGAAGGGGCCATCCTTTGGAAGTGAGATGAGGAGGAGATTCTTCATCCAGAGAGTGGTTAATCTGTGGATTGATCATTGCTGCAGAGTGCTGTGGAGTGTATTTAAGACAGATAGATAGGTTCTTGATTGGTAAACCAATCAAGGGTAAGAGAGAAGGCAGGAGAATGGGGTTGACAAACAAATCAACTCTGATCGAATGGCAGAGTGGACTTGATGGGCTGAATGGCCACATTCTGCACTGATACATGGTCTTTAAAAGATACACTTGTGTGTCCCACATTAATTGAACATGATGTGGAGGTAGGTAATTCAGACCCAATAAAACAAAAGCCATTTTGGTTAAAACCAGAGAAACTGGCCAAAGTAACAAAGGAAGCTCAATGTTTATTTGTGAATCAATTGATTGATTTGTCAGAGTAATTGGAGTTCTCCCATGTTGGAATTGAGCAAATATCCCAATCATCTAAAACCCTAGATTTTTAACAACCTTTTAAAAATAAAGAGGCAGCTGGGCTGAGCTCTGGGAAAACACAGAGACACGGAGATGGCTGCCTGGAACCATTGTTCTGCCTGGAATTCCAGTTCACACCTCAACCCTTAAAGAGACACCAACCAGACCTCATTCTCCAGACTGAACCTCACTTTTCCACCTCAGCCTACTAACACAGACATTTTGGAACCTGTACAGATACTGAACATTCAACAATATCAATATTTAACACAGAGATATTGGGCAGTCAACATCAATCAAGATACATTCACAAATACTCTAAACTATCAGGATGTCAACTGACCCCAAAGGGAACACCAGAAACACATTGACCAACACCGATCTGAGGGGAGATAACGGGGCACACAGTCTGTGTTACAGACAGCCCTAATCTGAAGGTGAGCCTTTTCAACAACAAGTTTCTGCAGGAACAGCTTCAGTAAGCCCCAACAATCAGCTTCAGAACCAAGAACCAAAGAGGCCGAACACAGAAGCTGCATCCAGGAACCAAACCAAGAGCATCATCGCAACAAAGGACACTCGAGAGCAGAAACACCAACCAAACGCTTTCTGAACAAGACCTTCCAGAGACAGGCCTGCTCCGAACACATTCCCCGATTCCTTCGCCCCAGTCTTACCCCCATTCCATTTAACTCTCAGCCCCCAGCCCAGGTCTTATTCTTGATGAAGGGCTTATGCCAGAAAACTTGATTCTCCTGCTCCTCGGATGCTGCCTGACCTGCTGTGCTTTTCCAGCACAACACTCTCAACACTGATCTCCAGCATCTGCAGTCCTCACTTTCTCACAGACCTGTCCCAAGCCAAGCGAATCGACAGTGAGAACCTCACCAACAGGACACATTTTAAACCTGTATTTTCCTTGGTGCTGAGCTGAAAATCCTGAGACCCCAAAGTTTTCATCTGAGCTCGCAGGGAGGAGATGGTGGCTGGTGATAGTGCATTGGGACCCCAAGGGGAGGGAGCCTGATTAAAGATTGTGTGATTCAAACTGTTTTGCTTTGATTAGTAGAAAGTGAGGACTGCAGATGCTGGAGATCAGATTCGGAACGTGAGGCGCTGGAAAAGCGCAGCAGGTCAGACAGCATCTGAGGTGCAGGAGAATCGATGTTTTGGGCAGAAGCCCTTCATCAGGAATGTTGGGAAGGACGACTTGCGGAACATTTCTGGGACACATGCGCCAAACAACCCCACCAGCCTGTGGCCGGACACTTCAAATCCCCCTCCAACTCTGCCAAGGCCATGCAAGTCCTGGGCCTCCTCCACACCATTCGAAGGCTGATTGGATTAGATTAGACTCCCTACAGTATGGAAACAGGCGCATCATCCCAACATGTCCATACCAACCCTCCGAAGAATAACCCACCCAGACTCATTCCCTTACCCTGTATTTAGCCCTGACTAAAGCACATAACACTATGAGCAATGTAGTATGGCCAGTTCAGCTAACATATACATTTTGATGAGATTAGGTTCCCTAGAAGTTGGAAACAGGCCTTTCGACCCAACCAGTCCGCACCGACCCTCTGAAGAGTAACCCACCCAGACCCAGTTCCCCTAACACTGCGGGCAATTTACAATGGCCTATTCACATGGCCTGCACATCTTTGGACTGTGGGAGGAAACCGGAGCACCCGGAGGAAACCTGCACATGGGGAGAATGTGCAACCTCCACACAGACAGTCGCCCAAGGCTGGAATCGAACCTGGGTCCCTCGTGCTGTGAGGCAGCAGTGCTAACTACTGAGCCACCATGTCTGGAGGAAGAATGCCTCATTTTCCACCTTGGGACCTCCCAATCACACGGCATCAATGTTGTTTTCACTAGTTTCATTATCTCCCCCCCCCCACCCACCAAGGAATTTCCAATCCTCCAACTAGACACCACCCTCTTGAACTTTCCTATCTATCCATCATCCATCCCACCTATCTGCTCCACCATCCCTTCTGAACTATCACAACCACCTCCACCCCCACCTGCATCGATCTAACCCCTTCCCAGCTATTCTTCTCCACCCCCCGCCCACCCTCCTATTTATCGCTCAGCCCCCTTTCCACTCCCCCATCCTTCCTGATGAAGAGATTATGCCTGAATCATCCATTCTCCTGTCCATCAGATGCTGCTGTGCTTTTCCAGTGCCACACTTTTCCACTCTAGCTTCTAATAGTGTATAACCAGTGTTTAATTTGGTAGTATATTTAATTACTGTTCTCTGTATAATGGATACTGTTAATTTCACTGATTATTACATTTGCATTTGCTCCTGTATTAAACTTACCTTTTGTATTGAATAAATGCAGAAATTCTTTTGCCCTGAAACACCCATCTACTGCCTTCTTCATTTGCCATTTTTAAATAAATCCAGTGGCAGAACCATGGATCTGGGGTTGATTCAAATCATCTAAAAATCAGCAAATTACTGATCATAAACAAGACAGGGTACCCTGATTGAACTGTAAGAGTAATTGGAGTTCTCTTGTAGTGTTGGTTCTGAAACCAAATGTTTCAATTCGATCCTGTGTAGACAGTAGGAACGTGAATTTTGCCACAAAGTTGGATTTGTACCCTATTTCCAGGACAGGAGATTGCATTGATTGGGTAGGTCGTGTGTCATTCGTATCCAAAATTGATTTGTTAAAAGTAAAACTGACAACAAGAGCAAAGGAAATTTCTGCATTTGCTGCATTCTGGATCTTTGTATACAATGGAAAACTCAAATACATTCTAAACATTTTGGGATGACAGGGTATAGACTGAAAGCAGAACTGAAGAAAACTTGCTTTATTAGGGAAATGTTTTTGGAAATTTGTGGGATTAAATTCTGATAAAGCCACAGGATCCAATAATCTACATCTCAGATTACTTCAGAAAATGCCCAAAATATTTGGAAACATTGATTTTCAAGATTCTCTACATTCTGGAATAATTTCCACTGACTGGAGAGTTGCTAATGTAACATCACTATTTAAAATGGGAGGGAGAGAGAAACTGGACATCTTAGACCATTCAGCCTGAAAATACTCAAGTCTGTTATGAAAGATTTAATCACTGAGCACGTGGAAGACAGTGACAGGATTAGACAGAGTCAGCATGGTTTGTGGAAAGGGAAATCATGCTTAACAAATTGACTGGAATTGTTTGAGTATGGAAAGAGCGAATTTGACAAGAAGGAGGCAATTGACGTGGTATATTTGGAACTTTCAAAAGTATTTTAAGAAATCCCACAGAAGAGAGTATAAAATATTAAGATTCATGGGACTGGGGACAGTGACTGACATGGATAGAGAACTGGTTGGCAGGCAGGAAACAAAGAGTAAAAATAAACTGGAATTTGTCTGAAAGGGTACCACAGGCCTGGATCCAGCTATTCACAATATTTGTTCATGGTTTAGATGAGGGAACTTAAGAGTAATATCTCCAAGTTTGCAGATGACACAAAGCTGGGTGGGAGGGGGAGCTGTGAGGAGGATGCAGAGATACATCAGTGTGATTTTTGGAGATGTTAAGTGATGGCAGATGAAATACAATGATGTTAAATGTGAGGTTACCCAGTTTAATAGCAAAAATTGGAAGGCAGATTATTATCTGAATGGTGATAGATTGCGAATGGGGAGGTGCAATAAGATCTGGGTGACTGTGTATACCTGTGCAGCAGGCAGTGAAGAAGATAAATGATATGTTACCTTTATAGTGAAAGGATTTGAGTGCAGGAACAGGGATGTCTTGGTGTAATTGTATGGGGGCTTAGTGAGACCACACCTGAAATATTCAAACCCAAACTAATTCAGTGACAGGAGACAGAGGGTGGAGGCAAACAGTTGTTTGTGTGACTGGGCCCAGTGTGCAGTGGGATACCACAGGGATCAGTGCAGGGTCCCTTATTGTTCAGGATGTATTGAAACAATGAAGATGAGAATGTGAGAGGTGAGGGGTGGGGGTAAGTGGATGGTGACTGAGTTTGTAGATGACACGAGGTTTGGCAAATGGTTGACAATGAGGAAGAAGGTCTTAGGCTACAGGAGGATCTAACTGGATTGTTCCCCTAATTCGGAGTCGGCACACATTCACTGTGAACGATAGGAGCTTTAGAGGGCATTTGAAGAGCAGGTTTTCACTCAGAGGGTGGTGGGGGTCTGGTTTGTACTGCCTGGGATAGTAGTTGAGATGGAAAATCTCACAATCTTTAAAAAGTACTTGGATGACCCCTTGAAATATCATAACATTTAAAGCTAAGGCCCTTGTGTTGCAAAGTTGGATGAATGCAGGTTTAGAGTAGTTTGGCTGGTCAAGGTTCAATGGGCCGAAGGGCCTCTTCTGTACTGTGTGATTTTATGATTGTATTGTGTGCAGTTTTGGTCTCGTTATCTGAGGAAGGATGTTCTGGCTGTCGGGGGGAGGGCAGTGACGGTTTACCAGACTGATTCCTGTGATGACAGCACTTAGATCTGATGAGAAACTGGATCAATTAGGATTATATTAACTGGAGGTTTGAAGATTGAGGGGAGTCACATTGAAAACTCTAAAATCCTAACAGGACAAATGTTCCTGATGACTGGGGAGTCCAGAATCAAGGACTACAATTTAAGGATACGGGAAAGGCCATTTAGGGCTGAGATGGAGAGAAAGGTTTTTCATTCAGTGAGTGGGAAGCCTATGGAAGTTTCTGTCACTGAAAGAACCCAAACCAATGAATGTTTTCCAGAAAAAGCTACGCATAGTTCTTCGGATGAAAGGGATCAAAGGTTACGGGGAGAAAGCAGGAACATGCGACTGAGTTGGATGATCAGCCATGATCATATTGAAAATTGGAACAGTCTCGAAGGGCTGAATGGCCTACTCCTGCTCCTAGTTTCACTGTTTGAGAGACTGTTCATTAACGTGGAAACATATTGAGTTAGAGAAAAGCACTTGCCTTTGGTCAGGAATTAATTTGGAGAAAGGAGACAGAGTGGAGGGATAACGTATGTGTCCTCCAATGAGCAAGAGGTGAAAAGTGGCGTCCCCAGGGATCTGTGCTGGGACCACAGCATTTCACGATATTTCTCAATGACTTGGATGAAGAAACAGAGAGTCATCTGTCCAAGATTGCTGACCACACTGAGTGAGGCAGCTAGGAGGAGGTTACAGAGATGGGGAGGGTGGATGGAAAAGGAGGGACTTCAGAACAAGGATGAGAATTTGAAAATCGAGGTGTTGTTGGACCGGGAGCCAATGTTGCTCAGTGAGGACAGTGGAGGATGGGGATGGGACTTGGTGCGAGTTCGGATACAGACAGCAGAGTTTGGGATGAGCTGAAGGTTACAGAGGGCAGTGGCTGTGATGTGGCCCAGTATAACATTAGAATGATCATGTTTGGAATCCCAAAGCAACGGCTGAGATTTTCAGTGAGTGATCTCTGTGATTTGGAGGGTTTGTGGGGCTCAGATCAGCCTCAATGATGAGGCCAGGATTGGAAGGAATTTGATACTAAATAAAAACTGAAAAAGCTGTGGTTGTTGTAAATGAGGAACAAAAACTGAAATTGCTGGAAAGGCTCAGTAGGTCTGGCACCATCTGTGGAGAGAAAGCAGATAACATTTTGGGACAAGTGAACCTTCTGCAGAACTGTTCTGCGGAAAGGTCACGGCACCCGAAATGTTAACGCTGATTTATTTCACCAGATATAACCAGACCTGTTGAGGTATTCTGTTTTTACAAAGAGTCTGGTTGAGCAGTAGACAGTGGTCAGGGAGAGGGATGGAGTTCGCGCCGGGAACTGAAGAGGATGGCTTTGATCTTCCCAATGTGTTTCCCAGTGAGCATGGCTCCTCAGTCCTGACTGCTCTAAGCTGCTGAGATTGTCACTGAATGGACACTTATTATTAGAGATTCTGACCACAGCAGAATGCCCCAGTGTAAAAAATAACTGCAAAGACTGTCAGATCGCAAGGTTGAAACTTTACCAAGAGAGGAAGTGAAAGAAGGAGCTCGGAGCAGCTGGACGTTTGTTACTGAGACGGGAGAAAACTGTGAACCATCTAAACTCCCTGGAATTTGACAGCACATAAGAACATTAAAACTAGGAGCAGGAGCAGGCTCTCTGGCCCCTTTGGGCTGCTCTGCCATTCAGTAAGATCATGGCTGATCTTTTCATGGCCTCAGCTCCCCCTTACCCACCTTTTCACCAAAACCCTTGATTCATTTATTGTTCAAAAAATTACCTGCCTTAGCTTGAAAATCATTTACTGAGGAAACCTCAACCACTTCACTGGGCGGGGAATTCCAACGATTCACAATCCTCTGGGTGAAGAAGTTCCATCTCAATTCAGTCCTAAATCTGCTCCCCCTCG
This sequence comes from Chiloscyllium punctatum, assembly GCF_047496795.1. Lineage (NCBI taxonomy): Eukaryota > Metazoa > Chordata > Chondrichthyes > Orectolobiformes > Hemiscylliidae > Chiloscyllium > Chiloscyllium punctatum. Next base: position 16,099,721 of record NC_092745.1, on the reverse strand, counting down.
CACAGGAGGAGACCATTCAGCCCATCATGTCTGTGAGTGATCCAATTAGTCCCACTGCCCTCTCTCTCCCCATAACTCAGTAAATCTTTCCTTTTTAGCTCGATCTCTAGTTGCCTCTTGTCGACCTGGGTCCACAGCAGAGACTGTCCCTAACCTGGGCTCCAAATTGGTATCTCATTCATTCACTGGGAGACAAACTGCCTGGGCTGGGAAATGGAGCTCAGGACCCTGAACATTCTCTCCCCCCTCCTGAGGGACACTTGATGATGAGGGATAGTTCCAAGGAGCCCGACAATGCACACTTCCCCATTCTGTGTGTAAAAGGCTGGAGCCTGCCAGCAGGATATTCAACTGTAGAAGCTATCATCTGTTTGATCAATTCTGACCACCCCAACTCTCATAACCCTTTTAATCATTATTGATGGAGAATCTCCTCCTTGGTGTGAGACAGGGAAGGGACTAGTCTGTTGCAGACAATTTGGAATTTACAGAGCAAAGGTTGAGGAAGATCCAAAGGGACATTAAAAATAGATTAAGGACAAAAGGGTAACTAGGGAGAGATTAGCGCCGCTCAAAGATCAGCTTTGTTTGGAGCTGCAGGAGATGGGGGAGATACTGAGCAAGTTATTTGTGGAAAAGGAAATGGGTGATATAGAATGGAGGGAAATAGATGGTGACGCCTTGAAAAATGTTCAACATTCAATGGAGGAAGTGCTGGATGTCTTGAAACGCAAAAAAATGAATAAATCCACAGGATCTGATCAGGTGTCCTGTATCACTCTGTGGGAAGCTAGGGAAGTGATTGATGGGCCTCTTGCTGAGATATTTGTATCATCAATAGTCACAGGTGAGGTGCTGGAAGTCTGGAAGTTGGCTAATGTCGTGCCACTGCTTAAGAAAGGTGTTAAGGACAAGCCAGGGAACTATAGACCAGTGAGCCTGACGTCTTGGTGCGCAAGTTGTTGGAGGGAATTCTGAGGGACTGGATGTACCTGTATTTGGAAAGGCAAGGACTGATTAGGGATAGTCGACATGGCTTTCTGACTGGGAAATCAAGTCTCACAAACTTGATTGAGTTTTTTGAAGAAATAACAAAGAGGATTGATGAGGGCAGAATGGTAGACATGATCTATACGGACTTCAGTAAGGCGTTCAACAAGATTCCCCATGGGAGACAGGTTAGCAAGGTGAGATCTTACCGAATACAGGGAGAACTGGCCATTTGGATACAGAAATGGCTCAAAGGTAGAAGACGGAGGGTGGTGGTGGAGGGTTGTTTTGCAGATTGGAGGTATGTGACCAGTGGAGTGCCACAACGATCATTGCTACTTTTCATCATTTATAAAATGTTTTGGATGTGTTCTTAAGAGGTAGAGTTAGTAAGTTTGCAGATGACACCAAAATTGGAGGTGTAGTGGACAGTGAAGTAGGTTAACTCAGATTACAATGGGATCTTGATCAGATGAGCCAATGGGCTGAGGAGTGGCAGATGGAGTTTGATAGAGATAAATGCTGTATTTCAGGAAAGCAAATCTTAGCAGGACTTATACACTTAATGGTAAGGTTTTATGGAGTTTTGCTGAACAAAGAAACCTTGGAGTGCAGGTTCATAGCTCCTTGAAAGTAGAATCGCAGGTAGATAGGATAGTGAAGAAGGAGTTTGGTATGCTTTCCTTTATTGGTCAGAGTATTGAGTGCAGGAGTTGGGAGGTCATGTTATGGCTGAACAGGACATTGCTTAGACTAATTTTGGAATATTCTATGCAGTTTTGGTCTCCTTCCTTTCAGAAGGATGTTGTGAAACTTAAAAAGGTTAAGGAAAGATTTAAAATGGTGTTGCCAGCGTTGGAGGATTTGAGCTATAGGAAGAGGTTGAATAGGCTAGGGCTGTATTCCTTGGAACGTTGTAGGCTGAGGAATGACCTTGTTGGGGTTTACAAAATCATGAGGGGCATGGATAGGGTAGATAGACAAAGTCTTTTCCCTGGGGTAGAGGAGTCCAGAACTAGAGAGCGTACGTTTATGGTGAGAGGGGAAAGATATAAAAGAGTATTGAGGGGCAGCTTTTTCACGCATCGGGTGGTACGTGTATGGAATGGGCTGCCAGAGGAAGTGGTGGAGGCTGGTACAATTACAACATTTCAAATATATCTGGATGGGCATATGAATAGGAAGGGTTTGGAGGGATATGGGCCGGGTGCTGGCAGGTGGGACGAGATTAGGTTGGGATATCTGGTCGGCATGGATGGGTTGGACCAAAGGGTCTGTTTCCGTGTTGTATATCTCTCTAACTTTATGACTCTAAGCTGGGTGAGTTGGGATGTGGGATGAGCAGGAATAAAGATTTATGTAGCCAAGGGGCTGACGTAGTGCATAGATGATCAGTCTTGTGGAGATTGAAATAAAAGACCTCGTGATGGAGAGGATGTGGGGTTTGAAGTTCCAATATGGCGCGTCCAGTGGGAAAGAGGCCTGTGCTCACTGCTGTCCATTAGACATTCCAGTGGAATAGAGGCCCATGGTTACTGATCTCTGTTGCATGGCCCAGTGGGAATGAGGTCCAGGTTTATTGGTGTCTGTTGGAGTCCAGATGGAAGGAGGCCCATATTTACAGATCTCTGTTGGAGGTTCCAATTGAGTCCCATGGAATTGGAATGTTGGCATTTCTTGCAGCAGTTGGAATCTTGGTATTTATTATAAAAGGACTGGATTACAGAAATAAAGAAATATTGTTACAATTCTGTGTGGCATTGGTGAGATCACATCTGAAGCATTGTGTCCAGTTTTGGTCTCCTTACTTGATGAAGGATATGGTGGCACTGGATGCAGTTCAGAGGATGTTCACCAGGCTGATTCCCGGGATGAAAGGGCTGTAATATGAGGAATGATTGAATAGCTTGGGCTTTTACTCACTGGAATTCAGTCACATGAGGGGGGATCTGAGAGAGGTATATAAGGTGCTAAAGGGGATTGATAAGTCAGACATGGAACAGTTGTTCCCTCCTGCGGGACAGTCGTGAAAAATAGGTCATAGACATAAAGTGGGTGAGGTAGGTTCAAACTGCGATGAGGATAAACTACAATGGCACGGTGGTGAAGTGTTAGCACTACTGCCTCACAGTTCAGGGAGCTGGGTTTGATTCCACCCTTGGGCAGCTGTGTGGAGTTTGCAGATTCTCCCCCTATCTGTGGGGGTTTTATCTGGGTGCTGCTCTCACAGTCGCAAGATGTATGTACTAGGAGGATTGGCTATGCTAAATTTCCCATTGTGTTCAGGGATGTGAAGGTTAGGTTCGTCAGTCATGGGAAATGTAGGGTTATAGGGAAAGGGTACGGGGATGGGTCTGGCTGAAATGCTCTTTGAAGGGCCGCTATGGACTTGTTGGGCCAAATGACCTGTTTCCATCCTGAATGGATTCTGTTCTATTGTAACTCGTTCTCTCAGAGGGTTGAGAATCTGTGGAGGTCACTGCCCCCAGACCGCAGTGGAGGCAGAATCAATCAACAGATTCAATAAAGAACCAGATATCTTTCTGATGAAAAGCAGGACAGGGGGCAAAAGGGAGCAGTCTGGAAAGTGGAGATGAGGATAAGATCAGGGCTTGAAGGACTGAATTATCTCTTCCTGCTCCTCATTCCAAAGTTGGATGGAAGGAAGCTGACCTTGTGATAGGTAGATGGAGTTACGGGTAATGGTGATAGGTCAGAGAGGAGGGTAGAGAGGATAGGTGGGAAGGAAGATTGACAGATGGGACAGGTCATGAAGGGACAGATGGGACAGTGCCAAGTTGAAAGGTTGAAATCGGGACAGGATGGGGAGGGGGAAACGAGAAACCTGGTGAAATTCACATTGATGCCGTGGGGTTGGAAGGTCCTGAGGCGGAAGATGAAGCGTTCTTCCTCCATGTGCCGGGTGGCTAGGAAGTGGTGATGTAGGAGGCCCATGACCTACATGTCCTTGGCAGAGTGGGAGGCAGAGTTGAAGTGTTTGGCCGGGGGCGGTGAGGTTGGTTGGTGCGAGTGTCCCAGAAATGTTCTCTGAAGCACTCTGCTGAAAGATGTCCTGTATCCTCAATGTAGAAGAGACTGCATTGGGAGCAACGGACACCATAAATGATATGTGTGGAAGTGAAGGCGAAACTTTGATGGATGTGGAAGGCTCCTTTGGAATTTTGGTCAGAGGTGAGGGGGGAGTTGTGGGCTCAGGTTCCTGTGATGGCAGGGGAAGTGCCGGCTGGGGACGGTGGATTGGTGAGGGGGTGTGGACCTGACGAGGGAGTCACGGAGGGAATGGTCTTTATGGAAAGCGGATAGGGATGGGAAGGGAAATATATCTCTGTTGCTGGAGTCTGTTTATAGGTGGTGGAAATAATGGAGGATGATGCAATGTATACGAAGGTCAGTGGGGTGGAAGGTGAGGACCAGGGAGGTTCTGCCCTTGACAGTAAAACTGGAGCTTGACCATGGAAGGGGAAGGAGAGGAGAAGGGATTGGAACATGTTGTGAATGGACAGGATGGGTAAGTGGGTCAGAGCCTGTCCTGTCCCTCCAGCTCACACTGATGGCCTGAGGATCTCCTCTCTCGGCTGGGACTTCATGGAATGAGGTTTCTGTCCAAACCAGTCCTCAGTGAGAATAGGCCAACAGCACGGAACTGCTCTTCATTTGGCAAGAATATGTCTGTGTTCCTGAGAGATACCAAAGCCTGGTCAATGTGGGAACTGTGACCTTCCATTTGGAGAAGACATGCTTCCGGGGTTAAGGGTTAACATCTCTTGGTGGGACAGAGCAGAGGGAGATTTACCCTGTATTTTACTGTTCCCACCTGGGATGTTGTGGGAAAGAAAGAGAGAGGGAGATAGAGTAAGACAGAGAGAGAAAGAGAGAGAGGAAGAGGAAACAGTTGGAGAGAGAGAGAGGGAGAGAGAGAGAAGGACAGGGTATGAATGAGAGAGAGAGGTAGAGTGAGTCTCAGGAAATGTAAGATGAGCAAAGTTAGAGAGAGTTAGAGGGAGGTAGAGATGGTGGGGTTGAATAATAGAGAGAGAGAGAAAGAGAGAGAGAATGAGATAGAGTATGAAACAGTGTGACTGAGGGAGAGAAGAGAGAGAGAGAAAGATGCAGAGTAGGTTTCAGACTAGGAGTAAAGGGAACCTAGTAAAAGAGAGAGAGAGAGAGAGATAGACAGGTTCTGGACACCACACTATGCGAAGAATATGACTGTACTCGAGGGGGTGCAGAACTTTCTCAGGATGCTGCCTGGACTGGAGGGTCTGAGCTGTGAGGAAGGATTGGAAAGGCTGGGGTTGTTTATCTTGGAAGAGTGAGGTTGAGAGGGGACCTCATAAAGGGCGATAAGATTATGAGGAGCAGAGATAGAGTGGACCGGAAGGTATATTTTCCATGAGTAGAGGAATCAATACCCAGAGGCAGAGATTGAAGATAACACAGACACACAAAGATAGAAATAGGGAGCAGGAGTAAAGTTCTGGTTAGGGTGCGGGTTAGGGTTAGTGTTCGGGTTAGGGTTAGTGTTCGGGTTAGGGTTAGGGTTTGGATTTGGTCCTGTGAGGCTGCTCTGTCATTCACTATGATCCTGGCTGATCCTCTCCCTCAATGCCAAGGTGGGATTAGCGATGATGATTTGTACAAGTCGTTAAATGCTGTTCATGTCATTGAGCTTCTGATTAAGAGATAGGCAGAAGACAGAGAGAGAGAGAGAGAGAGAGAGAGAGAGAGAGAGAGAGAGCAAGTGCACGTTGTGGATTTGAGTCAGAGAAGTCGAGGCATTTAACTGCTGCCCCAGGACTCAGTGTTCCAATGTCCTGGAATAACGCCTGCTGTAGAGATTAGTTTGAGAGTAACTGGAGGGAGAGAGACAAAGATGGAGTGAGGCAATGAGAGATTGAGGGGACGAGTAGAATGGATGGCTTTGAGATATGTAGAGAAGAGGTGTTGGAAATACTGGCAAGGGTGAAAATAGATAAGTCCCCTGGGCTGATGGCATTTATCCTAGGATTCTCTGGGAAGCAAGGGAGGAGATTGCAGAGCCATTGGCCTCTTTGTCTTCAGGAGTAGTGCCAGAGGACTGGAGGCTAGCAAACGTGGTTCCATTGTTCAAGAAGGGGAGTAGGGAGAATCCTAGTAACTATAGGCCAGTGAGTCTCACTTCTGTTGTGGGCAAAGTCTTAGAGAGAATTGTAAGGGATTGGATTTATGCACATCTGGATAAGAATAATGTGATCAAGGATAGTCAGCACGGTTTTGTGAAGGGCAGGTCGTGCCTCACAAACCTTATTGAATTCTTTGAGAAGGTAACTAAGGAGGTAGATGAGGGGAAAGTGGTAGATGTGGAATATATGGATTTTAGTTAGGCGTTTGATAAGATCCCCCATGGTAGGCTACTGCAGAAAATACAGAGATATGGCATTGAGGGTGAGTTGGAGGTTTGGATTAGGAATTGGCTGGCTGGAATAAGACAGAGGGTAGTAGTTGATGGCAAAGGTTCATCTTGGAGTGCCGTCACTAGCGGTGTTCTGCAAGGATCTGTTTTGGGACCATTGCTGTTTGTCATTTTTAATAATGACCTGGAGGAAGGGTTAGAAGGTTGGGTGTGCAAGTTTGCGGATGATACGAAAGTCGGAGGAGTTGTAGACAGTGAGGAAGGATGTGGCAGGTTACAGCAGGATATAGAGAAGCTGCAGAGCTGGGCAGAAAGGTGGCAAATGGAGTTCAATGTAGCTAAGTGTGAGGTGATTCACTTTGGTAAGAGTAACAAAAAGATGGGGTACTGGGCGAATGGTCGGATACTTGGTAGTGTGGAAGAGCAGAGGGATCTTGGTGTCCATGTACACAGATCTCTGAAAGTTGCCACCCAGGAAAATAGTGCAGTGAAGAAGGCATATGGCTTATTGGCTTTTATTGGTCGAGGAATTGAGTTCCGAAGTCCTGAGGTCATGCTGCAGTTGTATAAGACTCTGGTGCGGCCGCATCTGGAATATTGTGTGCAGTCTTGGTCGCCATACTATAGGAAGGATGTGGAGGCACTGGAACGGGTGCAGAGGAAGTTTACCAGGATGTTGCCTGGTATGGTAGGAAGATCCTATGAGGAAAGGCTGAGGCACTTGGGGTTGTTTTCATTGGAGAAAAGAAGGTTTAGGGGTGACTTGATAGAGGTGTACAAGATGATTAGGGGGTTAGATAGGGTTGACAGTGAGAACCTTTTTCCACGTATGGAGTCAGCTATTACAAGGGGGCAAAGCTTTAAATTAAGGGGGGGGTAGATATAGGACTGATGTTAGGGGTAGGTTCTTCACTCAGCGAGTCGTAAGTTCATGGAATGCCCTGCCAGTAGCAGTGGTGGACTCTCCCTCTTTATGGGTATTTAAGCGGGCATTGGATAGGTATATGGAGGATAGTGGGTTAGTGTAGGTTAGGTGGGCTTTGATCGGTGCAACATCGAGGGCCGAAGGGCCTGTACTGCGCTGTATTCTTCTATGTTCTATGTTCTATGAGTGAAGAAACAAGTTGTGATGGAGAGGAATGGATGATAAGAGAGAGAGAGAGAGAGAAAGACAGGCCAACCAACACAGAAGGAAAGGGAGATCAAAAGAAAAAGACGTAGTAAGTCAATCAACAACGGGATTATATTCAAGCAAAAGGTGAAAAAGAGATAGAAGGGAAAAGGGTGGGAGGAACCAGGGAAGGGTAAGACAGAGAGATAAAAACAGGAAGTGTGAGGAACTAACCTGTCTCTCTGCCTGATGCCATTTACATACTGAGGAACACCCAGTCAGACTTTCACAGGCTGCAGCTTTATAAAGCAGAGCCCAGTGAAGGGAGAATTTATCAGGAACCACGCTCAGGGACAGGAGCACACACCATGATTTCACACATCCAGCTGATCTGGCCAATGGCATTCTGTGTCGCAGGTACAAATCTCTCTCCTTCCACCTTGAATCTTTAGCCGCTCTCCATTTCACTCAACTTCCACTGACTTGTGATTGAAGGGAAAATGCTGAAACCAGAGGAATGCTCAGTGTCTCTGACAATCTCTCATTTTTCAACTCATTCTGTGACAGTTCTGACTTCATTGTGTTTCTCTCTGACCCCTCAGGTATCAGTGGGGACATCATCATGACCCAGTCTCCCCCGGTGCTGTCAGTGGGACTGGGCCAGACTGCAACCATCACCTGTAAATCCAGTCAGAGTGCCAGTGCTGATGTTGAATGGTTCCAGCAGCGGGAAGGACAGAAACCCTCTCTCCTGATCTATAGTGCAACAAGTCGATTCACAGGAGTCTCCAGCAGATTCACCTGGACACAAGTATCCAGCACACACTTCACCCTGACAATCAGAAACGTTCAGAATGAGGATGTCGCTGATTATTACTGTCAGCAGAGTGAGAGCCTGCCTTGGCACAGTGTCACACAGCTGTACAAAAACCTCAATACACACAGCACCACTGCCTGTACTGACACATCCCACAATGGCATATACATTATATATAATAATGGACACACAGTCCCACCTCCTGTACTGACACCTCCCACAATTGTATATATTTAATATATAATAGAGAACACACACATACACCATCTATATTGACAAGTCCACAGTTATAGATAAATGGAACTGAGCAAATTACCCCATGCAGGGATTGTCACTGTCCACTACAAACTCCAGTCCCTGTGGTGTCCACCGCTCACTGAAGGCCTCAAGTTTCCCTCTTACATTCCATGGTCACATGTGAAGAGCAACTGCAAGAATTAACATCAAAATAAAAAGTTCACAAACCTCCTGAACACAGCTGGACTCAACCCAGAGAGACAGAGAGAGAGAGAGAAAGATTGCGTGTATGTGTGTGTGTGAGAGAGAGAGAGAGAGAGAGAGAGAGCGGGAGAAAGAGAGAGAGAAAAAAACAGAATGAGAAAAACAGAAAAACATGAATGACAAAGAGAAGTTGAGAGTAAGTGAGAGACAGAGACAGGTAGGGAGAGGGTGAGAGTGACAGAGGGAAGCAGAGAGCAGAGATTTTTTTTACAGCCTCTGCACTGGGAGTTCTCACTGTGGTTGACGTTCGGTAAAGGAACCAAGCTCAGACTGAGTAAGTAAACCCTTTTAATACAAAACTTGCGAAAACACAAATGCTGAATTGTTGAAGGTGTTAGTGGGGAGCTGCAAGGAATGAAATGGTTGATTGAGGAGCACTGTGTCTAACAGGGTGTACAGCTGCATTTCTTTCGTCCCATTGCCCCCTTTAAGCAGCAAGGTATAAGTCAGTCAGTTTTACTCACCGTGTGGAGGAGCTCTGTCCATTTGCAGCCTGTGCTCCCATTCCTGCAGCATGGAGTGAATTCAGTGAGTAGCCTCCTGTCAGTCTCAGTGTGACAGACACGGGCAGAGTTTGATGTGAGCTCTCGCTCCCTGTCCCAGTCTCTGATCTCACTGACCTCAGCAGCAGCAGCAGCAGCAGCACAGTGAGACACCGAGCTCCCACCTCCCCCAGCTTTAACTCTGCTCAATCACACAATCACAGGACTGTTACAGTGCACAAGGAGACCATTCTGTCCATCCTGACGGAACTGGCTCTCTGAATGAGCAATTCACTGAGTGTTATTCTCCTGGCTTCTCCCAGTCTCCCTACACATTGTTCCTTTTCAAAGAACAGTCTCATTCCCTTCGGAATATTTCTATTGAAGCTGCCTCCACCACACTCTCAGGCAGTGCATTCCATACTTTAACCTCTCACTGGCTGAAAATGTTTTTCCTTGTCTCACTTCTGTTTCTTCTACCAATTACTTTTGGATCTGTGGCTCTCGCTTTCGATCCTTTAATGAGAGGGAACATTTTCTCCTTATTTAATCTCTCCAGACCTCTCCTGATGTTGAATTTTTCAAACAAATCTCCTCCCAGCCTTCTCTTCTCCAAGGAAGACAGTCTGAACTTCTCCAATATATTTTCTTAACTGACGTTCCTCATCCCTGAACCTTTCATGGGAATTTTCTTTCACGACATCTGCAACATTATCACATCCTTTGTGAAATATAAACCTTTTCTATTCCGCGTAGTCCCATTTGCCTGCATTTGGCTCATTTCCTATCCTTTTTCTCTTCCCATGTGCTTGTTCAAACGTCTTTTAAATGTTTTAATCATTCTCGCCTCTCCGACTTCCTCTGGCAGTTCATTCAATACCACTTTCTGCCCGAAAGAGGGATACCTCAGGTCCCTTTTGAATCTTTCCTCTTTCATTTTAAACCTCTACCCGCTAGGTTTGGACGAAACCACCCTGGGGAAAAGACCTTAGCTAGTCACCTAATCTATGCCCATTATGATTTTTTAAATCTTTAAAATGTCACCCTGCAGCCACTGAGCTTCCAAGGCAACTAACACTGCCTAACCAGCCTCTCCTTATAACTCAAACCCTCCAATCTCGGTGACATCTTTGTCATCCTTTTTACACTGTTTCCATTTGAATGCTATCCTTCCAATAGCAGGGGGATTGGAAACATGACCAATATCTTGGGGAGCTGTAACATAATGTCCCAATTCCCATACCCGATGAAGGCAAGTGCACCAAATGCTTTCTTCACCACCCTGTCTACACGTGACACCAGGTTCAATCCTCTATGTGCCTCCATCCCTTGGTCTCCCTGTTTGACAACACTCCCCATGGCCCCATAATTAATTGTGTAAGCCCTGGCCTGGTTTTTGTACCAAAATGCAACACCTCGCTATTATCTCAATACATAATGTAAATGTACTCTCAAATAGCCTTCTTCACTGACCATGAAACCGCCAATTTTGGTGTCATCTTCAAACTCACAAACTATACTTCCTATATTCTCATTCAATCTGTTTCTATGAATGACGAACAATGATGAACCTGGAAGCAATCCTTTCACTTGTCGCAGGCTTCCAGTCCGAACAACAACCCTCTACCACCACACTCTGTCTCCAACCATTAAGCCAATTTTGTATCCATTAACTTGCTCTCCCTGGATCCCATTTGATCTAACTTACTAACCAGATGTCCATGCAGGAAATTGTCAAAGGCCTTGCTAAAGTCCATGTAGACAATGTCTACCACTCTGCCCGCAGCTATCTTATTGGTCATGTCCTCAAAAAAATTTGGAAGACACATTTTCCCACTGACAAAGCCAGGTGGACTATCCCTAATCAATCCTTGTCTTTCCAAATGCATTTAGATCCTGTCTGCCAAAATCCCCTCCAAAAACTTACCACTATTAGACTCACCGGTCTATAATTCCCTGGGTACTCCTTGCAGACCTTATTAAATAACAGCTCAACATTAGATACACTCCAGTTTTCCAGCACATCACCGGTGGCTGTTGATGATACAAACATCTCCACATGGGGCGTCACTGTCTATTCCCAAGCTTCCCACAAATACTGGGATGGAGCTGATCAGGTCCTGGGGATTTATATATCTTCATGAGTTTAAAGAACAGATTACTGCACCTCTTTTTCTGTAATATGGACTCTTCTCAAGACATCAACATTATTTTCCCAAATTTCCTTCACTTCCATGTCCTTCTCAACCGTAAATACTGCGGCAAAATATTAGATTGGCAACTCATTCATATTCGGTTTTAAAATAAAATATGAAGAATTCTAAGAGTGAAACATTGGAGGTGATCCATGGGATATGATCCATGATCATGACTTTATGCTGAATTGTACATTGTCTTTTTCCACTGTCCCCTCAACCTTATGATACAATGATCACTCTTCCCTAAATGTCCTCTCACTGACACTTGATCCACTTGGATCTCCTCATTCCCAAGATCCAGTTACTGTCTCAGTTGATATTCTGACAATTAAAATCACCTAATGTTTGCATCTCTCTGTAAATTCCTTGCAGGTTTATTCCTGTACATCCTTCCCTCTAGTCGGTGACCGACAGACTGCACTGAGCAACCCGATTGCACCTTTTTGTTCTTTATCTTGAACCAAATCAATTCTGTCCTTGACACCTTTGAGACACCTTCTTTCTCCAGCTCTGCACCGATCTCCTTGATCAATCCCACGCCTCTCACCCTTTCCCCCCTTTCCTATCTTTCCTGAACACCTTGGATCCAGGAATATTTAACAACCAGTCCTGTGCTCATTTGAACCTCATATGTTAAAGCAACAACATCAGATTTCCACTTGGTAATCTGCGTCTGTAACTCCCCAATCTTATTCCCACCCTCCGTGCAGTCCCATACATGCACAATCAACCAGATTTAGATTTTATTGCTGGCTCTCTCTCACTCTGAACCTCCCTAAGAAGTTACTATTCCTTACTCTGATGCTAACAATTTTTTCCAGGATTCTGTGATCCTTGATGTTCCTCCCTTATATTACTTCCTGGTTCCCACGGCCCTTCAATATTAATTTAAACCCTCTCCAACAGCACCAGCAAATCACCCCAACAGGAGCTCAATTCCTGCTCTGTTCAGGAGCAACCCATCCATTCTGTAGAGGTCGCATCTCCCACCAAGTCATTCCCAAAGACCCAAGAATCTAAAGCCCTCCCTCCTGAACCAACTTTCCAGCCCCACATGCACCCGTCTTATCCTCCTGTTCCGATCCTCACTTGCATTGGTCAATGGAGTAATCCAAAAATTCCTATTTTTGAGTTCCTGTTGCGAATTGCCTCCCAAGCTCCTTAAAGTCTGACTGCAGGAGCACATCCCTTTTCTCCCTCTGTCACTGGGACCGATGTGGACCATGACCGCTGCCTATTCCCCCTCTCCCCTCAGGGTGCTCTGCAGCCACTCAGAGACATCCTTGACCCTGGCACCAGGGAGACAACACACCATCCTGGATTCCCATCTGCAAAGCAGAAACACCTATCGATTGCCCTCACTCTCGAATCTCCTCTCACTACCACTCTTCCAGTCTTCCTTGCGCCCTCCTGTACAGCTGCCCCCCACCTTGGTGCCAGAGACTTGGCTCTGGCTGCATTCCCCAGATGAACCATCATTCCCATCAGGGTTCCAAATAGAATGTTTGTTGCAGAGCGGGATGCACTCAGAGTATTCCTGTACTAGCTGCCTGGTCCTTTTGGACTGTCTGCTGCTGCCCCATTCCCTCTCTCCCTGCATACTCTAAAGCTGCAGAGTGACCACATCCAGAAACGTGCTCTCCACGGAGCTCTCAGCCTCACAGACTCTCCGCACTGACACCAGCTGCTGCTCAAGCTCCGAACCCCGGAGCTCCAACTGCTGTCACTGACCACACTTCCTACACTCATGGTATTCCAGGAGCTAGGAGGCATTCTGAAGTTCCCACAAGGAACAGGATGCACACTCTCTCCACTTTGCAAAGTTCTGATGACAAACAGCTCCAGCAGGACTCACAATCCAGAGCTTTCAGTGTTCTGGGGTTTTGCAGACTCTCTTCAAACGTCATCAGAATTAGGCCATTCGCCCCATCAACTCTGCTGTGCTCTTTGGTCATGTGTTTCTCAAGACCATTCTCCTGCCTTCTTCCCATTATGTTTGATCACCTTCCCAATCAAGAATCTATCATTTTCTGTACTAAATACACTCAATGACTTCACCTCCACAGCAATGAGTTCCACAGATTAACCACGCTCTGGCAGAAGAAATTCCTCCTCATCTCAGTCCGAATGAGTTATGCCTTAACTCTGTGGCTGTGCCCATTGGTCCGAGTTTCTCTTACTAGTGGAATCATCTTCTCCATGTCCCCTCTATCTAGGCCTCTCAGTGTTCTGTAAGTGTCAATGTGATCCTCCCATGTCCTTCTGAACTCCATCAAGTACACATCCAGATATCTCAACCGCTCCTCATCAGACCAGGCTGTCACCCCCAAGGTCATTCTTATAAACCTCCTCTGGATCTCCCCCAATGCAAGCACATCCCTCCTTAGATACAGGTCCCAAAACTGTTCACAATATTCCAAATGCAGTCTGACCAGAGTCTCATACAGCCTCAGCAGTACACACTGCTCTTGTATTCAAAGTCAGTTGAAATGAATGCTAATATTGCATTTATCTTCGTAATTGCCAACTGAACATACATGCTAACTTTAAGAGAAACCTGAAAGAGGACTCCTAAGCCACTTTGTGTTTCAGAATAGTCCAAATTTCCCCGTTTAGAAAACAGTTTGATCCTCTATTCTTCCAACCAAGTTGCATAACCTCACACATTCCCATATTGTATTTCATCTGCCACTCCTTTGCCAACTCACTGTGCCTTTCCAAGTCCTTCTGAAGCCTCCCTACTTCCTCAACTCTCCCTGTCCCTCACCTCATCTTTGTGTCATCAGCAAATTTAGGAACAATGCCCTCAGTTCCTTTTCCCAGATCGTTAATATATAATTGATTGTTACATGAATAGCTGTGGTCCCAACACAGCCCCTTGCTGAACTGCACGAGGCACCAGCTGCCATCTTGCAAAAGACCCATTTATTCCCAATCTCTATCCATGTCAGTACCGGCCGCCAAACCCCATGGGCTCTTATGGTATTTAGCAGCCTCCTGTGTGGCAACTTGTCAAAGGCCTTCTGGAAACCCAAACACATCATGTCCATTGGCTCTCCTTTGTCTAACTTGCTAATTAACTCCTCTTGTTACTTAGAATTCCAGCTTCTCCCTCTCAAAGTGCAGGTTGAATTCTATCATATTGTGGTCACTGCCCCCTCAGGGTTCACTCACCTTCAGTTCCCCAATCAGAGGTGCCTCATTACACATTAACAAATCCAGAATTACCTGTTTCCTAGTATTGTACCACAAGCTGTTCCAAAACTAGCATCTTACAGACATTCCATGAATTCTTTTCCTTGAGATCCATTCCCAAACTGATTTTCCCAGTCCACCTGCACATTGCAGTCCCCATGATTATTTTAATAATCCCTTTCTTACATGCCTTTTCTATCTCCTGATTTATTTTCTGATCCACATCCTGACGACTACGAGGAGGCTGGGTCATAACTCCCATCAGGGTTTTTGTTCCTTTGTGGTTTCTTAAGTTGACTCACTGCATTCTCTGCATTCCCACTCGATATTTCCTCTTGCTGCCGATATAATTTCAGTCCTTCCTGACAGGGTAAACCGTCTCCTCCCATGCCCCACCCTCACACCCCTCACACATCTACCTATCATTAGAAACATAGAAACATAGAAAATAGCTGCAGGAACAGGCCATTCAGCCCTTTGAGCCTGCACCACCGTTCAATATGATCATGGCTGATTATGTAATATCAGTTTCCCATTCCCACTCTCCCCCTATTCCCATAAAGCCCTTCATCCTCAAGGACCACGTCCCTCTTGATATATATCTAACAGACTGGCCCCACCAGCTTTCTGTGGTAGAGAATTCCACAGTTTCACAACATCTGAGTAACTTAACCTTTAATCTTAGACAGTGACTCCTGGTTCTGGACTTTCCTAATGTTGGGAACATTCTTCCAGCATCAACCCTGTCAAATCCCATTAGGATCTAATATGTTTCTGTGAGATTCCTCTCATTCTTCTAAATCCCAGTGAGTACAAGCCCATTCGATCCAGTCTTTCCTCATATGTCAGTCTCGCCGTCCCAGGAATCAGTCTGGTGAACCTTCGCTGGACTCCCTCAAGAGCAAGAATGTCCTTCCTCAGACTCGGAGACCAAAACTGCACACAATACTCAAGGTGAGGCCTCACTAAGGCCCTGTTTAATTCTGCAAGACATCCTTACTCCAATACACAAATCCTCTCACTGTGAAGGCCATCATGCCATTAGCTTTCCTCACTGCCTGCTGCACCTGTATGCACCCTTTCAATAACACCCAGCTCTCAGTGCACCTCACCTTTTCCTAAACTTACACCATTTATTCATAATCTGTTTACCACCAAAGTGGATCATCCCACATTTATCCACATTATGTTGTACTTGCCAAGCATATGTCCACTCAGTCACCCTGCAGCCTCTTAGCATCCTCCTCACAACATACGTTGTCACCCAGCTTCATGTCATCTGCAAGTTTGTAGGGATTGCATTCAATTCCTTTGTCGATATCATTTATGTATATTGTGAACAGCTGGGGTCCGAGCACTGAACCCTGCGGTACACCACTCATCACTGCCTGCCACTCTGAGAAGGACCCATTTATTCCAACTCTCTGCTTTCTATCTGGCAACGAGTTCTCTCTCCATGTCAATACATTACCTCCAATACCATGAGGTTTAATGAAACTCACTAATCTCTTGTATGGGACCTTGTCAAAAGCCTTTTGAAAGTTCAGATACACACAACATCCTTTGGGTCCTGAGGGAGGGTCACTCAATCCAAAACGCTAACTTCAGTTTCTCTCCACAGATGCTGCCAGACCTGCTGAACTTTTTCATCATTTTTTGTTTTTGTTTTCCACTGATTCAGCCTTGTCCACTCTCAACAGATCACATCCTCAAAACCTTCCAGAAGATGTGTCAGGCCTGATTTCCCTTTAGTAAATCCATACTGACTTGGACCAATCCTGTCACTGCTTTCCAAATGCTCAGTTACTGTATCTTTCATAACTGACTCCAGTGATTTCCTCATGTATAATTCCTCATTTTCACTCTCCCTCCTTTTATTAAAAAGTGGAGTTATATTGGATACTGGCCAGTCCATTGGAACTCTGTCAAAGTCTACAGAATGCTGCAAAATGTTCACTAAAGTGTCCACAATTTCTACACCCACTTTCTTAAGGACTCTGAGTTGCAGAGCATCAGACCCTGGGGAATTACAAATTTTGATACCGTCAGTCTCCACAATACCACATCCCAACTTATTAGGATTATCTTCAGTTCCTCCTTCACACTTGACCCGCTATCCCCTGGCATTTCCTTTCAATAGGATGTGCATCACTGGATATTTAGTTCCCAGCCCTGATCCCCTTCCAGCCATGTCCCTGCACTACAGGCTCATTTACCTTGTTTCATATACTCGATGCATCGAAGTACAACACCCTCAGTCATGCACTGACTGCCTCCTCATAGTTACCTCCGTCAGAAATCATAGAAACCGTACTGTGTTGAAGCAGGACATTCAGCCCAGCCTGACCCTCCAAAAAGTATCCCATCAACCCTACAATTCCCATAGATAATCCTCCTAACCTACACATCTTTTTGACAATGGGAAGAAACCCAAGTGGACACGGGGAGAATGTGTAAACTCCACACAGACAGTCAGTTGGAATTGAGTCTGTGTCTCCGGAGCTGTGAGACAGCAGTGCTAACCACTGATCCACCATTTCACCCTGCTAGGCATCAAGTTCAATTCCTGATCTTTTCCATACTCTCCATCCTATTACATGGTCTGGATGCTTTCATAAATTCTCATGAGCCCCTATCTTCATTATTTACCTCGGATTGTGTGGTACCACTTTGTCTACTTTATTCCAAATGGTTCGTGTGTTAAAAGACAAAGCTTTTACGTTTGTTCTTTTGTTGAGCTTCCCTGCACTTTTATGTTTCCTTCGTATAATATGACATTCACAATATTCTGTCCTTTCCTTTTATTTCCTGTAACAATCAATCCCATCGCTACCCAGTAATCCGACATTCTCCTTTGCCATCCATTTTCTCATTTTCCATCCAACTGTTCCAGTTATTTTCTCTTTGAATCATATTCAGACTGATATTAATCCCTGAACAAACATCACTCAAAATGTTCCTTAGTTCATTGTTGCTTGTGAGATCTTGTTGTGTACAATCTGGCTTCCACATTTCCTACATGACAACAGTGACCACATTTCAAACAAGTCTCACACTGTCTGCAAATGTCTTGGGGACAGCATGAATCTTTCTTTTCTTTGGATGAACAGGGAGTCTTTCAGATGTGAAAGATGCCGTTCCAATATTGCACAGGCTTCCTCCTGAACTACAGTTTCTGCTTTGTCCCTCTCTTTTGTTAAAATAGATGGAAAGTTTTCTTGAGGAACCATTGCTCCATCTTCCACCTCCGCACAAGTTCCCTTCCTGCTCTCGAATGGGCCTCATACATTCCTTCATTCTCTTCTTGTTCTTTCTGTGATTATAAACATCACTGGGATTTCCCTGACTTCATTTGTATACATTTCATCCTGTCAGATCTTTGCTTTCCTCAGGTCCTGGTTAATTTCACCCCTGCATTTTGTCTTTCAGAAAAGTTTTACCAAGTCACTGCCCAGTTTAGTAAAATGGTTTGTTCCCAAATGAAAACTTTTACACTTGCCCCATGGTTCTCCATTTCCATCCCTTCTCTCAATCTTACTGAGTTCTGATCACTGTCACTGAAATGCTCCCCCATTGAGAGCCCTTTCAGCTGCTCAAATTCATTCCTTAAACGATGGTCTAAAACTGTCCCTTCTCTTTTCACATCGCCTTCTCAGGGGCAATTAGGGATGGACAATAATGACCAGTGACACCCACATCCCAAGAAGCAATTTGAACAACGCCTGTTCTTTTATGAGGTTTGATAGGGGTTGGATACAGATGTTCAAAATGGATTGTTTTGCCAGTTCATGTTCAGAGAGTTGAAATCCCTTTGAATGGCAGAGATTAAAATTGTTTCTCTTGTCTTTCAGGCCGTGAAAACTCTCAGCCCAAGCTGACCCTGCTGCCCCCCTCCCCGGAGCAGGTCAATTCCAAGGGCACTGCCACCCTGGTCTGCCTTGCCAATCACTTCTATCCCGATGAGCTGGAGGTGCAGTGGAAGAAGGATGGTGCAGTCATTTCGGACGGGGTTCAGACAAGCAACTACCTGCGAGCTTCGGACAGCACCTACAGTGTCAGCAGCCTGCTGACCCTCTCTGGGTCTGACTGGGAGTCCAACGCTCGCTTCTCCTGTGCCCTCATCCACGTGACCCTCCCCTCTCCCCTCAGCAAGAGTATCAGGAGATCAGAATGTGTGTAGAGTGTTTGAGACAGTCCACAGAGGAGACACAACTTTAAATAGAACAGGGCTGAGCTGGCAGGGCAAAGATCATTGTCAGCACTGAATTTCAATTCTCTTCCTTCTTGGAACTGGCTCAGAGACACTTCTAAGTTTCCGCGTTAAGGCAGGTCATTGGGACAGTGTAAAGGACATTTAATTTGTATCTAATCCCGTACTACTCCTGTTCTGGGAGTGTTTGTTGGGGACAGCATTGACTTGTGATGTCAAGTAAAACTCCTCGATACTGAAGACTGTCAGCTGTACAAAATCAACGTGAACCTCAGAAGTCTCTGCTTCAGCAAACCAGATCTCCTTCCTGCTCAGCCGCCAGTTCCAATTTAAGGTTCTTTCACTGTTTAAAATGACAGGATTCTCTTTTTTTTGACAAAATCTCCACAAGTGTTTTCCTCAAGCTCCATTGTGGTTGTGAATTTGTGCAGCTTCCTCTGTCTGGGCTGTTAATTGCAGTCTGTTTTCTGTCAATGTCAATCTGGAAAATGGAATAAAGATGAAGACGATTCAGTCTCTGTCTCTGAGTGCTTTGTAGATAGACTGCTCCAGCCTCAGTTGATTGGCTACGTTTCAGCAAATGGGTGTCATGGTTGGCTGCTTGGATGGTCAATCAATGACACATCAGCTAAAGACTGGATTTGAGCCAATCTTCAATCATTTTCAAGAGATCCCTTCGATCTGGAATCTGTCAAGTTGACAAGATTCTAAATAGAACAGAAACTGAAATCTGCTGGGACCCAATCATTCCAATCTGACGCATTCCCTCTTCACTCTGTTGGTCCAGACCCAGCTGGTGGGATCGCACGATGCCCACTTTGCTGCTGCTGAGTCACATTTCAAATGAGCTGAGGCCAATCACAGACACTGGAGGGTTCAGTCATTACATTCATTTCTCCCACCCTAGCCTGTTCCTCACAGTGACAGCTCAAAGCTGACCTGAGTGACAACTTAGCTCAGAAAGAGGATCAGTCAGAATCTTCCATCATACATGATTGTCTGTCGGTGTGTGTCCCTGAGTGTGGGTGTGACTGCTACCCAGTACTGTCTGTAGGTGTGTGTCCCTGAGTGTAGGTGTTACTGCTACCCTGTACTGTCTGTCGGTGTGTGTCTCTGAGTGTGGGTGTGACTGCTACCCAGTACTGTCTGTAGGTGTGTGTCCCTGAGTGTGGGTGTTACTGCTACCCAGTACTGTCTGTAGGTTGTGTGTCCCTGAGTGTGGGTGTTACTGCTACCCAGTACTGTTTGTAGGTGTGTGTCTATGAGTGTGGGTGTGACTGCTACCCAGTACTGTCTGTAGGTGTGTGTCCCTGAGTGTGGGTGTTACTGCTACCCAGTACTGTCTGTAGGTTGTATGTACCTGAGTGTGGGCGTTACTGCTACCCAGTACTGTCTGTAGGTGTGTGTCCCTGAGTGTGGGTGTGACTGCAACCCGTACTTTCTGTAGGTGTGTGTCCCTGAGTGTGGGCGTGACTGCTACCCAGTACTGTCTGTAGGTGTGTGTCTCTGAGTGTGGGTGTGACTGTTACCCAGTACTGTCTGTAGGTGTGTGTCTCTGAGTGTGGGTGTGACTGCTACCCAGTACTGTCTGTACATGTGTGTCCCTGAGTGTGGGTGTGACTGCTGCCCAGTACTGTCTGCAGATGTGTGTCCCTGACTGTGGGTGTGACTGGGACCCAGTACTGTCTGTAGGTGTGTGTCCCTGAGTGTGGGTGTGACTGCTACCCAGTACTGTCTGTAGGTGTGTGTCCCTGAGTGTGGGTGTGACTGCTACCCAGTACTGTCTGTAGGTGTGTGTCCCTGAGTGTGGGTGTGACTGTTACCCAGTACTGTCTGTAGGTGTGTGTCCCTGAGTGTGGGTGTGACTGCTACCCAGTACTGACTGTAGGTGTGTGTCCCTGAGTGTGGGTGTGACTGCTACCCAGTACTGTCTGTCAGTGTGTGTCCCTGAGTGTGGGTGTGACTGTTACCCAGTTAATGTCTGTGGATTTGTGTCTCAGCTTTCCTGCATTTCATAGAGTCTCAGAATCATAGAGATGGACAGCACGGAAACAGACCCTTCGGTCCAACTCGCCCATATCGACCAGATGTATGAAACTAATCTTTACCTATTTGCCAGCACTCGGCCCATATCCCTCCAAACCCTTCCTATTCATACACCCATCCAACTGTCCTTTAAATGTTGGACCTGTACCCACCTGCACCACTTCCTCTGGCAGCTCATTCCATACACGCACCACCCTCTGTTTGAAAAAGTTACCACGTTAGCTAAACTCCGGTCTTCCAGCACCTCACCTGTGACCATCGATGTTATAAATATTTCAGCAAGTGGCCCAGTAATCACTTCCCTAGCTTCCCACTGAGTTCTGGGGTGCACCTGATCAGGTCTCAGTGATTTATCTATTTTTATGCATTTTAAGACATACTGCACTTCCTCCTCTATAATATGGACATTTTTCAAGATGTCACCATCTATTTTCCCAAATTCTCTATCTGCTGTGTCTTTCTCCACAGTAAACACTGATATAAAGTACTAGTTTCGTGTCTGCCCAATCTCCTGCAGTTCCACACATGGGCTGCCTTGCTGAAATTTGAGGGGCCCTATTCTATTAATTATTACTCTTTTATCCTTAATGCATTTATAAACTCCCTTTGGATTCTCCTGAGTCCAATTAAGCAAAGCTATCTCATGTTCCCTTTTTGCCATCCTGATTTCCCTCTTAAGGAGGAGGAGTTAGCAATTCTGGAAAGCGTGAAAATATTTAAGTTCCCTAGACCGGATGGGATTTATCCAAGGATTTTCTGGGAAGCCAGGGAGGAGATTTCCGAGGCTTTGGCTTTGATCTTTATGTCATCATTGTTGAGAGGAACAGTGCCAGAATACTGGAGGATAGCAAATGTAGTCCCCTTGTTCATGAAGGGGAGTAAAGACAAACCTAGTAATTATAGACCAGTGAGCCTTACTTCGGTTGTGGGCAGAGTGTTGCAAAAGGTTAGAAGAGATAGGATTTATAATCATCTAGAAAGGAATAAGTTAATTAGGGACAGTCAACACGGTAGCTCCGGCCTCACAAACTTTATTGCGTTCGTTGAGAAGGTGACCGAACAGGTGCATGAGGATAAAGTGGTTGATGTGGTGAATATGCACTTCAGTCAGGCATTTGATAAGGTTCTGCACAAAATGCCAAGGCATGGGATTAAGGGTAATTTAGCAGTTTGGATCAGAAGTTGGCTAGCTGAAAGAAGACAGAGCGTGGTTTTTGATAGATAATGTTCATCCTGGAGTTCAGTTACTCGCGGTGTACTGCAAGCATCTCTTTTGGGGTCACTGCTGTTTGCAATTTTTATAAATGACCTGAATGAGGGCATCGAAAGATGGGTTAGTAAATTTGCAGATGACACTGAGGTTTGTGGAGTTGTGTACAGTGCTGAAGGATATTACAGGTTACACAGGGACATGGATAAGCTGCAGATTTGGGCTGAGAGGTGGCAAATGCAGAGATGAATGCAGGAAAGTGTGAGGTGATTCACTTTGGAAGGAGCAACAGGACTAAAGAGCACTGGGGTAATGGTAAGATTCTTAGTAGTGTAGATGAGCAGAGAGATCTCGGTATTCATGTACACAGATCTTTGAAAGTTTGATAGGAGAAAGTGAGGACTGCAGATGCAGGAGATCAGAGCTGAAAATGTGTTGATGGAAAAGTGAAGCAGGTCAGGCAGCATCCAAGGAGCAGGAGAATCGACGTTTCGGGCATGAGCCCTTCTTCATTCCTGAAACGTCGATTATCCTGCTCCTTGGATGCTGCCTGAACTGCTGCGCTTTTCCAGCAACACATTTTCTACCCAGTTTGATAGGGTGGTGAACAAGGCTTATGGTGGGTCAATTTTTATTGATAGAGAGATTGGGCTTAGGAGTCATGAGGTCATGCTGCAGCTGTACAAAACTCTGGCTTGGCAGCAATTGGAGTATTGCATACAGTTGTGGTCTTACACCCACTCTTTCTCTTGAGTTCTTCCTGACAAATTGATTAGATTAGTAACAGCGTGGAAAGAGGACCTTCAGGCCAACGAGTCCACACCGACGTGCCGAAGCATAACCCACCCAGGCCCATTCCCCTACATTTACCCCTACACCTAACACTACGGGTAATTTAGCATGGCCAATTCACCGAAACTGCACATTTTTGGATTGTGGGAGGAAACCGGAGCACCCGGAGGAAACCCACGCAGACAAGGGGAGAATGTGCCAACTCCACACAGAGAGTCGCCTGAGGTGAGAATTGAACCCAGGTCTCTGGCGCAGTGAGGCAACAGTGCTAACCACTGTGCCACCGTGCCGCCCGTAAAGTTGCAGTTTGGTGACACACTTTGGTAGCTGTTTGTTCGGTCTTTGTGTCATTCATTTTGTACCTGATCCTTAGGGGGCTCAACCTTGCAATTTGAAAATGCAGGTTCACCCATGTCATGGCCGAGGCTCTAGTCTTTCAAAGAGATGAATTTAAGCCTCCCCAGTTTAATCATTTGAATTGTACTTCATTTATTTTGATTTCTGCTGGGATGGGGCAAGCTTTGATTTGCCTGCTATTTGTTGTCCTTCCCTAATTGTCTTGGAGAGGGTGGTGGTGAGCAATGTCATATCTAGAACACAGAACATAGACCATGACAGCGCAGTACAGGCCCTTTAACCCTCGATGTTGCACCGTCCTATGGAACCAATCTGAAGCTCATCTATCCTACACTATTCCATTTTCACCGATACGTTTACCCTGTGACCATTTAAATGTCCTTAATGTTGGCGAGTCTGCTACTGTTGCAGGCTGTGCATTCCATGCCCCGACTAGTCTCTGAGTAAAGAAACTACTTCTGACATCTCTCCTGTACCTATCACCCCTCAATTGAAACCTATATCCCCTCAGCATCTGAGGAAAAAAGGCTCTCACTGTCCACCCTATCTAACCTTGTGATTATCTTAGCTTTGGAGAGGGTGCAGAGAAGATTTACGAGGATGTTGCCTGGAATGGAGAATAGGTCGTACGAGGATGGATTGAGAGTTCTCGGGCTTTTCTCGTTGGAACGGCGAAGGATGAGAGTTGACTTGATAGAGGTTTATAAGATAATCAGAGGAATAGATAGAGTAGACAGTCAGAAACTTTTCTCCCGGGTACAACAGAGTGTTGCAAGGGGACATAAATTTAAGGTGAAGGGTTGAAGGTATAGGGGAGATGTCAGGGGTGGGTTCATTACCGAGAGAGTGGTGGGGGCATGGAATGCGCTGCCCGTGGGAGTGGCAGAGTCAGAATCATTGGTGACCTTTAAGCGGCATTTGGATAGGTACATGGATGGGTGCTTAATCTAGGATAGATGTTCGGCACAACATCGTGGGCCGAAGGGCCTGTTCTGTGCTGTATTGTTCTATGTTCTATGTTCTGTTCTATGAAGGGGCAGTACCCATCCTGAATACCTGTGCCTGATGGTGTACGATGAATGGGGAAGAGCCTGTGTCCATCTCACACACAGATGCATCCATCAAAACCACTGCTATCAGCCCCGTCCAGTGGAGAACGAACTGAAGGGGTTCATGGGGTGACTCTGTGATGGAAGGCTATCAAAACCCTGGAGTGGAAGAATGGGTTCTCTGGTAGTGCATCTGAACATAATGGAGTGAGCTCACTCAGGGAGTGTTCAGAGCAGATTGGCTCATTGCTGATGGACTGGTAGTGGGTCTTTACACAGTTGAGGAGGAGAATGTGTCCCTTCAGAATGACAGAACTCTGAGGAGTTGCTCCGAGGGATCCAGATGTCTATCTCTTCCCTGGAATAGCAGGTGAAAAACTGCTGCATTGCTCAGGCTCCTTGATGCTACACACCATCAAAGAGGCCTTGATGTCAAGGGCTGTCACTCTGCCCTCACCTCACTCGCATGGTCAGGGAGAGCTCAGTCCAGTGACTCACATTTATCTGAATGAATTCCACTTGTTACTGATCAGCCCATCTGACCCTCCAGCCCATCTATATCCTCATGTCGTCTTGTACTGCTTCGGGACACCCCCATTCGGGAAGGTCAATAAATGGAAAGCACTAAAACTTTAATTGAGATACTGAAGACAATTACTGGTTTGATAGTGGAATAGACATCTTTCATTTGTAAATGGGATCAACATTTCTTTATTGAGTTAAAGTGACTCAGACTAAACACATCTGTAGTGAATGGATAAATCTACAACAACCTCCACACAGGGTGTTTGGATTGGAGGCTGAGTTGTAAGTATTGGTGACACATCAGGGAGGTGCAGAGACACCTGGAGACTTTGTTCCAGAAGGAACTTATAAGCCTCAGGTCCAGGCAGTCCAATTCCATATGTAGGAAGGGGCAGGAGGGTATGACTATGAAGATGGCAGGTAAAGATTTGGAGAGCACTGTCGGACAGGAAAACCCCTCACTTTTGCTGTAGTTGTGGGTATGCACACTGAGCTGGGAAGTTGATTTGTAGACATTTTGTCCTCTGTCTAGGTGACATCTTCAGAGCTTTGGAGCTTCCTGTGAAGCGATGTTGTGCTGTGTTTTCTGGAATTTATTTGGTTCCTTTCCTGCTGTTTCCAGTTACTGGTTCCTGATGTTCGTTGCAGTGGTCTGTATACTGGGTCGAGATCAATGTGTTTATTGGTGGAGCCCATGGATTAGTGTCACGCCTCTCGGAATTCTCTGGCTGCCCTCTGTTGAGCTTGTCCTATGATCATACTGTTGGCCTAATCGAATTTGTGGTCCTTGTCATCTGTGTGTATAGCTACTTGGGGCAGCTGCTCATGGGGTTTAGTGGTCCGTTGGTGCTCATGGATGTGGATGCCTAGTTGTCTGCCTGTCTGTCCGAGGTGTTTCGTGCAAACGTTGCATGGATTCTTGTAAATTACGTCTGTCTTTCACACGGTGGGTTTTGGGCCTTTTGTTCTTGTGAGTTGTTGTCTGAGTGTGGCTGTCAGTTTTTGGGCAGTTTATGAGTGGTTGGAGAAGTCTACCTGTCAATTCTGTGATGTTTTTATATAAGGTAGTGTGGGTAGTGAGTTAGGTTGTGGCATGTCCTCATCGCGTTGTTTGTCTGTTAGGCATCTGTGGATGAAGTTGCGGGAATATCCGTTCTTGGCAAAGTCTTTGTAGAAGTGTTCTTGTCTTTGCAGGTCGGGAGTGCTGCAGTTTGTTGTAGCCCTTTAGAACAGGTTCCTAATGCAGCTTCTGCTGTGTATGGGGAGGGATCCGGCAGAGAGAAAGAGGCAGTGCAGCCATTGTGCAGCATCCATTGTCGAGTTGTCCCATTTCCAATCCCACTGCAATGTCATTGTCTGCCCTGACACCGAGCAGATTCTCCCATCACAAGAGGCTCCATGGCCCTGAGGACTGTGAGAGTGAGCCCTGTCCATTCAGCTCGATCATCAAGCTCCAGCCTTCCTGATGTGGTGACAGCCAAGAGAACCCTTCCCATGGGAGATTCCACACACACACCCTGCCTCCCTGCAGGGAAAGATGATTCCATGGCCCTGCTTTCTCTCCAAACTGATCCAAATTCAAAAGTTGCTGAAAAAAAGGGACATTTTGTCAAAACTTGTCTTGCACACAACAAGACAATTTGTAAGATACAGCGCAGCAAAACTCTGGAGATCCCAGCGGGTCAGGCAGTATCCATGGAGAGAAAGCAAGGCAAAATGAAATGTTTTCACAAGAAGGATCTTGTCTCACTCAAGTACTATATTCTCAAATGACTATTTGATCCTGATTTCCTCTTTTGCTTCAGGCTTGTTGAAATTCTAAGAAGTAATTCTGTCTTTTTTTTAATGGAACACTATGTTTATCATCATTCATCATTAAGTTACAATAACTGCATCAAAATATTTTTCCCGATACCTTTTCTGTACCTGGCACATGACTGGAGAATAAGTCATTTTTCCTTTCAGTTTGTCTGCACTGATAGTAAATCTACATTTACTGTGTTTATTTGTTGAAGAATTTTTGAACATCAGAATTCCCTCCCTCCACTTTTGAGATCATGTTCTGGCCTTCACAGAATCATCGAATCGAGGAATCCCTACAGGGTGAAAGCAGGCCACACAGCCCAGCAAGCTCGTATTGACCCTTGAAGACCATCCCACCCAGACCAATACGTCCCCTACCTTATCCCTGTAACCATGCATTTTCCATTGCATTTTCCAGTTGCGAGCCTGCACATCTCTTGTGACCCTTGATCCCCTGTCCCTGTTCCATTCTGTATTGTCCCTCAAAGCAGCCCCTAACTGCACACTATTCGAGCTATGACCTAACCATTCTTCAGGACAGCTGCCATGGTCACTCTCCCCTCCATCTCCTCACTCTCAATATTCAATCCAAAATCACATTGACCTTTATTTCTGATATTGTTTCCAATTTAAAGGAGATATGTCACTCGACATCCTGTCTTGCGTGCTGCAGTGTTGTTTATAATATAAACGGCTCTTCAACCTTTATCATTCTCAGAGGAGTTACAATTGAGAAAACCCCTTCCAGCTCTCAGTGGAGAAATTCAGTTATTCCCGTTTCCCTGCTCTATTCCAACAGCTTCCCTTTCTGTTTGACTGTGTTTCTGGTGTGTTCAACAATATCTGACACTTACCTGCCTAATGCTCTTACACCCACTGATACTTGTTGAGTTCTCCCAGATAAATTGCTGCTCTTTGCAGTTTGGTGACCCACTTTGATCGTCGTTTGTTCGGTCTTAGAGTGTAATTCATTTTGTGCCTGATCCCAGTGTTAATCCGAAGGACACTCCACCTTTCAGTCTGACAGACCATGTTCATCAATGTCATGGCTCTACTTGAAAATCCGAGGCTCCAGTTTTTCAAAGAGATGAATTCAAGCCTCACCATTTTGATCATTTATTTTGATTTCTCCTGGTATGGACGGGCACAAAAGTGGCTGCTATTTGTTGCCCTTTCCTAATTTTCCTAGAGAGGGCGGAGGTGAGCCATGCAATATCTGGGAAGGAAGGCGCTGGGATCTGAACAAAAAAGCCATGAAACTCAATGTCATGTTCATGAATGTAGTTTGGACAAGGGAACCCAGTTACCACCCGGTCTGTGACTCCAGTCCCACAGTGACGCGATTCAAACTTAACAGCCCCATAATCTGGCTCAGAGCTCAGCCCGAGGAACTAGAGATGGGCAATAAATTTGAGGCTTAATTTACAATAGTTTATAAAATAGTTCATTTTTAAAAAAAAGAAAATTAAAATATTTAAATCTATGTTAACCTGAGTGTACAAGGCATATTTTCAAAATTTGCTGATGGGATGATACTTGGATGTATTACAGCTGATGAAGAAGATGGTGTCAAACTTCAAAAAGGATGTAGAAAAGTTAATGGAATGAGCAGATGGCTGTAGAAACAATTTAATGGAAAGTGATGTCACTGATTCATTTTGGAAGGAAAACGTGGAAAGACAAAACAAACTAAAGGGTACAAGTATGGCTGGGTGTAGGGGCAGTTGGACCTGGATGTTCATGAGCACCAATCATTGAAGGTGGCAGGATAGGCAGCTGTTCTCATGAGAGAGCAGCTGATTAAAGCAGATGCCATATCAACATGAACATAGGATACAGTGTGGATGTGAAAAGAATGCTTTATTTTCAGGGAGAATATCAAATTAAAACAAGTTCCCTCATAGAAGACCGAGATAAGCAGGTTTTTTTTAAATTCTTGCATAAGGTCATAGGTCTTTGGAATTTTCTTCAAACATAGAAATGAAACTTCTGAATGCTTGTTGTGAAGAAGTAGATAGATTCTCGAAAGCAATGGCTATTAGAGTAAGGCACGAATGTGGAATAATCAGGTCAGCCATGGGGAGCAGGCTCAAGAGGATGAATCTCCTTCATCTGCCCCTAATTCATATGATCATGTGTCCAGTTCCACCGTTGAAAGATTAGCGCCATGAAAGCTGTGGTTTTCAATAAAGCAGCTGAAGAAGCTGCTGGTTTGTGTGGGCGCGAATGGAAGGGGACTTTACCCATAATCCTCAGCAGCCGTGCAAGCGCTCTCTCGCCACTAGAGGGCAGCTGCTTCACTGTCCCTGATCAGTAAAACATAAAGTGGGGCCCTGCTTGGAGCGAACAGGCTCAATCTGTACAGACCCATAGAGAGCCAGTGCAGCTTTAGAAGGAGGGTGCTGAGGGCACCATAATGAAAATATCCCCTGTGATAAGAAAAGTACTTTTGTTTGTCTTCACAGTGTGCTGATTTTTTCATTCTGTGAAACATGTAGACAATGTCAATACTGAGTGGCACAAAGTATATTTCCTCCTCTAACGCCTTTCCAAAACACTCTCTCCATCTTGCTTTACTCCTTATTGACTGTTCTACAATTGTCCCTGTTCCCTCACTCCGTCCCGGTCCCAGAGGGATTGATGGCCAGAGTTCATGACCCCGCCCTGTGTGAAGGTTGGTGTGAAGTGAGGCCAGTGTGTTGGAGCTTGGGCTCCTGCCTCAGGCCCAGGTGTAGGGGCCTGTTCAACAATCTGCACATTGTCCTTTTTCTCTTTCTGACTCTATTGGAGTTTTCAAGCTGCAGTAACTACCTGGCAACAAGGTGTCTTGTCTAAAACACGGTGGCACAGTAGTTAGCACTGCTGACTCACAGCACCAGAGACCCGTGTTCAATTCCTGCCTCAGGTGACTGACTGTGTGGAGTTTGCACATTCTCCCTGTGTCTGCGTGGGTTTCCTCTGGGTGCTCTGGTTTCCTCCCACAGTCCAAAGATGTGCAGGTCAGGTGAATTGGCCATGCTAAATTGCCTGTAGTGTTACGTAAGGGGTAAATGTAGGGGTATGGGTGGGTTGTGCTTCGGCGGGTCAGTGTGGACCTGTTGGGCCGAAGGGCCTGTTGCCACACTGTAAGTAACCTAATCTAATCTCTGCTGTTGATTTATTCTCCCTCAGGAGCCAGCTCTGTATTCAGTGCCTGTTATCATTTTGTTCGAGTTCATATGTCAGCTGCTGCTTCCTTGCCATGGAATTGGAAAAAAAAGTCATCAATGCCTCTTGAGATTTAAATCATTTAACATTCCAATGATGTGAATGCATCAGTGTTGTTTATGGCAGGGAGCATTTAACATCATGGTTCTAGGTTTTAATCGATCTTCTCTTGTGATAATACAGTTTGCAATGCTTCTCTCCCCTTATCTGTTATTCAGATGCTTGCAAACCTGTCATGATGAGGCCAGTGCGTCTTCAACACCGTGTGACGGAGTGGATGGGTGTTTGATTTCTCATCTCATTATCGTCCAGTTTCCAAAGAAAATGATGTAGTCTTTGAAATGAGATTATCCATAATGTGTTTGGATTTTATTTTTGCAATGCCAATTTTCATAAACAATATCCTGTTCCATTTTTTAGTTATGTTTGTCAATGAATGTTCCCTGAGACACTGAGAGTATATACAATACGCCATTTGCCTGTGACCCAGTTGTTGGCTGAAGCCTCTGGTTGTTCGGTGAGTCCAAGTCATTGTCTTGCTCTCTATAGTTATACCATCAACTTGGTTTCTCAGTGTGAGCCAGGAGACCACTGCGTGGTGACTTCCTGTTCCACTGTCGGGTTAAAGGCAAGTGGGAACTGTCGAGGTTAATCCCGTCATGAACACCAGAACATTGTGCTCAGCTGGAACTACATCCACTGACTAATTTCTCTGTGCACCATCGCAGTAAAACCAAATCTCTCCCTTTGCCAGCAAAAAGAGAAAGTGTCCATCAGATTCCCTGGTGTGTGACGGTTTAGCCCAATAGGAGCAGCACTGGCAGATCATGCTGTATCAGTCTAGACAGAATCCTGGGCAATCTCAAATGAAAATGTGATCTTCAATGGATCTGCTGCTCCAGGAAATATGCAATTGGAATCCTTGTAACTGAATCACCTCATCAAACCGAAATACAACTGAGAAAATATCAGCCAAATCAATTTCCCAAGTTCACAACACAACAAGAAAGTGGGGAACAGACAGATACTGTCCCCTGTCGTTAGGAAGCATCGCGTTTCCTATCCCCTCTTGCTCTGTGGGTTTCAATTTTTACCATCCTTTCTGTGTGAGAATATTACTGTTCCTGTCTCCACTCTCTTGGGGACAGGATGGGGGTGTCACATCCACCCAGTTTGTTCGTTCCACTTACTCTTCTGAAACTAGGAATCCCTGCTTCACTGTGTGTGTGAGCCATGTGTGAAAGCCCTGCACAGCTCACCCTTCATCTCAATCAGATCACAGGGGTCGAAGGTTGGTCAGTACTGTCTGGACACAGAGCAATAACACCGACTGACTGGAGATAACCCAGATCAAGTCCCAGTGAGACTGCTATTGACCTTCACCCTCAAAGCTCACTGAGGAGGTGGTCATTCGTCACAGTGTTGTCACAAAATAAGTTCTCCAAGAGATTCATGATCCATTCTCGATTTGACACAAGTGTATGGTGTTGCTGGATGACAGGTGGGAAGGCTTGGAGGCAAAACATAAAAGGAGAGAGAAGTATATTTCTATTATGCCGTTTTTGAGCTTAGGATGTTGGAAAATGTTTTAGAGCCAACTGAATATTTCCGAAGTCTAGGCATTGTTGTGATGTGGAAATTGTGACAGCCTGGGCAAGACAGACCATATGGCAGCACCACCCAGAGACTGGAGGCTGATACTGCAGGCAGGGGACAAACCAGTTCTGCTGTGAGGGAAGGACACTGGAGCACACACGGACATGAGAAATTGAAGCAGGAGTAGGACTCCAATAACTGTCCATCCTTTCTTAAATACAGGGATCAAAATTGCACACAATAATTCAAATGCAGGCTCACTAACACCCTGTAAAGTTTCACCAAGATTTCTTGACTTTTAAATTCCAACCCCAGACAACAAAGGTGAAAAATCCATTTGCCTTCTCAATTCCTTGCTGCACCTGCACTAACTTTCAGTGTCCCATGCAGAGTACTACCCCAATCACTCTGTACTGCACTTTGTTGGAATCTCTCACTATATAAATACTAGTCAGCCTTTCGATTATTCCGAACACTTCGATTATTCTCACACTTTCTGACATTAAATTCGGTCCACTGTGTATGAGCGTTTCATTTCCAATTTGGCCCCCTCTTTGTGATTGACTGTCTCAATGCATCTATCTGTTGCTTTTCCATTCCCATTTGTTGATGGCCCTGACCCTTGATTATCTAATCATTTCGTGCTGGTTCCATTGAACGTAGAAAGACAGGAGGTTGGAAGAGCACAGCAACCCAGGCAGCATCAGGCGGTGACGAAGTTGACGTTTTGGATGTAACCCTTCTTCAGGAATAGGGGTGGGTGTAAGGAGAGCTGCAGATAAAGGGGGTGACGGGGGAATGGTGGAGAACAGGGATAGATAAAGACAGGCAGATGACACGACCTGGTTCATCAATGGAAGGAATGAATTCTTTTGGTGGCAGAGAGGAGTGAAAGAGATGGGAGGGGCTGAGGAGGCAGTCAGGGGATGGCAAGGGAGGGTATTTGAAATTGGAGAACACAGTGTTGAATCCTCTGGGCTGTAGGCTGCTCAGGTGGAAGATGAGGTATTGTTCCTCCAATTTGCGGTTTGGTTCATTGTGGGAATGGAGGAGGCCAAGGATGGTCATGTTGGAAAGGGAGTTAGAAGGGGAATTAAAATGAGTGGTGACTGGGATCTCTGGTCGGCCCCTACAGTCCCAGCTGAGATGCATGACCAACCGCTGCCTAACTTTATGTTTGGTCTTCCCAATGTAGAGAAGAACACATCGGGGGCACTTGATGCAGTAAACTAGGTTGGAGGAGGGGCAGGTGAACCTCTGTCTCATCTGGAAGGACTGTTTGGGGCCCTGGATGGAGGGGAGGTGTTGGTGTACCAGCAGGCTTTGCATCGTTTCCGTTTGCAGGAGAAGGTTCCTTGTGGATCAGGAAAGATGGTGGAGAGAGTGGCACAAACCAAGAATTGTCAAAGGGAACAGTCCTTGTGGAAGGCAGACAGGGGTAGCGTGAGGAAAACATTTTTGGTGGTGGGGTCTTGTTGGGGTTGGCGGAATAGGGTGATGTGTTTGATACAGAGATTGGTTTGGATGATAGGTGAGGACAATGGGGACTCTGTCTTTCTTCTGTTTGGAGGGGGGTGGGTTTAGAGCAGTGGAACAGGAAACGGAGGGGGTGCGATGGATGACAGAGGGAGCAAAAGCACGTTGTTCGAAATAGGTGGGCATCTGGAATACTCGGGAGTGGAATGTCTGCTCATCCAAGCAGACAGAGCAGAGGAGGAGGAATTGGAAGAGTGGGATGGAGTTCTTGCAGGAGACTGGGTGGGAGAAAGTATAGTCCGGGTAATAATGGGAGTCTGTGAGTTTGCAGTAAATGTCGATCTGAACACTGTCACCGAAGATGGGAATGGAGAGGTCAATAAAGGCGAGGGAGGTGTTCAAGGTGGACCAAGTGAATTTGAGGGTGGGGTGGAAGTTGTGGGCGAAGAAGATGAACTGCTCCAGTCCAGCCTGGGTGCAGGTCACTGCACCAATGCAGTCATCAATGTAATGGTAGAAAAGCTGGGGCACAGTGCCTGTCTAGGCACTGAAGAGGAACTGTTCAACATAGCCAATAAAGGGGCAGGGGTAGCTGGGGGCCATCCAGGTACTCATAGCCACCCCCTTCGATTTAGAGGAACTGGGAGAAGTTAAAGGAAAAGTTGTTGAGGTTGAGGACCAGTTCGGCCAGATGGAGGAGGGTATTGGTGGAGGGGGAGTGGATGGATCTGTTGGAGAGAAAAAAGCAGAGGGCCAGGAGGCTGATCTTATTGGGTATGGACGTATATAAGGACTGTCCATAGTGAAGGTAAAGAGCTGGGGGCCTGGGGACTGGAAGTTACTGAAGAGATGGAGGGCATGGTTGGTGTAGCTGAAGTAGGTGGAAAGTGCCTGAACCAAGGAGGAGAGGATGGAGTTGAGGTAGGATGAGAGGGGTTCGGTGGGGCAGGCACATGTTGAGATGATTGATCGGCCGGGGTAGTTGGGCTTGTGGATCTTGGGGAGCAGGTAGACTGGGCATTGCAGGGCTGGGGGTCTATGAGTTTGGCGGCAGTGGAGGGGAGATCACTGGAGGCATTGGGGTCACTGACAGTGCGAGTGATTTTGGCCTGATGTGTCTCGGTGGTGTCAGGGGCAAGGGGGAGGTAAAACGTGTGTCAGAGAGTTGGGGTTCGGCCTCTGCGACATAGAGGTCCATTCGCCAGAGTACCACCACCCCACCTTTGTCAGCGGGTTTGATGGTAAACAGGGTGTTGGTACTGAGAGAGTGGACTGCTGCACGTTTGGTGGGGCGTTGGTTGGACAGGATGAGGGGGGGTGGAGAAATTGAGGTGGCTGATGTCACATCAGTGGTCAGCAATGAAGAGCTCTAGGGAGTGTACACATCTGGTGGTTGGGGAGTGATCAAGTGGAGGAGGAAGGGTGGATGTGGGAGAAGGGGTCCTCAGAGGGAGGTTGGGAGCTTTTATTAAAGAAGAAGACACGGAGGTAGAGGCGGCGGAGGAAGAATTCCACGTCCTGGTGGGTGCGGGATTTTTTGAGGTGGCAAACGAGTGTCAACCCTTTCCTTAGAATGGACCTTTTGGCCTCAGATGGTTTGACGTCGTGGGGGGATAATAGATATGGGGCAAGGCACGGGGTGGGGGACGAGGTTTTCAGGGGTGTCCACGATGGCTGAAGGAGGGGAGCGGGCAAGGGTGATGGGAATGGGAGAGGATGGGTCTGGGAGAGAAAGGAGATTGGGGCGGAAGTGGTTAGTGGAGTGAGGTGGGGGAGTGGGAAGGTGGGGATGAGGTGAAGAGGAAGAAGTGGAGGCATAGAGTGCACTGTGGGGGTGTATGGGTGAGGAGAGAGAGTGAGTGTGCTGGCTGGCTGCAGATAGGCAGTAGGACACAGGGGTGACTCTGGGAAATGTAGACTAAGCCTTGGTTGCAGAGTGGGTGAGGCCAGAAGTGGAGGCAGAGGATGGACCGAAGTCAAGGCCAGTATGATTGTTTTGACCCAGGTTAAATTCCAGCCTCAGGCAACTGTCTGTATGGAGTTTGCACATTCTCCCCACGTCTGCGTAGGTTTCCTCTGGGTGCTCTGGTTTCCACCCACAATCTAAAGACGTGTAGGTTAGGTGAATTGGCCATGATAAGTTACCCATAGTGATCAGGGATGTGTAGGTTATGTTCATTAGTCAGTGGAATAAGATAGGGGATTGGGTCTTGGGTAGGTTACTCTTCCAAGGGTCAGTGTGGACATGTTGGGCCAAATGGCCTGTTTTCTCACAGTAGGGATTTTATGACAGTCCATTGCAGATTCCCACCACCTGTTGAGTGTAAACTTTCTTCACCAAATCTCATTTGCGGTGTCCACAATGAAACCTTTCAAACCATTAATTTTGTCTAGTGTCGTTTAGCCCTTGAGCTCCTTGTTCAATAAATGTTTTATTCTTTTTGATAAAATATGAGTTCTCTGACAGGGACAGTTAACTTTGTCCAATCAGGGAATCCTGGATGATAGATAAAAAGGGATTTGTCAGAAGGACTGATACTCTGGGACCTGACTCTGAATAACAACCTGCCAACCAACCCCCTCCTTCTGTCACCCTCAATCTCCCCATGCTTACTCTTGATGCCCCTTTGATCCAGCCTGTGATGCCTTTGGGAGAGGTTTGCCTTCCCTCCATCATCCAGGAACGTGGTCATCATCACACTTTTCACCTGAGGGTCATCACAGCTGGGGCAAGGGGAGAGAAGGTGGCACCGTCATGATGGTCATACCTGTCATAAATCCACTGCAACCTCTCTTGAGGTTGCAAGAATTAAACCTCCCTCCCTCACTCAGACAGCTCCCCTCCCTGGACGTTAATATTGCTGCACCTAGTTTTGGGTTAATAAACCACTGAAATATGATTATGGGGACTCAGCATTGGTTGTGCAGGCAGCCATGATTGACCCTGGATTCAGAAAGTACCCTTGTAATTGGGCAACACATTATGGAGCACAGTCTAGATTAGAGTAGTGCTAGAAAAGCACAGCAGTTCAGGCAGCATCTGAGGAGCAGGAAAACCGACATTTCTGCATTAGGGAGCACAGTGCCCACTGCCTCTGAAACCCCTCCCTTGCTGTGAATACACTCACATTATTCATCTTTCTCTGCTGCCATCTGAATTTCCTGTAAATTCTGTGTCCAAAGACCCTGCCTCTCCAGCTACCTGATGGAGAAGCAGTGCTCTGAACGCTTCTACTTTCAAATAAACCTGTTTGATTATCACCTAGTGTTGTTAATTTTTAACTTCGGCCATCTGAATGAGCTGCGTCTCAGACTGAATCAGCTGAACTGTTTTCCATTCATGATTTGAGAAGATTAAAGCAGAATCTTCAATCCCCAGCACAAGGCCCATTCTCAATCCATCAATCAGAGACACATACCTCAGAGAGACACCTACAGACAGCACAGAGTAACACACTCTCACTGAGAGAGACACCTCCAGACAGTATGAAGTAACACACACACTCTCTGAGACAGGCAGCACTGAATAACATGGTAAAAACAATGACTGCAGATGCTGGAAACCAGATTCGGGATTAGTGGTGCTGGAAGAGTACAGCAGTTCAGGCAGCATCCAAGGAGCTGTAAAATCGACATTTCGGGCAAAAGCCCTTCATCAGGAATAAAGGCAGAGAGCCTGAAGCGTGCAGAGATAAGCTAGAGGAGGGTGGGGGTGGGGAGAAAGTAGCATAGAGTGCAATAGGTGAGTGGGTGAGGGGATGAAGGTGATAGGTCAGGGTGGAGTGGATAGGTGGAAAAGAAGATAGGCAGGTAGGACAAGTCCGGACAAGTCATGGGGACAGTGCTGAGCTGGAAGTTTGGAACGAGGGTGAGGTGGGGCAAGGGGAAATAAGGAAACTGTTGAAGTCCACATTGATGCCCTGGGGTTGAAGTGTTCCGAGGTGGAAGATGAGGCGTTCTTCCTCCAGGCGTCTGGTGGTGAAGGAGCGGCGGTGAAGGAGGTCCAGGACCTCCATGTCCTCGGCAGAGTGGGAGGGGGAGTTGAAATGTTGGGCTGCGGAGCGGTGTGGTTGATTGGTGTGGGTGTCCCAGAGATGTTCCCTAAAGCAGTCTACTCGGAGGCGTCGAGTCTCCCCAATGTAGAGGAGACCGCATCGGGAGCAACGGATACAATAAATGACATTAGTGGATGTGCAGGTAAATCTTTATTCCTGATGAAGGGCTTTTGCCAAAACGTCGATTTTCCTGCTCCTCGGATGCTGCCTGAACTGCTGTGCTTTTCCAACACCACTGGTTTCCAGCATTTGCAGTCCTTGTTATTACCTCAGAGAGGCACACGGCCGACAATGTCTGTGAATGGCTGAAGAATGTTTCAGGGGCTACCCAACATACAGCAGAGATTGCACAGTTCGATCCCATCAGCTGGTCCTGGACCAACAGAGTGAAGAGAGAATGCATCAGATTATACTTATTGAGTCCGAACAACTTTCAGTTTCTGTTCTTGGAATCTTGTAACCTGCATAAATTCCTGATCAAAGGGATCATTTGAAAATGATTAATGTTTGATGATTGTAATTGATTGACAGGCCAACCAGCCAATCTTTATGAAGACCTGCAGCCAATCAACTGGTGGGCGGGGAAGGTCATCCATTTCCAAAGCACACAAAGACAGAGACTGAATCATCATCTTTATTCCCTTTTCCACATTCACATTGAAAGAAAAAAACCTGCAAGTGACAGCCCAGACAGAGGAAGCTGCTCAAATTCACAGCCACAATGGAGTTTGAGGAAAACACTGGTGGAGGTTTGCTCAATAACATGAGAATCCTGTCCCTTTAAACAGGGACAAAATCTTAAATTGGAACTGACAGCTAAGCAGGAAGGATATCTGGTTTAATGAAGCAGAGAATTCTGAGATT
This sequence comes from Chiloscyllium punctatum, assembly GCF_047496795.1. Taxonomy (NCBI): domain Eukaryota; kingdom Metazoa; phylum Chordata; class Chondrichthyes; order Orectolobiformes; family Hemiscylliidae; genus Chiloscyllium; species Chiloscyllium punctatum. The sequence continues at coordinate 16,061,824 of NC_092745.1, read as the reverse complement.
CACATTGTTTTGTACAGCTGACAGTCTTCAGCAACTTCAAGAGATTTTACTTGGCATCACAAGTCAACCCTGTCCCAATCACACACTCCCTGGACAAGGTACAGCATGAGGTTTGACACAGTGTAAAGCTCTATCACCACTATCCCAATGACCTGCTTTAACATCCAAACCTCAGAAGGTTCTCTGAGCAATCCTGAAAAGGAAGAGAGTTGAAATTCAGTGCTGACAATGACCTTTGTCCTGGTAGCTCAGCCCTGTTCTATTTAAAGTTGTGTCTCCTCTGTGGACTGTCTCCAACACTCTGCACACATTCTGATCACCTGAGACTCTTGCTGAGGGGAGAGGGGAGAGTCACGTGGGTGAGGGCACAGGGGAAGCGAGCGTTGGACTCCCAGTCAGACCCAGAGAGGGTCAGCAGGCTGCTGACACTGTAGGTGCTGTCCGAAGCTCGCAGGTAGTTGCTGGTCTGAACCCCGTCCGAAATGACTGCACCGTCCTTCTTCCACTGCACCTCCAGCTCATCGGGATAGAAGTGATTGGCAAGGCACACCAGGGTGGCAGTGCCCTTGGTATTGACCTGCTCCAGGGAGGGGGGCAGCAGGGTCAGCTTGGGCTGAGAGTTGTCACGGCCTGAAAGACGAGAGAAACAATTTTAATCCCTGTCATTTGAAAGGAATTCAACCCTCACAATATTCACTGTCAATACAATCTTTTTGAACATTTTTGGTCAATACAGATTAAACCCGACAAAAGAACAGACATTGTTCACATTGCTTCTTGGGATTTGAGCGTCACTGGCAGGGCCAGCATTTATTGACCATCCAGAATTGCCCCTGAGAGGGTGATGGTGAAAGAGAAGGGACAGTTTTAGACCATTGTTTAAGGAATGAATGAGGGCAGCTGGAAGGGCTGTCAATGGGGGAGCATTTTCGCGACAGTGATTAGAACTCAGTGAGATTGAGAGGAGGGATGGAAATGGAGAACCATGGAGCAAGTGTAAACGTTTTAATTTTAATCAACTGTGTGGTGTTTTGGTAAAAGTGGATCGGAACAAGCGACATTGTGGAAAATCAGTATCAAGACAATGGGAGCCCTCGAAGGACGAGACAGAGATTGATCAGAATCTGTTCCCACAAAGAGTAAGGGTGGGACTTCCAGATCTAGACCAAATGAACAAGAGGATTGGGGGTCATGTACTGACATGGATTGGGAACTGGCTGGCAGACAGGACAGGAAGAACGAGTCTTTTTCTGAATGACAGGTGATTACAACTTAGGGTGCCACAGGGGTCAGTCCTTGGTACTCAGTTATTCATAAAGTATAATAATAGAATCATCGAGTCAGAGAGACCCAAAAGGCCCATCAGCCCATTGTGTCCATACTGGTCATAATACAACAACAACCCAATAATTTTCATCCATTTTTCCAGCAAAAGGGAATTAGATGCGGTGTGTATTTAAGAAGGAATTAGATATAGTTCTTGGGATTAAAGGGATCAAAGAATGTGGGGAGAAAGCAGGAACGGGGACTGTGTTGGATGATCAGCCATGATCATATTGAATGGTGAAGCAGGTTTGGGGGCCGAATGGCCTACTGCTGCTCCTGTGTTTGATGTTTCTTTTTCTCAGATAATGAAGGAATGTCTCTCATCATTTTGAAGCGGGATGTCAGATGAGTGTGAAGGTGGAAGATGTGGCCATGGTGATTCATGCAGGTCTGTAAGGTGGTTAAGAAGTTACATGGTACAAACTGTTTTTCATTTTCCCTTGATGGAATGAGAGCATTGCTGGATCGGCAGCATTTATTGCCCATCCCTAATCACCCAGAGGGCAGTTTAGAGTCAACCATGTTGCTGTGGGTCTGGGTCACATGATAAGGATAGCAGTTTCCTTCCCTCAAGGACATTAGGGAATCAGATGGCTTTTTCCTGACAATCAAAGATGGTTTCATGGTCGTCATTAGACTCTTTTTTCAGATTTTGTTTGATTGAATTTGAATGCCACCATCTGCTGGATTCTAACCCTGGTCCCCAGAACATTATCTGGATCTCTGGATTAACAGCTCAGCAATAATACCATTAGACCATCACCTCCCTTATCTCATTATTGGTTAACAGCGAAACAAGGAGTTTGTTTATTCTGGAACCGTATAAAACCCCAGTTAGAGCACAGCGAGAGAACAGTGTACAGTTCTGGTGACCACACTACAGGAAGGATGTGATCCCATTAGAGACGGGGACAGAGAAGTTTGTCTGGAATAGGGACTTTGAGATTTGAGGAATGATTGGTTTGGCTGGGACTGTTTTCTTTGGAACAGAGGTGGCCGAGGGGAGATTTGATTGTGGTGTGTAAAATGATGAGGGGCCTGGACAGAGTGGGTGGGAAGGACTGATTTCCACCAGCACAGAGGGCAATAACCATGGGGAGAGAGTGAAATCAGTTGGGGGCAGGGTTAGAGGGGAATTGAGGGTATTTGTTTTCACCCAGAGGCTGGTGGGATGTGGGACTCACTGTCTGAAAGGGTGGGAGAGGCAGAAACACTCATCACATTGAGAAAATATTTGGATATTCACTTCAAACAGCGAAACCTCCAGAGTTATGGAGCAAGAGCTGGAAAGTGGGATGGAGCTCGATACCTCTTCAACAAACCTCCGATCACCCACAGATCAGGAGAACTTTATCTGAGAACATTGGAGCAGAATCGGATCCACACACTTCGGGAAAGAGTCACATTGGGTGTCTGTGTAGAAGGTTCTAGATTATATTTCAAGAACTTGCTGCACACTGCTGGGCTGAAGGTCATGGGTGAGGCTGCACTGAGTCTTTCTATTCCAGAGTCAGGCAGGATCACTGCTCCTAATGACCCCATGGCCCCTGGAATGTGAATGTGTGCAGACGATGGGTGAGTGTCTGGATTGGGAGACTCCAGCCTTAAAGAAAAACTTGGATTTGTGTAGTTCCTGTTCCCAACTCAGGATGTCCCAATAGATCTTTCCAGCAGACTGTGCACAGAAGGATCCCAAACAACATGTGATAATTAGCAGAGTAGTACATTTTTAGTGATTTTGATTGGGAGATAAATATTGACCAGAGACACCAGGGGGAACTGCCTGCTCTTCATCGAACAGTGCCATGGAACGGCATCTTTCACAACTGAAAGATTCCCAGTTCATCCAAAAAAAGAATGGTTCCTTGAAGATGACGTCTCAGGTCGGTGGCGGGGGGTGGGGGCGTGGGGGGAGGGTGAGGGGAGGAGTTACAAAGTCATAAGGTTTGCTTTCCTTTACTGGTCAGTGCATTGAGTATTGGAATTGGGAGCTGTTGTGGCAGTACTGGACTTTGGTTTGGGCACTTTTGGAATACTGTATGCAATTCTGGTCTCCCTGCTGTAGGAAAACTGTTGTGAACCTTAAAATGGTTCAGAAAAGATTTCCAAGAATGCTGCCAAGGTTGGAGGATTTGAGCTATCGGGAGAGGCTGAATAGGCTGAGGCTGTTTTCCCTGGATCATTGCAGGTTGATGGGTGACCGTATAGTGGTTTATAAAATCATGAGGGGCATAGATAGGGTGAATAGAGAAGATCTTTTCTCCAGAGTGGGGGAGTCCAGAACCAGAGGGCATAGGTTGAAGGTGTCAGCGGAAAGATTTAAAAGGGACCGAAGGGACAATGTTTTCATTCAGGGGGTTTTAAATGTATGGAATGAGCTGCCAGAAGAAGTGGTGAAGACTGGTACAATTACAACATTTAATAGGCATGGCTATATTAATAAGAAGAGTTTAGAGTGATATGGGGCAAATGTTGGCAAATGGAACAAGATTAATTTAGGATGTCTGGTCATCATGGATGAGTTGGACCGAATGGTCTGTTTCTGTGCTGTACATCTCTGACTCTAATTGTATTTCGACTCAGCCCTTAAAACATCAGGATCTCCCAAAGACAGTTTTATTTGACAAGCAGTCACTGTTGCAATGTCACTAACGTGGCAGCCAGTTTATGCACAGCAAGATCCCACTAGAATGAATGAGATCAAAGAGCAATAATGATGTTGGGATAAGGATAAATAATGTCCTGAACTCTACCCAAGGAGAAAGTAATTTGGTTCATTTGGATGGAAAATGAGAAAATGGAAGGTGAAGGAGAAGGTAGGATTGCCAGTTAGTGATGGGGTTGATTGTGACCAGAAAATAAAAGAAAGGGAAAGAATTTTTGAAAATCTAAGGAAGTATAAAAGTGCAGGGAAAATCAATAGTGGAACAAATTTCAAGAGTTTGTATCTAAATGCATGAAGCATTCCGAGTAAGGTAGACAAAGTGATGCCACAAATTGAGGTAAATTGAGTTTCCAAGGAATTTAAACTAGTTAATTTGGAGCAGGGCTCAGGAGAGGTTATTCAAGTTTCAAAAACACATAATAGAACAGAGAGTACAGAAAGGATCAGGAATCGAACATAAAGCACAGCAGAAAGAGGACAACAATGATGGGAAGGACGACAGTCAACGCAGGACTGAGGGTGGTGTACTTAAAAACACACAGTATACACAATGGGCTTGGAGTGCAGATTGAAACTGGCAGGTACGATGTTGTGGGTATCAAGAGACATGGCTGTAAGGGGATCAGGGCTGGGAGCTAAATATCTAAGGTTACATGTCCTATCAAAAGGACAGACAGATGGGCAGAGTGGCCTTGTTAGTATGAAATGAAATTAAATCAATAGCAAGAAGTGATATAGAGTGAGAAAGTGCAGAATGTTTGTGGGTAGAGTTGAGGAACCGCAAGAAATAAAGAATCTGATGCAAGTTATGTTCAGGTCTCCAAGCAGTAATCAGGGAGTGGGGAAGGAAATCAATCAGGAGACAGAAAAGCCATAAACAAAATGTCAGGGCAGACTTCAATGGATAGCTGGACTGGGTAGCGCGTCTCATGGAATGTCTATGAGATGGTTTTTGGAGCAGCTTGTGGTTGAGCCATTATGGCACAGGCAGTTCTGGATTGAGTGATGTGGAATGAGGCAAACTTGATTAATGAGCTGAAGGTGAAAGTATCCCACTGGATCAGTGACCATAATATGATCGAACTCCCCCTGTAGTTTGAGAGGGAGAAGCTGCAATCAGATGGAACAGGATTTCAGTTGAGTAATGGGAAGTACAAAGACATGAGGAAGGAGCTGGCCAGAGTTGATTGTAAGTGGAGCCCAGCAGGTCAGATGGTGGGGCAGCAAACAGCAGAGTTTCCGGGGATTATTCAGGAAGCAGAGTAGGAATTCATCCCAAAAAAGAAGAAACATATGCAGGGGAGGACAAGGCAACCATGGGCTGATGAGGGAGGTCAAGGACAGCATAAAAGCAAAAAAAAAACATTTAATATGATCGAGAATAGAAGGAAGCCAGAGAATTAGGAAACCTTTCAAAACCTGTAGAGGATAGCTGAAAATGCATTGATGCTGAAGAGGTGAAATGTGGGGGTAAGCTAGCCAAAAAGAAAAAAAAAGTTTGCAAGAGTTTTATCAGATATATAAAAAGGAAGATGGAGTCAAAAATCTGTCTACTTGGACTTTAGCAAGGCCTTAGACAAGGTTCCTCATGGTAGATTTCTCAGTAAGATTATATCACACAGGATCCAAGGAGAGCGAGCCAATTGGATATAAAATTGGCCTGATGAAAGGAGGCAGAGGCTGGTGAGAGAGGGTTGTTCTTCAGACTGGAGGCCAGTGACCAGCTGTCTGCCACAAGAATCGATCCTGGATCCACTGTTGTTTATCATCTATATGAAAAATTTGGAGAGAAAATAGCAGGAATGGTCAGGAAGTTTGTGGCTGACATAAAATTTGTTGGCAACGTAGACAGGGAAGAAGGTTATCCAAGAGTACAATGTCATCTTGATCAACTGGGCCAGTGGGTCAACCAATCCAAATGGAGTTTAATTTCAATAAATGCAAGGAGTTGCATTTTGGTAAGACAAACCAGGGCAGGAATTGCACAATTAATGGTAGAGCCATGGGAAGTGTTTTTGAACAGAGAGACTGAGGGGTACAGGTACATAGTTCCTTGAAAGTGAGATCACAGGTAGACAGGGTGATGAAGAAGGTATTTGGCACGTTCACCTTCACTGGTCAAAGCAGGGAGTACAGGAGCTGGGACATCATGTTACAGCTGTACAAGGCATTGGGAAGGCCACATTTGGACACAGTGTACATTTCTGCTCACCCTGCTGAAGGAAGGAAGTTATTACACTGGTTTGGGGAAAAGTAAGATTAACAGAGATGTTACCAAGATTGAAGGATTTTAATTATAAGGCGAGGATGGATAGGCCAAGATGTTCCAAAAGAGTCTCCAGTGAACAACAGTCTCCCTCAAATGGGACTGTCCAGTACCTGAGCTGCAAACCCCACATCCTCTCCATCACGTAGGTCTATTATTTCAATCTTAGCAACACTGTCTGTTTCTCCACTATCTCAGCTCTTTGACCACAGAAACCTGAATTCCTGCTGGCCCTGCCTCCTAACTCTATGATTCCAATGTCCTCTCCCAGCTTCCTAAAGCCACATTCCATAAACTCTAACTTGTCTGATATGGAGTGGGCCCTTCACTGTCTTACCCATATGTCATTCCAGAATGACCCCTGACCTCACTGCCAGCCAATTGCCTCCATGGCCTCCCTCCTCCCTCACTCTGTATCCTGCTGCAGACTCACATTCCCTCCCTCTCCCTACCATCCTCTGTCTCTGGTCTCCTGCCCATTGCTGATTCCTCCATCCCACCATTGACAGCAGAACCTTCAGACTCCTAAAGCATGCTCTATGACCTCGTGCCCTTCATCCCGCCCCCTCTCAATGGTTGTGCTGTAGAATATATTGTTCAGTTCCTTCACTTTTGTTTCACGGTTCACTTGCTATTGATTTGCTGATTTATTTCAGTAAATCTAGTCTGGCCTTTTCCCTGAGTTGGTTCAAGCGTGTTCTCCTTGAGAAAACACTCTTCTGTAAACTGGGTTGTCTGTTTCTTCCAGTCAATGTGTAAAGGTGAGACTAAGTGTCTGTAAGTTCTTATACAGCACAGACAGAGGTCACTGGGCCTATTGTGACTGTTAGTCAAATGAGTCCAATGAGTCCCATTTACCCAGCCCTTCCTGTATAATCCTGCAATTGTTTCCTTTTCAGCTATTTCTCCAAATGCCCATTTGAAAGTTGCTCTTGAATCCACTTCCACTCACCTTGCAGACAGTCATCATGAACTCGCTGGATAAAAATGTTCCTATCTTCTCTCTTGTCCTTCAGACCCTTTCTGAAATGTGTGCCCTCTGGTTACTGACCCTCCTGCCTGGAGAAACAATTTGTCCTGTATTTACAGCATCCAAACTCTCTAATTGTGAACCCCTCATTGAGTGAGACCTATTTCCAGCACAGGGGGAGAACATTCAGCCTGTCAGGGAAATGCTGTCATTTCATGGAGCAATCCAGTCAGTCCCACCCCCTCCCCTACTCGACCCCCAGGGCCTTGCAGGTTTATTTCCATCAAGAGCCCATCCAATCTGTCATTGTAATCACTGAGTGTCTTCACCTGCCTCACCTGAATGGGCACTCATTTCCAAGTCATTACCAATTGCTGCTAAAAACAAAGTTCTTCCTGACATCCTGTATCTCTTGCCCAAAAAAATGCAAGGTAATCTCAATGTGAAGATGGGATTTTGTCTCCACACGGACTGTGTGGTGGTCACTCTTACTGATACTGTCATGGACAGATACACCAGCAGCAGGCAGATTGGTGAGGGTGATAGTGAGTATGTTTTTCCCTCTTGTTGGTTCCCTCACCACCTGCCCCAGGTCCAGTCTAGCAGCTGAATCAGGTGGAATTTGACCAGCTTGCTCAGTAGTTATGCTTCTGAGCAGCTCTTGATGGTGGACTTTGAAGTCCCTTACTTCTGCATCCTTCCCACCCTCAGTGCTCCCTCCAAGTGTTGTTCAACATGGAGGAGGACTGACTGCACAGTTGAGGTGGGAGGGGAGGGCGGTGCTGTGTGGTAATCAGCAGGAGGTTTCCTTCCCCATGTTTGACCTGCTGTCATGAGGCTTCATGGGTTCCATAGTTAATGGTGAGGACTCCTAGGGCAACTCCCTTCCCACTATACACACCACTGTGTTGCCTCCCCTCTTTGGTCTATCCTGCCGGTTAAAAACTGAATGAGGGAACAATTCTGTGCAGGTTTCACAACTTGGAGACAGAGCTGCTGCTGGATTCTGTTTCTGATCTCCGAGTGCAGGCGTGTGTGCTTGTGAGAGAGTGACTGACACTTTTTCCAAAACTGGACTGTTTCTGCAAAAAAAATCACAGAACCAGACTCCTGTGCTGTCATATTCCAAGGAGTGCAGATGGTTCACAGTAACAAACCATCTCAGTAACAAACGCCCAGCTGCTCCGAGCTCCTTCTTTCACTTCCTCTATTGGTGAAGTTTCAACCTTGCGATCTGAGAGTCTTTGCAATTATTTTTTACACTGGGGCTTTCTGCTGTGGTCAGAAGCTCTCATAGTAAGTGTCTAATCAGTGATAATCACAGCAGCTAAGAGCAGTCAGGACTGTGGTGCCAGGCTCAATGTGAAACATATTGGGAAGTTCAAAGCCATCCTCTTCAGATCTTGGTCCAAACTCCATCCCTCTCCCTGAGCACTGTCTGCTGCTCAAACAGACTCTTTACAAACTGGGTCTTATCTTTGAGAATATTCTGAGCCCGATATCCTTCATATCACAATGATCACGGTGGTACAGTGGTTAGCACTGTTACCTTACACCGCCAGAGATCTGTGTTCAATTCCCACCTCAGGCGACTGACTGTGTGGAGTTTGCACATTCTCCCTGTGTCTGCATAGGTTTCCTCCGGGTACTTCAGTTTCCTCCCACACTCCAATCATGTGAAGGTTATGTGAATTGGCCATGCTAAATCGCCTGTAGTGTTGGGTGAATGTACGGGAATGGGTCTGGTTTGGGTTGTGCTTCGGCAGGTCGATGTGGACTTGGTAGGCCGAAGGACCTGTTTCCACACTGTAAGTAATCTAATCAGCCACTGAAAATCTCAGCTATGTTTATGGGACTCCAAACATGACCATTCCAATGTTGTGGCTGACATACATCGCAGCCACTGCCCTCCGTATCCTTCAGCTCATCCAAACTTCTGCTGTTCCGATCCAAACTTGCACCAAGTCCCGGTCCCGCAACCACCTGCACCCCATGCCTATATTGGCTCCTGGTCTAGCAACACCTCGATTTTGAAATTCTCATCCTTGTTCTCAAATCCCTCTCTGCCCTCCACCCTCCCTATCTCTGTAACCTCCTTCAAGCTGCCTCACTCCGTGTGGTCAGCAATCTTGGATAATTGGCTCTCTATTCATTCATCCAAGTCATTGAGAAATATCGTGAAATACTGAGGGCCCAGCACAAATCCCTGGAGACACCACTATTCACATCTTGTTCATTGGAGAGCGCACACATTGTCCCTCCTCTCTGTCTCCTACCTCCTTTTCGATCACTGGCTTGATGGTAGGAAGCAGAGGGTAATATTGGAAGGATGCTTGTCAGACTGGAGGCCTACGTTGAGTGGAGTGCTTCAGGGCTCAGTGCTGGCCTGAGGGGCAACATTTTTACACAGAGGGTGGCACGCATGTGGAATGAGCTGCCAGCTGAAGTGATTGAGGTGGATACATTAACAACATTTAAAAGACATTTGGACAAATACATAGATAGAAAAACATTTGAAGGATATGGGACAAGTGCCGGGAAATGGGTTAGCACGGATGGACATTTTGGTCAGCACGGTCCAGTTTGGGCCAAAAGGCCTGTCTCTGTGCTGTAGGACTCGATAACTCTGTGACTCTATAATTCCATAGGTTTTCATGTTTATGAACAGTCTCTCAAACATAGAAACAAAGGAACTAGGAGCAGGAGGAAGCCATTCAGCCCTTCGAGTTGGCTCTGCCATTCAATATGACCATGGCTGATCATCCAACTTAGTCGTCTGCTCCCATTTTTTCTCCACAAACTTTAATCCCTTTAGTCCTAAGAACTATACTTATCCTCTCTTGAAAATATTGAATGTTTTGGGCTCAACTGCTTTCTGTGACAGAATATTCCACCAGCTTCCCACTCTCTGGCTAAAGAAATGTCTCATCATCGCAGTCCAAAATGGCCTTTCCCTTTTCTTTAAACCATAACTCATAGTTCTGGATTCCCCAGTCATCAGGAACATCCTCCCTGTGTTGTTCTGGTCTTGTCCTGTTCGGATTTTCAAGGTTTCAATGTGATTCCTCTCAATCTTCCAAGCACCAATGAATATAATCCTAAGTGATCCAGTTTCTCATCAGACATAAGTGCTGTCATCCCAGGAATCATTCTGGTAAACCTTTCTATCCCTCCCTCCACAGCCAGAACATCCTTCCTCAAATAAGGAGCCCGAAGCTACACAAAACAGACTCATAAAATCACACAGTACAGAGGAGGCCCTTCAGCCCATTAACTGTATACCAGCCAAACTACACTACACCTATACCAGTCCCACTTTCCAACATGAGACCCACAACTTGAATGTTATGACATTTCAACTGCTCACCCAAGTACATTTTAAAGTTTGTGAGGTTTCCCACCTCAACTACCCTCCCAAGGCTGTGCATTCCAGGCCCACACCACCCTCTGGGTGAAAAACAATTTCTTCAAAACATCTTGAAACCTCCTATCTTTCACACTGAATGTGAGCCAACTTGTTAGTGACCCTCCCATGAAGGAGAACAGCTGCTTTCTCTCCACCCTGTCCATTCCCCTCATAACCTTATACACCTCGATCAGGTCCCCCCCCCACCTTCTCTGCCCTGAAGAAAACAACTCGAGATGATCCAATTTCTCTTCATCACTGAGAGGTTCCATCCCACACAACATCCTGGTGATTCCCGTCTGCACCCCATCCAGTGCAATCACATCCTTCCTACAGTGTGGTGACCTGACCTGCACACAGTACTCCAGCTGTGGCCTAACCAATGTTCTGCTTAACTGCAACATATCCTCCTGCTTTTATAACCAATATCTGACATAACAAGGGCAAGTGTCCCCTGTGCCTTCATAACTGCTCTGTTAGCCTGTCTTGTCACATTAAGGGATCAGTGTCCAAGCACCCCAAGATCGCTCTGTTCCTTTGAGCTTCCTCAGTTCAAAGAACAAAGAGCAAAGAAAATTACAGCACAAGAACTGGCCCTTCGGCCCTACAAGCCTGCGCTGGTCCATATCCTCCATCTAAACCTGTCATCAATTTTCTAAGGGTATGTCTCCCTTTGCTCCCTGCCCATCCATGTATCTATCTAGATATATCTTAAATGATGCTATTGTGCCTGCCTCTACCACCTCCACTGGCAACGTGTTCCAGGACCAATCACCCTCTGTGTGAAGAACTTTCCACACATATCTCCCTGAGATGTTTCCAATCTCATTTTGAACTCACGACCCCGAGTAATTGATTTCCCCACTCTGGGAAAAAGTTTCTTGCTATTCACCCTGTCTACACCTCTCATGATTTTGTAGACGTCAATCAGGTCCCCCCTCAATGTTCGACTTTCTAATGAAAATAATCCTAATCTACTCAACCTCTCTTCATAGCTAGTGCTCTCCATACCAGGCAATCCTGGTGAACCTCCTCTGCACCCTCTCCAAAGCATCCACATCTTTCTGGTAATGTGGTGACCAGAACTGTACGCAGTATTCCAAATGTGACCAAGCCAAAGTCCGATATACTTCTAACAAGACCTGCCAACTCTTGTAATGAGTACCATGTCTGATGAAGGAAAGTATGCCATATGTCTTCTTGACCGTTCTATCGACTTGTGTTGCCACCTCCCGAGTACAATGGACCTGAACACCCAGGTCTCTCTTGTCATCAATATTCCCAGGGCGTTCCATTCACCGTAAAGTTTACTCCAGATTTGGATCTTCCAAAATTCATCAGCTCGCATTTGCACGGATTGAACTCCATCTGTCCCATTCTCTGCCCAACTCTTCAATCTATCTATATTCTGCTGTATTCTCTGACAGTCCCCTTCACTATCTGCTACTCCACCAATCTTATTGTCATCTGCAAACTTGCTAATCAGACCACCTATACCTTCCTTCAGATCATTTATAGCTATCATAAACAAATGCGGTACCTGCACAGTCTCCTGTTCTCCATTTTGAGAAACTCCTTCCACTCCTACTGTCTGACTTCTGTTGCCCAGCCTGTTCTCTATCCATCTAGTGAGTACACCCTGCACCTCATGCGACTTTAATTTCTTTATCAGGGTACCATGGGGAACTTTAACAAACGCATTCCTGAAATTCATGTGTGAAATTCATCCACAGCCCTTCTCTCATCAATCAACTTCATCACTTCTTCAAAAACTTCTATAAAGTTGGTAAGACATGACATTCCCTGCACAAATTCATGCTGCCTATAACTGATAAGTCAATTTTCTTCCAAATGTAAATAAATCCAATCCCTCAGTATCTTCTCCAGCAGCTTCACTACCACTGACATCAGGCTCACAGGTTGATAGTTACCTGGATGATCCTGGCTACCCTTCGTAAACATTAGCAATTCTCCAGGCCTCTGGGACCTCATCCATGTTCACGTTTGCTTCAGGACCCAGCTATTCCCTCTCTCGTTTCCCTCAGGAAGCTAGGATCGATCCCATCCCGACCTGGGCACTTGCCCACCTTGATGCCTTTTAAAATACCCAACACTTCCTCCCTCATTAAACTGACTTGACCCGGAGTAATCAAACATCTATCCACCAACTTCAACATCTGTCACTTCCCTCTCGTTGGTGAATACCGACGTATAGCACTCATTAAGAATCTCATCCATTTTCTCTGACTCCACACATAACTTTCCTCCTTTGTCCTTGAGTGGGCCAACCCTTTCACTAGTCATCCACTTGCTCCTTTTATATGAATAAAAGTCTTTGGGATTTTCCTCAACCCTGTTTGTTAATGATATTTCCCCTTTTAGTGACCCCTTTTAGCCCTTTTAATTCCTCATTTCAGATTGATCCTCCTTTCCCAATATTCTTTGAAAGCTTTGTCTGTTTTCAGCCACCTAGACCTTATGTATCCATCCTTTTTCCACTTAGCTAATCTCAATTTCATCTGTCATCGAGCGTTCCCTAATCCTGCCATTTTAATCCCTTATTTTCTCAGGGACATGTCTGTCCTGCACTCTAGTCAACCTCTCTTTAAAAGCCTCCCACATATCAAATGTGGATTTCCCTTCAAACAACTACTCCCAATCCACATTCCCCAGCTCCTGCCAAATTTTGCTTTAGTTGGCCTTCCTCCACTATAACCCTCTTCCTTTTGGACCACTCTCATCTTTGTCCATGAGCATTCTAAAACTTCCGGAATTGTCGTCACTGTTACCAAAATAATCCCCGACTGAAATTTCAAACACCTGGCCGGGCTCATTCCCCAACACCAGGTCCAGTATGGCCCCTTTTTGAGAGAGAAAGTGAGGACTGCAGATGCTGGAGATCAGAGCTGAAAATGTGTTGCTGGAAAAGGGCAGCAGGTCAGGCAGCATCCAAGGAACAGCAGATTCGACGTTTTGGGCATCAGCCTTTCTTCAGGAATGAGGAAAGTGTGTCCAGCAGGCTATGATAAAAGGTAGGGAGGAGGGACTTGGGGAAGGGCGTTGGGAATGCGATAGGTGGAAGGAGGTTAAGGTGAGGGTGATAGGCCGGAGTGGGGTGGGGGGTGGAGAGGTCAGGAAGAAGATTGCAGGTTCGGAAGGCGGTGCTGAGTTCAAGGGATTTGACTGAGACAAGGTGGGGGGAGGGGAAATGAGGAAACTGGAGAAATCTGAGTTCATCCCTTGTGGTCGGAGGGTTCCCAGATGGAAGATGAGGCGCTCTTCCTCCAACCGTTGTGTTGACATAGTCTGGCGATGGAGGATGGACTCCTTCAGCACACCTGTGATATCCTCTCTGACCAGTAATGCAACTCCTCCATCCCTTTTACCTCCCTCTACTTATCTGCTTGATGCATCTATATCCTGGAATATTTAGTTGCCAATCTTGCCCTTCCCTCAATCAACTCTCAGTCATAGCAATAACATCATACCCCCAGATACTAATCCAAGCCCGAAATTCCTCTGCCTTACCTACTACGCTTCTCACATTAAAACAAATGCACCTTAGACCATTTGTCCCTTTGCGTTCATCATCTGCTCCCGACTTACTCTTAACCTTAGTCGCTCTGACTTCAATATCTAGTTCCTTACAGGCTTTAGTTACTCCCTCCTTATTGTCCACTAACCTCCTCAGTTGGTTCCCATCCCTCTGCTACAATATTTTGAACCCTCCCAAAGAGCGTGATCAAACATATCCCACAAGACATTGGTTCCAGTCCTGCCCAGGTGTAGACTGCTCGATTTGTAATTGTCCCACCTCTCCAGGAACCAGTCCCAATGTCCCAAAAATTTGAACCCCTCCCTCCTGCGCCATCTCTCAAGCCACGCATTCATCCTGCCTGTATTTTCATTTCGACTCTGACGAGCACATGGCACTGGCAGCAATCCTGAGATTACTGCCTCTAAGATCCTACATTTTAATATGATTCCTAACTCCCTAAATTCTGCTTGTAGGACCTCATTCCATTTATTACCGATATCATTGGTACCATTACAGCTAGATGTTCACTCACCCTTCAGAATGTCCTGCAGCCGATCTGTGACATCCCTGGCCCGTGCAACTGGGACGCAAAATGCTATTCGTGAGTCTCGTTTTTGAACACAGAACCGCCGATCTACTCCCCTTACAAAGTCCAAATAAACCATATCCACGGGCCCCCCTTAACAGCTCCACTCACTACATCCTCAAGCAATTCCAGTCAATTTATTAAGCATGATTTCCTTTTCGACAATCTATGCTGACTCTGTCCAGTTCTGTCACTGTTTTCAAAGCTATACTGCTAAGCTATAAACTATTTTATAATGAAATTGGGCATTCTCTCCACTGCTGATTTCCGGCTAATTGGTCTAAAATTTCTTATTTTCCCTCTCTCTCTCTCTCCCTCTCTCTCTTTTCAATAGACATGTTAAATTAGCTCCATCCACTCTGTAGGACCTATTCCACAGTCGACAAACACATAACCATCAACGTTTCAAATATTTTACAACCACTTCCTGAAGCACTCCTGAAAATAGATTATTTGGCCCTGCTGATTTAACACACTTTAATTTTCCCAGAACCATTTTCCTCCAACAACTGATTTCCTTCAGTTCCTTCCTCTGATAAAATTCCAAGTTCACCAACATGCCTGAGATTTATTTGAGAATTCATTTGTGCAGAAAGATCCAGAATATGTTGATCTGTCATCTCTTTGTTCCAACTATAACATTATAACACTTGTGTGGAATGTCCTTGAATGTCATCTGAACGTCCATATAAACAACACATTCCCTTAGCTCACACATTGGTGACCTCGTTAAGAGATGTAACCAGGTTAGTTAAAGATGTCTGACCCTTTTTAATTCCATGCTGACTTACTCTGATCAGTTCATATTTGTCAGAAATTCTGTCTCTAAAACCAGATTCAATTACTTCCCAACAATAGACATTCAACAGAGGTGTTATTGTGAGTGAGGTTAGTAAACACTGACACGAGGGGCTGAATAGCCTCGTCCTAGAGTCATAGAGTCATAGAAATGTACAGCATGGAAACAGACCCGTCGGTCCAATGCCGACCAGACATTCCAACACAATCTAGTCCCGCCTGCCAACTCGTAGCCCAGATCCCTCCAAACCCTTCCTATTCATATATCCATCCAGATACTTTGAAAATGTTGCAATTGTACCAGCCTCCACCACTTCCTCTGGCAGCCCATTCCACACTTGCACCACCCTGTGCTCGAAAAAGTTGCTCCTCAAGTCTCCTTTATGTCTTTCCCCTCTCACCCTAAATCTATGCCCTCTAGTATTGGGCTCCACCACCTCAGGGAAAAGACTTGGTCTCTTTGCCCTATCCATGCCCCTCATGATTTTATAAACCTCTGTAAGGTCACTCCTCAGCCTCCGACACTCCAGGGAAAACATCCCAAGCCTATTTAACCTCTCCCTTTAGCTTAAATCCTTCAACCATGGTAACATCCTTTTAGATCTTTCCTGAACCCTTTTCAAGTTTCACAACATCTTTCTGATAGGAAGGAGACCAGAATTGAACGCAACACTCCAAAAGTGGCCTAGGTGACCTCCCAATTCCTATACTCAATACTCTGACCAATAAAGGAAAGCATACCGAATGTCTTCTTCATTATCCTATCTACCTACGTCTCTACTTTCAAGGAGCTATGAACCTGCACTCCAAGGTCTCTTTGTTCAGCAACACTCCCGAGGGCCTTACCATTAAATGTATAAGTCCTGCTAAGATTTGCTTTCCCAAATGCAGCACCTTGCATTTATCCAAATTAAACTCCATCTGCCACTTATCAGCCCAATGACCATTTGGATCAAGTTCCTGTTGTAATCTGAAGTAACCTTCTTCGCTGTCCACTACACCTCCAATTTTGGTGTCATTTGCAAACTTACTAACGCTACCTGCTATGTTTATATCCAAATCATTTATGTAAATGACAGAAAGTAGTTGACCCAGCACCAATCCTTATGACACTCCACTGGTCACAGGCCTCCAGTCTGAAAAACATCCCTCCACCACCACCCTCAGTCTTCTACCTTTGAGCCAGTTCTGTATCCAAATGTCTAGTTCTCCTGTATTCCATGAGATCTAACCTTGCTAACCTGTCTCCCATGGTGAACCTTGTCAAATGCCTAACTGAAGTCAATACACTTCCTGTCTAACGCTCTGCCCTCATCAATTCTTTCTGTTACTTCTTCAAAAAACTCAATCAAGTTTGTGAGACATGATTTCCCATGCACAAACCCATGCTGACTATCCCTAATCAGTCTTAGCCTTTCCAAATATATGGACAATCTGTCCCTCAGGATTCCTTCCAACAACTTCCTCACAACCGACGTCTGGTTCACTGGTCTACAGTTCCCTTACCACCTTCCTTAAATAGTGGCACCAATTAGTGAACCTCCAGTCTTCTGGCACATCATCTGTGACTATTGAGGATACAAATATCACTGTAAGAGGCCCAGCAATCGCTTCCCTAGCTTCCCACAGAATCCTAGGGTACACCTAATTATTGTCCTGGGGATTTATCCACTTTTACGCATTTCAAGACATCGAGCACCTTCCCGTCTGTAATATGAACATTTTTCAAGATGTCACCATCTATTTCCCTACATTCTATATCTTCAACATCCTTCTCCACCGTTAAACTGAAGCAAAATACTTGTTTGGTATCTGCCCCATCTCCTGCGGCTCCAAACAAAGGTCGCCTTGCTGATCTTTGAGGGGCCCTATTCTCTCCTTAGTTACCCTCTTGCCCTTAATCTATTCATAAAACCCCTCTGGATTCTCCTTAACCCTTTTTGCCAAAGCTATCTCATGTTGTTGCCCTCCTGATTTCCCTCTTAAGTATACTCTTACTGCCTTTGTGTACCTCTCAGGATTCACTCGATCTATCCTGTACATACCTGACATATGCTTCATTCTTTTTCTGAACCAAACCCTTGTCATCCAATATTCCCTACACCTACCAGCCTTTCCTTTCACCCGAACTAAAATATACTTTCTCTGGACTCAAGTTATCTCATTTCTGAAGGCTTCCCATTTTCCAGCTGTCCCTTTACCCGCGAGCAACTGCCCCCAATCAGCTTTTCAGAGTTTTAGATTAGATTACTAAGTGTGGAAACAGGCCGTCTAGCCCAACAAGTCCACATCGACCATCTGAAGAGCAACCGACCCAGACCCATTCCTCTACGTTTACCCCTTCACCTAACACTATGGGCAATTTAGCACGGCCAATTCACCTAACCTGCACATTTTTGGACTGTGGGAGGAAACCGGTACACCCGGAGGAAACCCACACAGACACGGGGAGAATGTGCAAACTCCACACAGACAGTTGCTGAGTGGGAATTGAACCCAGGTCTCTGGTACTGTGAGGCAACAGTGCTAACCGCTGTGCCACCGTGCCTGATACTGGCAAAATTAACCTTCCTCCAATTTAGAACTTCAACTTCTGGATCTGGTCTATCCTTTTCCATCACGATTTTAAAATCAATAGAATTATGGTCGCTGACCAAAACTGCTCTTCCACTGATACCTCAGCCACCTGCACTGCCTTTCTTCCCAAGAGTAGATGAGTTTTGCACCTTCTCTCGTAGGTGCATCCACATACTGAATCAGAAAATTGTCTTGTACACACTTAACAAATTCCTCTCCATCTAAACCCTTAAAACTATGGGAGTTCCAGTCTATGTTTGGAAAGTTATAATCCCCTACTATTACCACCCCATTATTCTTACTGATAACTGAAATCTCATTAAAAACTTGTTTCTCAATTTCCCGCTGACTACTGGAGGGGGGCTACAATATAATCCCAACAAGGTGATCATCCCCTTCTTTTTTCTCAGTTCCACCCAAATAACTTCCCTGGATGTATTTCTGGAATATCCTCCCTAAGTCCAGCTGTAATGCTATCCCTTATCAAAATGCCACTCTCCCTCCTCCTGCGCCTCCCTTTCTGTCCTTCCTGTAGCATTTGTATCCTAGAACATTAAATGGACAGTCCTGACCATCCCTGAGCCATGTTTCCGTAATTGTTATGATGTCCCAGTCCCATGTTCCTAACCACGCCCAAAGTTCATCTTCCTTCCCTGTTAGGCCTCTTGCATTGAAATAAATGCAGTTTAATTTATCAGTCCTACCTTGTTCTCTGCTTTGTCCCTGCCTGCCCTGACTGTTTGACTTGCCTTTATTCTCAACTGTACCAATCTCAGAATGAAATCTTTCCTCACTATCTCCCTCGGTCCCACCCATGCATCTTATTAGTTGAAATCCTTCCGAGCAGCTCTCGCAAATTTTCCTGCCAGTATATTAGTCCCCTTCCAATTTAGGTGTAGTCCGTCCTTCTTTTACATGTCACTTCTACCTCAAAACAGCTTCCAAAAGTCCAAAAATGTGAATCCTTCTCCTGAACACCAGCTCCTCAGCCATGCATTCATCTGCTCTCTCTTATTTCTGCCCTCACTAGCTCATAGCACCGGGAGTAATTCAGATATTACTACTCTCGAGGATCTCCTTTTTAAATTCCTGCCTAAGTCTCAGCAAACTCCCTTTAGAATCTCAACATTTTCCCTTCCTATATCGTTGGTTCCAATGTGTACAAAGACCTCCTGCTGGTTCCTCTCCACCTTGAGAACATTCTACACCCTCTCTGAGACATCCCTGATCCTGGCACCAGGGAAGCAACACACCATTCTGATTTATCACTGCGGCCACAAAAACGTCTGTCTGTACCTCGGGCTAGAGAGTCCCCTAACACAGTTGATCGCTTGGAACCCGACGGACCTCTCATTACATTAGAGCCAGTGTCAATACAAGAAACTTGGCTGCTCACGCTCAGTACCTGTGAGGTTCCATCATCCCCTACATTTTCCAAAACAGCATACTTGTTTGAAATAGGGATAGCCACAGAAGACTCCGACAGTACTTGCCTACCTCTCTTGCCTTTCCTGGAGTTATGGTAAGAGCCCATGGGATCCAAGGCATTTTGGCAAATTGGATCCAAATATGATGCAAAATGTGACGGTGGAGGGTTGTCTTTGTGATTGAAAGCCTGTGACCAGTGGTGTAAGACAGGGATTGGGGCTGGGACCCTTGCTGTTTGTAATGTACATTAACAAATTGACTGTGATTGTATAATTAGAAACATTTCAGAGGCCACATAAATTGGTGGTGTAATTGATATTGATTTGGTTTTTATTTTAGTTTATTGTCACAAGCACTCGAGTAAAAAAGCATTGGAGTACAGTGAAAAGTATGTAACGTCACCTCACAAGGTGCCATCTTAGGTACAAGGACCTCAATACAGAAACGTAAAAACAAGGTAGAAAGAAAGAATCAAGTTCAAAGTTAAACGTTGCAGATCTTTTTAGTTTTAAGTAGAAAATGAAGAAATAAAGCTGAAAGTTCAAGCATTAAAGCCTTTCTTAAGAACTTACCTACCATGGGATCATACTTTAAGTAATCATCTCGAGACCAGAAGTCCGCGCTGAGGCCTTCCCGGGTGGAGAGACCACCATATACAGAAAGGACCACTATGTGGGCTGAGAGATAACCACGCTGGGCCACTCAGAGATCACCACACTAGGCCGAGTGCCCATCATGCTGGGCTGACAGGGAACCACATCGAACTGAGAGGCCACCATGTTGGACCAAGTGTCTGTCTCGTCGGGCTGGAAGGTCTCCCTGCCAGGCCAGGGCAATGCCACACCAAGCCAAGAGACCACATCGTTCGGTCTGCACTGGGTCAGAGGCCTGGTGACTGAGGCTGGAGGTCCGTGCCTGGGAGAAGAAATAAGGGAGAAGGACAAAAGAAAAACACAAAAGAAAAGGAAAAGAGAAGTGGAATAGAAAGAAGAAAAGGAAACAGACGGAGCAGATGAACTCGGTCTGAATTGTCCTACTCTGCTGCCATCTTGGATTACTGGGTCTCAGGCTACAGTCTGATATTGGTCAGCTGGTAATTGGGCAGAGCAATGACAGATGGAATTTAATCCTGATACCTCTGAGGTGATCCAACTTGGGAGGTCTAATAAGGGCAGGATATACACAATAAAAGGCATGTGCCTTGAGTGTCCTTATGCATGAATCACAGAGGGTTGGTCTACAGGTACAACAAGCAATTAGGAAGGCAAATGCAATTTTGTCCTTCATTGCAAAATGGATTGAGTTTAAAAAGCAGGAAGGTTATGTTGCAGCTGTACAGGGTGCTGGCGAGGCCATACCTGGAGTATCGTGTGCAGTAATGGTCTCCTTACTTGAAAAAGCCTATACTGGCACTCGAAGGGGTGCAGAGTAAGTTCACTGGGCTGATTCTGGGGTGGAGGCGGTTGGCTTATGAAGGGAGACTGCGTAGACTGGGATATATTCATTGGAACTTAGAAGAATGAGGGGAATATTATAGAAACAAATAAAATTATAAAGAGAATAGATAAGACAGAAGAAGAGAGGATGTTCCCACTGGCAGGTGAAATTAAAACAAGAGGGTAGAGCCTCAAAATTAAGGGGAGCAGATTTAGGACTGAACTGAGAAGGAACTTCTTCACCCAGAGGGTCACATATCTAAGAAATTCCTTACTCAATGAAGAAATTGATGCTACTTCAGTAAGACAGATTTTTTTTAACAATAAAGGAATTAAGAGATACAGTGAGAGCAAATGCCAGGTCTTGCACTTTAGAAAAAAGACTACAGGCATGGTCTATTTTCTAAACGGTGAGAAAAGTCATAAAGCCAAAGTACAAAGGGATCTTGGAATGCTAGTCCCGGATTCTCTAAAGGTTAACTTGCAGGTCGAATCTGTGGTTAAGAAAGCAAATGTCATGTTGTCATTTATCTCAAGAGCAGAAAAATGTGTTGCTGGAAAAGCGCAGCAGATCAGTCAGCATCCAAGGAGCAGGTGAATCGATGTTTCGGGCATAAGCCCTTCTTCAGGAATGAAGAAGGGCTTATGCCCAAAACGTCGATTCTCCTGATCCTTGGATGCTGCCTGACCTGCTGCGCATTTCCAGCAACACAGTTTTCAGCTGATCTCCAGCATCTGCAGTCCTCACTTTCTCCTAATTTAACTCAAGAAGGTTGGAATGTAAAATGAGATGTGCTACTGAGACTTTATAAAGCTCTGGGTAGGTCCCATTTAGTCCAGTTTTGGGCCGCACACCTCAGGAAGGATATATTGACACTGGGCCGTGTCCAGTGGAGATTCACACGAATGAGCCCTGGAATGTTAAGCCTAATATATGATGAACGGCTGAGCATCCTGGGATTGTATTCATTCGAGTTTAGAAGGTGAGATCTAATAGAAACTTACAAGATAATGCATGGCTTAGAAAGGGTGGATGCTGGGAAATTGTTTACATTCGGTGGGCATACTAGGACCTGTGGGCACAGCCTTAGAGTTAGAGGGGATCAGTTTAAAACAGAACTGAGGAGACATTTCTTCGGCTAGAGAGTGATGGGCCTTTGGAATTCATTGCCACAGAGCACAGTGGCGGCTGAGATATTAAATGTCTTCAAGGCAGAGATTGATAAATTCTTAATCTTGTAATGAATTATGGGTGACAGGGAGATGTGGGTAACTGTCGTTAAACGCCCATCACCCATGATTGAATGGCGGAGTGGACTCGATGTGCCAAATGGCCTTACTTCCACTCCTATGTCTTTAGGTCTTATGTGGAGCTCAGTCCATGAAAAGGTCAGCCATGATCTTATTGAATGGCAGAGCAGGGTTGAAGGGCCAGATGGCCTACTCCTGCTCCTAGTTCTTCTGTTCTTATGTTCCTTGGGAGTAGTGAGGAACAAAGGGACCATGGTGTACAACTCCATCAATCCCGGAAGGTATCAGCACAGCTAGACAGGGTGGTGAAGAAGGCATATGGGATGCTTGCCATCATTAGCCAGGGTGTAGAATATAGCAGCAAGGAAGTTTTGTTGTTACCTGACAGAGCACTGGTTAGGTCGCGTCTGGAATATTGTGCATAGTTCTGGTCGTGACACTGTTGGAAGAACGTGATTGAACTGGAGATGTTCCCTGGGATGGAAAGTGTTAGTTATGAGGAGAGACTAGAGAGACTGGGTTTGTTTTCTCTTGGGGGAATCTGATTGAGGTATACAAAAATATGAAAGGCATAGACAAAGTTAATTGTGAGACACTTTTCCCCATGTTAGACATGTCTATGATCAGAGGGAATAAGCATATCATGTGAAAAAGTGGTTTCGAGGGGATTTGAGGGCTTTTTTTCGCAGAGGGTGGTAGAAATATGGAATGTGCTGCTTGAGAAGGTGGTGTAGGCAGCTCCTCTCATAACATTTAAGAAACATCCAGAAGAGCACATAAAATGCCAAGGCATGGAAGGCTATGGACCAAGTGCAGGTAAACGGAGTTTGGTGATTACTGATTGGCATCGACATGTCGACAAACAGAAGGGCCCGTTTGTTTGCTGTATGACTCTTTGACTATGAAGAGATAGATGTGGATGCATTTTTCATGTTGTTTCTGAAGATAGCAACACAAGCGAGGTTGGACCTTGCCCATGAAAAAATGAACTTGGGAAGCACAAGAGGTTTCTGCATCACTGTCAGAAGAATGTTCTCAGGATTACGAGAAGGTGAAAATGGCTATTCTAAGCACACATGAGTTGGTCCCAGAATCATACAGACGGATGTTTCAGAACTTACAGAAACAGACTGGACAAACCTCTACTGAGTTTAAGAGAGTCCAACAAAATAATGTTGACAGGTGGATAAGAGCATTAACAGCTGAGAATAGTTACAATACTCTCAAAGAAGTTATCCTTTGAGAAGAATTTAAAACTTCCTTCCCTTCTAGAATCAGAATTCATGTAGAAGACCAAAGGGAAACGACAGTAAGACGAGCAGCTAGAATGGCTAATGATTATAGACTTTCTTAAAGCCAAAACCCTGCAGATGCTGGAATCCAAAGTAGACAAACAGGAGGCTGGAAGAGCACAACAAGCCAAGCAGCATCAAGAGGCGGAGAAATCACCTGATGAGAGACAGATCCAGAAATCTTATTCCCATCAGGCCCAGAAATGGGAGAAAAATAAAAATTGGGAGAATGTGAGGAAGGCAGGTAGCCAGGGGAGTGAATGGACAGTCGGAAACAGCCGGAGAACTCCTGGAAAACATTGGAATGGTCACATTTGGAGTCACAAAAACATGGTTGAGAGTTTCAGTGGCTAATAATTGTGATGTAGAGATTTGGGCCTCAAATCAGCCCCAAAGAAGAGGCCAAAGTTGTAAAGAGTCTGTTTGAACAGCAGACAGTGCTCAGGGAGAGGGATGGAGTTTGTACCGGGAGCTGAAGAGGATTGCTTTGATCCTGCCAATGTGTTTCCCGGTGAGCCTGGCTCCTCAGTCCTGACTGCTCTTAGCTGCTGTCATTGTCTCTGATTGGACACTTATTATTAGAGATTCTGACCACAGCAGAAAGCCCCAATGTGAAAAATAACTGCAAAGAATGTCAGATCGCAAGGTTGAAACTTCACCAAGAGAGGAAGTGAAAGAAGGTGCTCAGAGCAGCTGGACGTTTGTTAATGAGACGGGAGAAGACTGTGAACCGTCTGCACTCCCTGGAATCTGACAGGACAGGAGGAGGCCATTCAGCCCATCATGCCTTTGAATGACCCAGTTAGTCCCACTGCTCCCTTCTGTCTCCCCATAACCCAGCAAATCATTCCTTTACAGCTCAATCTCCAATTCCCTCTTATAGATCTCATGTCCACAGAGTGAGACTGCCCTGAACATGGGTTTCAAATTGGCATCTTATTCATTCATTGGGCAACAAACTGTCTCGGCTGGGAAATGGAGCTCAGGGCCCTGAACATTCCCTCTCCCCTCCTGAGGGATACTTCATTTGGTTTTGCATATTCACTTGTGGGAAGTGGGCTTCAAAGGCTGGGCCAACATTTTTTACCCTGTCCCTCGTTGCCCTGGAGGAGGTGGTGGGAAGCTGCCATCTTGAATTGTTATTGTCCACAAGCTGTAAGTTGACCCACAATGCTTTTGGGGAGGGAATGCCAGCATTTTAGCCCAGCAAGGCTGAGGGAGCAGCGACATATTTCCAAGTCAGGATGCTAAGCCTTTTTGAGGGGAACTTGCAGCTCACAGTGTTCCCATGTATCTGTTGCTCTTGTTCTAAATGGAAGTGAACATGGGTTTGGAAGGAAACCAAAGTAACTGCAGATGCTGTAAATCCGTGACAAAAATAGAAAGTGCTGGAAAAGCTCTGCAGGTCTGGCAGCATCTGTGAAGAGATGTCAGAGTTAATATTTCATGCTCAACCCGAAATGTTAACTCTGATTTTTCTGCAAGATGCTGCCAGACCTGCTGATCGTTTCCTGCAATTTCTAGTTTTGTCCATGAGTTTGGAAGGTGCTATCTGACGATCTGTGATGAATTTCTGCAGTGCAACTTATTGATCATACACACTGCTGCTATGGAGCGTCAGTGACGGTGAGTTGGATGCTTTGAGAATGCGATGGCAATCAAGTTGCTTGCTTTGCTCTGGATGGTTTCAAGCTTTTTGAGTGGATAAGAAAGACATAGGATACAATAGACATAGATAGGAAATATTTCAAGGGATATGTGTGAAATGCAGGCAAATAAGATGAGTTTACTTCAGAAAACCTAGTCAGCATGTAGAAGTTTGGCTTAAGGGTTTGTTTCTGTGCTGTATGACTCTGTGACGCTATCAATCTATGAATGTTGTTGGAGCTGCACCTGTCCAAGCAAGTGGGGAGTATCCGATCACACTCCTGACCTGGTTGACAGGTTTTGGGGGGATCAGGAGTTGAGTTACTCGATACAGTATTCCTAGCCTCTAACTTGCTCTTGTAAACACTGTGTTTCTTTTGTAAATCCAGTTGTGTTTCTGGTCAATGGCACCTCAAGAATGTTGATAGTGGGGATTCAGTGATGGTAATAGCATTGATTGTCAAGGGGCAATTTTTAGATTGTCTCTTATTGGTGATGGTGATTGGCTGGCATTTGCAGGGCACCATTGGGAAATGTCACTTCTCAGACAAAACCTGGATATTGTCCAGATACTGTTGCATTTGCACGTGGACTGCTTCAGTATCTGAGGAGTTGAGAATAGTGCTGAGCATTGTGCAATCTTTGGCAATCATCCCCATTTACGAGTTTGCCTTGAGTTGCAATATCTGTCCTATTGAGCACGGTGATAGTACAATGAAGGGGATTCTCAATGTGAAGATCAGATTTTGTTTCCACAAGGACTGTATTATGGTCACTCTTACCAATACTGTCAAGGACAGATGCATCTACAGCTAAACGATTGCTAGGATGGGGTCAAGTACCTTTTTCCATCTTTTTGGTTCCAGCTGCAGAGCCAGTCCCTCAGCTCCGTCCATTGGGAACCAACCAGCTCGATCAGTAATGCTGCTGCCGAGCCACTCTCAGTGGTGGACATTGAAACCCCACACCCAGAGTACAGTCTCTGCTGTCATCACCCTCAGTGCTTCCTCCAAGTGTTTTTCAACATCCAGGAGAGATTGATTCATCAGCCGAGGGAGCAAGATATCTTGTAATCACCAGAAAGGTTTCCTCGCCCATGTTTAAGCTGGTGTCATGAGTCTTCATGGGGTCCAGAGCCAAATTTGAGGCTTCCCAGGGTAACTCCCTCCTGGCTGTAGACCACTGTGTCATCAGCTCTGCTGGGTCTGCCTTTCTGTTGGGACAGGCCACATGCAGGGTCCTGCATTGTCCGTAAGGTATGGTTCTGTGAGTATGACTGTGTCAGGCTGTTGCATGACTAGTCTGTGAGACAGCTCTCCTGAATTTGGCACTAGCTGCCAGATGTCAGTAAGGAGGACGGAGCAGGATAGACAGGACTGTAGCTGTCATTGTCTTTTCCGTGTCGAGATTGATGCCTGTGGTCTGTCCGGTCTCATTTCTTTGTTGAAACGTTGTCATAAGTGATACAACTGAGAGCCTTGCTCGTCCATTTCAGAGGGCAATACAGAGTCAACCACATTGCTAGGGGACAGTGCCATGTACCCCGGCAGTCCATTCCGACATCCCCCAATTCCCCATTCTGGATATGGAAGGCTGAAGCCTGTCAGCAGGATATTCAACCACAGGAGCTATCACAGCCCGTGCGCAATTCTGTCCCCACAATAAATCCACACAAATCTTGAATTCACATAGCGCCTTCAATGCGCAAAGCATTCCAAGAATGTTCATAAAGTTACAGTAAGAGGGATGGGGGAGGGGGTGGGGGAACATAATAACTAGGAGCAGGATCGGGCACTTCAGCCCCTCGAGGTAAAAACAATGACTGCAGATGCTGGAAATCAGATTCTGGATTAGTGGTGCTGGAAGAGCACAGCATTCAGGCAGCATCCAAGGAGCTTCGAAATAGACATTTCGGGCAAAAGCCCTTTTTCAGGAATAAAGGCATTGAGCCTGAAGCGTGGAGAGATAAGCTCGAGGAGGGTGGGGGTGGGGAGAAAGTAGCATAGAGTACAATGGGTGAGTGGGGGAGGGGATGAAGGTGATAGGTCAAGGAGGAGTGGGTGGAGTGGACAGGTGGAAAAGAAGATAGGCAGGTAGGACAAGTCATGGGGACAGTGCTGAGCTGGAAGTTTAGAACTAGGGTGAGGTGGGGGAAGGGGAAATGAGGAAACTGTTGAAGTACACATTGATGCACTGGGGTTGAAGGGTTCCGAGGCGGAAGATGAGGCGTTCTTCCTCCAGGCGTCTGGTGGTGAGGGAGCGGCGGTGAAGGAGGCCCAGGACCTCCATGTTCTCGGCAGAGTGGGAGGGGGAGTTGA
This sequence comes from Chiloscyllium punctatum, assembly GCF_047496795.1. NCBI lineage: Eukaryota > Metazoa > Chordata > Chondrichthyes > Orectolobiformes > Hemiscylliidae > Chiloscyllium > Chiloscyllium punctatum. The sequence continues at coordinate 16,034,320 of NC_092745.1, read as the reverse complement.
AATGTTGGGCCACGGGGCGGTTTGTTTGATTGGTGCGGGTGTCTCGGAGATGTTCCCTATAGCGCTCTGCTAGGAGGCGCCCAGTCTCCCCAATGTAGAGAAGACCACATCGGGAGCAACGGATACAAAAAATGATATTGGTGGATGTGCAGGTGAAACTTTGATGGATGTGGAAGGCTCATTTAGGGCCTTGGATAGAGGTGAGGGAGGAGGTGTGAGACCAAGCTTGAAGAGAGTTGAGAGGGAGGGTAGGGTTGAGTGGGAGAGAAAGAGAGAGAGAGAGACATGAGAATGGGTAGATTTAGAATGACAGAGAGAGAGAGGGAGAGAAACTGTAAATTGGGAGGTTGAGAGGGAAGGAGAGAGAAAGAGGGAGGAATAGAGAGTGACAAATAACAATTGGAGGCTTTTAATTGAAATGAGAGAGGGAGCGAGTCATAGAGACAGTGAGAGATGGAGAAACAGATGATGAGACGGAGAGAGAAAGAATCAGTGAGTTGGAGAGAGTGACGATGAGACAAAGTGAGAGAGAGAGAGAAGGAGAGAACATGAAAGAGATTAACAGTGGGAGAGACAGAAACAGGTAGAGAGAAAGAAGTGGCAGATGTGGTCAGAGAGAGAGAGGGACAAGTCCTGGTCACCACTTTCTGGGAAGAATGTGATTATCCTTGAAAGGGGGCAGAGATTTCCCAGGATGCTGCCTGATTGTGAGCTTTGAGAAAAGATTGGAAAGGTTACGGTTGTTTTCCTTGGAGCAGTGAAGGCTTAAAAGGGACCTGAGAGAGAGGGATAAGATGATTCAGGTGGGTAGGATGGCACTTTTTATATGAGTAAAGGACTTAATAACCTGGGACAGAGATTGAAGGTAACACAGACATGGACACATAGAAATTTGTAGCAGCAGTAGGCCATTCGGCCCTTTGAATCTGCTCTGTCATTCAGTATGATCATGGCTGTATCAATTTTTGAATGTCATCATTTCTTCGAGGGTCGGTGTGGGCTTGTCGGGCCAAATGGCCTGTTTCCACACTGTAGGCATTCTATGATCTATGGCTGATCCTCTCTCTCAAAGCCATATTCCTGCCTTCTCCCCATTCTCTTCAAGCTGTTTAAATGCAAAACAATTATCTCTCTCTTTTTCTTCAATATATATTCAGTTCCTTTCCTCCACAGTCTTCAGTGGTAGAGAATTCCACAGGTTGACCACTCTCAGAGTGAAGAAATGTTTCCTCATCTCAGTCCGAAATGGTCTACCCCCTATTCCCCGGAGATTGTGACCCCTGGTTCCAGACTCCCCAACCAGGGGAAACCTCCTCCCTGCCCCATCCTGTTACAATTTTCTAGGTTCCAATCAGATCCCCTCATCCTTCTGAACACGAGTGAGTGCATGGCCAGGTGAGTTGGAGAGTTGGAGAGTGAGAGGAGAGTTGAGGAGAAATGTTTTCACCCAGAGGGTGGTGGGAGTCTCAAGCTCACTGCCTGAAAGGCTGGTTGAGTCACAAACTCTCATGACATTGGAGCAGTATTTAGATATTCCCTTGTATTGCTGTAGGCGCCAGGGTAATGGGCGAAGAGCTGGAAGATGGGATTAGTGTCATCAGATTGCTGTTTACCAGCACAGACACAATTGGCCAAATGGCCTCATTCAGTGCTGTTCACATCAATGATTCTCTCAGACAGAGAGAGCGAGAGCGAGAGAGAGAGAGAGAGAGAAGAGGAAGTGTGCGGGGCTGATGTGGCTATCTCTGCCTGATGCCATTTACATACTGAGGAACACCCAGTCAGACTCTCACAGGCTGCAGCTTTATAAAGCAGAGCCCTGTGAAGGGAGAGTTTATCAGGAACCAGGCACAGGGACAGGAGCACACACCATGATTTCACACATCCAGCTGATCTGGCCCCTGGCATTCTGTGTCGCAGGTACAAATCTCTCTCCTTCCACCTTGAATCTTTAGCTGCTCTCCATTTCACTCCAATTCCACTGACTTGTGATTGAAGGGAAAATGTTAAAACCAGAGGAATGCTCAGTGTCTCCAACAATCTCTCATTTGACAGGCTCTTTCTGTGACAGTTCTGACTTCACTGTGTTTCTCTTTGACCCCTCAGGTATCAATGGGGACATCATCATGACCCAGTCTCCCCCAGTGCTGTCAGTGGGACTGGGCCAGACCGCAACACTCACCTGCACGGCCAGTCAAAGCATTAGCAGCTACCTTGCTTGGTACCAGCAGCGAGAAGGTCAGAAACCCTCTCTCCTGATCTACAATGCAGCAACTCGATTCACAGGAGTCTCCGATCGATTCACCGGCAGTGGATCAGGGACCAGTTACACCCTGACAATCAGCAACGTTCAGAATGAGGATGTCGCTGACTATTACTGTCAGCAGGGTAGCAGCAACCCTCGACACAGTGACACAGAGCTGTACAAAAACCTCAATACATAAAGCACTACCTCCTGTACTGACACATCCATGGTTATATAAAATGCATAATAATGGACACACAGTCCCACCGCCTGAACTGACATAACCCACAGTTCGATCTAAATGAAACTGAACAAATTACCCCATGCTGAGATTGTCACTGTCCACGACATACTCCAGTCCCTGTGGTGTCTCAATGCTAACTGAATGCCTCAAGTTCCCTCTTACACTCCATGGCCACATGTGAAGTGCAGCTGCAAGATTTAACATCGAAAAATAAATTTCACAATCCTCCCGAGCCCAGCTGGAAACAACCCAGAGAGACAGAGAGAGAAAGATACATGAATGATGGAGAGACAGAGAGGTGTAGGGAGACGGTGAGAGTGAGTGAGAAACAGCCAGAGACAGAGAGAGGTTGACAGTGATAAGAGGGAAGCAGAGAGCTGAGGTTTTTGTGCAGCCTCTGCACTGGGAGCTCTCACTGTGGCTTACGTTTGGTCCAGGAACCAAGCTCAGACTGAGTAAGTAAACCTCAATCCTCTGTTATTAACCCTGTCAATACTGAAACACACTTTCTAAAATATCGTTACTGAATTGTTGAAGGTGTTAGTGGGGAGCTGCAGTGAATGAAATGGTTGATTGAGAAGCACTGTGTCTAACAGGGTGTCCAGCTGTATTTCTTTAGTCCCATTGCCCCATTTAAACAGCAAGATATAAGTCAGTCAGTTTTACTCACTGTGTGGAGGAGCTCTGTCCATTTGCAGCCTTTGGTCCCATTCCTGCAGCATGGAGTGAAATCAGTGAGTAACCACCTGCCAGTCTCAATGTGACAGACACGGGCAGAGTTTGATGTGAACTCTGGCTCCCTGTCCCAGTCTCTGATCTCACTGACCTCAGCAGCAGCAGCAGCAGCACAGTGAGACACCGAGCTCCCACCTCCCCCAGCTTTAACTCTGCTCAATCACACAATCACAGAATTGTTACAGCACACACGGAGGCCATTCTGCCCATCCTGTCTATACTGGCTCTCTAAATGAGCAATTCAGTGAGTGCCATTCTCCTGCCTTCTCCCTGTCACCCTGCACATTGTTCCTTTTCAAATAACAGTCTCATTCCCTTCAGAAAGTTTCAATTGAAGCTGCCTCCACCACACTCTCAGGCAGTGCATTCCACACTCTAACCACTCACTGGCTGAACATGTTTTTTCCTTGTTTGACTTTTGCTTCTTTTACCAATCACTTCCAATCTGTACCCTCTCGCTCTCAATCCTTTCAAAAGTTGGAACATTTTTTCCCCGTTTGCTCTGATCAAACCCGTTCCTGATTTTGAATTCCTCGAACAAATCCCCTCTCAGCCGTCTCTTCTCCAGTCTATCACATAACTGAGGTTTTGTTCCTTCCTGGAACAATCTTTGGGAGTGTTTTCTACACTCTCTACAAAACATTGACATCCTCCTGAATTATTTACATTATCTCACCCCATCAGGATTTCACAGACCTCTATCTGGTCACCCCTCAGCTTCCTGCACTTCAGGGTCCAGCCTCTCATAGTCATTGAGTTGTATGGCACTGAAATAGACCCTTCGGTCCAATTCCTCTGCGCCGACCAGATATCCTAAACTGATTGAGTCCCCTTTGCCAGTATTTGGCTCATATCCCTTAAAATGCTTCCTATTCATGTGTACATCCAAATGTCTTTTAAATGCTGTTATTGTATGCGCCACATTCACTTCCTCTGGCAACTTGTTCTATATATGCACCGCCCTCTGCATGAAAATGTTACTCATCGGACCCCTTTTGAATCTTCCGCTCTCCTCTTAAACGTATGCCTCCAGATTTGGACTCGGCCATCTTAGGAAAAAGACCAAATCTGTGCCCCTCATGGTTTTTTAAAATGTCTGTAAGATCACCTCTGAGCCCCAGACTATTCAGTCTCTCCCTCTTGCTCAAACCCTCCACTCCTGGCAAAATCCTTGTAAATACTTTCTGCACCTTTTCCTGTTTAATACCATCCTTCCTGTGCATCCGAACTGCTAGGACTCTGTTCGACAACACTCCCCCCAGGGTCCTATTATTAATCCCCAAGGTCCTACCATTAATCCCCAGGGCCCTACCATTAATCCCCAGAGTCCTACCATTAATCCCCAGGCCTTACCATTAACTGTGTAAGTTCTGCCTTTCCAAAATGCAACATCTTGCACTTATCTAAATTGAACACCATCTGTCACTCCTCAGCCATTGGCCGAACTGATCAAGGTCCTGCTGTACTGTGAGATAATCTTCTTCATTATCCACTTCACCACCAATTTTGATGTAATCTGCAAACTTACTAAACTTACCTACTATATTCACATCAAGATCATTTATTTAAATCATGAAAATAGTAGACCCAGCACTGATATTTATGGCACATCGCTGGTCACAGACTTCCAGTCCAAAAAGCAGCCCTCTACCACCACCTTTTGTCTCCTACCTCAAGTCATTTTTTTATCCAAATGACGAGCTCACCCTGGAACTCATGTGAACCTACCTTTCTACTCAGTCCAGCATGGCTAACCTTGTCAAATGCTTTGTTAAAATCCAGGTGGACAATGTCAATTGCTCTGCCTTCATCAATCTTCTTTGTTTCCTCTTCAGAAAAACTCAATCAAGTTAGTGAGAAAGGATTTCCAATCCACAAAATCACATTGACTATCCCTTTATGTACTCCAGTTTCCTCCCGCAGTCCAAAGATGTCTAAGTTAGATGGATTGGTCATGCTAAATTGCCCAAGGTGTACAGGAATGTGCAGGCTAAGTGAATTAGCCATCTTTAAGGGGACCTATTCACTCCCTAGTTACACTTTCGCCCTGTTCTTATTTACAATATTTCGACCCCCTCTGTCTCAAAACAGCCAGGAATTGAGTGCCATTCCACGAATATACCTCGACTGTCCCTGAACTTCGAGTTTATTATTCACTTCAGGACTTTGCTGCAAACTTTCGCCCCAGTTCATTCACTCTGATGTGTTCTTACCCAACGGAAGTCTGTGTTTTCCCAAGTGAATCATTTCGAAACTGGATTCCTTTTCCATGGTCACCCTCAACCTTATGATACAATGATCACTCTTCCCTTAATGTCCTCTCACTGACACTTGGTTTACTTGCGCCTCCTCACTCCCAAGATCCAGGTGTAACAGAGCCTCCTTCCTCATTGGACTGGAAACACACGCCTGGAGAAAGCGCACCTGAGCACCCTCTCACAACACTGGACCCTCTCTGCCCTTCACAATGATGCTATCCCAGTCTATGAGGATAATTAAAGCTCTTCCCCTCCCCAACCCCACCGCCACCCCCCTCCCCAGCCACCCCATTTATAACAACTCTCTGTCGTGATTTGACAGACCCTGTAAATTCCTTGCACATTTGTTCTTCTACTTTCCACTTGATGGTGATCTTTGGACTCCACTGAGGATTCTGTGAACCTTGGTGTTTCTCTCTGATATTCCCCCCTGGCTCCCACAGCCCTACCAAGTCAGTTTAAACTCTCTCCAACAGCAGCAACAAATCACCCCAGAAGGTACTCAGTCCCAGCTCTGTTCAGGAGCATCCCATTCAGTCCGTACAGGTAACATCTCGCCCACAGCCAGTCCCAATGCCCTAAGAATCTAAAGCCCTCCCTGCTAGACTCTCTTTCCAGCCTCTTATTCATCCGTCTTATCTTCCTTTTTCTATTCTCACTTATTTGGGACACTGGGAATAATGTGCACATGCCTACATTTCAGCTCCTGCTCTGAACTCCCTCCCGAAGTCACTAAATTCTGACTGCAGGACCACATCCCTTTTCTCCCTCTGTCACTGGGACCGATGTGGACCCCTACTGCTGCCTGTTCCCCCTCTCCCCTCAGGGTGCCCTGCAGCCGCTCAGTGACATCCTTGACCCTGGCACCAGGGAGACAACACACCATCCTGGATTTCCATCTGCAGCTGCAGAAACACCTATCGATTGCACTCACTCTCGAATCTCCTCTCACTATCGCTCTTCCGGTCTTCCTTGTGCCCCCCTGTACAGCTGAGCCCACCCCATGGTGCCATGGACTTGGATCTGGTTGCCCTCCCCAGATGAACCATTATTCTCATCAGGATTCTGAACTGAATCCTGGTTGGCACGTGGGATGCACTCGGGGATTCCTGTACGAGCTGCCTGGTCTTTTTGGACTGTCTGTTACTGCCCCATTCCCTCTCTCCCTGCATACTCTGAAGCTGCAGAGTGACCACATCTAGAAACATGCTCTCCACGGAGCTCTCAGCCTTACGGACTCTCCGCACTGACACCAGCTGCTGCACAAACTCCGAAACCCGGAGCTCCAACTGCTGTCACTGACCACACTTCCTACACTCATGGTATTCCAGGAGCTGGGAAGTATCCTAAAATTCCCACATAGGTGCAAATTCTCTCCACTCTTTGGTCATCTCTTGGCAAATTTCTGATGATAAACAGATCCAGCAGGGCTCACAGTCCAGTGGGTTCAGTGTTCCAGGGTTTTGGGGAAACTCTCCAGAAGACTTTAAGAAATAGGAGCAGAAATCAGCCATTCAGCCCATTGAATCTGCTCTGCCATTTGATCTTGGCAGATATGCCTCTTACCCCCATTCTCCTTCCTACTCCACAGGAACGTTCAATCCCCTTAATAATCACAAACCTGTCTATCTCTGTATTAAATACGCTCAGTGACTTGTCCTCCACTGCCCTCTGTAGCAATAACTTCCACATATTCACCACCCTCTGGCTGAAGAAATTCCTCCTCATCTCAGCTCTAAAGGGTCGGCCCTTCATTCTGAGGCTGTGCCTTGGTTACCTAGTCTCTCCTGTTTTCGGAAACATCTCCGCATACACTCTTTCCAGGCTGATCATTATTCCGTAAATTTCAATAAGGTCCATCCTCATCCTTCTAAACTCCATTGAGTACAGACCCAGAGTCCTCAACCACGCCTCATATGACAAGCCCTTCATCCCCAGGATCATTCTTGTAAATCCGTCCAATGCCAGCACATTGTTTCTTAGAATATGTGTCCCAAATCTGTTCACAATATTCCAAATTCAGTCTGACCAGAACCTTACACAGCCTCAGCAGTACATCTCTTCCCTTGTATTCCGGCCCTACTGAAATGAATGCTATCATTTCATTGACCTTCCCAAGCACAAACTGGACCTGCCTGTTCACCTTCAGAGAAACCTGAATGAGGTTTGTGCTTTAGATTTCCAAAGGCTTTCCTCATTTATAAAACAGCCTTTGCATCTCTTCTTCCTACCAACGAGCATAACCTCACACTGTAACACACTGTATTCTATCTGCCACTTCTTTGCCCACTCTCTGAGCCTATCCAGGACATTTTATAGCCTTCCCACTTCCTCATCACTACCTGTCCCTCCACCTATCTCATGTCGTCTGCAAACTTTGCAACAATGCCTTCACTTCCTTCATTCAGATTGTTAACGCATGACATGAATAGTTATGTTTCCAACATTAACACCTGCAGAACTCTATTAGTCACCAGCTGCCATTTTTCCTCACCCTCTGCTTTATATCAACTTACCAGTCCTCAGTCCATGCCAGTACCTTTCCCCCTAACTCTATGGGCTCGTACCTTATCTCAAAGGCCATCTGGAAATCCAAATAGATTACATCTTCAGACTCTCCTTTGTCTGACTGGCTGGGAGCTGTTGCGGCTGTATAGGACATTGGTTCGGCCACTTTTGGAAAACTGTGTGTAGTTCTGGTTGCCCATCTGTAGTAGAAATGTTGTGAACCTTAAAATGCTTCAGAAAAGATTTACAAGAATTTTGCCAAGGTTGGAGGTTTTCAGCTACTGGGAGAGATTGAATAGGATCTAATTTCCCTGGATTGTTGGAGGCTGAGCGGTGACCATTTTGTGGTTTATAGAATCATGAGGGGCATTGAAAGGGTGAGTAGAGAAGTTATTATAATCAGAGTTGGGGAGTCCAGTTCGAGAGGCATAGGTTGAAGGCGACGGGGGAAAGATTTGAAAGGGGCTGAAGGGGCAACTTTTTCACGTGGTGGGTGTCGTGTGTATAGAATGAGCTGCCAGAGGAAGAGGTAGAGGAGGGTATGATTACAACATTTAAGAGGATGGGTACATGAATAGGGAGGGTTTAGGGGGATATGCGCAAAATGCTGGAAAATGGGACTAGCTTAATTGGAGGTTTGTTAAAGAGATATCGAGCTCCATCCCACTTTCCAGCTCTTGCTCCATAAGCCTGCGGCTTCACTGTTTCAAATGAATATCCAAGTGTTTTTTTTCAATATAATGAGGGTTTCTGCCTCTCCAACCCTTTCAGACAGTGGGTCCCAGATCACACGAGCCTCTGGCTGAAAACAATTACTCCACAATTCCCCTCGAACTCTGTCTCCAATTAATTTCAATCTCTCCCCATGGTTATCATCCTTTGTGCTGATGGAAATCAGTCCTTCCTACCCACTCTATCCAGGCCCCTCATCATTTTCTACACCTCGATCAAATCTCCCATCAGCCTCCTTGTTCCAAAGAATACAATCCCAGCCAAACCAATCATTCCTCAAAGCTAAAACTCCCCATTTTTGACAAAATCCTCCTCTGTCCCCATCACAAGTGGGATCACATCCTTCCTGTAATGTGGTGACCAGAACCGTACACTGTTCTCTCACTGTGCTCTAACTGGGGTTTTATACAGTTCCAGAATAAACAAACTCCTTGCTTTCACTGTCAACCAATAATGAGATAAGGGAGGCAATGGTCTGATGATATAATTACTGAACTCTTCATCCAGAGATCTAGATAATGTTCTGTGAACCAGGGTTAGAATCCTGCCACAGCTGATGGTGGAATGTGAATTCAATAAAAAAATATGGAATTAAGAGTCCAATGATGACCATCGTTGATTGTCAGGAAAAAGCCATCTGATTTACGAATGACCTTTAGGGAACGAAACGGTCATCGTTACCATGTGACCCCAGACCCACAGCAATGTAGTTGACTCTCAACTGCCCTCTGGGCGATTACGGATGGGCAACAAATGCTGCCGTTCCAGCAATGCGCTCATTCTATCAAGGGAAAAAAGAAAAACTGTTTATCCCATGTGTCTTCTTAACCACCTTACTGACACGCATTCATTAATCACCATGGCCACATCTTCCACCTCCACTCACATGTGACTTCCAGGTTCAAATTGACAAGAGACATTCCTTCGATATCTGAGAAACAGATAGAAACATCAAAATAGGAGGCCATTCAGCCCCTCAAGCCTGCTCTACCATTCAATATGATCATGGCCAATCATCCAACATAGTCTCCGTTCCTGCTTTCTCCCCACATTCTTTGATCGTTGAAATATATCTAATTCCTTCTTGAACACATACTGCATCTAATTCCCTCATGCTGGAAAAATGGATGAGAATTATTGGGTTGTTGTTTTTTGACCAATGTGGACACAATGGGCTGATAGGCCTTTTGGGTCTCTCTGACTCTATGACTCGATTATATTATGAATAACTGTGTACCAAGGACTGGCCCCTGTGGTACCCCAACTGGTAACTACCTGTCATTCAGAAAAAGACTTGTTCTTCCTGCCCTTTCTGCCAACCAGTTCCCAATCCATGTCAGTACATGACCCCAATCCTCTTGTTCGGTAGGATTTCCCTGATTCACTTGGACACATTTAATCCTTACACCTCTTTGCCTTCCTCAGGTCCTGTTCAATTTTAATCCTGCATTTTCTATCCTCCTCTCAGCTTTCTGCAGGTTTGAACTCCAGATAACCAACATCACCTTCCCTGTTTGGTCTTCCCTACACTGGTTGCCTTTTGACATCCCAGGCTAAGAGTGTAGATTTGAGTTTCCCACCCTTACTCTTTGTGGGAACAGATTCTGAATGATCTCTGTCTTGTCACTTGAGGGCTCCCACTGCCCTGACACTGATTTCCCATCATGTCACTGGTTCCAGTCCACTTTTACTAAATTACCGAAACATTCAGTAAAATGAAAACTTTTACACTCGCTCCATGGTTCTCCATTTCCATCCCTAATTTCAATCTCACTGAGTTCTGATCACTGTCACTGAAATGATCGCCATCTTTTAGTTCTCCCAGCTGCCCACATTCATTCCCCAAACGACGGTCCAAAACTGTCCCTTCTCTTTCACCATCACCTTCTCAGGGGCAATTAGGGACGAGCAATAAATTCTGCTCCTGCCAGTGACACTCATATCCCAAGAATCAATTTAGAAAATGTAAATTCTCTTGTCTGGTTTATGAGGTATTGGAGACAAATATTCAAACATTTAATCAGTGAATATTCTGAGAATTTAAATCCCTTTGAATGGCAGGGATTAAAATTATTTCTCTTGTCTTTCAGGCCGTGACAACTCTCAGCCCAAGCTGACCCTGCTGCCCCCCTCCCCGGAGCAGGTAGATGCCAAGGGCACTGCCACCCTGGTGTGCCTTGCCAATCACTTCTATCCCGATGAGCTGGAGGTGCAGTGGAAGAAGGACGGTGCAGTCATTTCGGACGGGGTTCAGACCAGCAACTACCTGCGAGCTTCGGACAGCACCTACAGTGTCAGCAGCCTGCTGACCCTCGCTGGGTCTGACTGGGAGTCCAACGCTCGCTTCTCCTGTGCCCTCACCCACGTGACCCTCCCCTCTCCCCTCAGCAAGAGCATCAGGAGATCAGAATGTGTGTAGAGTGTTTGAGACAGTCCACAGAGGAGACACAACTTTAAATAGAACAGGGCTGAGCTGGCAGGGCAAAGGTCATTGTCAGCACTGAATTTCAACTCTCTTCCTTCTCAGGACTGGCTCAGAGACACTTCTGAGGTTCAGGAGTAAAGGTAGTTCATTGGGACAGTGTAGATAGAGCTTTACGCTGTGTCAAACTCCATGCTCTCCCTGTTCTGGGACTGTTTGATTGGGACAGGGTTGATTTGTGATACCAAGTAAAATCTCTTGAAGTTGCTGAAGGATGTCAGATGTACAAAACAGTGTGAACCTTCGAAATGTCTGGTTCTATAAATCAGATCTCCTTCCTGCTCGGCAGCCAGTTCCAATTTAAGGTTTTTGTCACCATTTGAAGGGCAGGATTCAAATGTTATTGAGAAAATCTCCACAAGTGTTTTCCTCAAAAGCAATTGTAGCTGTGAATTTGTGCAGGTTCCTCTGTCTGCGCTGTTAATTGAAGTCTGTTTTCTGTCAATGCCAGTCTGGAAAAGGGAATAAAGTTGATGAAGATTCAGTCTCTGTCTCTGTGTGCTTTGGAAATGGACCACTCCATTCAGCGGATTAGCTGCATGTCAGCATGACATTGTCACAATTGGCTACATGGCCTGTCAATCCATGGTAGATGATACTGACATCCAATCAGCAATCAGTTTCAAATCATCCAGTTGGTCTGGAATCTGTGGAGATTACAAGATTCCAAACAGAATAGAAACTGAAAGCTGTTGGGACTCAATAATTACAATCTGAGGCATTCCGTGTTCTCTCTCTGGTCTAAACTCAGGTGCTGGGATCGCACTGTGCACTCTCTGCTGCATGCTGTGTTGTACCTGAAATGATCTGATGCCAATCACTGACACTGCAGGCTGGGTGTCTCTCTGAGTGAGTGTACTACATAATGCTGCCTGTAGGTGTCACTCTGAGTGTGGGTGTGTTATTCAAAGAGACACCTACAGGCAGCGAGGCTTTTGTACATGTTACTCAGTGCTGCCTGATTCTGTGTGTATGTGTGTGTGTGTGTGTTAACTCAGTGTTGCCTGTAGGTGTGTCTGAGTGATGGATAGAGAATAGGCTTTGTGATGGGGATTGAAGATTAGGCCTTAATCTTCTCAAATCTCAGATGAAGAACAATTTAGCCTAAGATGGCAGCTCATTGAGGTGGACAAAGTTAAAAATCACAGAACACGAGATTAGAGTCCAGCAGGTTTCTTTGGAAGTACAAGCTTTCGGAGTGCAGCTCCTTCATCAGGTGGCGAGTGGGGCAGGATCATAGGACACAGAATTTGTCATGAAATTGAAATGGCAGCTGAGAAAGGTGAATACTGAGAGTGTGTTCTCAGTAAGGGAGGGATTTCAGAGGCAGTGCACACTGTGCTTCCTAATGTGCTCCCCAATTACAAGGAGCCGGCGTCATTGCAGTTGTAGTTGTCTGCTCAGTCAGTGCTGGCTAGCCATAGTCGTATTTCAAGCTCAATTAGCCCTAGACCAGGTGCAGCAATATTACCTTCCAGGGAGGGAGCTGTCTGAGTGAGGGAGGTTGAATTCTTGCAGCCCTGAGAGTGATTGCAGTGGATTAATTAAGGGTGCTACCACCATGAAGGTGTGACCTTCTCTCCCTCTGCCTCAGCTGTGATGACCCTCAGGGTGAAACTCACCACCAGTCATTTCTGTTTGTAATGAGAGAGTGGGGGGAAGGGGAAAGTGAGGTCTGAGGATGCTGGAGATCAGAGTTGAGAGTGTGTTGCTGGGAAACCACAACAGGTGAGGCAGCATCGAGGAGCAGGATAATCAATATTTTGGGCATAAGCTCTTCATCAGGAATGGAGGGAATTTCAACCTCTCCCAAAGGCAGCACAGGCTGGATCGACGGGGCCACAAGAGTAAGCTTGGGGTGATTGAGGGTGACAGAAGGAGGGGGTTGTTTGGCAGGTTGTTATTCAGAGTCAGGTACAAGAGTATCGGTCCTTCTGACACTCCCTTTTTTATCTGTCAGCCAGGACTCCCTGATTGGACACGGTTAACAGCTCATCAGGGAACTCATATTATCAGAAACAAATGAAACACTTATCAAATAAGGAGTGCAAGAACTAAACGACACTCGACAAAATGAGTGGTTTGAATGATTTCATTACAGACATCACCAATTTGGCCCAACAAGTCCACAACGACCCACTGAAGAGAAACTCCCTAAGACTCATTCACCTGCCCTTTCACTCGACATTTCCCTTGACCGACACATTCCTGAACACTGTGACAATTGTAACATGGCCAATTCACCTAACCTGCACATATTTGGATTGTGGGAGGAAACTTGGAGCACATGGAGAAAATCCACACAGACACTGGGGGAGCGTGCAAATTCCACAAAGACCTGGGACTGGAATCGAACCTGGGTCCCTGGTGCTGTGAGTTAGCCATGCTAACCACTGAGCCACCATGCCACAAATTTTAAAAAATGCCCAAAGTGTTGAGCTTTTGTTAAGCTCTATGAGACTGACGTGATATAAACTATAAACATGCAACCCTCTGTCAGGGAAGGTAGTGCTGTGTGGAAACCTTACAACCTTTAAATATCATAACATTCAAGGATCTGGGATAAGCGCAGGAAATTGGGATGAGAGTGCTTTTAGTGGTAGTTATGTTGGTACAGACTCAATGGGACAAAGGACCTTTTCTGCTCTCTATCAATCTGTGCTCCATGTTGAGAGGACAGTGTAGGTTAATGGTGACTAGGTGAGGCAGTTCTAAGATGGCAAACACATGATCAAGGGTCAGAGGAAATGGCTCAAGCTTCAGTGAAGGCCCAAATAAGTGCTTGGGAGGAGGGTCAAGGCTAATGGAGACAAGGTCAATGGAGACTGAACGAGGGCACAGGGTGCTGGCTGGCATCTCATTGTGTTGCAGTGAGGCATGGGGGGAAAGAGGGGATCGTGTAGGGAGGGAGTGCAGTTTCAGTTAAAATGTAACCTTTGTCAGCAGCAGCATGACCTTCAGCACCAGGGGGTGTCCCTGACTGTGTCAGGCTCACTGGCTGCTCTCTGTGTGATTCCACATAGCCACCCATGTGATCACCACGCAAAGTCTTGCTTGTGTCTACACTACCATTTACACCACCGTCTGCACCACCGTCTGTACCCACTGTCTGAACCCAGCATCCACAGCCACTGTCTAGTCCCTCTGTTTGCACCCACCACCTACACCCACTGTCTACACCGCTGTCTGCACCCTCCATCTACACCTCCCATCTTTCTGCTGTTGTACGATTGTATCCAATGATTCCATTGAGATTACTGCACTCGAAGCCTGAATTTTAGAACCGGCAATGATTTTCTTCTAACCCTGACCTACAAAGTCTGTGTTCCACATTGGGCTGATTAATATTAATTACTGGATGGTATTTGATTTCTGTGATGGCAGGCCTGACATATAAGGAGAGGTTGGGTTGGTGAGGATTGTGTTCACTGGAGTTTAGAAGATTGAAGGAAGGGAATCTTGGAGAAATCTATAAAATTGGAACAGGACGAGACAAGTTAGATGGAGAAAGGCTGTTCCCAATGGTGGGGAAGCCCAGAACCAGGGCACATGGTTTAAGGTTAAGGGGTAAACTGTATAGGACAGAGATGAGGAAAAATGTTTTCACCCCGAGAGTGGTGAGCCTGTGGAATTCTCTGTCACAGAAAGTGGTTGAGGCCAAAACATTATGTTATCAAGAAAGCTCTTGTGGCTAAAGAATCAAGGGATATGGGGTAGGGATGGATTACAGTAATGTGCTCCATGACCAGCTTCAATAATATCGAATGGCATAGCAGGCTGGAGGGGCCAAATGGCCTACTCCTGCTCCTATCCTCTATGTTTCCACATCATGTAAAATAGATTGCCAGGTGGAGGGCACTCTGTCAGATGGGTAAGTATCCATTCACAGATTCCACCCACACCACTCCCCTTCCATTTTAATTGGGTCCACTCCCTCTCTTTCTATGTCTTTGTTATCTAACCAGTGACCACACCTCCCCTTCACCACCCCGGCAGGGAGCTGTGCTAATAACCCATCGTTTGTTTTAATTTGCTAACTGAGTGATGTGATGGTGGGGTTTTCAAAAACAGGAAGAGCTGAATTCTTATCAACTTTTGTGCTGATTTTTTTGTGTGCCTCCCTCAATATGGGTGACACAGCACTGCTGCCTCACAGAGCCAGGGACCCAGGTTCGAGAGTCACACAGCATAGAGATAGGCCCTTCGGCACACCATGTCAATGCTGACCAACAAACACTCAACTACACTAATCCCATTTACCTGCAGTCGTCTGGAGCCTACCATGCCCTGGTATTATAAGTGCTCATTCAAATGTTTTTAAAGGTTGTGTAATTTTCAGCCTGCACCACCCTCTCAGGCAGCATATTCCATATATCTACCACACACAGGGTCAAAAAATACTTCCACCTTAATCTTATAACCTCTGGTCTTAAATAGGTCTGGGCGAGGAGCGGAGGCTGCATTTCAGCGTGAGAGGTCAGGAGTGGAGAGAGGGAGAACAGTGTGAATGTGAGGAGTGGAGGCTGGAGCAGGAAGACACTTGTGTTCTGGAAAGCAGCACAAATAGGGGAGAGATCCAAGAGCTGATCGGAATAGTCTCCATGCTTCCTAACAGTAGCTTTATGGTGGGAAAGAGAATAAATCAGGAGATAATTAGGGCCTGTAACAAAGGCTGCTCATTCATTACAAATGACTGTTATCCTTGTTGATTATTTATAGTCAATTTTTTTCTTTTTCATTCATTGACAGGATGAGGGTGTCACTGCCTAGGACAGCATTTATTACCCACCCCTAATTGCCCCAGAGGGCAGTTAACAGTCATCCACATTGCTGTGGGATTGGATTTCCATGTCGGCCAGACCAGGTAAGAATAGCAGTTCCCTTCCCTAAAGGACGTTTATAAACCAGATGGGTTTTCTTGACAATCCACATGGATTAATGGTCATTGTTCGACTCTTAATAGCAGACTTTTTAATTGAATTTAAATTCCCCCATCTGCCATGGTGGGATTTGAGCCTGTGTCCCCAGACCCATATCTGGGTCTCAGTGCAATAATCTCAGAAGGTTAGTATGTAGGTACAGCAAGTCTTCAGGAAAGCTCATAGAACATTATGGTGTAGTGTGAGGGGAAACTGAATGCAAGACTTCATTGAAACAAGCAAGATCCTGAGGGTCCTTGACCAGGTGGATGTGGAAAGGATGTTTCCTCTTGTGGGAGAATCCAGAACCAGGAATCACTGTTTAAAATTAAGGGAGAATCCATTCAAAACAGAGATTCAGAAACATGTTTTTCTCTAGGAGATTGTCAGTCTTTGGAATTCCCCTCATTAAAAGGCAGTGGATGCAGAATTTAGAATCCATCCAGTGTGGAAACAGGCCCTTCAGCCCAACAAGGCCACACAAACCCTCCGAAGAGTAACTAACCCAGACCCATTTCCCAACCCTATATTTACCCTAGGAAGAGGGAGATAGATTCTTGATGACTGAAGGGATGGAACATTATTGGACAATGTAGAGTTGAGGGTAAAATCAGATCAACCACGATCTTATTGAATGGGGGAGCAGGTTCAAAGGGCCGCGTGGCCTTGTTTGGTTCCTTGCCCATGTGTTGCCTCACACACCGTCACACAAGCAAAGACTGCCACTCGTATTTTCTACCTGCAGATTAAGCTGCTTGTGCAATAGGCCTCATCTGCACAGTGTTTTCTCCAGCCTTTCACTGTGAGGTTAAATATAATGGTCCCATAATCAATCCATTAACTCTATGAGTTGGTTTATTTAAAGCAATAAAATAAATTACAAGTCATGAAACAGACATTACAGTCAGCAATAATAGGCAGCACGATGGCTCAGTGTATCGCACTGCTGCCTCACCGTGCCAGCGAACAGCCTCAGGTGGGTCTGTGTGGAGTATGCACATTCTCCCTGTGTCTGCGTGGGCTTTCCCCAGGTGCATTGGCTTCCTCCCACGGTCTAAAGATCTGCAGGCTCGATAAGTTGGCCATGCTAAATTGCCCAGAGTGTACAGCGATGTGCAGGCTCAGTGGAGTAGCCATTGGAACAAACAGAGATAGGATAGGGGTCGAGATCGAATGACCTTCGGAGGGGCGGTATGGAGTCAATGGGCTGAATGGCCCACCGCCACACTATAGGGATTCTGTGTTACAAATGCAAGTTCCTTCTTTCCATTCTTGCCCTGAAGCATGTGGTTCTGTCTCATATCCACTCAAGAGATGGCAACCCTTTGAAAACAGGAGCAGTCTCTATTCTTTAGGAAAGTACTTCTTCCACTCTGTGTCCTTCACAGCCTTGTAGACAGCAACAATGAGATCGGGAAATAACCTAAAGCTATAATCTTCTGGACTCTTCCTTAAAATGTGGAACCTGAAAAATACAATTAATGTCCAAGTCAATGAAGATATTTCTCAGCAATTCCTAAATGCTGAGTTTTAGTACTCAGCAGGCCCCAGGAGTCAAAATAACTGAGTAGATCAGTGCTCTGAATTACTCATAAATGTCACCTTCACATTTCTGGAGGCTTTGATCAAAAAGGCTGCTTACTCCTCTCCAAAATACAGCTTTAAATCAACTCAAACTCCCAACCATCCAGCTGAGAGCAGTGCCCTGTACAAACTGGAACCTGCTCAGTGGGAGCACTGTCACCTCTGTCTCAGAAGTTTCGGGGAGTCTATTTTGATCATAGAGTCCTTCAGCACTGGAGGCTGTTCAGGGGATGTTCCCCTGACTGATCCCAGGAATGAAAGTGCTGTCCCACGAGGAGCAGTTAATGAGCTTGGGCTTGTACTCACTGGAGTTCAAAAGAATGAGGAGGGATCTGATTGAGGGATGGAAAATGTGAAAGGGGATTGAGAAGGTGGATGTTGGATAGATGCTCCCCCTTGTAGGACAGTCTGGAACAAGAGGTCATCGATATCGAGTGAGAGGAGGTCGGTTCAAAACTGAGCTGAGGAGAAACGACATCTCCCAGAGGGTTGTGAATCTGTGAAAGTCAATGCCCCAGAGTGCAGTGGAGGCAGAATCAATCCACAGGTTCAAGAAAGATGTGTTTCTGATGAAAAGTGAGATAAAAAGCGATGGGGAGCAGGCAGGAGAGTGGACTTGAGAGCAGGATAAGATCAGCCATGGTCCTGTTAAATGGCAGAGCGGGCTCGAAGGGCTGAATTGCCTCCTCCTGCTCCTAATTCCTATGTTGAACACACAGTCAAGGCTGACACTGCAAAACTGAGGGAGCTGTTGTCTTTCAGTGAGATACAAAACAAGTGTCCTGCCACAATATATGGAACTGCACTATCTCCCCCAGTGACAAGTGCTGGAATTTAAATTCAAATCACAAAGCAAGCCTCATTAATGGTGTCTACGATATTGATCCCTGATTGCTGTCCAGCCTCAGCCTTACCCAGTCTGGACTTCATGTGACTCCAGCCCCACAGCAATCTGGTTAACCCTTGGGTGCTTTCTGAGAGGCCACAGCAAGGCCAGCAGTTCAAGGGCAATTAGTCTTGGGTAACAAATACTGATCTATGCCAGTGACACCCACCTCCCAGAAAACAGAATGCAACAGAGATTGGTGTCAGCCAAAATTTTCAGATCAGACTCTCAATGAGATGGGGAGATGGTTAAAAATGAATTCCGCTCAGTATGGAGCAGGTTCCCACTTGTTAACAAATTGTCACTGACAAAATAAGTGAGAGAAAACAGAAAACTAAAGGTGAGAACACTCAAATGTGGGAATATCAGTGAAAATTCAGGCAACTGAAGGAAGATATGAAGAACTGTAAAAGAAGACAAAAAGGAAGCAAGAGTTACAGAAAACGTATTGAGAAAGATACCTGCAAGGGGTCACAAGAATAACACAAATGTTTTACATGAAAATTAGAAACTCAAGGGGGCGCCTGTGCAATGTGAGCCCTTTAAAAACAAACTGGGAATTCCATGAATGAGCCTAAGGGAATGGCCGATATGTACAATAATTAGTCGTGCCAGTCTTCATAGTCAAGGAACGGGATAATGCAGCTTCCATTCCAGGGAGGTTAGGAATGAATGGAAGACTGGAATTCACAAAACTTGATGCATGCCAGAAAGCAGCATTGGAAAATGAGCAGCTCTAAAGGCTGACAGATCTCCAGGACCTCAGGGGTTTAAAGGAAGGGGGAGGGGGGAGAAATTTCAGAAGCTTTTCCCATCAGCTTCCAAAGCAGCAACCATTCCTTTAATTTGCAAAGTGTCTTGCTGTAACTCCACGGGTTCAAGAAAGAAGAGAGAGGGAACCGAGGAAATTATATACTGGTCAATCTAACATCTCTTTTGAGGGTTTCATTGGAATCTATCATTAGCAGCAGAAAGAATGGACATGTGGAGAATTGGAAATAGCCCACATAGATTTGTGACGGGTAGATTCTGACGAACAAACCAAATGCATTGACCAAAATAGTCGATTGGGCAAAAAGTCTCATCAACTTTCACGAGTACTCGATAATTTCCCACAATACAGTCTGCTGATCAAAGTTAACACCCATGGGATTGAAAATGAATGTTTGACTTGGTTATGAGGCTGGGTTTGTGATATACGACAGAGAAAGAAAGAGACGAGTGGTGTTCCACAAGGATTCTGTGGTGAGGCCTTAACTACTTACTGTATATATTAATGAGAATCATAGTTCCAAATTGACACAAAGACTGATGGAATAGTAAGCAGTGCAGATGGTATTTTTTTGTTTAAAACTCACTCTAAAACCATGGTTGTTGCTGTCTAGGCCAGTATTTACAACACATTCTGTGTTGCCCTTGTGACTCATGGAATCATCATACAGTGTAGAAGCATGCCATTCAGCCCATCACATCCACACCAACCCACCGAACAACATCCCATCTGGACTGACCCCATTCCTGTATTGCAGCATTTCCTATGGTCAACCCACCCAGCCAACACATCCCTCGACACTATTTGCAATTTGGCATTGCGAATCCACCGAACCAACACATCTATGGACTGTGTGGAGGAAACCCACACAGACATGGGGAAAATGTGCATCCTCCGCACAGACAATTGTTCCACGGTGAAATTGAACCCAGGTCCCTAGTGCTGTGAGGTAGCAGCACTAACCACTGAGCCACAATTCTGCCTTTTGTATGGTGATGGTGAGCTGCCTTCTTGAACCACTGCAGTCCATGTGCTGTAGATAAACCCACAATGCCCTTAGGGAGAGAATTTCAGGATTTTCATCCAGCGACACTGGAGGAGCAGTCATATATTTTCAAATCAAGATTCTCTGTGTATTGGAGGGGAACTTGTTTTTGATAGTATCCTGTGTCCTTCTACATGGAAATGATTGTGGATTTGGAAGGCGCTGTCTCAAGAGACTTGGTATGAATTCCTGCAGTGCATCTTGTAGATGGTGCACATGGCTGTTACTGAGCATCAGTGGTGGAGGGAGTGTATGTTTATCGATGTGGTGCCAATCAAGCAGGCTGCTTTGTACTGGATGATATCAAGCTTCTTGATTGTTTTTGGAGCTGCACCCATCCAGGCAAGTGGGAAGTAACCCATCACAGTCCTATCCCAAAACTTGACTGATCTTTTCTTAATTCATTTACTGGATTGGGCATCACTTGCTATGTCAGCATTTATTGCCCAGAATCAAGTGGGCTGGCACAGCACTGGGACCAAGGTTTAATTTCACCCTCGGGCAACTGACTGTGTGGAGTTTGCACGTTCTCCCTGTGTCTGCCTGGGTTCCCTCCAGGTGATCTGGTTTCCTTCCACAGTCCACAAACGTGCAGGTTAGGTGGAATGGCCATGGGAAATGCAAGGTTATAGGGGAGTGGGTCTGGGTGAGATGATCTTTGGAGAGGCGGTTTGGGCTGAATGGCCTGTTTCCACATTGTAGGGATGCGATGAATTTCTTCACTCAGCGGGTTTTGAATCTTTGGGATACTCGTCGATACTTAGGCATTTGAATAAATTCAAGATAACGATAATACACATGTGGGGAGGCAATGAGTTAATGGTATCATCACTAGATTCATCATCACAAGAGCCAAGTAATGTTCTGGGGGATCTATGATCACCGTAGGACAGCACGGTGATACAGTGGTTAGCACTGCTGTCTCACAGCACCAGAATCCCAGGTGACTGCCTTTTATGGAGTTTGCACATTCTCCCTGTGTCTGCATGGGTTTCCTCCGGATGCTCTGGTCTCCTCCCATAATCCAAAGATGTACTGGATGAATTGATCATGCTAAATTGCCCATGGTCAGGGGTGAATATGGGGAATGAGTCTGGGTGGGTTACTCTTTGGAGTGTCGGTGTGGACTTGTTGAGCCAAAGGGCCTGTTTCCATACTGTGGGGAATCTAATCTAAATCCTGGCAATACATGGAGTGGAAGTTAAATTCAAAAAGACTCTGGAGTTAAGAGTCCAATGACAACCATTGTTGGGGGAGAACCCTGTCGGGCCCACTAATGTCCATCAGATTGTTGTCCTTGCCCATACTGACTGACATATGACTCCAGATCCACAGCAACATAGAATCATAAAATCCCTACTGTGTGGAAGAAGGTCATTAAGCCCATCAAGGACAAGCAGCATCTCACCCAAAACCAGCCCCCTGTCTAACCTTACACTTCCATGGCCAATCCACCTAACCTGCACATCTCTGGACTAAGAGAGGAAACTGAGGCACCCAGAGGAAACCCATTCAGACACAGGGAGAACATTCAAATTCACATAGAAAGTTGCCTGAAGGTGGAATCAAACCCAGGTCCCTGGCACTGTAAGGAAATGGTGCCAGCCACTGTGCCACCCATTCCTCATCTCTGATCTAAATGTCTAACCCCTTATTCCCAGACTGGGACTCTGCTTTAGAATCCCCAGGGAGGGGTTCATCCTTCCAAACTCTACCCTGTCAGGGTCCTGGAGAATTTGAAATGTTTCAGCGAAATCTCATCCCAGCATTCTGAATTCTAGGGAATCCTGACCCAGTCCCCTCACTCAATCATTAGACAATCCCTCAGCCGGTCACATGAACTGTGGCTGGGTTTGATCATCTCAGTAAGAGTTTCAAGGGGGGAAGGAGAAAGAAAGGCTCTTTCTGCTTTGAATCGATGCTAAAAACTGAAAAAGCAGGAAAATATTATAATTAAATATTGTTCACATACTCTTACTTTTCATCAAAGTGCTGGGTGAGGTGTCTTATGAATTTCACGAGGTCACTGGTGGAGTCCTTATATTCTTTATTCTTGCCTTGTCCCTTGTTCATGTCATTGAGGAGAACGGAGTCAACCGAGAAGGAAATGAACAGCAGAGTTTGTTTTCTCTGTTGATTAAATTCACCTTGATTGCTCCTCTGAGCATCTGAAGAAAGGGCGAGGTTCTGAAAGTGTATGTTTTCTAATAAACCTGTTGGACTATAATCTGGTGTCGTATGATTTTTGACCTTGTCCTCTGATCACATTCAGGTTATTCCTACGGGCACTGCATGTTCTTGCTTCTCCAGGCCAGGAGGTGGCGATCTTGAAAATGGATTTCACAATGGTCTCCATCAGAGAGGACCCACAAATCAGGGACAGTGACCAGAGATTACAGGCTCCTCAGTCCCAGACCCGAGCACAACGGGCCCCCTGGCATCGCAGTTACCGCTTGTTGCGTCCCGGACCCTGTACATAATGCAAATGGTGCAACTGATCCTTCTGATTTTTCCCAACCTCACCAGGTCTCCACAATTGTTGAGATTCGTTAAATGCAGCCTTTGCCAATCAAGGACCCTGGCTGATGGGAAACAGACTGAAATGGGTCAATAATACAGTATTGGGGAGTTACAGACACAGATTGCCAAGTGGAAAACTGATGCTGTGGCTCTAACAGAGACAGTCACAGCGACACCCCCCAGAGAGTGGGGAAAGTAACACTGACACATTTAAAACTGTATTATCACAAGTGAGAATTCAAACAGCCACCCACTCCGTCACACGGTGTTGAAGATGCACTGTCCTCATCAAAACACGTTTGCAAACCACTTCAGACCATGTCAGGGGAGAGAAACATTGTAAAATGTATTATCACGAGTTAGGGTCAATTTAACACAAGGACAATGATGTTAAATGTTCCCAGCTGTAAACAACACTGGTATATTGATGTCATTATCTTATTAAGCAATATTAAAACCTCGGCCAAACATTTTCCTGCAGACAGTGCGTTTAAAATATCAAGAAGCTTTCTGCGTTGTTGGTTTGATCAGTGACGTAGAAAGGAAGCAGCAGCTGCCCCATGAACTCCAACAAAAGAATGAGAACAGGCTCTTCATACAGAGCTGGCTCCCGAGAATCCAATTCAACAGCAGGGATTAAAGAACAAGGAACAATACAGCACAGGAACAGGCACTTCGGCCCTACAGCCTGTGCTGACAAATTTTGCCCTTCCTCACTGAAACTGTCTTCACCTATAGGATTCATATCCCTCTATTCCCTTCCTATTCATGCAATAGTGAAGGTATTTCTTGAATGGCTCTATTGTGTCTGCTTCCACCCCCTCCTCTGGCAGTGTGTTCCAGGTACTCATCTCCCTTTGTGTGAAATACTTGCCTCGCACATCTCTTTTAAATTCCCCCGCACTTGAACCCCTGTTCCCCAATAATTGACTCCTCCACCCTGGGGATGAAAAGCCTCATATTCTCCACTCTACATATCCCATTCACTACTTTATAAACATCTATCAGGACACGCCTCATTTTTCCGCATTTCAGTGAAAACAAACGCAGTCTATCCAAACTTTCTTCAGGACTACTATCCGCCATACCAGACAATCTCCTGATAAACATTTTCTGCACCATCTTCAAAACATCCACATCCTTCTGGTAGAGTGGTGACCAGAACTGTATGCAATATTCCAAGTGTGGCCTAACTAATGTTCGATAAAGCTGCAGCATAACTTGTCTATCCTTACACCCAATGCCCCTTCCAATGAAGCCAAGCAGGCCATAAGCCTTTTTTACTGCCTTACCTCCCTGTGCTGCCACCTTCAGTGATCTGTGAACATACACACCCAGATCCCTCTGCATATCAATACTCCAGAGGATTCTGCCATTCACTGTAAAATTCCCACCTGTCCATCACCTTTCAAAATGCATCACCTCACATTTGGTTGGATTAAACTACATCTACCATTTTTCTGTCCATGCATCCAACTGATATAATATCCTGCTGTATCCTCCGATAATCCTTCTCATTATCTGCAACTCTACCAATCTTTGTATCAACCGTAAACTTACTCATTGGATCAGCAACGCATTGCTCCAAATCATTTATGGAGATCATGAACACCACTGTTACCTGTGGAACATCACTGGTCACAGCCCTCCGTTCTGAAAACCGTTCTTTCATCGCTACCCTTTGTCTCCTGTGACAAACCTAGTTCTGTGCCCAATGCTGGCAACATTGTAGACAAGACAACTTGTGTTGTGCGGGCACAGTGAAACAACTGCCTTCCAGTAACTATAGAGTAATTGAAGTACTGCTGAGGATTATGGGTAACGCCTCCTTCCATTAGCCACGAAAAAAACCGCAGTCATTCCAGTGGGAATGACCTGTCAGTTGCTTCCCAGATATTACATGGTTCACCATCGCCATCTCCAGGACAATTCGGGAAGAGCAACAAATAACCGACACGTCAACGCCCGCTCCATACCAGGATAAGTGAAAATAAATGGCATCAAATTCAAATGAACAAACTGGTGAGGCTTGAATTATTCTCTTTCAAAGACTGGACCCTCGCCCAGAAACAGAGCTTTGAAATGGGTGAACCTGGTTTGTCAGACTGAAAGGTGGAGTGTCCTTCGGATTAGCAGTGGGATCAGCAAAAAACTAATTATACGCAAAGATCTAACAAACAGACATCAAAGCGTGCCACCAAAGTGCAAAGATCAGTATTTGAAGCTCCATGTCCCCATCTCCATCCTTATTTGTTGCTCTTCCCTAATTGTCCTGGAGAGGGCCGTGGTGAGCCATGGGTTTCTTGAAGAGGATCTGACAGAGGGGCAAGGTCATGTCCTCAGCCTGAGCACAACTGTCTGACCTGCTGTGCTTTTCCAGCGCCACACTTTTCGACTCCGAGCACAATTATCCCTCAGGAGAATGATCTGTGGCACAAGAGGAAACATGGGAGTGTTGGAAGGCACCGGCAGCCTGGTCAGCCTGCAGAGGGTCAGAAACAGATTTGATGATTGAGCTGATATCCTTCTGAGCTGAGATGCAGACTCAGGCTTTCAGAGCAACACAGTTTACATTGTTACTGACTGTGGCTCCATGGGCAATGCTCCTGCGTCATCGTCAAAATGGTCATCGGATTGAAAGCCACCTCAGAAATGAAAGCACAGAATCCAGGCTGAGACTGTGGTGCACTGCTGAAAGTTGCACAGTCTCTGGTTCCATCATTTGAGGCTCCATCCCCACCACACCCTGACCACCCCCACCCCCACCTCAGGGTGCTCGCCAAGATCCCATTCTGAAAGATTCCCTCGGGTGTCCTGCTCACTATTCAACTCGTGCCAACAAAACAGATGTGTTTCGTCATTCGTTTACTGTCTGTGGGACCTCACCATCTTGTCCGTGAACGTGACTGCTCTGTGCTCACATCTTTGAATATTCTGAGATGATTAAAAGAAAACAGCACCAACAAGAGTTCTTTCCTCATTATCATGTAAAAGGGTTGCAATGAGCAAGTGATAATGCACACTGAGCGCAAACACTGATGCTTCAGCTGAAAGGCTTTTTGCATCATATTAACCTGCTCCTTGGGCATTTCCTTCCAATGTCCGAGATGGTTATCAGGCTGGGATGGAGGCTGACAGATCACATGGGATCCTTCAGGCAAGGTACACAAGGGCACAGTCCAGGCTTGCTGCAAACATTGGCCTTCCTTCTGTTGAAGGGCTGGGAGATTCTCTATGGCGGTTTCTAGTGCAGATTCGCCGTGGAATTATCACAGACTTTACTGAAATGGAATGAACTCAGAGAGGAGAAGGAAATGGGAAGAATTAACCAGACAAGGGTGAGCATCAAGAGAGGTGGGATTGTGTGGAAGATTCAGTGCCATTAAAATTCCCAACTGGGTTTCACATGGAAAACTCAAATTGTTACTAGAATATAACCGGGAGAATACTCGCTGACATAAACAGGCTGAGTGTCAGAGACCCCGAGCCTCCGGTGCCTGACTCTCTCTGAGGCATTACAGTCAAGGACTGTTCATGTGTCAATAAAGGGAGACTTGGTGACATGGGGTTGCGTCATGATTAATGACCGGAGGGGTACAGATTAAAGATAAATGGCCGAATATTAAGAGGGAACGGAAGGAAACACATTTTAACCAAGAGGGTGGTGGCTGTCTGGGATTCACTCCCTGGAAGGGTGGTTGAGGCAGAAGCTCTCTCATAACATTGAAGTATTTCGATGTGCAGCTGTGATGCAAAGGCATATAGGGTTACAGGCCAAGTGCTGGAACATGGAATTAGAATAGTGAGGTGGATGTTTGACTGGCTTAGGCTTATTGGGCCGAAGGGCCTTGTTCTTGTAGACCTGTTGTAGATGTCTGACTCTGCCAGGACTCCAGCAATGTGGCTGACCCTTACCTGCCATTTGAAAGGCTGAGAAAGCCACTCAGTTTCAGGACAGTTAGGGATGGGGAACAAATGTTTGCCAGTCTTGCCAGTGACACCCACATCCCAGGAAAGAAGAGACAGCCTCAGTGGTAACGCTGTCACCTGAACCTGCAGGTTTCAAGCCCCACTCCAGAGACTGGAGCACTATCCTTGGCTGGCAAAGGCAAAGATGCCATCTGCTGGATGATTGGTTAAACCACTGCCCTCTCAGAACAATGTGAATGTAAGGGCTTTCCGATCATCTCAGACAAAATGCCCGCCAGTGTTCTGCCCAATACTTCTCCTATAACCAATGGCATTAAACAGATACAGAAACAAAATCCTGCAAATCTCAAATAGAAGTGCGATGCTGGAGAAGGGGAACAGGTGCAGCCTCTGTGGGAAGAGGAGGATTAACTTTTTGGTGTTCAGTGATGTTTTATCAAAAAAGCAGCAGCATTTTATTTTATTCCATTTTACGTTGTTTTATATTATTTTGTTTATCAAATTTTAGCCCGTTTGATTGGCACCACTTCCACACACATCCTTTCCCTCCACATCAACACTCAGTAACATCTGTGTGTACTAGTTACAAGATGCACTGCAATAAATTCATCAAAAGTCCTGAGACAACACCTTCTAAACCCATGATTACTTGAATCAAGATGGATAAGGGCAGCAGATACAATGAGTACATCACCCCAGCAAGTTCTCTCTAAGTTATTCACCAGTTTGACTTGGATATATCATCACGGGGTCAGAATTCTGGAATTCCCTTCGTAAGGACATTTTGGGTCTACCTACAGCACCATCTTGTCCAGGACAATTAAAGATGGACAGTAAAAAGGCTGGTAAAAGTAAGAGTATGTGTCATATGGGACCAGAAAGTGAGACTGTGATGTTTCAGTTATTCCTGGACATTGGTGTGAACACATCTCAAATAATGTGCGTAGTTTTGGTCTCCTTATTGAAGGAAGAATATAAATGCATTGGAGATGTTTCAGAGGAGTTTTACCCAATTGATCGCTGGAATGAGGGGGCTGTGTGATGAGGAAGGATTGGAAAGGCTGGCCTTGTTCTCACTGGAGTTTAGAAGAGTGAGGGGTTTTCCTGACCCACAGTATTCTCCAACTCCCTATCTGCCTCCCTCACGGGTCATACCCTCCTGCCCCTTAGTACATGTGGAATTGAACTGTGCAGTCCTGAGGCCTATAATTTCCTTCTGGAACTAAGTCTCCAGGTATCTCCGGCACTCCCTGATATATCACTGCTTTTTCAATTCCGCTTCATTCGAAACTCCCTGAATGGGAGTTTCTGTAGTTTTATACATTCACTGCAGATATATTTACCCTGAATCATTTCAATGCAATGATTGGTTAGCTCTGCTGCCTCACAGCGCCAGAGACCCGGGTTCAATTCCCGCCTCAGGCGACTGACTGTGTGGAGTTTGCACGTTCTCCCCGTGTCTGCGTGGGTTTCCTCCGGGTGCTCCGGTTTCATCCCACAGTCCAAAGAGGTGCAGGTCAGGTGAACTGGCCATGCTAAATTGGCCGTAGTGTTAGGTAAGGGGTAAATGTAGGGGTATGGGTGGGTTGCGCTTCGGCGGGTCGGTGTGGACTTGTTGGGCCGAAGGGCCTGTTTCCACACTGTAATGTAATCTGTAATCTGTAATCTGTTTGAACGGCACGTGGATCGAGTACAAGGGGGCAAATTGTGAGCAAAAAGTAATTGTTACCAGTTTAGTAATTGCAAAGGAGAGACCAACAACATTGCATTGCTTCTGGTGTCATCCTCTGTGCCCTAACATTTCACAGTGCCAGCTCCACACCCATCCATTGGCTTTGTCATTGAGAGTCAACTGTTGCCTTCCCACAGCCCTTTTTAAAATGTCATGTCCCAGAGAGGCAGAGAATACTTCACCTTTTCTGGGAAAGATAGAGAAATTTAGGATGTCGATGAGCTGATTTCAGCCTTCAGGGTCTGACAGAAGGATATGTACCATCTGTGGATTCTGGAGACAGATCACGGAGATATTCCTCACTCCCATCAACACCTGACTTTATTCTAACAGTTTTTATTCTTCGTTATAAAGTACCAGTTTCAGACTGGACATTCCACACCAAGCCCCTATTTCCTCACATTGAAATCAAGAATCAAATATGCCCCATCTCAGGATTGTCCTCTGAATGTGGTGTCAGTGTGCTAATCCTGTGTTTGAATGAAAGAGCCACGATGGATTCTGGTACTGAATCCAAGGGGTTTCTGAGCCAGCAGCAGCCTCCCCGCTGTGTGAGGGTCTGTTTGGATAAGATTTCAACCCCATGGTTCCCACTGATACTAGAGCCATGGACTGAGATTGCTGGAGCCACATGTGGACTGAGGAGCACAACAGTCAGGACAATGAACTGCTATAGAATCCACCCTGAGCCCTGGATGATCCTCATTGAGATGGCCCAGGGGATACAGAATATGACAGCAGAAGGTTTATCTTTGATGGTCGTCCCCAGCCGGGACTCCCAGATGCCCCCGGACTGAACATTCTCAATCTGACCCTATGGACACACGGGAAAATTCTGTCCCATTTGAAGAGGAAAGAAAAACCAGGTCAAATTTGTGGAATATTTATTTCTCAAACCCTGTAGAATTGTTATTCTGAGTAACAAGAGCCTGCTGGTCATATTCGTAAATAGAGGGTTCCCAATGGCACTGGCTCACAAACAGTTGAGTTGAATTTCTTGGATTGGGATCTTGCTGTGCCAGTGTCCTTTCCTGCCTTCCTTCTTTTCTCCATTTATTGGGAAAGAATTCCTTGTGGCCCTGCATTCCTTCTGAAAGTACCCCTTCTGGACACAGTTGTAGAATTGCCCTCCTGCTCCAGGGACCTCATTACCCCCTCGATTCCCCCCACTTGTTCCAGACCTTGAAGGTGGAGATTAACACTTCACACACCTTTTCCTGAGGTTTCAACTCTCGCCATTCCCAAAGCACACATGAGACAGAGACTGAATCATCTTCATGTTTATTCCCTTTTCCAGACTGACATTAACAGAAAACAGACTTCAATTAACAGCCAAGACAGAGGAAGCGGCACAAATTCACAGCCACAATGGATCTTGAGGAAAACACTTGTGGAGATTTTCTCAATGACATAAGAATCCTGTCCCTTTAAACAGTGACCGAACCTTAAATTGGAACTGAAGGCTGAGCAGGAAGAAAATCTGGTTTACTGAAGCAGAGACTTCTGAGGTTCACATTGTTTTGTACAGCTGACAGTCTTCAACATCTTCGAGAGGTTTTACTTGGCATCACGAGTCTTTACTGTTCAATCTAACACTCCTAGAATAGGGTTAGCATGGGGTTTGATACAGAGTAAAGCTTGTTTTTGATGATCCTAATGACCTGCCTTAACCCTTGAACCTCAGACGTGTCTCTGATCCAATCCCAAGCAGGAAGAGAGTTGAAATTCAATGTTGACAATGACCTTTGTCCTGTCAGCTCAGCCCTGTTCTATTTAAAGTTCTGTCTCCTCTGTGGATTGTCTCACACACTCTACACACATTCTGATCTCCTGATGCTCTTGCTGAGGGGAGAGGGGAGAGTCACGTGGGTGAGGGCACAGGAGAAGCGAGCGTTGGACTCCCAGTCAGACCCAGAGAGGGTGAGCAGGCTGCTGACACTGTAGGTGCTGTCCGAAGCTCGCAGGTAGTTGCTGGTCTGAACCCCGTCCGAAATGACTGCACCATCCTTCTTCCACTGCACCTCCAGCTCATCGGGATAGAAGTGATTGGCAAGGCACACCAGGGTGGCAGTGCTCTTGGCATTGACCTGCTCCGGGGAGGGGGGCAGCAGGGTCAGCTTGGGCTGAGTATTCTGACGGCCTGAAAGACAAGAGAAACCATTTTAATCCCTGCCAGTCAAAGGGATTTCAACTCTGAACATTCACTGGCAAAACAATCCATTTGAAAATTTTCAGCCAATACCTAACAAACTCCATAAAAGGACAGGGACTTTTAAAATTGCTTCTTGGGATGTGAGTGTCACTGGCAGGGTGAGCATTTATTGACCATCCCTAATTGCCCCTGAGAAGGTGATGGTGAAAGAGAAGGGACAGTTTTGGACCATCATTTATGGAATGGATGTGAGCAGCTGGAAGGGCTATCAATGGGGGAGCATTTCAGTGACAGTGATCAGAAGTCAGTGAGATTGAGAGAAGGGATGGAAATGGAGAACCACGGAACAAGTGTAAAAGTTTTCATTTGGGAACAAACCATTTTACTAAACTGGGCAGGGATTGGGTAAAAGTGGGCTGAAAGACAAAATGCAGGGGTGAAATTTACCAGGACCTGAGGAAAGCAAAGAGCTGACAGGATGAAATGTGTCCAAATGAAGTCCGGGAAATCCCAGTGATGTTTTATTGTCACAAAAAGAGCAAGAGAAATAAGGAATGTATGAGGGCCATTCGAGAGCAGGAAGGGAACTTGAGTGCGATGGTGGAAGATGGAGCAATGATTCCTCATGAAAACTTCCGGTCTGTTTTCACAAAAGAGAGGGACAAAGCAGTAACTGTAGTTCAGGAGGAGAACTGTGCAATATTGGAACGGCATCTTTCACATCTGAAAGACTCCCAGTTCATTCAAAGAAAAGAAAGATTCATACTGTCCCAAAGACATTTGCAGTTAGTGTGGGACCTGTTTGAAATGTGGTCCCTGTTGTAATGAAGGAAATGTGCAAGCCAAATGGTACACAGCAAGTAACAATGAGCCAAGGAACATTTTGAGAGATGTTTGTTCAAGGATAAATATCAGCCTGAATACGATTCAAAGAGAAAGTAACTGGAACAGTTGGATGGAAAATGAGAAAATGAAAGTTTCAGGAGAAGGGAGGATTACTGGGTAGTGATGGGATTGATTGTTACCAGGAAATAAAAGGAAAGGACAGAATATTATGAATGTCATATTGTACTGAGGAAACCTAAAAGTGCAGGGAAGCTCAATTACTGACCAAACTTAAAGGCTTTGTCTCTTAATGCATGACCGATTCGAAATAATGTCGTCAAAGTGGGACCACACAAACCAAGGTCAATGAAGCTTCCGACGAATTTAAACTAATTAAAGAAGGTAGGGGCTCAGGACACTTTATTAAAGCATCCAGACCAAGTAATAGGATAGAGAGTATGGAAAGGATCAGGAAGTGAACTTGATGCCTAGCAGGGTGGAATGGTGGATCAGTAGTTAGCACTGCTGTCTCACAGCTCCGGACACACAGACTCAATTCCAACTGACTGTCTGTGTGGGATTTACACATTCTCCCCGTGTCCACTTGGATTTCCTCCGATTGTCACAAAGAAATATAGGTTAGGAGGATTATCCATGGGAATTGTAGGGTGGGAGGGATACTTTTTGGACGTTCAGTCTGGGCTGAATGGCCTGCTTCGACACTGTAAGGTTTCTATGAATTCTAACGGAGATAACTGTGAGAAGGAGACAGTCAATTCATGACTGAGGGGGTTGTACTTCGATGCATCGAGTATATGAAACAAGGTAAATGAGCCTGTAGCGCAGGGACGTGGCTTCAAGGGGATCAGGGCTGGGAACTAAATATCCAGGGATGCACATCCAATTGAAAAGAAATACAAGGGGATAGAGGGTCAAGTGTGAAGGAGGAACTGAAGGTAATCCTTGTTAGTCAGGAAATGTTCTTGGAGAAGCTGATGCGATCAAAACTTAATCTGTCCCCAGGGCCCGATGCTCTGCAACTCAGAGTCCTTAAGAAAGTGAGTTTCAAAATAGTGGACACATTGGTGATCATTTTCTGCATTCTGTCGACTCTGACAGAGTTCCATTGGATTGGACTATATCCAATGTAACCCCACTTTTAATAAAAGGAGGGAGAGTGAAAATGAGGAATTATGCATGAGGAAAATGCTGGAGTCAGTTATTAAAGATACAATAACCGAGCATTTGGAAAGCAGTGACAGGATCGGTCCAAGTCAGCATGGATTTACTAAAGGGAAATCAGACCTGATACATCTTCTGGAAGGTTTTGAAGATGTGATCAGTTGAGAGTGGACAAGGCTAAATTAGTGGATATCAAAAACAAAAATTGAAGAAAAAGTTCAGCCGGTCTTGCAGTATCTGTGGAGAGTGACCCTCCCTCAGAATTCAGTGGATGTTGTGTGTCTGAACTTTAAAAAGGCTTTTGACAAGGTCCCATACAAGAGATTAGTGAGTTACATTAAACCTCATGGTATTGGAGATAATGTATTGACATGGACAGAGAACTCGTTGCCAGATAAAAAGCAGAGAGTTGGAATAAATGGGTCCTTCTCAGAGTGGCAGGCAGAGATGAGTGGGTTACCGCATGGTTCAGTGCTGGGACCCCAGCTGTTCACAATATACATAAACGATATGGACAAAGGAATTGAATGCAACCCCTACAAACTTGCAGATGACATGAAGCTGGGTGACAATGTATGTTGTGAGGAGGATGCTAAGAGGCTGCAGGGTGACTTGGACAGGCTGACTGAGTGGACATATACTTGGCAAGTGCAACATATTGTGGATAAATGTGGGATGATCCACTTTGGTGGTAAACAGATTATGAATAAATGGTGGAAGTTTAGGAAAAGGTGTGGTACACTGAGAGCTGAGTGTCATTGAAAGGGTGCATAAAGGTGCAGCAGGCAGTGAGGAAAGCTAATGGCATGATGGCCTTCACAGTGAGAGGATTTGTGTGTTGGAGTAAGGATGTTTTGCAGAATTAAACAGGGCCTTGGTGAGGCCTCACCTTGAGTATTGTGTGCAGTTTTGGTCTCCGAGTCTGAGGAAGGACATTTTTGCTATTGAGGGAGCCCTGCGAAGGTTCACCAGACTGATTCCCGGGACGGCAGGACTGACAAATGAGGAAAGACTGGATCAAATGGGCTTGTACTCACTGGGATTTAGAAGAATGAGGGTAATCTCATAGAAACATATTAGATCCTAATGGGATTTGAAGGGTTGATGCTGGAAGAATGTTCCCAACATTAGGAAAGTCCAGAACCAGGGGTCACTGTCTATGATTAAGGGTTAAGTTACTCAGATGTTGTGAAACTGTGGAATTCTCTACCACAGAAAGCTGGTGGGGCCAGTTTGTTAGATATATATCAAGAGGGACGTGGCCCTTGAGGATGAAGGGATTTATGGGAATAGGGGGAGAGTGGGAATGGGAAACTGAGATTACATAATCAGCCATGATCATATTGAACGGTGGTGCAGGCTCAAAGGGCTGAATAGCCTGTTCCTGCAGCTATTTTCTATGTTTCTATGTTTCTAATGATAGGTAGATGTGTGAGGGGTGTGAGGGTGGGGCATGGGAGGAGACGGTTTACCCTGTCAGGTAGCACTGAAATTACATCGATAGCAAGAAGAAATATCGAGTGGGAATGCAGAGAGTCTGTGGGAGTCAACTTACGAAACCACAAAGGAACAAACACCCTGATGGGAGTTATGTACCAGCCTCTTCGCAGTAGTCAGGATGTGGGTCAGAAAATAAATCAGGAGATAGAAAAGGCATGTAAGAAAGGGATTATTACAATAATCATGGGGACTGCAATATGCAGGTGGACTGGGAAAATCAGGTTGGGAATGGATCTCAAGGAAAGGAATTCATGGAATGTCTGCAAGAGGCTTTTTTGGAGCAGCTTGTGGTAGAGCTACTCGGAAACAGGTAATTCTGGACTTGTGAATGTGTAATGAGGCAGCTCTGATTGGGGAGCTGAAGGTAAGTGAACCCTGAGGGGGCAGTGACCACAATATGATAGAATTCACCCTGCAGTTTGAGAGGGAGAATCTGGAATTCTAAGTAACAAGAGGAGTTTATGGGCAAGTTAGACAAAGGAGAGCCAATGGACAAGATCTGTTTGGATTTCCAGAAGGCCTTTGACAAGTTGCCACACAGGAGGCTGCAAAATAACATAAAAGCCCATGGGGTTTGGGGCCCGGTACTGACATGGATAGAGAGTGGGAATAAATGGATCTTTTGCAGCCTGACAGCTGGTTTGTTGTGCAGTTCAGCAGGGGGCAGTGTTGGGTCCACAGCTATTCATGTAACAATTAATTATATATTAACGATCTGGGAAAAGGAACTGAGGGCATTGTTCCTAAATTTGCTGATGACACAAAGATGAGGTGAGGGACAGGGAGAGTTGAGGAAGTAGGGAGGCTGCAGAAGGACTTGGAAAGGCTCAGGGAGTGGGCAAAGGAGTGGCAGATGTAATACAATATGGGAATGTATGAGGTTATGCATCTTGGTTGGAAGTAAAGAGGCTCAAACTGTTTTCTAAACGGGGAAATTTGGAATTCTGAAACACAAAGTGGCTTAGGAGACCTCTTTCAGGTTTCTCTTAAAGTTAGCATGTATGTTCAGTTGGCAATTCGGAAGATAAATGCAATGTTAGCATTCATTTCACCTGAGTTAGAATATAAGAGCAGGCATGTCCTGTTGAAGCTGTATGAGACTCTGGTCAGACTGCATTTGGAACTTTGTGAACAGTTTTGGGACCTGTATCTAAGGAGGGATGTGCTTGTATTGGGGGAGATCCAGAGGAGGTTTAGAAGAATGACCTTGGGAGTGACAGCTTGGTCTGATGAGGAGCGGTTGAGGTATCTGGATGTGTACTTGATGGAGTTCAGAAGGACATGGGAGGATCACATTGACACTTACAGAACACTGAGACGCCTGGATAGAGTGGACATGGAGAAGATGCTTCCACCAGTTATAGAAACTCGGACCAATGGGCACAGCCACAGAGTTAAGGGATAACTCATTAGGACTGAGATGTGGAGGAATTTCTTCTGCCAGAGCGTGGTTAATCTGTGGAACTCATTGCTGTGGAGGTGAAGTCATTGAGTGTATTTAGGACAGAAATTTTTAGATTCCTGATTGGGAAGTTGATCAAACATACTGGGAAGAAGGCAGGAGAATGGTCTTGAGAAACACATGACCATACAACACAGCAGACTGGATGGGGCGAATGGCCTAATTCTGATGTCTTTTGAAGAGACACTGCCAATCCCCAGAACACTGAAAGCTCTGGATTGTGAGCCCTGCTGGAGCTGTTTGTCATCAGAACTTTGCAAAGTCGAGAGAGTGTGCATCCTGTTCCTTGTGGGAACTTCAGAATGCTTCCTAGCTCCTGGAATACCATGAAGTACAGGAAGTGTGGTCAGTGATAGCAGTTGGAGCTCCGGGTTTCGGAGCTTGAGCAGCAGCTGGTGTCAGTGTGGAGTGTCTGTGAGGGTGAGAGCTCCGTGGAGAGCACGTTTCTCGATGTGGTCACTCTGCAGCTTCAGAGTCTGCAGGGAGAGAGGGAATGGGGGAGCAGCAGACATTCGAAAAGTACCAGGCAGCTAGTACAGGAATACCCTGAGTGCATCCCGCTCTCCAACAAAAATTCAGTTTGGAATCCTGACGAGAATGATGGTTCATCTGGGGAATGCAGCCAGAGCCAAGTCCCTGGCACCACGGGTGGGGGACAGCTGTACAGGAGGGCGCAAGGAAGACTGGAAGAGTGGTAATGAGAGGAGAGTCGAGAGTGAGGGCAATCGATAGGTGTTTCTGCAGCTGCAAATGGGAATCCAGAATGGTGTGTTGTCTCCCTGGTACCAGGGTCAAGAATGTCTCTGACTGGCTGCAGAGCACCCTGAGGGGAGAGGGGGAATAGGCAGCGGTCATGGTCCACATCGGTCCCGGTGACAGAGGGAGAAAAGGGATGTGCTCCTGCAGTCAGACTTAAAGGAGCTTGGGAGGCAATTCGCAACAGGAACTCAAAAATAGGAATTTTTGGATTACTCCATTGACCAATGCAAGTGAGGATAGGAACAGGAGGATAAGATCGGTGTATGTGGGGCTGGAAAGGTGGTCCAGGAGGGAGGGCTTTAGATTCTTGGGTCTCTGGGAATGGCTTGGTGGGAGATGCGACCTCTGTAGAATGGATGGGTTGCTCCTGAATAGAGCAGGAATTGAGCTCCTCGTGGGGTGATTTGCTGGTGCTGTTGGAGAGGGTTTAAATTAGTATTGAAGGGCCGTGGGAACCAGGAAGTAATATCAGGGAGGAACATCAAGGATCACAGAATCCTGGAAAAAATTGTCAGCATCAGAATGAGGAATAGGAACTTCTTAGGCAGGGTCAGAGTGAGAGAGAGCCAGCAATAAATTCTAAATCTGGCTGACTGTGCATGTATGGCACTGCACAGAGTGTGGGAATAAGATTGGGGAGTTACAGACGCAGATTACCAAGTGGAAATCTGATGTTGTTGCTTTAGCAGATGAGGTTCAAATGAGGACAGGACTGTTTATTAAATATTCCTGGATACAAGGTGTTCAGAAAAGATAGGAAAGGGGGGAAAGGGTGAGAGGTGTGGGATTGATTAAGGAGATCGGTACAGAGCTGGAGAAAGAAGGTGTCTCAAAGGTGTCAAGGACAGAATCGATTTGGTTCAGGATAAGGAACAAAAAGGTGCAATCAGTTTTTTCAGTGCAGTCTGGCGGTCACCGACTAGTGGGAAGGATGTAGAGGAACAAACCTACAAGGAATTTACAGAGAGATGCAAACATTAGGTGATTTTAATTGTCAGAATATCAACTGAGACAGTAACTGGATCTTGGGAATGAGGAGATCCAAGTGGATCAAGTGACAGTGAGAGGACATTGAGGGAAGAGTGATCATTGTATCATAAGGTTTAGCGGAACAGTGGAAAAAGACAATCGACAATCCAGCATAAAGTCATGATCATGGATCGTATCCCATGGATCAACTCCAATGTTTCACTCTTAGAATTTTTCATATTTTATTTTAAAACCGAATATGAATGAGTTACCAATCTAATATTTTGCCGCAGTATTTACGGTTGAGAAGGACATGGAAGTGAAGGGAATTTGGGAAATAAATGTTGATGTCTTGAGGAGAATCCATATTACAGAAGAAGAGGTGCAGTAATCTGTTCTTTAAACTCATGAAGATAGATAAATGCCCAGGACCTGATCAGCTCCTTCCCAGTACTTTGTGGGAAGCTTGGGAAGAGACAGTGACACCCCTTGTGGAGATGTTTGTATCATCAACTGCCACGGGTGATGTGCTGGAAGACTGGAGTGTGTGTAATGTTGACCTGTTATTTAATAAAGTCTTCAAGGAATACCCTGGGAATTATACACCGGTGAGTCTGATAGTGGTAAGTTGTTGGAGGGGATTTTGACAGACAGGATCTAAATGCATTTGGAAAGACAAGGATTGATTCGGGATAATCCACATGGCTTTGTCAGTGGGAAAATGTGTCTTACAAATTTTTTTTGAGAGTAAGACCAATAAGATAGCTGAGGGCAGAGTGGTAGACATTGTCTACATGGACTTTAGCAAGGCCTTTGACAATTTCCTGCATGGACATCTGGTTAGTAAGTTAGATCAAATGGGATCCAGGGAGAGCAGGTTAATTGATACAAAATTGGCTTAATGGTTGGAGACAGACTGTGGTGGTCGAGGGTTGTTGTTCGGACTGGAAGCCTGTGACAAGCAAAAGGATTCCTTCCGGGTTCATCATTGTTTGTCATTCATAGAAACAAATTGAACGAGAATTTAGGAAGTATAGTTTGTGAGTTTGAACATGACACCAAAATTGGCGGTTTCATGGTCAGTGAAGAAGGCTATTTGAGAGTACATTTACATTATGTATTGAGATAATAGAGAGGTGTTGCATTTTGGTACAAAAACCAGGCCAGGGCTTACACAGTTAATTATGGGGCCTTGGGGAGTGTTGTCAAACAGGGACACCAAGGGGTGGAGGCACATAGAGGATTGAACCTGGTGTCACGTGTAGACAGGGTGGTGAAGAAAGCATTTGGTGCACTTGTCTTCATGGGGTATGGGACTTGGGACATTATGTTACAGCTCCCCAAGATATTGGTCAGGCCATGTTTCCAATCCCCCTGCTATTGGAAGGATAGCATTCCAATGGAAACAGTGTAAAAAGGATGACAAGGATGTCACCGAGATTTGAGGGTTTCAGTTATAAGGAGAGGCTGTTTAGGCAGGGCTACTTTCCTTGGAAGCTCAGAGGCAGCAGGGTGACATTTAAGAGATTTATTAAATCATAATGGGCATAGATAAGGTGACTAGCTAAGGTCTTTTCCCCAGGGTAGGTTAGTCCAAACCTAGCGGGCAGAGGTTTAAAGTGAAAGAGGAAAGATTCAAAAGGGACCTGAGGTATCCCTCTTTCAGGCAGAGAGTGGGATTTAATGAACTGCCAGAGGAAGTCGGAGATGCGAGAATGATTAAAACATTTAAAAGACATTTGAACAGGTACATGGGAAGAGAAAAAGGATAGGAAATAAGCCAAATGCAGGCAAATGGAACTACGGGGGATAGAAAAGGTTTATATTTCACAAAGAATGTGAATATGTTGCAGATGATGTGAAAGAAAATTCCCATGAAAGGTTCAGAGATGAGGAACGTCAGTTAAGAAAATATATTGGAGAAGTTCAGACTGTCTTCCTTGGAGAAGAGAAGGCTGAGAGGAGATTTGTTTGAGAAATTCAACATCAGGAGAGGTCTGGAGAGATTAAATAGAGAGAAAATGTTCCCACTCATTAAAGGATCGAGAGCGAGAGCCACAGATCGAAAGTAATTGGTAGCAGAAGCAGAAGTGAGACAAGGAAAATCATTTTCAGCCAGTGAGTGGTTAAAGTATGGAATGCACTGCCCGAGAGTGTGGTGGAGGCAGCTTCAATTGAAACATTCCAAAGGGAATGAGACTGTTATTTGAAAAGGAACAATGTGCAGGGTGAGAGGGAGAAGGCAGGAGAATGACACTCAGTTAATTGCTCATTCGGAGAGCAAGTACAGTCAGGATGGGCTGAATGGCCTCCTTGTGCACTGCAACAATTTTGTGATTGTGTGACTGAGCAGAGTTAAAGCTGGGGTAGGTGGGAGCTCAGTGTCTCACTGTGCTGCTGCTGCTGCTGCTGCTGCTGCTGAGGTCAGTGAGATCAGAGACTGGGACAGGGAGCCAGAGCTCACATCAAACTCTGCCCGTGTCTGTCACACTGAGACTGACAGGAGGCTACTCACTGATTTCACTCCATGCTGCAGGAATGGGACCACAGGCTGCAAATGGACAGAGCTCCTCCACACGGTGAGTAAAACTGACTGATTATATCTTGCTGCTTAAAGGGGGCAATGGAACTAAAGAAATACAGCTGCACACCCTATTAGACACAGTGCTCCTCAATCAACCATTTCATTCACTGCAGCTCCCCACTAACACCTTCAACAATTCAGCATTTGTGTTTTAGCAAGTTTTGTATTGAAAGGGTTTACTTACTCAGTCTGAGCTTGGTTCCTTTACCGAACGTCAACCACAGTGAGAGCTCCAAGTGCAGAGGCTGTACAAAAATCTATGCTCTCTGCTTCATTCTGTCACTCTCGCCCTCTCCCTATCTGTTTCTGTCTCTCACTTACTCTCAACTTCTCTTTGTCATTCATGTTTTTATATATTTTCTCATTCTGTTTTTATCTCTCTCTCTTTCTCCCTCTCTCTCTCTCTTTCACACACACACACACACACACACACACACACACACACACACACACACAATCTCTCTGTCTCTCTGGGTTGAGTCCAGCTGGGTTCAGGAGGTTTGTGAACTTTTTATTTTGATGTTAACTCTTCTAGTTGCTCTTCACATGTGACCATGGAATGTAAGAAGGAAACTTGAGGCCTTCAGTGAGCGCTGGACACCACAGGGACTGGAGTGTGTAGTGGACAGTGACAATCCCTGCATGGGGTAATTTGCTCAGTTCCATTTATCTATAACTGTGGACCTTTCAATATAGGTGGTGTATGAGTGTGTTCTCTATTATATATTAAATATATACAATTGTGGGAGGTGTCAGTACAGGAGGTGGGACTGGGTGTCCATTGTTATACATTATATATAACAGTGGGATGTGTCAGTACAGGCAGTGGTGCTGTGTGTATTGAGGTTTTTGTATAGCTGTGTATCACAGTGCCAAGGCCAGCTCTCACTCTGCTGACAGTAATAATCAGCGACATTCTCATTCTGAACGTTGCTGATTGTCAGGGTGAAATGTGTGCTTGATACTTGTGTCCCGGTGAATCTGCTGGAGACTCCTGTGACTCGACTTGTTGCACTATAGATCAGGAGAGAGAGTTTCTGTCCTTCCCGCTGCTGGAACCAGGAAACATCACTACTGGCACTCTGACTGGATTTACAGGTGATGGTTGCAGTCTGGCCCACTCCCACTGACAGCACCGGTGGAGACTGCGTCGTGATGATGTCCCCACTGATACCTGAGGGGTCTGAGAGAAACACAGTGAAGTCAGAACTGTCACAGAAAGAGCCTGTCAAATGAGAGATTGTTGGAGACACTGAGCATTCCTCTGGTTTTAACATTTTCCCTTCAATCACAAGTCAGTGGAATTGGAGTGAAATGGAGAGCAGCTAAAGATTCAAGGTGGAAGGAGAGAGATTTGTACCTGCGACACAGAATGCCAGGGGCCAGATCAACTGGATGTGTGAGATCATGGTGCGTGCACCTGTCCCTGTGTCGAGTTCCTGATAAACTCTCCCTTCACTGGGCTCTGCTTTATAAAGCTGCAGCCTGTGAGAGTCTGACTGGGTGTTCCTCGGTATGGAAATGGAATCAGGCAGAGAGACAGGTCAGTTCCTCCCACTTCCTGTTTTTGTCTCTGTCTTATCCTTCCCTGGTTCCTCCCACCCTTTTCCCTTCTATCTCTTTTTCACCTTTCGCTTGAATATAATCCTGTTGTTTATTGACTTACTACCTCTTTTTCTTTTGATCTCCCTTTCCTTCTGTGTTGGTTGGCCTGTCTTTCTCTCTCTCTCTCTTATCATCCATTCCTCTCCGTCACAACTTGTTTCCTCACTCGTCCCCTCAATCTCTCATTGCCTCACTCCATCTTTGTCTCTCTCCCTCCAGTCACTCTCTAACTAATCTCTGCAGCAGGCGTTATTCCAGGACATTGGAACACTGAGTCCTTGGGCAGCAGTTAAATGCCTCGCCTTCTCTCACTCAATCTCACAACGTGCACTTGCTCTCTTTCTCTCTCTCTCTCTCTCTCTGTCTTCTGTCTATCTCTCAATCAGAAGCTCAATGACATGAACAGCATTTAACGACTTGGACAAATCATCAACGCTAATCCCACTTTGGCATTGAGGGAGAGGATCAGCCAGGATCATAGTGAATGACAGAGCAGCCTCACAGGACCAAACCCAAACCCTAACCCGAACCTGAACACTAACCCTAACCCGCACCCTAAAGAGAACATTACTCCTGTTCCCTGTTTCTATCTTTGTATGTCTGTGTTATCTTCAATCTCCGCCACTGGGTATTGATTCCTCTACTCATGGAAAAAATACCTTCCTGTCCACTCTATCTCTGCCCCTCATAATCTTATAGCCCTTTATTAGGTCCCCTCTCAACCTTCACTGCCCCCAGATAAACAACCCTAGCCTTTCCAATCCTTCCTCATAGCTCAGACTCTCCAGGCCAGGCAGCAAGCGGGGAAATCTCTGCACACCCTCGAGTACAGTCACATCCT
Source organism: Chiloscyllium punctatum (assembly GCF_047496795.1). Classification (NCBI taxonomy): domain Eukaryota; kingdom Metazoa; phylum Chordata; class Chondrichthyes; order Orectolobiformes; family Hemiscylliidae; genus Chiloscyllium; species Chiloscyllium punctatum. The sequence goes on along the minus strand of NC_092745.1, from coordinate 15,991,849 downwards.
TCTCATAATGTGGTGACCAGAACCTGTCTATCTCTCTCTCTCTTTTACGAGATTCCCTTTACTCCTAGTGTCACACCTACTCTGCATCTTTGTCTCTCTGTCTCTCTCCTCTCCCTCTGTCACACTGTTTCATACTCTATCTCATTCTCTCTCTCTCTTTCTCTCTCTCTCTATTATTCAACCACACCATCTCTACCTCCCTCTTACTCTCTCTCCCTCTCTACCTTTGCTCATCTTACATTTCCTCAGACTCACTCTACCTCTCTCTCTCATTCACACCCTGTCCTTCTCTCTCTCTCTCCAACTGTTCCTCTCCCTCTCTCTCTTTCTCTCTCTGTCTTACTCTATCTCCCTCTCTCTTTCTTTCCCACAGCATCCCAGGTGGTAACAGTTAAATACAGGGTAAATCTCCCTCTGCTCTGTCCCACCAATAGATGTTAACCCTTGATCCCAGCAGCATGTCTTCTCCTGGAGGAAGGTCCCATTTCCCACATTGACCAGGCTTTGGTATCTCTCAGGAAGACAGACATATTCTTGCCAAATGAAGGGCACTTCCGTGCTGTAGGCCTATTTTCACTGAGGACTGCTTTGGACATAAACCTCATTCCATGAAGGCACAGCAGAGAGAGGAGATCTTCAGGCCATCAGTGTGAGCTGGAGGGACAGGACAGACTCTGAAACACTGACCGATCCTGTCCATTCACAACATGTCCCAATCCCTTCTCCTCTCCTGCCCCTTCCATGGTCAACTCCAGTTTTACTGTCAAGGGCAGAACCCCCCTGGTCCTTACCTTCCACCCCACTGACCTTCGTATACATTGCATCATCCTCCGTTATTTCCGGCACCTATAAACAGACTCCAGCAACAGAGATAGATTTCCCTTCCCATCCCTATCCGCTTTCCATAAAGACCATTCCCTCCGTGACTCCCTCATCAGGTCCACACCCCCCCCCCCCACCAATCCATCGTCCCCAGCTGGCACTTCCCCTGCCATCACAGGAACCTGAGCCCACAACTCCCCCCTCACCTCTGTCCAAAACTCCAAAGGAGCCTTCCACATCCATCAAAGTTTTGCCTTCACTTCCACACATGCCATTTACTGTATCCGTTGCTCCCAATGCAGTCTCTTCTACATTGAGGAGACAGGACATCTACGAGCAGAGTGCTTCAGAGAACATTTCTGGGACACTCGCACCAACCAATCTCACCGCCCCCGGCCAAACACTTCAACTCTGCCTCCCACTCTGCCAACGAAATGTAGGTCATGGGCCTCCTACATCACCACTTCCTAGCCACCCGACACCTGGAGGAAGAACGCTTCATCTTCCGCCTCAGGATCTTCCAACTCCACGGCATTAATGTGAATTTCACCAGGTTTCTCGTTCCCCCCTCCCCATCTTATCCCAGTTTCAACCTTTCAACTTGGCACTGTCCCATCTGTTCCTTCATGACCTGTCCCATCTGTCAATCTTCCTTCCCACCTATCCTCTCTACCCTCCTTTCTGACCTATCACCATTACCCGTACCTCCATCTACCTATCACACGGTCAACTTCCTTCCCTCCAACTTTGGAATGAGGAGCAGGAAGAGATAATTCAGTCCTTCAAGCCCTGATCTTGCCTGATCTTATCCTCATCTCCACTTTCCAGACTGCTCCCTATTGCCCTCTATCCTGCTTTTCATCAGAAAGATATCTGTTTCTTTATTGAATCTGTTGATTGATTCTGCCTCCACTGCGGTCTGGGGGCAGTGACCTCCACAGATTCTCAACCCTCTGAGAGAACGAGTTACAATAGAACAGAATCCATTCAGGATGGAAACAGGTCATTTGGCCCAACAAGTCCATCGCGGCCGTTCAAAGAGCATTTCACCCAGACCCATCCCCTTACCCTTTCCCTGTGACCCTACATTTCCCATGACTGACGAACCTAACCTACACATCCCTGAACACAATGGGAAATTTAGCATAGCCAATCCTCCTAGTCCATATATCTTTCGACTGTGAAAGCAGCACCCTGATAAAACCCCCACAGATAGGGGGAGAATCTACAAACTCCACACAGCTGCCCAAGGGTGGGATCAAACCCAGCTCCCTGAACTGTGAGGCAGTAGTGCTATCACTGCACCACCGTGCCATTGTAGTTTATCCTCATCGCAGTTTGAACCTACCTCACCCACTCTATATCTATGACCTATTTTTCACGACTGTCCCACAGGAGGGAACAACTATTCCATGTCTGACTTATCAATCCCCTTTAGCATCTTATATACCTCTCTCAGATCCCACCTCATGTGACTGAATTCCAGTGAGTAAAAGCCCAAGCTATTCAATCATTTCTCATATGACAGTCCTTTCACGCCAGGAATCAGTCTGGTGAACATCCTCTGAACTGCATCCAGTGCCACCATATTCTTCATCAAGTAAGGAGACCAAAACTGGACACAATGCTTCAGATGTCGTCTCACCAATACCTCACAGAATTGTCACAATATTTCTTTATTTCTGAATTCCAGTCCTTTTATAATAAATACCAAGATTCCAATTGCTGCAAGAAATACCAACATTCCAATTCCATGGGACTCAATTGGAACCTCCATCAGACATCAGTAAATATGAGCCTCCTTCCATCTGGACTCTCCAACAGACACCAATAAAACTGGACATCATTCCTACTGGGCCACCAAACGGAGATCAGTAACCATAGGTCTCTATCCCATTGGAATGTCTAATGGACAGCTGTGAGGACAGGACTCTTTCCCACTGGACCCTCCCTATTGGAACTTCAAACCCCACATCCTCTCCATGACGAAGTCTTTTATTTCAATCTCCACAAGATTGATCATCTATGCCCTACGTCAGCCCCTTGGCTACAGAAACCTCTATTCCTGCTCATCCCACATCCAAACTCTCCCAGTTTAGAGTCATAGAGTTAGAGAGATATACAACACAGAAACAGACCCTTTGGTCCAACCCGATATCCCAACCTAATCTCGTCCCACCTGCCAGCACCCGGCCAATATCCCTCCAAACCCTTCCTATTCATATGCCCATCCAGATATCTTTTAAATGTTGTAATTGTACCAGCCTCCACCACTTCCTCTGGCAGCCCATTCCATACACGTACCACCCGATGCGTGAAAAAGGTGCCCCTCAATACTCTTTTATATCTTTCCCCTCTCACCCTAAACGTACTCTCTCTAGATCTGGACTCCCCTACCCCAGGGAAAAGACTTTGTCGATCTACACTATCCATGTCCCTCATGATTTTGTAAACCCCCAAAAGGCCATTCCTTAGCCTAAAACGTTCCAAGAAAAACAGCCTAGCCTATTTAACCTCTCCCTCTAGCTCAAATCCTCTAACCCTGGCAACACCCTTTTAAAATTTCTCTGAACCTTTTCAAGTTTCACAACATCCTTCTGAAAGGAAGGAGACCAGAACTGCATAGAATATTCCAAAATTGGTGTAAGCAATGTCCTGTTCAGCCATAACATGACCTCCCAACTCCTGCACTCAATACTCTGACCAATAAAGGAAAGTATACCAAACGCCTTCTTCACTATCCTATCTACCTGCGATTCTACTTTCAAGGAGCGAAAAACCTGCACTCCAAGGTCTCTTTGTTCAGCAAAACTGCATAAGACCTTACCATTAAGTGTATAAGTCCTGCTAAGATTTGCTTTCCTGAAATATATCATTTATCTCAATCAAACTCCATCTGCCACTCCTCAGCCCATTGGCTCATCTGATCAAGATCCCATTGTCATCTGAGGTAACCTTCTTCACTGTCCACTACACCTCCAATTTTGGTGTCATCTGCAAACTTACTAACTCTACCTCTTAAGCACACATCCAAATCATTTATATAAATGATGAAAAGTAGCAATGATCTTTGTGGCACTCCACTGGTCACAGGCCTCCAATCTGCAAAACAATCCTCCACCACCACCCTCCGTCTTCTACCTTTGAGCCATTTCTGTATCCAAATGGCCAGTTCTCCCTGTATTCGGTAAGATCTCACCTTGCTAACCTGTCTCCCATGGGGAATCTTGTTGAACGCCTTACTCAAGTCCGTATAGATCATGTCTACCATTCTGCCCTCATCAATCCTCTTTGTTATTTCTTCAAAAAACTCAATCACGTTTGTGACACTTGATTTCCCAGGCAGAAAGCCATGTCGACTATCCCTAATCAGTCCTTGCCTTTCCAAATACAGGTACATCCAGTCCCTCAGAATTCCCTCCAACAACTTGCCCACCAAGACGTCAGGCTCACTGGTCTATAGTTCCCTGGCTTGTCCTTACCACCTTTCTTAAGCAGTGGCACGACATTAGCCAACTTCCAGAATTCCAGCACCTCACCTGTGACTATTGATGATACAAATATCTCAGCAAGAGGCCCAGAAATCAGTTCCCTAGCTTCCCACAGAGTGCTACAGGACACCTGATCAGATCCTGAGGATTTATTCATTTTTATGCGTTTCAAGACATCCAGCACTTCCTCCATTCATATGTGGACATTTTTCAAGGCGTCACCATCTTTTTCCCTCCATTCTACATCACTCATTTCCTTTTCCACAAAAATATTTGCTCAGTATCTCCCCTATCTCCTGCAGCTCCAAACAAAGGCCACCGAGCTGATCTTTGAGCGGCGCTACTCTCTCCCTAGTTACCCTTTTGTCCTTAATGTGTTTGTAATGTCCCTTTGGATCTTCCTCAACCTTTGCTCTGTAAATTCCAAATTGTCTGCAACAGACTAGTCCCTTCCCTGTCTCACACCAAGGAGGAGATTGTCCATCAATAATGATTAAAAGGGTTATGGAGAGTTGGGGTGGCCAGAATTGATCAAACAGATGATAGCTTCTGCAGTTGAATATCCTGCTGGCAGGCTCCAGCCTTTTGCACACAGAATGGGGAAGTGTGTATTGTCGGGCTCCTTGGAACTATCCCTCATCATCAAGTGTCCCTCAGGAGGGGGGAGAGAATGTTCAGGGTCCTGAGCTCCATTTCCCAGCCCAGGCAGTTTGTTTCCCAGTGAATGAATGAGGTGCCAATTTGGAGCCCAGTTTAGGGACAGTCTCTGCTGTCGAACCAGGTCTACAAGAGGCAACTGGAGATCGAGCTAAAAAGGAAAGATTTACTGAGTTATGTGGAGAGAGAGGGCAGTGGGATTAATTGGATCACTCACAGACTCGATGGGCTGAATGGTCTCCTCCTGTGCGAGGGGGAGCAGATTTAGGACTGAATAGAGAAGGAACTTCTTCACCCAGAGGGTTGTGAATCTCTCCAATTCCCCGCCCAGTGAAGTGGTTGAGGTTTCCACAGTAAATGTTTTTCAAGCTAAGGCAGGTAATTTTTTGAACAGTAAATGAATCAAGGGTTTTGGTGAAAAGGTGGGCAAGGGGGAGGTGAGGCCATGAAAAGATCAGCCATGATCTTACTGAATGGCAGAGCAGCCCGAGAGGCCAGAGAGCCTGCTCCTGCTCCTGGTTTCAATGTTCTTATGTGCTGTCAGATTCCGGGGAGTGCAGACGGTTCACAGTTTTCTCCCGTCTCAGTAACAAACGTCCAGCTGCTCCGAGCTCCTTCTTTCGCTTCCTCTCTCGGTAAAGTTTCAACCTTGCGATCTGACAGTCTTTGCAGTTATTTTTTACACTGGGGCATTCTGCTGTGGTCAGAATCTCTAATAATAAGTGTCCAATCAGTGACAATCACAGCAGCTTAGAGCAGTCAGGACTGAGGAGCCAGGCTCACTGGGAAACATATTGGGAAGATCAAAGCCATCCTCTTCAGCTCCCAGAACGAACTCCATCCCGCTCCCTCAGAACTGTCTGCTGCTCAACCAGACTCTTTGTAAAAACAGAATACCTCAGCAGGTCTGGCTATATCTAGGGAAATAAATCAGCGTTAACATTTCGGGTGCCGTGACCTTTCCTCAGAACAGTTCTGCAGAAGGTTCACTTGTCCCAAAATGTTAACTGCTTTCTCTCCACAGATGGTGCCAGACCTGCTGAGCCTTTCCAGCAATTTCAGTTTTTGTTCCTCATTTACTGCAACCACAGCTTTTTCAGCTTCCTACCTGCCTGACAGGTACCTATTAATCGAGGACTCTCAGGAGCGTTTCCTTGAATAAGCTCCACATATCTAATGTGCCCATTCCCTGCAGGTTCCTTCCGAATCCTATATTTCCTAAATCTTGCCTAAGCGCATCGTAACTGCTGCTCCCTCAGCTGTAAATTTCGTGGAAGTTGTGTGTGTGTGTATTTCCGTGTATAACTCTTTGATGACAGGAGACAGGGTGGTCAAGGAGATTTTAGTGTGTGAGTGTTTGTTTCCGTGTAGATGTGCTTACTGGCATGAGACAGTTTGGTGTGTGTGTTTTTTGTCTATATCTGTCCAATGGCACGAGACATGGTGTTCATGGAGTTTTGTGAGTGTGTGTGTGTGTGTGTGTGTGTGTGTGTGTGTGTGTTTCTGCATATATCTTTTTCATGGTAGGAGACATGGTGGTGGTTGAGGGATGTGTGTGTGTTTGTGCGTATATCTGCTTGAAGGCAGGAGACAGGGTGGTGGTGGAGGATTGTGCATTGGGTTCGGTGTCTACCTGTTTAATGTCAGGAGGCAGGATGGTCATATTGAGTTGTGTGCATGGGTGTTAATGTGTATATCTATTTAAGGGCTAGAGACAGGGTGGTAGTGGAGTGTGCTGAGTGTGTGTTTCTGTTTATAACTGTTTAATGGCAGGTGGCTTGTTGGTATGGGGGGTTGTGTGTGTGCTTCTGCGTATATGTGCTTAATGGCAGGAGACATGATGATGTGTGTGTGTTTCTCTGTATACCTGTTCAATGGCAGGAGACAGGATGGTCATGGAGGGTTGTGTGTGTTTCTGCGTGTCTCTATTCAATGGCAGGAGACACAGTGGTGCTGGACGGTAGAGTGTCTGTGTTTCTGTGTCTGTGTGCTTAGTGGCAGGTGACAGGGTAGTGGTGGAGGGTTGTGTATGTTTCTGTGTATACCTGTTTAAGGTCAGTAGACAGGGTGTTCATAGAAGATTGTATGTGCGTTTCTGTGTATATCTGTTTAATGGCAGGTGACAGGCTGGTTGTGGAGGGTGGTATGTGTTTTTTTTTGTGTATATATGTTTAATTGAAGGAAACGTGGTGGTGCATGAGGGTTGTGCGTGCGTGTATGTGTATATCTGCTTAATGGCAGGCAACAAGATGTTGGTCGGGGGTTTTGTGTGTGTTTGTGTGTGGGCTTCTGTGTATATCTGTTTAATGGCAGAAAACAATGTGGTGGTTAACAGTTGTGTGTTTGTCCGTTTCTACGTATATCTGTTTAATCGCAGGGGACAGGGTTGTGGTGGAGATTTGTGTGTGTTTGTTTCTGTGCATGTCTGTTTAATGGCAGGAGACAGGTTGATGGTGTCGAGATGAGTTTGTATTTCTGTTTATATCTATTTAATCGCCAGAGTGAGTGTGATGGTGGAGGGTTGTGTCTGTGTGTGTTTAGGTGTACATCTGATTAACGGCAGCAAACGGGGTGGTGGTGGAGGGTTCTGTATATGTCTGTGTTTCTGTGTATATCTGTTTCAGGGCAGGAGACATGACGGTGGTCGAGGGTTGTGTGTGTGTACTTCTGTGTATAACTGCGAAATGGCAGCAGAATAGGGTGGTGGTGGACGGATGTGTGTGTGTTTGAGGGTATATCTGTTTAATGTCAACAGACAGGGAGGCGGTCGAGGATTGTGTGTGTGTGTTTTTCTATGTATATCTGTTTAGTGGTAGGAGCAATGGTTGTGGTGAAGTGTAGAGTCCGTGTTTGTGTGTATATCCACTTAGTGGCAGGAAATAAGGTTGTGGTGGGGGGCTGTGTGTTTGTGTTTCTGCACATATCTGTTTAATGGCTGCTGACAGGGAGGTAGTGGGGGGTTTGTGTGTGTGAGTGTTTCTGTATATATCTGTTGAAATGCAGGAGACAGGGTGGTAGTGGAGGGTTGTGCATGTGCCTTTCTGTATATATCGATTGAATTGCAGGAGACAGGGTGGCAGTGGAGGTTTGTGTGTGTGCTTCTGTGTACATCTGATCATTGGCAGAAAACAACTTGCTTGTGTAGTGGTCTGTGTATCTCTGTTTAATGGCAGGAGACAGGATGGTAGTGGAGGTTTGTGTGTTTGTGTTTCTGTGTATAATTGATTTATAGCATCAAACGGGGTCGTGGGGGAGGGTTCTCTATGTGTGTGTTTCTGTATATACCTGTTTAATTGCAGTAGACAGGTTGGCGGTGGAGAATGGTATATGTTTGTTTCTGATTATATCTGTTTCATGGCACGAGACATGGCGGCAGTTGGTGGTTGTGCGTGTGTTTCTGTGTATATCTGCATAATGGCAGAAAACAATGTTGTGGTGTACTGTTGTGTGTGTATTTCTATGTATATCTGTTTAATGGCAGGAGACAGGGTTGTGGTGGAGGCTTGTCTGGATGTTTCTGTAAATATCTGTTTAATTGCAGGAGACAGAGTGGTTTTGAAGGTTGTGTGTGTTTCTGTGTATATCTGTTTAATGGCAGAAAACAATATGGTGTTGAAGGGTTGTGTGTCTTTCTGTGTACATCTGATCATTGGCAGGAAACAACTTGCTTGTGTAGTGTTCTGTGTATCCCTGTTCAATGGCAGGAGACAGGATGGTAGTGGAGGTTTGTTTAATGATAGGAGGCAGGGTGGTGCTAAAGATATGCCTTTCTGTTTCTGTATAAATCTGTTTAATTCCAAGAGACAGGGTGGTGGAGGAGGGTGGTGTGTGTGTGTGTGTGTCTTTGTGTGTATAAATGTTTAATTGCAGGAGACAGTGTGGTGTTGGATGAATGGGTGTGCGTGTTTCTGTGTATATCTGTTTAATGACGGGAGACTGGGTGGTGGTGGAGGGTTGTCTGTATGTTTCTGTAAATATCTGTTTAATTGCTTAATGACAGGAAACAATTTGCTGTTCAAGGGTTGTGTGTGTGTATGTGCGTGTGTGTGTGTGTGTGTGTTTATGAGTATGTCTATTCAATGGCAGGAGACAGGGTGTTGCTGTCGAGATGTGTGTGTGTTTCTTTTTAAATCTGTTTAATCACCAGAGAGTGTGTGATTGGAGAGGGTTGTGTGTGTATTTCTGTACATATCTGAGTAACGGCAGCAAACAGGATGGTGGTGGAGGGTTCTGCATGTGTGTGTGTTTCTGTGTATATCTGTTTCAGGGAAGTAGACATGGTGGTGGTCGAGGGTTGTGTGTGTGTATTTCTGTGTATATCTGCTCAATGGCAGCAGGACAGGGTAGTGGTGGAGGGATGGACGTGTGTTTGTGTATATATCCCTTTAATGTCAGCAGACAGGGTGTTTGTCGAGGATTGTGTGTGTGCTTTTCTGTGTATATCTGTTTAGTGGCAGGAGACAAGGTGGTGGTGAAGTGTACAGTCCGTGTTTATATGTATATCTACTTAACAGCAGGAAATAAGGTGGTGGTGCAGGGTTGTGTGTGTGAGTTTCTCCATATATCTGTTTAATGGCGGGTGGCAGGGTGGTAGTGGAGGGTTGTGTGTGCGTTTCTGTATATATTTGTTGAATTGCAGGAGCAGGGTGGTAGTGGAGGGATATGCGTGTGCGTTTCTGTATATATCTGTTGAATTGCAGGAGGCAGGGCGGTAGTGAAGGGTTATGCGTGTGCGTTTCTGTATATATCTGTTGAATTGCAGGAGGCAGGGTGGTAGTGGAGGGTTGTGTGTGTGCGTTTCAGTATATATCTGTTGAATTGCAGGAGACAGGGCGGTAGTGGAGGGTTGCATGTGTGTGTTTCTGGAAATATCTATTGAATTGCAGGAGACAGGGTGGTAGTGGAGGGTTGTGTGTGTTTCTGTGTACAGAACAATGGCAGAAAACAGGTGGTGGTGTAGTGTTGCGTGTGTGTTTCTGTATATCTCTGTTTAATGGCAGGAGACAGGATGGTAGTGGAGGTTTGTGTGTGTGTATAATTGATTTGTGGCATAAAACGGGGTTGTGGGGGAGGGTTCTCTCTGTGTGTGTTTCTGGATATACCTGTTTAATTGCAGGAGGCAGGTTGGTGGTAGAGGGTGGTATGTGTTTGTTTCTGATTATATCTATTGCATGGCAGGAGACATGGTGGCAGTTGGTGGTTGTGCGTGTGCATCTGTGTATATCTGCACAATGGCAGAAAACAATGTGGTGGTGTACTGTTGTGCGTTTGTGTATTTCTATGTAAATCTGTTTAATGGCAGGAGACAGGGTTGTGGTGAAGATATGTCTTTATGTTTCTGTATATATCTGTTTAATTGCCAGAGACAGAGTGGCGGAGGAGGGTCGTATGTGCGTGTGTTTGTGTGTCTATATGTTTCATTGCAGGAGACAGTGTGGTGTTGGAGGAATGGGTGTGCGTGTTACTGTGTATATATGTATAATGATGGGAGATTGAGTGGTGGTGGTGGAGGTTTATCTGTATGTTTCTGTAAATATCTGTTTAATTGCTTAATGACAGGAAACAAATTGCTGTTCAAGGGTTGTGTGTGTGCGCGCGTGTGTGTGTGTGTGCGTGTGTTTGTGTGTGTTTCTGTGTATGTCTGCTCAATGGCAGGAAGCAGGGTGTTGATGTCAAGATGTGTGTGTGTTTCTGTTTATATCTGTTTAATCACCGGAGAGTGTGTGATTGGGGAGGATTGTGTGTGTGTATGTGTATGTTTATGTGCATATCTGATTAATGACAGCAGACAGGGTGGTGGTGGAGGGTTCTGTATGTGTGTGTTCTTCTGGGTATATCTGTTTTAGGGCAGGGGACAGGGTGATGGTCGAGGGTTGTGTGTGTGTATTTCTGTGTATATCTGTTCAATGGCACGAGAACGGTGTGGTGGTGGAGGGTTATGTGTGTGTGTGTGAGTGTGTGTGTGTTTCTGTGTATATCAGTTTAATGCCAGGAGACAGTGTTGGTGGAGGGTTGTCTGTGCGTTTTTTTGTGCCAGTCTCTTTAATGGTAGTTGATAAGGTGGTAGTGCAGGGTTGTGTGTCTTTTTCTGCATATCTCTGCTCAATAGCAGGAGAACAAGGTGGTGTTGGAGGATTATGTGTGTGTTTCTGTGTATATTTATTTAAGGGCAGGAGACAGGGTGGTGATAGAGGGTTGTGTGCATGTTTCTGTATATATCTGTATAATGGCAGGAGACAGGGTTATCGTGGAGGAGGTGTGTGTGTGTTTCTGTGAATATCTGATTAATGGCAGGAAACGGGGTGGTGATGGAGGATTGTGTGTGTATTTCTGTGTGCGCCTGTTTAATAGCAGGAGACAGGGTGTTCGTTGAGTGTTGTGTGCGTGTGTTTCTGTATACATCTATTTAAGGGCTGTAGACAGGGTTGGGGGGCGGGTAGTGTGCGTGCGTGTTTCCGTGTATAATTGTTTAAGGACAGGAGACAGTGGTGGAGGAAGAACGTGTGTGTTTTTCTGTGTTTAACTGCTTAATGACAGGAGACAGGGTGGTGCCGGAAATATGTGTGTATGTTTCTGTATGTATCGGTTTATAGCAGGACATGGTGGTGGAGGAGGCTGGTGTGTGTGTTTCTGAGAAAATCTATTTAATGACAAGACACAGTGTGGTAGTGGAGGGTAGAATGTCTGTGGTTCTGTGTCTATGTGCTTACTTACACGAGACAGGATGGTGGTGGAGGGTTGTGTATGTATGAGTGTTTCTTTGTATATCTGTTTAATGGCAGGAGACAGTGTGGTGGCCGAGCTTTGTGGGTGTTTGTTTCTGTGTATATCTGTTTAAGGGAAGGAGACAGGGAGTTGGTCGAGGGTTGTGTGTGTGCATTTCTGTGTATATCCCTTCAATGGTAGAGACAGGGTGGTGATGGAGGGTTGTGTGTGTGTGTTTCTATGTATATCTGTTTAATGGCAGGAGACAGGGTGGTCGTGGAGGGTTGTGCATGTGTTTATTTGTGTGTTTATCTATTTAATTGCTGAGGACAGGGTGGTGGTGGAGAGACGTGTGTGTGTTTCAATGCATATCTGTTTAATGTCAGGAGACAAGGTGGTGGTAGGGCGATGAATGGGTCTGTGTTTCTGTGTATATCCGTTTAATGTCAGGAAACAGGGTGGTGATGCAGCCAGTATGTGCGTGTTTCTGTGTATGTCTGTTTAATTGCAGGAGACAGGGTTTTGGTAGAAGGTGGTGTATGTGTGTTTCTGTGTTTATCTGTATAATCGTCGGAGACAGGGTGGTGATGGAGGGTTGTGTGTGTTTGTGTTCCCGTGTGTATCTGTTTAATGAAAGGAGACAGGGTGGTGATGGAGGGTTGCTGTATGTTTCTGTAAATTTCTGTTTAATAGCAGCAGACAGCGTGGTGGTGGAGGATGGTGAGTGTGTGTTTCTGTGTATAACTGTTTAATAGCTGGAGACAGAGTGGTGCTGGAGTTTTGTGTGTGTATTTCTGTACATATCTGTTTAATTACAGGAGACAGATTGAGGGTTGCGTGTGTATTTCTGTGTATACATGCTCAATGACAGGAGACAAATTAGGTGTCAAGGATTGTGTGTGCTTGTGTGTGTGTGTGCTCCTGTATATATCTGTTAAATGGCAGAAAACAATGTGGTGGTGAAGGGGTGTGTGTGTTTCTGTGTATAACTGTTTAATTGCAGGAGACAGGGTAGTGGTGGAAAGTTGTGTGCTTTTGTTTCTGCCTATAACAGTTTGATAACAGGAGACAGGTATTGGTGCAGGTTGGGGTGTATGTTTCTCTGCATTTTACATTAACTTTGCAATTTGATGCAGAGACGTTGAAACTTGGACACGAGCCACATTGATACCAACTGAGTTGAAACTGAGTTGGAAGCGTGTCTTTTTTTCTAACGTTTTCAAGATATCAATTACGCTGAACAACAACGAACTCTTGGAAACAGAAAGGTGAAAGGTAGAATTGCTTCAACTTTCAGCGCAGAATGCCACTGAGCCACAGGACAGGCGGCTGTGGTTCGTTTCTGTAGTGTATTGGTCATCACATTTGCCTTTCACGCGAAAAGTCCCCAGTTTGAAACTGGGCAGAAGCTGCTTTGTTCTGCAACGGCAGCCTTTTACATGGACAAGAACGGAGCTTTCTTGCTTGCTTTCCATCTGCAAACCTGCCTTCGAGTTTGCTTGAACAAATCTGCTCTCGTAGTCAAATGTAATGCAATTTCATTTAATGACTGTGCAAAGCATTGTAAAGTTTTTCTCCAACCTGGTTCTGATCATATGCCCCTCTGTTTGAGAGTGTAGTTACCCCCTTCTGATGCTTCCATGAAAAGCAGCACCGCATTTGCATTCCTTGCGCAGGCGGCTCGGTTCAAAAACAGGGAAGAAGCTGATGCGCTGGTGTCACTGTGCACCACGAATTCCTGAACTTGTCTGTCTATCAAATGTACCCCAAAGTCGTCGCTGAAAGACTTCATTTGGAAGCTGTCTTTCGTTATTAAATGCGCGAGAATTGGCACCAGAGGTGCTGAATCATGTTTTGGAGCAGTTCGCACGTTAGTGGCTCATTCAATCAGCAACAGCAATGAAAGAAATTACACTCTCAGAGGAACCTCTGGACCTATGCTTTCATAGAGTCGCGAGAATTAAGGTGCGCCCCGAGATTACCTTTTGATTTCTGTTACTATGTTCAGAAAATGCCTTTTAAATTGAGTTGAACAGAAACTGCATTTCTAAAAAGCAACATGGAATTTAGCAAAATTTATGCAGTCTCATCTCGTTGATTCCCACACAGGTTTCCACCTCAGTGGGTATCCATGTGGATCATGTCCAGGTGTGAACATCTCTGCTGCAAATTGCACGGTTAAGGTAAAAGGCAAGGAAAGTGGCATCTCGAACTGGCTCCGAGGTCAGAGCATCCTCACAATGTGATCTGTCATTTTCGGATTGTAATGCTACCTCCGGTTTGAGGGTGGTGAACATTCTTTGGGACTCTTATTCTGCAAAACAGACACAGTGACTGAAACTATGCTGCACGGTATGATGTGGAACACGGCCTGCTCAGCTTTGTGCATTTTCCCTGTAGTCCGGTGTGTTACATGTTCCGTGTAAACGTGAAAGTTGTCCTGTTTCGAGCAATGGGTGAAATCATTTAGCAAAGCAAGAATCGAAATTGCAGTAACGTCAAGCAGCTCATGGTTATTTGGCCAATCATAAGCGAACATATATTCTCACAGATATATTTGGAGCTGAAAAGAGTTTGAGAAGATAGACTCAGCTTACCATTGATTTTTGTCTGGATTGATGAGCTATCGTTATCTGCTGCGAAATTGATATTGTAGACGGGCACATCCCAGCAGCTGTGCGAGTCGGAGAGGGATCATGGAAACGTTTTCATGTGACTTTGCATCTGTTGTTATGCAAGAGAGCACAATTGGAAATACAAGAAAATGGGCCGTGTAGCCGGTTGGTAGTGTGGCCCAGCGGTCTCAGGCGCTGCATTTCGGCTCCAGTCTCGATAAAGGCGTGAGTTCGAATCCCCCGATGGCATTTCCACTGAGCGACGCCGCTTGTTAGAATGCTGTTTTGATACCTGCTGCATTTCTGTTTAAAAAAAGAAAAATGAGTTTGCTTCCCGGGCAACTAACTGTGGTATAGGAAAGTGCCGAATTTCCCGAGTTGTCTGTGCTGTCATGATCGTGTTCGCCTCCCACGCGCAAAATCGCAAGCAGCTCTATTGTAGCTTTACGTTCCAGGCAAGTTGCGTTTTTACTGGAAACGAATGGAGACTGTTATTTCATCGCTGTTGTGAAACAAAGTCCTACGGTGACTCGACTCGTCGTTATTTGGTTTTCTGGCCAATGGGAACATCGTCCCAATGAATTTCGATGTCATATGTTATTGAATTTCTCCCATTTCCTTCATTTCCGTCCTGGAGACATCGGAAGGGAAAGGTAATCTAATCGAGACTGCGATTGGTGAAATTCCCTTTTTATGGCCCATTCTTATTATGTTATTTCTTTCTCTCTTTTCAGCATTGTCTGGCAAGTGATGGTTCCCTAAGGCTGCAGTATGTTTGAAAGAGTAGTTTGGAATTGTCCTGATGTTAGTTGTGAGATTACTTTATCTCATTCCCTCGGAATGTCTCACATTTAGCATTCATGCATCTCTGTGTCTGAAAATGGATTTGGTTTCCCAGATTTGTTTGTGTTCCGTGTTAAATGCTTTCTATTTTGCGATTCTCTCAATACATTACGAATTAACAGGGTTTCTGAGGTAACTTCCAGCTGCAAAAATCCTTAACTGAGAATCTGGGAAAATTTCCCGGAGTATGGTCAGTCGGAGCAAAAGTAAGGAAGTCGTTCGTTTCTGCAGTGTTTCACAATACTACCTTTCCCGTGAGCAGTCGAACAGACTAAATGATTGTGCCACAGGCTGCAACGGCAAACTCCGCTAAAAAGTGACCCTTTAAAGCAGGTGTAAGCAACACAACTTTATTGAGGTACACCGCGTGGAAACAGATACTTCGGTGTATCTCGTCCATGCTCACCACATAGCCAAACTTGAACAAGTCCCATTAAACAACGAGCTAATGGAAACAGAAAGGTGAAAGGTAGAATGGCTTCAACTTTTAGTGCGAGATGCCCCTGAGCCTCAGCAGGGACGGCGGAGACTTGTTTCTGTAGTGTAGTGGTCATCACGTTCACCTTACGTGTGAAAGTTCCCCCGTTGGAAACTGGGCAGGAATTGCTTTGCTCTTCAACTGCAGCCTTTTACATGTATAAGAACGGAGCTTTCTTTCTTGCTTTCCCATCTGCAAACCTGCCTACGAATTTGTTTGACCAAATCTGCTCTCGTAGTGAAATGCAATGCAATTCCATTTAATTACCGTGCAAAGCATTGCAAAGTTTTTTCTTCAACCTGGTTCTGATCATACGTCATTCTGTTTGAGAGTGTAGTTACCGCCTTCTGATCCTTGCATTTCCATTCCTTGCGCAGGCGGCCCGGTTCAAAGACAGGGAAGAAGCTGAGGCGCTGGTGTCAGAGTGCACCACGGATTCCTGAACTAGTCTGTCTGTCAAATGTACTCCAAAGTCATCTCTGAAAGACCTCATTTGGAAGCTGTCTGTCGTTATTCAACGTGCGAGAATTGGCACGAGAGGTCCTGAATCATGTTTTGGAGCAGTTCGCACATTAGTGGCTCATTCAATCAGCAACAGCAATGAAAGAAATTACACTCTCAGAAGAACCTTTGGACCTGTGCTTTCATAGCGTCGCACGTATTAAGTTGCGCCCCGAGATCTAAGCCATGTTGAAACTGAAACGGAGGAATCGACAGAGAGGCTACAGAATGACATCGCATCCATTTGGTTTTCTTTAAATCACTGACGAGCAGGAAAATGTAAACGACGAGGGCGAGTGGGGAAGTGAGGCAGTTGCAGCTCTGGAGAAAGTCCTTCTTTGTGATTCACTCAGCAACCAGACACGTGAAGGTGACTCAGGCGTGAGAACCCTTCACGTCGAGAACAAAAAGCATTCAAGTGCAGTTAGCACCTCTTCTGGTGTGGGGGTGACCTTTTGACTCTGTTACTATGTTCAGAAACTGCCTTTTAGATTGAGGTGATCAGAAACTCCATTTCTAATAAGCACCATGGAATTTATTAAAATTTATTGAGTCGCTTCTCGTCGATTCCCACACAGGTTTCCACCTCAGTGGGTATCCATGTGGCTCATATCCAGGCGTGAACATCTCTGCAGCAAATTGCACGGTTAAGGTAAAAGGCAAGGAAAGTAACATCTTGAACTGGCTCCGAGGTCAGAGCATCCTCACAATGTGATCTGTCATTCTCGGATTGTAATGCTACCTCCGGTTTTAGGGTGGAGAACATTCTTTGGAAATCTTATTCTGCAAAACAAACACAGTGACTGAAACTATGCTGCATGGTATGATGTGGAACACGGCCTGCTCAGCTTTGTGCATTTTCCCTATAGTCCGGTGTGTTTCATGTTCCGTGTAAACTTGGATGTCGTCCTGTTTCGAGTAATGGGTGAAATCATTGAGCAAAGCAAGAATCGAAATTGCAGTAATGTCAAGTAGCTCATGGTAATTTGACCCAATCATAACCGATCATATATTCTCAGGCACTCACAAATACATTTGTAGCTGAAAAGAGTCTGAGAAGATAGACTCAGTTTACCATTGATTTTTGGCTGGATTGATGGGCTATCATTATCTGCTGCGAAGTTGATATTGTAGACGGGCACATCCCAGCAACTGTGCGAATCAGAGAGGGATCATGGAACCCTTTTCACGTGAGTTTGCATCTGTTGTTATACAGGACCACAATTGGAAGTGCAAGAAAGTGAGTGCCTGGTCACCTGGTTGTGTGGCCGAGCGGTCTAAATTGCTGGATTAAGGCTCCAGTCTCGACACAGGCGTGGGTTACAATCCCACCGCTGCCATTTCTGCTGATCAACACCAATGACGCCGCTTGTAAAAGTGCTGTTGCGATCCCTGCTGCATTTCTGTTAAAAAGAAAAGTGGTTTTGCTTCCCGGGGAATTAACTGTGGTGTGGGAAAGCGCCGAATTTTCCAAAGTGTCCGTGCTATCGTGATCGTGTTCGCCTCCCGCGTGGAAAATCGCAAGCAGCTCAACTGTTTCTTTCTGTTCCAGGCAAGTTGAGTTTGTACTGAAACCGAATGGAGACTGTTATTTCATCGCTGTTGTGAAACAAAGTCCTGCGGTGACTCGACTCGTCGTTATTTGGTTTTCTGGTCAATGGGAAAATCGTTCCAATGTATTTCGATGTGACATGTAATTGAATTTCTCCCATTTCTTTCATTTCCGTCCTGGAGACATCAGAAGGGAAAGGTCATCTAATCGAGACTGTGATTGGTGATATTCACTTTTTATGGTCCATTCTTATTAGGTTATTTCTTTCTCTCTTTTCAACATTGTCTGGGAAGCGGTGATGCACTCAGGCTCCAGTATATTTGAAAGAGCAGTTTGGAATTGCCCTGTTGTTAATTGTGAGATTACTTTATAACCCATGCCCTCGGACTGTCTCACATTTTGCATTCATGCTTCGCTGTGTCTGAAAATGCATTTGGTTTGCCAGTTTTGTTTGTATTCCATGTTAAATGCTTTCTGTTTTGCGATTCGCTCAATACATTACGAGTTAACAGGGTTTCTGAGGTAACTTCCACCTGCAAAAATCCTTAACTGAGGATCTGGGAAAATTGCACGGAGTATGGTCAGTCGGAGCAAAAGTAAGGAAGTCGTTCGTTTCTGCAGTGTTTCACAATACTAGCTTTCCCGTGAGCAGTCAAACAGACTAAATGATTGTGCCACAGACTGCGACGGCATGCTCCGCTAAAAAGTAATCCTTTAAAGCCGGTGTAAGGAACACAACGTTATTGGGGTACACGGCGTGGAAACAGATACTTCGGTGTATCTCGTCCATGAAGGTAAAACGTAAAATGGCTTCAACCTTCAGTGCTGGATGCAACTGTGCCGCAGCACGCGTGGCTGAGGCTTGTTTCTGTCGTGTAGTGGTCATTTGGCGTTTGTATCAATACGAGATATTTATTTCAGATACCATTGAATAACAGAACGCAGAAGGCTCATCAATATGTAATGCCAAGAACAGAGCACTGTTATAAAGGAACACTGGCTGGGTCAGTACACACACTGAAAGCCGAAATTGTCAGTCAGCAGAGGATGCGTTTTATCCATTAATTTCTGGTTTACGGGCCTACCACACTTCTGCTGGGCCGCCCTGTTAGCGCTGACAACAGCAGTTTCCCGCAGTCTTCAGCTTTTTGTAGCATGTACCTTGGAGGATGACGTCAAAAGATCATCACTGTTATTGTGGCACAGATGTGTCCCAGCTGTGTCAATATAACCACTTTATAATTTCCCAGATTCTGTTGATTTAACTGCCATTTTACTCAGAATGACAAATTATGCCACACTGCAGATTGAGGCCATGCAGACAACCTTCGCTGTGCTGGTTCCACACAATGACGAAATGACTGTGTTTTTATTGATTGATTGTTACATGGATGTAACTACAGTGGAAAGCTTTGTTTGTTACTGGTAAAGGCAGTTTATAGTAAGTATGAACATGCAGATCACAGAGAAAATCCAAATTTGGACAGACTCAGGAATTCAGTTTACTCCGCACAGGTCACGCTGTCAGCAAGATCCGCAATAGAAGGATCGGCATTATTTCCAGGTAAACAATTCATTTCTCAGAGCAATAACTGCCTAGAAGAAGCTGCTCTTGAACTTGCTGGTGTGTGTTTTAAAGCTTCGGAATCTTGCTCTGACCTTGATCGATAAAAATCATACCTTCTCAGTCAAAAAAGAGGCAGTGAGCAAAATTCCAGGGCTCATCCGGGATGTGAACCCAAGACCTCTCATATGTAAGTCACCCGCCTGAAGCGATATCTCACCTGAGACAAAGGATCCACAACAGCGCCAGATGTGGCAACCATAAATCTGGTGATATGGCTTGTCAGCTAAGGCTACTTCTGCTGTTTAGGAGTGAAAGCAGCACAGAGTTTTAATAACAGCTCCTTTCCATTCTGACTCACTTCTCCCAGGAGGCTGTGCTCTCTGCTTCCCCCGGAACCGTGTGCTCTCCATTGATGACTGGAACAACTGATCTTCTGGTGGCAATCAATGTCGTGGGAGAGCAATGTGAGTCCGCTCTTCAGCTCCCTATCAAACACGGGATTGTGGAGCGGGGAAGGAGCTAGTGGGGGTGGGAGTTATAGAAATTCAGGAAAGCCATACAAAAGGGAGATCGCGCATGCACAGGACCTCACCTTCTTTGGCAACCTTGTACAAATACCGCCAGCTGAAACAGATAGAAATGTACAGAAATGCTGGGAAAAAGAGAATCTCACCCAGTCAACGGGAACAGTGTCTGTGCCCTTCTCGAAGTCACGGGAGGCCTCTGCTGTCTGAAACAGCATGGGATGTTACTGCAGCGACTCCTGTCACTCACACACACTCCATGTGAAGTGTATACATTTTACCACGTTGCATCCAGTTCAGAGTAGATTTCACAGCTCACATCACCCCAGACTGACAGGGAACAGAAGCAAGCGATTCAGACCATCATCTTATCACCTCCTGGAGAAAAAAGTCAATGTGTCAGAGCGGACAGTCCAGACTGTTTCCAGTATTTACAACCTTGGTCCGTGTGACAACAAAAGCGGGAACCTGGATATGTTTATCTTGCTTTTTAAAACAGGCAAGTAAATTTTGAACAGTATCGATATTTCTTCCTGGTGGTCATGAACTGATCAAGAGCAGAGAACGGTTCCCTGAGTATGGTCTGACTTCTGGGTTATTGGCCCAGGGCACTCCCCCTGTGAAATTCTGCTCATGTGATCTGAACACATACAAAGAAATGACTCAGTGACAAAATCTGCTGAATCGGATTCAGTGAAGAACAGAAGCCGATGGAATGATAAGAGGCATGAGAGTGGGGATGCAACATTATCTGTGAGGAAACTGCTTTCCAGACTCGAGGAGAGTGCACAGTGCTGTTTCCAGGGTTCAATATCTGGTAAATAGACGGAATCAGCGTTGGGTGGTATTGTACTGCATTTATTGTACAATGGTGACAAAGCACGGACCTTTTGTATAGAGGGGACAATTTCAAGATCCTCAATGAGGCAAAACGGACAAATGAGGTAAACAGCAATGCAACCACACAAACTGGTGTTACATCATGGGGTAAACACCCCCTGCTCAAATTTGACTCAAAATCGCTTTCTGTCAAATTCCTGAGTCTGAGGTTCGAACAGTGTGAATGGTCTATGTTCATAAAAACTGCTCTGATCTCACAACTTCAGCATATCATAGCCCATGTGTATATGGCTGGCAATAGTAATTTATCCCTCACTGTGTTACTTCAGTACACGTAGAGAAGAAATAAATATAATAACAACAGCCACTTAATTGACTGGGATTTGACCCGATGCTGCTGCAGCCAATTGATTCAGCTGTAGTTGAAATTGCTTCCAACTTTCCTGTGTCTGTAATAAGATTGCACAGCTGAGTCGCGAGTTTTCACGCGTTGAATAGGACCCAGCGTCCTTTCTTAGCTTGAAACTGACTGGGATATAAAGATATGATGAAAGACACGGGCAGCACTTACTGGAATATAACGACGTTAGGAATGACAGTGACAGATTTCCCTTGATACAAAATCGATACAAGCGATGGAAATGAGGTTTACTAGGAGATAAAACCACGAGAAAAGAAAAGGGGCAGTTTAATGGAATGGTGGGATAGATAAAGAATCATGCGGGAGAAATCAGGAAAGGCTTAATTCTCTCCGAAAGGAAGTTATCCAGCTGATGTGAAGTTGGTAAGAGTAAATATGATGGAAATTCCCTCGTTTAAGTGAGTGGATACAAAAGGTTAGAACTTCACAGCCAGTCGGGAACGATAAAGATGTTTGGAGCAATCACTTTTTATTCTGAGAGTTATTGAAATTGGAGATGAATTTTCAGAAATAAAAGCATTTAGAAGCTGATTCCAGAGTATTTGAAAAGCGTGAGCAGAGACATAGTGAGTGAATTTGACATTGAAACTGATTCTGGGCTGCCTGGATGGCGAGGTAAAAGGGACATATTCTCGATTTGGTTAACATTCATCGGAAAGAAATTTCATTACACCTGCAACTGAAAATGTGAAGTATAAGAGGAGCTGCTGGCATTGAAAGGTACAGCAGCTCATTCTACATGAGACATTATCGATTGTAAATGCATGAGCTGTTTGAATTAGCTCTACATTGAACAAAAGTCGGTTAGCTCAGTCCGCTGTCTAACTGGTTGTTGAGAAAATTGAGACCAACAGCATGGGATTAATTCTCTCATTATCTCAGGTAGCCATAAGGAGCATTATCTCCCCCGCTCTCATGGTCTGTAATACTACGGTGCCTTTGGTGAGTAAGGTTTGGTCCGTTGATGTAAAACATCATTATTATTGCCATCTGTTGCCTTGAACATTTGGTCACAATCACCAAAAAGGGGAGTGAGTCCATTTAATACTCACTGGTCTCCGCTTGGAATATCCTGCGACAAGACTCGATCTTATTCCCGTTTGAACCCTCTGTTCCTCCCAACACCAAAACTACTTTTCCAGATGTACTGGCAACAATCAAACTTCCCAAAGAGATAGATCTAATACTTCCGATTGGTTTAATGAGCTGTGCGAGTTTGCAGGAAATGGAATGATATGAAACGAGATAAACAGACTTTCCCAGAATGTAATCCAGTGCAGGGTCAGCGATTTGAGAAAGTTCATCAAGCTAAAATTGCACCTCTGTATCTCTATCCACAGACGGATATTCACCTGGGGAATATTTGTAGCTTTTCAGTTCATAATTGGCACGTTTCCCAAAGACAGAACATTTCCCCAAATCAGAAACTAAAGTTGTCAAATAACTGCTACTTTACTCAACATTGTTTTCAACTGCATTTCAGTCTGATGCTCCAATATTTCCTGGTCCATGGCAGGAATGGTTTCTACAGATAAGCATTGGCCTTACAACCTTGGCAGATTACGCACCTTTAATGACCAGGCACTGACAAATCTGTCACGTGGCCTGCTCCTACCTTGGGAATTTTAACTCAACTGCTTTACTGTTGTTGTGATGGTCAGATTCCCTACCGTGTGGAAACATGCCCTTCGGCCCAACAAGTCCGAAGAGTAACCCACCCAGAACCATTTCCCCCTGACTAATTTGGACCCACTCAGACGGGGTTGGGGGGGCGTGGAAATGTGCAAATTCCACAATGCTACCGGAGGCAGGAATCGAATCCCGGATATAGCTGCTGTGAAGCAGCAGTAATAACCACTGAGCCACCATGACACCCCTCAAGCATGAGGTTCTGAAATTAAAGCTGACACAGACGAGGTGAAACAGACATCAACCTGCGGTGATTGAAGCATCAGGTTCAGGAAAGGACACAAAAATGGGCAAAATTGAATTCATTGAAAAATGGGTTTCTGTTGGTTCCTGCGTTGTTCACAGACAATGTTACATTGCCGATGTCGCAGGGCTTTCCCTTCCATCGGTTTCAGTTCGGCACAGAATTCGAATCAATGAAAGTTCACCAACCTCCTTCTGAAAATTCATACTGGCAACATGAAACATATTGCATTCATCAATAATCTTCACCATTCCTACATCCAAGAACACGTTGCACGAGTTCCATGAATACAAAAGATGTAAGAATGTGATACAAGGATAAATTCAATTCCAGTTTAAATTGTAAAGTAGGAAGAATGCACAGTAAGACTCAAAATGCCAGAAATTCATGTACGTCACCATGTCCAGAACTGCAGCCCAGCAGAGGGGAAATCTGTCCCTGAGTCCCTAATATTCCCACGTTTGCTTGCTCCATGTGCCCAGTTGGAAATCATTGTGAAGGAGCATGCAGTCTGACAGAGCGCCTGGGAGAAACCTTCACTGTCTGATCTAGGAGCTGTCTATTCCAGCTGTGAGACCGGAGGTGTAAAGGGGAGCATCTTGGTATTCCGTGGTGAAGATTCAGCTTGTCCTCATCATATTATTGTTGAAAACCTTCTGTCAGAAACAGCACAGAAAGAAAGGAACAGGAGGAGGCTATTCCACACACCGGTCCTTTCCGACCATTTGATATCGTCATGGCTGATCAAGCGCTTCAATGTTTTACCCCAGCTCATCCACAACAACCTGTCACACAAAGGGAAAAAAGACATTCCAGCAATCGCAAATGTTTATGCCACTATAGGACGGAAAAGATTTTCGAGACAGTGGGTTTCTGCACGAACTTTGCAGGTTTTGCGGCTGAGCAGCTGATTCTGGTTGATCATGTTTCAAACGATATGATTGCTTCAAACCCCCCAACCAAGAAGGTAAGGAATGTTCTCTGATCATCAGCGGAGTCGTGAACTCCTGACAACGGGAATCGATGATGAATCATTGATTGAGCTGGCATCTAAACTCCGATTCTGGTGGAAATCAAACACAGAAACTTTGAATAGCAATGATATCAATGCTGTAGAAATCTAATGTGCTTTTCATTGCGCCACAGAGCCGTGCTAGCCACAATTGTATTGCACCCAAAGTTGCGGTTGTCGTGGAGAAAATGTAGACAAACAGTCGGAAATGCAGAGAGACCTTCAAGGAGTAGATATTTTATTTGTAAACCAATAAACCGTGACATTCAGAAAGCAAATTCTTGAATGCCCTCGAACCTCAGGGTCCATGGCACTACTTTATACCTTTTCTTTACTCTGGTTTCTTAGCTTATCAGCACGGCCAACTGTGTTATTCCGAATTACTTCACTCCAGCTACACAATAAACCAATGATGTTAGTTCCTATTATCACTCCATTTCTGCCACTATGGGTTTTACAACATTCAACGTAATATTATTCTATTGTCATGATTTGGTATTTTACTGCCACCTCTGCTACAATTATCTTCCATCCAAGACTAACCTGTCATGATTAGATATTTAGCTCCCCAATCTACCACAATGTTTTCCTGTCCCAAACTGACTCTACTAACTACCGATTTTATATTTAATGTCTTATCCTGCTACGAGGGTCTCAAGCAGGTTGACCCTACGAACTATCAATTGAATATTAAAAGCCATGTCCAAAATATCTATTGTCACGACTTATCCCACCCTGCAATGATGATATTTAGCAGGCAAGGCTGACTTGACTAATTGTTATTATCTCAGCCTGCCATAGTAACCTTTCAGCACCTTCTGACTCTAACTGGTGTAGGAGCATTGCACTATTCTTTTCCCCTCCTGCCACAGCGGCCCCATCCTGCCAGAGTGATCGTCTGACTAGTGTAGCATTCCACACACCCCTTGTAACAGATTTCCAATAGTATCCATGCGTATAACCTTCCCATGCTTTTATGGTCTCTATTTTCGGTACAGTGTTTGGATCTTTCATCAGACACCTGCTTATCTTCACCCCACTTTCCAGTACCTGGTCCTTATCCAAGTGTACTCTAGCTTCTCAAGTATTCAGCTAAATATTCCTGAAATATTTTGATGTCTCGTAGATTTACCACACGTTCAAACAGTGAATTCCAAATAAGCAATAATCTCAGAGAGAAAACTTTCTTCCTGTATCTGCTCTGAAAATCCTCTCCCTTGCGTTTGCCGTACATCCCTGGTTGTTAACACTTCCCATGAGAAGTTTATTCCTATCACACATACCGATCCCCTTAATGTGCACCTTCATCACTTCCTTACTCAGCCTTCTCCGCTCTCAGATAAAGAGCCTGAGCTGAGCTTGTCGATCTTCGCCATGGCGAGAGTGTCGTGCTAGAAAACTGCAGCAGGTCAGGCAGCATCCGAGGAGCGAGAGAATCGACGTTTCTGGCATAAAATTTAATCAGGAATGAGTCTTGTGGGTGGGGACTGAGAGATAAAAGGGAGGGGGTTGGGGTTGTGTGAAAGGTTGTTGGTAAAGTGATAGGTGGATGGAGTGGGGAAGAAAGTGTAAGTTAGAAGGGGAAGAGATGAATGGCTCCGGAGGGTAGTGCCGAGTTGGATGCTTTGGAATGTGATAATGTGTGGGGGGGGAGGGGAAATGAGGAAGCCATTGAAATCCATATTTATCCCGTGTGGATGCAGATTCCCAAGAAAGAATATGAGGCATTCCTCTTCCAGGCGTCAGGTGGTAATGGTTTGGCTGTGGCTTATGCCTGAACCGAAGGTTGTCCTGTTCTGCAATTCACATTACAGGAGAGATGTGAAGAACGACAGACTTGGAAAATGGACAAAAACTTCTAGATTCAGAGTTAGAATTAGACGCAGTGAAGACAGATATCATTTGGCCAGTTGAGTCTGCATTGTGCCATCGACGCGATTCACACTCCCCCACCCTATTTTTCTCAACCCGCATTATGGATGCACCTACAAAAAATACTCCAAATGCATCACTAGACAGAATTAAGAGTAAACATAGTGAATCAAAAACAGTTCCGATGAAGTGTCTGTTGAACCAAAGTCGTCATTCTTTTTGCCCCGAGCTGCAATTCCTAATTTTGTCTTTTATTCATAGATCTTACAGACCATTCAGGTTTTGTTTGCCATCTATCTGAATTGGTCTATGCCTTGGCATCACAAATGCACATCTGAATACTTCTGAAACTTAGGAGGATTTCTGCCCTAAAACATTTGCTTGCGCTGAGTTCCAGAATTCAACTACCCACTGTTTCAAAACATTTGTCTGCGCATTCACTCAAATCTTTTCACCTCTGTCCATAAATCCATGCCACACTCCTCCGCCCCCCACCCCCACCCCCACCCCCCATGATTGATCTCACCATCTAAGAGAAACGTTTTATCAGTCTACGCCATCCATATCCCTGATTATTTTGCACATCTCAATGTTGTCTCCTCTCAATCTCTTCTGCTCTAAGATAAACAACTCCAATCTATCCAATCTCTCTTCATAACTGAAACTATTCTTCTCAGACAATATCCTGGGACATCTCTCCAACATCATTTCCAGTGATATCACATCCCTGCTATAATGTGAATTGCAGAACTGCACACAATAGCTTAGATAGAGCCGAATGAGCAAGTGAAGTAAATGATGTCGAAATCCACAGAAATATGTCTTTTAGAATAAAGTTTCTTTTCCTCAGTGCTGCCCTGTTTCCTTTTCTTGAGCCTGATATTCCAATAATCTCTAGTCCATATCAGTAAAAGCTGCAACATGAGAATTAATCTCACGACTGTGATATTGAAATGGATTGACTGGTTTGAAGGTGAGCACGTGGTTATTCTATGACGGCACAGAGGCGCATGAAATGCCAAAGCTGGGAGTGGTCCTGGTCAAAGGCGGGAAGAGTGGCATATTTGTCTCCGTTTATTAGATTATTAAGATACAACAGCAGCATTAACCCACACTGCAGATTGACTCAGCGGAAGCATACTGTGGGTCACGAGAGGTCGATGAATTGGAAGCGTTCTCTGACACTTTCCTTAACAATGCGCCATTTTGTTACTTTTACTAGAAGAGCTGTTTTTGATCACAACGTCTCCACATTGGCGTCTTGCTCCCAGTAAACACTCCAATCCCGCGTACATAACTTAAATTCCGACACAACCACATGTCATATTCTCATTCCCTCTGTGATAATCGGAATTGACAATGTCATTTTCTGCGATGGAGCAATGTAGCATGGAGTTGGTAGTGTAGTGAACAAAGAAGAACAATGAACACAGAAAATTTGCAGCCCAGGAACTGCCCTTTGGACCTCCAAGCCTGAGCCAATCCAAATCAACTGTCTAAACCTGTCGCCCAATTTCTAAGCAGTTGTATCACTCTGCTTCTCACTGACTCATACATCTGTCCAGGCGCACATTAAATGAAACTACCACGTCAGCCTCTACGACTTCTGCTGGCAACGCATTCCAGCACCTACCACCCTTTGTGTAAAATACTTTCCGTGTATATCCTTCCTAAACGTTTCACCACTCTCCTTGAACGCGTGACCTCTCATTATTGAATGCCTCACCTTGGGAAAAAGCTTATCTCAATCCGTCCTGTCTGTTCCCTTCATGATTTCGTAGACCTCAATCAGGACCCCTCAATCACGTTTTTTCTAATGAAAAAAATAGGAACCTACTAAACTTCTCTACAGACCTAGCATCTTCTATACCAGGCAACATCCTCATAAACCTTCTCTGCATTCTATTCGAAACACCCACATCCTTTTGGTAATGTGGCGACCAGAACTGTACAGAATATTCTAAACGCGGCCGAACCAAAATCTTATACAATTGTAACATGACCTGCCAGCTCTTATACTCAATGTCCCGTCCGGTGAAGTCAAACATGCCTTATGTCTTCTTGACCACAAGATCCACCTGTGCAGCCAACTTCAGGGTACAAAGGACCTAAGCTCCCAAATCTCACTGCTCATCAACTTTACCCACAGCTCTTCCGGTTACAGTATAGTTGGCTCTAGAATTAGACTTCCCAAAATGCATCACCTCACATTTGTTTGGATTGAACTCCATCTGACACCTATCCGCTCAACTCTTCTGTCTATCTATATTCCCCTTCATTCTTTGACAGTTCCCTTTACTTTCTGACTACTCCACCAATCTTCGTGTTATCTGCAATTATAATGGCGCTATTTGGGCTAGCAACCCTTGGAGACTGGAACATGGCAGGTCTCCATTCCATCCAGCCATGAACCATGTTTGGATGCCTCTTTCCAGTGAAGTGCCACTGTTTCCTGATGTAGATCACTAATTCAAACTTCGTTGTAGGAGTCATGATTTAGAAGTTTACAGATGATACAACAATTGGTCGTGTCGTTACCTATGATGAATAATGTCAGGGACCGCAGGGATGTATGAATCAGGTGTAAAGGAAAAATGGCGAATGGAATTGAATCCAAATGAATGAGTGGTAATGAATTTGGGGAGTTATAACAATAACAGTGAGGATTCTGATTGGTGCACAGTAACAAAGAGATCTTGGAGTGGACATTCACAGATCTCTGAAGATTGTTGTACAGGGAGATCAGTTGTTCATGAGGGTTTTTGGATATTTTCTGTTGTTGCCACAGACTGTAGAAGATATTCGATCTTTAGCAACCGCCAGTTTAAGAAACAACTAAAGGAATGAGCACAAGTTTGGTCAATGCAATAATCAACATTTTTAAAAATTGGAAGACAAAAGAGGGAGGGCTGAAGTATAAATCGTAGCCCATCAAGACCGCTTCACCACTCAATGAATTTACCACTAATTCCTCTCCTAGTCACGCTGGTATGTGCCTTGGAGGGTAAGTTGCAAGTGGTGAAGATTCAGTCCATCTTCAACCTTGTCCTTATAGTCAGTACAGTTTTTGAGCTTTGAACGTTCTGTCAACAAATCCTGGATGACTTACTCCAGTGAATCTTCTAGGTGGTGCAGTCTGCTGCAATTGTGCCTTAGAGTTAAGGGAATAAAAATTCAGGTTTTGAAAAATGTACAGTTACGTGAATGCATTTTCGTGGAGGGTGGTCCTGTTCCTTCAGTGGTTTTGAAGCTGAACCCACCTAGGCAAATGGAGAGAGTTCTGTTAAACATCTAATTTGTGCGTTGCGGACGATGTAGGCTTCACGGAGACAAGAGTTGAGTTAATAATCAAACAAAAACGACCGACGGACATGTTTTTGTAGTTAACTTCTTTACATGGGCGGTTCAGGTTCTATTTCTCCTAAATAATAGCTCCCAGGACCATTACACGGAGGAATTCAGTTACAGTGAAGTCATTGAATGTCAATCGAATATGATTAGATTCTCATTTGTCAGAGTTACCACTGCTGTATTTGGTCATTCTCTGGATCAATCCGATTCCAAACGCTTTCTGATTTCAAGTTCCAATTCCATCTGCGCCTGAGATTTCAACCCATTTCCTCGCCGAAATTTCTCCACCTGTCTTAATAATATGTAAGGACGCTGAAAAGGACAGCAGAGATTTACAAACGTGTTGCTAACTCTGTATAACATGGAGCTTCATGGAATGATTGTTTAGGCTAGGATTGAAACAAAGTATAAGGAGGGGAGATATAATCACATAATAACAATTATAAACGTTCAATATTCGTAGGATCTTGACAGGGTAGCTACAGGCAGGTGGTTTCCCTATGCTCTAAGGAGAGCACCAGACGACATGAACTCAAATTTAGATATCCCCATTTAATTCAGAAATGAGGAGTATTTTCTTTGCTCGGGGCCAAGGAATCTGTGGCATTTTTCAGCAACCGCTGTTGAGACTGTGTTGTTGGGTATTTTCAAACTGTTCCAGATTGTTAATCAGAAAGATGATGAAACTTTGTCGAGGTAAGTGAGCAGAAAGGAGTTGAAGATTATCAGATCAACCATGAGTTCGTTGAATGATTGGGCAGACTCCATGGGCTGAATGGCATACTTCCACATTTGGTCGAACGCCTTATTTTATTCATAAGGTCAGCATTGTGAGGGGATGGGATGAAGTGATAGAGAAAGTTTTATTAAACAGATCAAACAGTAAGGAACAAGGCTCGTAAACGCAGGAAGAAGAAATGTACTCTGACCTGTGGGCAACAAATGACATTGGCCACAGCGCAGGTGGCTGTGTACAGAAGCTGTGATTGTTGAAGAACGTTGGTAGACCTTATACAGTTGGCAAGTCAGTGATCACACTGGATGATGGATCATTGTATTATTCACCCACAGCAGGCATTTGGGAAAGAATGAAAGGTTCGTTTCATTGGAGAAGTTTTTTTGCGGTTCCAATTAAAATGACTGTTTGAAATACTGATCAGATCATTGTGTGAAGTGTTAGGTTAAAATACTCATTTGCAACACCAATGGATAAACTTGTGCTCCAGATCTCTTGTTATTTGTTTCTCTTTTTTTCATATAAATTCATAGAAGGACAAAATGAAATGTGGGGGTGGAGGTGGGGGGTGGCGCGGAAGATAAATGCGTTCCTTCTCGTTACACCAATTTAATCAACAATTGAATAGAATGATTGCTCTCACTCTTCCTTTCGACTTTAGTGTGGTGCTGATTATTCGTGAATCTCCCATGCAGTGAAGGACAAGAAAAATACTCTCGATCCAGTGTATACCAGAGTGTGAGGTGCAAAGAAAAACTGCAGTAGCGGTTTGTGAAGTTAGCAACGAGACTGTGACTCGAACCCGTGAATGTGAAGCACATTGGTATAATAACCCACCACCATAATCTCTCGGTCTCCTCTGCACATTTTGTAGAGGGGTGACATGTGACCTCATCACGGTTCCATGCGGTGAAAGTCATGGATGAGAAATTTCCAGAGCGAAATCGAATCCACTCCATTGTGTTTCTGCTTTCACTGGAATTATAATAACAGCAAATTGCAATAAATAGCCATGCTCGTCAGAATGAATACCTGTCATTGATACATTCTGAGTAAGAACTGTGTCAGAATGAAACAGAGGACAAGAATTTTCCGTCATATTCACGCCTACATTTGACTCATAATTTCTTCAGTCACTTTCTCTCTCACGTGAAGAAGCAGCCATGGAGAGGGAAGTAAAGACGATGTTGTGGCTCAATGGCCTTTCTCATGTGGCTGAACCTGATTTGGATTAAATCACAAGAAACGCTGTTTGTTCGTTTCATATGAATTTTGCTGAAACCTCACAATGTTCATTGTAATAATCAGAAGTGGATTAGATTTATCTAATTGGAACAATTAATGTTCTATTCAAATTTGCTCCGATTTTATTTCAGCTGAAGGGAAATATGGCTTAGAAAATCAGAGGGTTAAAGTGCAAAGGAAAACCCAACAGTTTTGTTGCTCGTTGCTTTGTCAGATTTCACTGAATGGACCAAATATCATGGTGTTTGTCCTCACATCTTTAAAGCGTGTGATTAAAGCAGGAAGTCGCTCTCCAATCAACTGGTCACTTCCTATTCATTATGTCATATCATCCTTTCACAATAAGAAAAATCCACTCAGTTCCATTTAAGTACATTCTTATGCCAAATCTTTCAAAATCCAGAATTTTTGGAATCGAATCATATTCATCTGCACAGGTTCACGAAATTTCTTTACATTTTAAGTCAACCAACTTAGGCATTGTTTCCCCGCAATATCCGACCGACTACACCCCGGCACTACACCTTTACCTCGCCACACGCTGTCTCTCTCTCTCTTTGTGAAATTTATTTCTTGTCTGCCACCAAATGTGCCTTCCAAATATTTTGTAAAACAAATTCTTGGAGTGACAGCGATTCACTTCTAAGTTATTCAAAGGTTTTGTCAAAGGTTTTGAATGCCTGACGTCTAGATGTTTACTTAATTGAAAGAGAGCATTTTCCACCTATTTACTCTGTCCAAACATTTCATAACATGAAAACCCCCAATTAAGTCTTTCTTGGTTCAGGATAACTGTTCTAAATTTTCGAAGATAACAAGTAAATAAAATCTCGTCCTCAGTAAACCCCGTCAGCGTCGCCTCTAATGGCTTTACACCCCAGTAAACACCGTCATTATCAATTCTGATAGAATCACGGAATCCTACAGGGCAGAAAGAGCATTTCAGTCAATTGAGCCGGTGTCGACTCTCTGAAGAACATCTCACCCAAACCTAGCAAGGGGCAACCCTCCCCCTTATGATGTCAAATAAACCTGTTGGAATATAACCAGGCGTCCTGTGACTTCTGACCTTGTCCCTGCGTTACCCGTGGCTAATTCATTAAAGTTACTAAATTCACTCCCTGGACACGAGAGGGCAATTTAACTTGGCCAATCAACATAACCCTCAGACCGAACAGCAGTGCAAATTTCTGAGCCAATGTTCCATCATCGT
Organism: Chiloscyllium punctatum; assembly: GCF_047496795.1. Classification (NCBI taxonomy): domain Eukaryota; kingdom Metazoa; phylum Chordata; class Chondrichthyes; order Orectolobiformes; family Hemiscylliidae; genus Chiloscyllium; species Chiloscyllium punctatum. Next base: position 15,959,471 of record NC_092745.1, on the reverse strand, counting down.
GAGCAAAATCTGTATCATTATTAATGGCTTTACACCATAGTAAGTCAGCCTCATCAAAGCAAATCAACCCAAATTCAATATCTCGAAACGCTACTCTGTGCTTTACGTTCTGATTCGTGATGCGCCAAATGTTTCTGCACTCAGATTTGAATGCTTTTACGCTGTTTCTTCCTCACCTTCCTGCTTTCAATAAACACTTCAATCCGGAACAAGTCTGTCAAATGGTTTTCATTACAACACAGTAACAAGGTGCAGTTTGCAGAAGTGACGTGTTTGCACTTACACTCTCACTCTTTCTCCCTGAGAGTTGCAGTTCTTCCCCACCTTGATTCAGGCAGCACTGTCCTTCCTGTGACATGCCCCATCGAGAATGGAAGGAGAAGTATCAATACCCGCACTTGGGAACGGGGCGACAGTTTTAAAATATTTACGCTGTCCCCAGTGGAGAATTGAGCCCTGTGATAGGCGGGGACACTAGCCACTATACTACCGAGGACAAGAGTGTCAAATGAGGCCCTTCAACCAATTGTGGCCACACTTGTCAAAAACAATGCCTAATGAACTGAATCCCATTTCACAATGCTTATCCCACAGCCTAATATGTTTTGGCCTCACAAGTTCACATCTGAATATTTATTCAGGTTATAAGGGTTTCTGCCCCTCTGAACAATGCAGACAGCCTACTTCAAATTCCAACCACCCGCTGGCTGATAAACGTTTTCCACTCATCTTCTCAAACCGTTCTGCCCTTTTCCTTAAATCTCTGGCCCCCTGCTGATCGATCCCTCCATCAATGGCAAACTCGTTCAGCCAACCCTGTCCATCCCCTAACTCATTCATGTCTAGTCTACATCTCCGTTGAACTGCGACAAACACTCTACACTGTCCTGTCTTTCTTCCTAACTGAAACTCTTCAGCCCAAACAATATCCTGGTAAGTATCTCCTGCAATTTTCTCAGTGTGATCACATCCCTGCTATAATGTGATTGCAAAACTGCACAACAACACTCTCACTTGAGCCTAATGAGCATTTGTTTTAACATTTCTGGATTAGTATGAGGGCGATTCTGGCGAGGCCGAATTTATGACCCATTCCTAATTACACAGAGGGCAGTTGAGACACAATCATATTGCTATGAGTCTGAAGTCACATGCAGCCCATCCCGAAATGACATCAGTGAAGCTGATTTTTTTTCAACAATTGTCAATGGTTATATAGTAGTCATTAGATTCTTCATTGCAGATATTTATTGAATCCAAATCTGACGATCATGACATGGTGGGCTTCAAGCCCGAGTGCCCAGACTATTACCTCGGTCTCTGGATTATCAGTCCTATGAAATTACCACAAGACCAACGCAGAATGCCACAAAAGCTGATCTTTTCCAATAAAATGTCTTTTCACCAACATTACCTGGGTATTTTCCATGGGCCTGACGCTCCAATTGTCTCTGGCCTATGTCAGTAAAAGCTGCTCCATGGGGATTGATTTCACAACCGCGGTATCCAAATGGATCAAATTGCTTAAAGGTCGCGATGGTGGGATTGGGGCACGTTCACCCAACAACAGTGACCGCAGCAGCAGCACAGACAGAACAGTATGAATATGAAAGAGAGTGATAGATTGTGCATTGCCTCAGAGAAATGGGGGGAGGGACGGAAAGGAGGTTGAATGATCGTGGGAAGGAGAGAAATCTCTGACAACGGGTGTGTTTGAATCCTGATATATGAAACGCAGAGATGTGAGAGAGCGGAATTTAAGGTAAAACAATTAATTTCTGAGCATGTATCACAAGAAGGACAATGGAGAGAACACTTAGTGCCGTGATTTGGTTTCAAATCGAAGTTGCTGTGGTCACAATGCAAAATACCGACAACCGCGATCACAGTAACCACAGAACAGGATGCTTGCAAGCAGCAATAAGTATACTAGCAGAGGAAATGTTCGGAAGAATAGCAAATGTACAATATCAGTACTCAGCGAACAATGACAGACATGTGGGAACTGACAGTGAGCTGAATCTTTAAGTTCGGTGTCCTCAGAGGCTGTGGAGACCCCTTGAAAGAAAATGTTGAAAACTGATGTTGATAGATTTCGACAAACATCAAAGACTCGGGGGACAGTACAGGATATTGCTGAAATGTATGCTTCAATACCATTTTAGCTTAACATCGGCACAGCCGCCCAGATCCAACCGGAAATGGGGTTGAAATGAGTGCGCGGAGTTATTCTCTGTCTCCAGTGATGCAATAGGTGAGCGTGCGTCCTTCTATGATGATATAGAGGCGCAAGACATTCCTTGGTTGAGTGTGCTCCTTATCAAGGGAATGGTTGTCCCCGTTTATACTCTCATAGCGATCTACATTACATCTTTCTAAGACAGATGAGTGGCACAACTGGAGCGTGTTGAGCCGTGAACTTAGCAGTGGTGGGTTTAAAAGATGATTTTGCTATTTGGATCTGTGTTTCCGATGCCAGCGGTGGCAGCTACATTTGCTTGCATCAGCTCTGTAGCAGTTTCTTCCACACAGTCAAGACTTCAACGTGGAGAAGGTGGTGTTGGGGTGATATTTTAAACTATCCGTCCTTGGCGACTGGAACACAGAAAGGGTGATGTTTAAGTTCGACGAATAAAACCTGGAATGCAAGCTTGACCCCAGGAACAGAGATCATGACTTTCATTTCCTGCAATCCCATTCATTCATGTCCTTTATGCAGGGGATTCAACCATCTTCATCCAGTCCAGCCTACGAGTAACTCCAGGAGCAGGAAAAACATTAAGGACCTTTAATTCAAGAATCTCCACCGTGTGGGGAAGCAGTCTAATCGGCCCTTCCAGTCCACACGGTCCATTCGAAGCGCATCCCACCAGACCCCACGGTATTCCCTGTCCCATAAGCCTGCATTTCCCATTGTTGATCCCTGTAACTGGCACATCTTTGGTCAGAGGGAGAAATAAAAACGCAAACATACAGAGAATGTGCAGACTGCCCACAGACAGACACCCGAGGCTGGGATCACACCCGGGTTTGTGGTGTAGCCAGACAGTAACGAACGAGGGGCGAACATTAAATGTTGTCCTAACCAGTGATTTTCACACCCTGTGGTGAATGAGAAAGAATGAAAACACATTCACAACATGGACAACACGATTCGTATCTATGTGGACACAATTTGAAAGGATCGTTCACCCTGGGTAGAAAAAAGGAGGCCAATACCACAGAGAAAGCAGGGCAATGTGGGAACTGCTGGAAGGGAGTCAATTAACTACAGAAATGGAAACTCATTTAATCAGTAACAATGGGGAGAGACCGTTCACCAGTCCCGTGTGTGGGAAGGGATCACTGAGCAAAACAACCTCCGAGACTCCAGCAGGATTACATATCCCATCAGGTGTTCGGTTATGCTATCAATGCTGCTGTTAATCCCAACCAGGTATTTGTTCCATAGCGTCAATCATAGATTCATACAGCATGAAGACATACAGGTCAGTCAGTCCAACCAATCCATGCTGAACACATTGCCAAACTAATCTATTCCCATCTGCCTCCTGCTGTACCCTCTGAGTGGTTATAATGCCCTTGTAGTTTTATTACGATGATGTTTATCCAATAACCCAGGTAATATTTTGGGTACAAAGCGTTCAGGTCCTGGAATGACAGATGGCGGAGTTTGAATTCAATAAGCACCTGGAATTGAAGAGTCTCCTGATGATCTGAATCAGTTGTATGGAAATTCCCATTTGATTCACTCATGCCAGTTCGAAAAGCAACCCTGCCATAGTCATCTGCTCCATCTCACATGAGACTCCAGATGGATAATATCGTGGTTGACTCTTAAATGCCCTCTGGGAAATAACTGACGGATTAGGCATGAATAAATTTATTTTAAAAATCCCACTTTCCAATTCATGTTTGGAATCAATTGTCCATTAATTGTTGCAAACGTACCCTCATCCATCACTTCCTCAGCAAGTTAATTGCACACGTAAAACACCTTCCCTAAAAAAAAAGCCTCATATGCCTTTTTTTAAAAAAAATCTCTCATTTCATCTTAAACATATGCCCTCTCGTCTTGAAATTCCCCTCCTGGGAAAAGGCCGCTATCGTTAACTCTAACTTGCCTCTCAAGAATTCATAAACGTCTGTCAGGTCGCTGCTCAAACCCCTCACCTAGAGTGAACACAGTCTCCACTAAGAGAAAGTGAGAACCGCAGATGGTAGATCAGAGTCGAGAGTGTTGTGCTGGGAAAGCACAGCAAGTCAAGCAGCATCTGAGGGGCAGGAGAATCAACGTTTCGGGAAGAGCCTGGTGAACGACACTTGCCCGAAAAAAAAATTATTCTCCTGTTCCTCGGATGCTGCCTTACCTGATGTGGTTTTCCAGCACCCCAATCTCGAATCTGAAAATAGTCTCAGCCTATCCAGCCTTTCATTATAACTCAAACCTTCCACAGGCAACATGCGTGTATACCTTTTCTGAACCTACTCCAGCTGAATAATATCATTCCAACAACTGGGCGACCAGAACTGGACAGAATATTCCAGAAGAGGCCTCATAAATGTCCTGCAACGCTTCAACATACCGTCCCAACTCCTATACACAAAGGACTGAGCAATGAAGGGAAGTATGTTAAATGCCTTTGAACCATCTTGTCTGTAGGTAGTGCAAATTACAAGGAATTATGTACCTTCATCCCGAGCTTCCGTGTTCTCCAACATACGCAAAGCCATACTCTATATGTTGTACCGAAATGCAATACCTTCCATTTATCCAGATTGAACTCCATGTTACATTTTTCAGTCCAACGACTCATTGGATTAAGATCCTTTTGAAACTTAGATAATCTTCCTCACTGTCTACAACTCTGGTGTCACCCGCAAAACTATGAAGCATGTCTGCTGTTAATTCCACTGTTTTCTCATATAGATCAATGATTCCTATTTGCTTGTAGTTGCCGTGATTTAGCAGTGTGCAAATCATACAACAGTTAATCATGCAATTAACCATGAGGAAGAAAGCCGCAGACTGCAGGGAGATATCAAACTATTGGAAATAAAAATGGTGAAAGCAATTCATTCCAGGGAAGTGGGTGATATTGAAGCAAAATTAAACTTCAAACCAGCTGCCCACGCTCCAGTTGTGGCACTCAGCTGTCTCAGCAAGATACACTGTCGATTGCTGTTATTATAAACGGGAACAAATGTTCCCCTCTGCCCCGCATTGACCAGAAGCACTCCCAACCTCGGAACTGTTTGCGCCTCTAAACCATCATAGAAACCGTGCATTCTCCGATTGCGTCACTTGAGCCATCGAGTATCTCTGCGACCTCATTCCCATCTCGATTTCAAGTTGCATCTTCACGACTGCGCCAACCAGTTCCTCTGATTCTGGGGCTGGGAACTGGGACTATGTGGAAGCAGTGGTTATCACCTTGTGTGGGGAAACTCGTGAAGTAGCCGATGTTCAACTGCATTGCTATTGAAGTGTACATTTCAACAAAAGCTTGGTAAAAACAATGACTGCAGATGCTGGAAACCAGATTATGGATTAGTGGTGCTGGAAGGGCACAGCAGTTCAGGCAGCATCCGAGGAGCAGGAAAATCGACGTTTTGGGCAAAAGCTCTTCATCAGGAATACAGGCAGAGAGCCTGAAGGGTGGAGAGATAAGTGAGAGGAGGGTGGGGGTGGGGAGAAAGTAGCATAGAGTACAATAGTTGAGTGGGGGAGGGGATGAAGGTGATAGGTCAGGAGGGAGGGTGGAGTGGATAGGTGGAAAAGAAGATAGGCAGGTACGACAAGTCAGGACAAGTCATGGGGACAGTGCTGAGCTGGGAGTTTGGAACTGGGGTTAGGTGCGGGAAGGGGAAATGAGGAAACTGTTGAAGTCCACATTGATGCCTTGGGGTTGAAGTGTTCCGAGGTGGAAGATGAGGCGTTCTTATTCCAGGTGTCTGGTGGTGAGGGAGCAGCAATGAAGGAGGCCCAGGACCTCCATGTCTTCGGCAGATTGGAAGGGAGAGTTGAAATTTTGGGCCAAAGGGCGGTGTGGTTGATTGATGCGGTCGTCCCAGAGATGTTCCCTAAAGCGCTCTGCTCGGAGGCGCCCAGTCTCCCCAATGTCCAGGAGACCATGCTGGGAGCAACGGATACCATAAATGATATTGGTGGATGCGCAGGTAACAAAAGCTGCACTGTCCCCAGAGTCTTTGATGTTTTGGAGAAATCTATTTATCTCAGCCTTCAGCATATTAATGGTGAAATCACCACAGCCTCTGTGGGCACCGAAGTAAAACGGTCAGCCCATTCTGAGTTCCCACATATCTGCCACCGTTCGCTAAGCACTGATATTGTGCATTTGGTGCTCTGCCTAACATTTCTCATGATACTGTACTTATTGCATGGGCTGAATGTGTTCGTCTGTGTGGTGCGGTGATCGTATAGCAGTTAGTGAAATGGGCTGTGGTCACAGCAACCTCGGTTCGAATCTGCGTCACAACTATAATATTGTTGTATCCCAATCTTTCGTGAAACACAATGGAATCAGTTGTTTTAACGTTTTGATTTTCTCCAAGGTGATTTTTTTTCCTTCAAGCTCTGCTCGCTCACATCTCTGTGTTTCATATGTCAGAATTCAAATCCACCCGTTCTCAGAGATTTCTTCCCTCCTACGATCACTAACCGAACTTTCCATCCCATACCCCCATTTCATTAATTTAGAGATGCCGATGTTGGACTATGGAATACAAAGTTAAAAATCACCCAACACCAGGTTATGATCTTACAGGTTTAATTGAAGCACTAGCTTTCGGAGCGCTGCTCTTTCATCATGTGTTTGTGGAATCATTTTCTATTTCACTAAGGTATTGCAGAATCTAATACAGACTCTCCCATTGATACCGATCAGTCTGTGTGGCTGCAGTCACTGTTGCTGGGTGAACGTGCCCCAACCCCACCATCGGGACCTGCAGACCATTTGATGCATTTGGTTAACATTGTTGTGAGATCAATACTCATGTAGCAGCTTTTACCGACATGGACCAGATATTATTGAGGGGGTCAAGCTCAGGAAAATGGCACAGAACTGTATCGGGGAAAAGGGACACCATTGGATAAGATCAGTTTCACTGCTTTTCTGCAATGGCTGAGCGCTATTACCACTGAACACTGAACTGTTAATTCAGACACCAGGGACCTGGGTTTGACTCCGACCATGCTAGGTGGTAGAATTGGGATTCAATAAATATCTGGAATTACGAATCTAAAACCTCCTATATATCCATGTTCAATTGTTGAAAAAACAAAACCATCTGACCTTATTTAAGGAGTGAAACTGCCATTCTTACCTGCTCGGGCATCCATGTGACTCCAGACTCACTACAATATGGTTGAGTCTCAACAATCCGCTGTGCAAGTAGGGATCATAATAAATACTGCCAAGCCAACGACGCCCTCATACTGTAACGGAATAGAAAAAAAAAAGTTCCTTTGGGTCTAGCTAGATTACTTTGCACAGTTCTGCAATTCAGAGTACTACATGGATGTGATCGCACTGGGAACGTTGCAGTCGAGATTCACTGGGATATTGTCTGGGCTGAAGAGTTTCAGTTGTGAGGAGAGATTGGACACACTGGGGTTGTTTGTCGCCGAGCAGAGGAGATTGGAGAAGACATGATTGAAATTTACAAAATAATGAGGGATATGGATAGGATAGACTGAAAGAAGCGTTTCTTATTGATGGAGAGATCGAACACTTGGGCCAAGAGACTTCAGAAAAAGGCAGAAAGTTTTGAGTACATTTGCGGAAAGGGTCAGAGAGGCGGAAATCGTTCTAACATTTAAAAAAAATTGAGATGTGAATTTGTGATGCCAAAATATATAAGACTATGGGCTAAACGGTGGAAATCTTGATTCAGGTCGTTAAGCAGTTGTGTTGGAGAAGTGCGGCCACAACAGGTTGAAGGGCCTCCTTCGATGTTGTTGTCCTCCACAGTATCGTGGTTAGTGTCCCCACCTGTCACAGGGATCAATTCCCCGCTGGGGGGATCGTAAAGATTTTAAACCTGTCGCTCTGTTCACCACTGAAGGTTATTAATTCTTGGCCTTCCATTCTCGATTGGATATGTCACAGGAAGGACAATGCTGTCTGAATCAGCGTGGAGACGGACTGCAGCTCCTGGGGAGAGAGGATGTCAGTGACAGTGCAAACACGCAACTTCTGCAAACTGCACATTGTGTTTGTGTTGTAATGAAAACCATTATATAGAGTTGTTCCTGATTGATATGTTTATTTAAAGCAGGAATCTGAAGAAGAAAACAGAGTAAACCCATTCAGATCTTAGTGCAGAAACATTTCCATCAACACCAATGAGTTGTACAGCGTAGAACCACGTTTGGATGCATTGAATTCGGGTTGGTGGGCGCAGTTTGCTTTCACTGGGCGGAGTTGCCAGAATGTAAAGCATGATACAGATAGTGTTCAATGTGATGGTACACTACAGTAGTTCGCACTGCTCTTAAGTCTGCAGGTTAGGTGGATGAGCCATGTTAAATTGCGTTGATGTGTCCAGGGAGTGAATTCAGTAAGTTAAGTGAATTAGCCATGGGTACCGCAGTGATAAGGTCAGCAGTCACACGATGCCAGGTTTTATTCCAGCAGGTTTATTTGTAATCACAAGCCAGAGGCCTGGAGGGATAAAGACGGGAGATTCGTCTGGTTGAGATGCTGTGCAGAGTCTCCTGACAGACTCTATTGGCTAAATTGTACTTTCAGCATTTTCGGGTATCTGTGATTCTATCAGAGAGGACTCTGCCAGCGTTTACTGGGCTGCTAAGACATTAGAGACGATGCTGACAGCGTTTAGTGGGGATGGGATTTTATTTATTTGTGATTTGGAAAATTTTAAAGTAAACCAAGGAAAACCGAATGGAAGTTTTCCAGAGTATTTGAGGTTTGGAGAGAGTAAATATGTGGTAAATACACTCTTTCAAGTTCATAGATTTCTGAAAATCAAGATTTCAAAACCATCGATGTCGGACAAAGAAATAATGGGAGCAGAATTTCTGTCACTCTGAGAATCCGTTTTCAAAATATTTGGAAAGGCACATTTAGAGACACACAAGCAGTGAGTTTCACCAGGAGAGAGACAGCCTGTGGCCAGGTAAAAGTGTAAAAGTGGGGTGTCGGGGGTAGAAGGTGCGAGGAAACAATGTCTAATTTGGACGACTTCAGATGAAAAGAAATATCGGAAACGTCTGCAGCTGAGTAAGATTCAGCAAGAATACTCAGAGTTTTGAAAGATTTATATTAATATTCCACGTGAAGCATTATAAATGGAACTGAGCAGATTTTGTATATTGTCAAGGAAAGCTATTCCATAATGATTAGGAAGTCACCCTTCTCTTGGAGATCGACTTCCTGCTTTAATCCCATGCCTTAATGATGAGAGGATGATCGCAATGATGTTGGGTTCATTTGATACCCACTGAAATCTGCCAAAGTAACTGAACATCAAAACTGGCATCTGGTTTTGTAGTTTAAACTTCTGTTTTTCTCATCAGTATTTTCTTTAAGCTGAAATAAATTCGGAGCAAAATTGAATTCAACATTAAGCGTTCCAATCATATAAATCCAATTCACTTATTGGAATGAACAGAGTGAAGTTGCAGCAAAATTAATAAAATGAAAGGAACAGAACTGCATTTCCAGGAATTGTTCAGGTTCAGCCACATGAGAAAGCCCATCGGGCTAAAACATCACCTTCACTTCTCTCTCCATATATACTTCTTCACGTGAGAGAGAAACTGTCTGAAGAAATTATGCGTCAAGACTAAATGTGCGTGTGAATATGACGGGAATGTCATGTTTGCTGGTTCATTCTGAGACAGTTCCGACTCGGAATAAATCAAGGACAAGGTATTCCTTCTAAGGACGAGGTCAATTCCTTGGATTTTGCTGGTATTATTATTCCGCTGGAAGCAGAAACATAATGTTGTGGATTCGATTCCGCTCAGGGAATTTCTTATCCCCTAGGTGCACCATATGTGATCTTGATGTGGTCACATGTGAGCCCCTTTGCCATGGGCTGAAGTGTCCCAGAGGTGAAGGCGCGGGGTTGTTCTTTCATTGTGCATGTGTGGATTTGAATCCGACTCGGGCTGTTACTTCTCTCAAACGCAGCTGTGGTTTCCCGTTGTGCCGTGCATCCTAAGGATACATTGGATGGAGAATCTTGCTCTTGCCCTTCATTGCACCGGAGATTTGTGATAAATCGATACCTCATCAAAGTCAAAGTAAAGCAATTTGTTTCTGTTGTAAGTTACCTTGGGATAATGAAAAGGAGTGCAAACATTTCTTTCCTCCTTTCATTCCATCTTGACTTTCCATGAATTTACATCGAATGAAAGTGAAACAAATAAGGAGAGATCGGGTGCAATAGTTTATCCAGTGGGATTTTGAATTTTAATGTAATTCTCCACACAATGTTCTGATCAGTATTTGAAACAGTCAATTGAATTGGAACCACAGAAATCTTTTTCCAATGAAACGAATCTTTCATTCTTTCACAAACGTTTGCTGTGTGAATCATACCCCGATCCATCATCCAGCGTGATCACCAAGTTGGCAACAATATTAGATCCAACAATTTTCTTTAGCAAACACAAGTTCTGCACATACCCATCTGCGGTGTGCCCAGTGCCATTTGTTGTCTCCAGGACACAGCACATTTCTTGTTCATGAACTTATGAGCCTAGTTCCTTATCTATCTGATCAGATTGGAAACATTTTCTATCACTTCATCCCATCCCCTCAGAATTCGAAAGGTATCAATAAAATAAGGCGTTAGACCAAATGATGTAGGATTGGAAGTCGGCCATTCAGCCCATCGAGTCTGCTCCACCATTCAACGAACTCATGGCTGATCTGATAATCCTCAACTCCATTCTCCAGCATTGCCTCGACAAAGCTTCATCGTCTTTCTGGTAAAATATCTGTCTGGCACAGTTTGAAAATACACAACAACTCAGCCTCAACAACAGTTTTGGTAAGGAGTTTCACCGATTCACTGGACCCTGAGCAAAGACATTATTCCTCATTTCTGGATTAAATAGGCAATATCTAATTCTGAATTCATGTCCTCTGGTGCTCTCCTCATTCCAGAGGGTGAACCACCTGCCCGTAACTACCCTGTCAAGATCCCATGAATATTGAAAGTTTATAAATATTATTATGTGATTATAGAGCTCCCCTCCGCCTCCTTTGTTTCAAGGAGAATACTACCAGCCTAACCAATCATTCCACGAAACTCCATTTTCTCCAGTGTTGGCAACATGTTCATTAATCTCTGCTGTCCCCGGCAGCGTCCTTACATATTATGAAGGCAGGTGGAGAAATTCATGCGAAGAAACAGTTGAAATTTCAAGCACAGATGGGAATTGGATCTTGAAATCAGTCAGCGACTGGAATCAGATTGGTCCACACAAGGGCGAAATAGAGTAATGATCACTCTGACAAATGAGAATCTAATCATATCTCACTGACACTCAATAACTTTACTGTAAACAAATTACCCCGTGTAATCGTCCACAGAGCTATTATTTTGGGAAAAAACGTATAGAAACTGGCTACGTAAACACTTTGACAACAACAACATGTTCTTGAGACATTTTTTGATGATCAACAACAACTCATTGCTCCGTGAATCCGACTTCATTTGCAAGGCACAAATGAGACGAGGAATATAACTCTGCCAATTGCCTAGATGGGTGTAACTTCAATAACACTTAAGGAACTGGACACCGGCCAGGACAATGCAGTCATTTGAGTGTACCCTCTTCAACACCTGCAATATTCATTCCCTTCACTGCTAAGGCACAATTGCAGCAGAGTGCACCAACTATCAGATGCACTGGAGTAAGTCATTCGGGCATTTTTGACAAAACCTTCAAAGCTCAACAGCCGTACTGACTATAAGGATAAGGTTGGAAGATTCATCGAAACGCCAACATTTTCAAGGCCCATAGCACGCTGACGTGGAAAGGAATCAGTGACAAACTCATTCGTGAAACGGCCTTGATGGGCAAAGTTGCATAGTTCAGCCTTCCATCTTTTATCTTACAATTGTAAGAAAAATGTTGATTGATGCGGTGACCAGACTTGTGCTCAGTCCTTTAGCTGTTCCCGAAACTGGTGTTTGCTAAAGTTCTGCTATCATTCACAGCCTGTGGTCAACAATAGAAAATAGCCGAAAACCCTCTCAATCAACTGACTCCCCTCAAGATGAGAGTGGTGTTGGACAAGCACAGCAGGTCCGGCAGCATCTGAGGAGCAGGAAAAATGGACGTTTCAGGCAAAATCCCTTCATGAGGAATGAGACTGGTAGCATATGGGATGGAGAGATAAATGGGAAGGGTGTGGGGCTGGCGAGAAGGTAGCTGAGAGTGCTGTTAGTGGAAGCAGGCGGGGGGTGAACATGATATGTCAGAGAAGTGGGTGGAATGGATAGGTGGGAATGAAGATACACAGGTGGGACAAGTCAGGCAGATGGTGTTGAGCTGCAAGGTGGGAACTGGGGTAAGGTAGGGGGAGGGGAAATGAGGCAACGGGTGAAGTCCAAATTGATACCATGGGGTTGAAGGGTCCCGAGGCGGATGATGAGGCTTTCTTCCTCCAGGCATCGGGTCGTGAGGCAGTGGAGATACAGGAAGCGCAGGACCTGCATGTCTTCGGGAGAGTGGGGGGGGGGGGGGATTTGAAATGTTTGGCCATGGGGCACTGGGGTTGATTCTTGTGGGTATTCTGGAGATATTCTCTGAAGTGCCCTGTGAGAACACATCTCCTCTCTCCAACTAAGAGGAGACCGCAGGGGAGTAACATATACAAGAAATGACATGTGTGGAAGTGCAGGAGAAACTTTGATGGTTGTGGAAGCCTCCATTAGAGCGTTGGACAGAGGTGGGGAGGTAGATGTGGGTGCAGGCTTTTCAATTCCTGCAGTGACAGAGGAAGCTGTCAAGCGGGAAGGGTGAGTCATTGGACGGTGTGGACTTGACTGTGTAGTCACAGAGTTAATGGTCTTGGCGGAAAATGGATAGGGGTGGGTACGGGAACATATCCCTGCTGGTGGGATCCGTTCAGAGGTGGCCAAACTTTCAGAGAATTATGTGATTTATGCGGAGGTTGGTGGGCTAGAAGATGAGGACCCGGGGGTTCTGTCCTTATTCTGGTTGGAGGTGTGGGGTTCATGGGCGGAAGTACGGGACATGGATGAGATGCGTTGGAGGGCATCTTCAACCACATAGGAGGGGGAATTCTGGTCTTTAAAGAAGGAGGCCAACTGGTGTGTTCTGTGGTGGAGCTGGACCTTTGGGAGCAGATGCGATTGAGGTGGAGGAATTGGGAATACAGGGTAACATTGTGCAAGAGGTTGGGTGGGAGGAGGTATAATCCAGATAGCTGTGGAAATCAGTGGGTTTGTAAAAAGTGTCAGCAACACTGACCTCGAGGGATATATTTCCCGCCCCACCCCTATCCACTTTTCACAAAGACTCTTTGCTCCACGACTGCCGAGTCAAGTCCATATCCTCCAATGACCCACCCTCCCCTCATGGCACCTTCCCCTGCCAACACAGGAAGTGCAAAACTTGCACCCACATCTTCTCTCTCACATCCTTCCAAGGCTCCAATGAGCCTTCCACATCCATCAAATGTGCATGTGCACTTCCACACGTGTCATTTATTGCATTTGTTGGTCACGATGCGGTCTCCTCTACATTGTGGCCAACAGACACCTTCTCGCAGAGCGCTTCAGAGAACATTTCCAGGGCACCCGCAACATTCAACCCCAATGCCCCATGACCAAAACCATCAACTACTCCCCACCCCCCCGACTCTCCCGAGGTCATGCAGTTCCTGGGTTTCCTCCACCGCCATTCCCTCAGCACTAGACGCCAGATCTTCCACCTCGGGACCCTTCAACCCCAGGGCATCAAGATGGTCTTCACCAGTTTCCTCATCTCCCGCGACCACCTTATCCGAGTTCCTACTTTCTCGCTTGGCACCATCCCACTGACCTGTCACACCTGTCTATCTTCCTTCCCACCTATCCACTCCAGCCTCTTCTCCTACCTATCACCTTTAACCCCATCTCCATCCACCTCTTGCACTCTCAGCTAATTTCTTCCTAGACCCAGTCCTCCCGTTTATCTTTCCACCCTCGAGGCTCCCGCTTTGTTCCTGATGAAGGGCTTTTGTCCGAAACGTCATTTATTTTCTGCAACTCGGATGCTGCCTGACCTGCTGTGCTTCTTCAGCACCACTCTAATCTTGGTTCTGATTTCCAGCACTTGCAGTACGCACTTCCGTCCAACTGATTACCCTGTCCATTGATCTTGAATATGCCATTGAATAGGCCGTTGCTAAAGTTCCAGCATCATTTCCCTGCTCTTTTATTCCCACCTATGGTCAAGAACAGAAAGTATCTCCAACCCCTCGAGACCACTTGATCCCTTGTCCAATCACCTTCAAAAATTCGTGAATGTCTACTCCAATTTTTCTTTTATTACTGTAAACCACCCAGCATTCACACATTTATCATTGTTCCTCCCCAAATTCATTATCACCCACTTCGCTGGATTGAATTCCTTTCAGCACATTTTCTTGCCAATTGTTTACAATCTCCCTGCAGGCTATGGCTTTCTTCCTCATGGTTAACTACATGACTAATTGTTACCTGATTTGACAACTGCTAAATGATGGCCACGACAAATAAGTATAAATCATTGACCGATATGAGAAAACAATGGAACTCATAGAAGCCATGGTTCATAAGCTTGTAGAGGACAGCAGAATTGGAGACTGCAAAGAAGGTGATCTAAGTTTCGCGAAGGATCTTAATCCAATGCGTCTTTGGGCTGAAATATTTCACATGGAGTTCAATCCGGATAAATGGAAGGTATTGCATTTTGCTACATAAAACAAGAGTAGGGCTTATACAATTAATTATCGGGCGTTGTATAGTGTTGCGGAAAACGAAGGCCAGGGATGCAATTAAATATTTCTTTTTAGTTTGCTTCACATATAGACAGAATGGTAAATTAAAAAATTGTCATCCTGCCTTCGTTGTTCAGTCCTTTGAGTGTAGGAGTTGGTCCATTATGTTGGAGTTGGATAGGATATTGGGTGAGGCCTCTTCTGGAATACTGGGTCCAGTTCTTGTCGGCCAGTAATAGCAAGGAAATTATTCAGCTGGAGGAGGTTGAGAACAGGTATACCAGCGTATGGCTAGTGGGAAAGGTTTGTGTTATAACGAAAGGCTGGATAGACTGAGAACATTTTCACTCGAGCATTGCAGGTTTCAAGGCGACCTGATAGAAATTTATAAATTATTGAGAGTTCAGCTAGAGTTAACTGTAACTGTCTTTTCTCCAAGGAGGGGGACTTCAAGTCGAGAGGGTAAATGTTTTAGGTGAAAAGAGAGATTTAAAATAAGACATGAGAGGCTTTGTTTTAACAGAGGATGGTTGATGTGTGCAATTCACTTCCTGAGACAGTGATGAATGAAAGCACATTTACAATATTTACAGGATATTTGGATCGATAAATGAATTGGAAAGATTCCGTGGGATTAGAAAAAAGCTACTAATTTATGCCTAGTCCATTATTTATTGTCCAGAGGGCAGTTCAGAATCAACCACGATATTATGGATCTGGAGTCATATGTCAGCCAGACCAGATAAGTATGGCAGTTTCCTTCCCTGTCAGGCATTAGTGAATCAGATCTACAACAACTGATTCAACATCATCATTAGACTCTTCAACTCTTGGTATTTATTGAAATAAAATTCCAGCATCTGCCATGTCAGTATTTGAACCGGTGTCCGTAGAATTTTTTCTGGACATTCATATTAACAATGCAGTAATATTATTACAAGGGCATTATTAACCCTCAGCAATTACAGGAGCCGTCAAATGCGACTCGTGTAGTTTGGCATTATGTACAGTATGAGCTGGTAGGAGTGAAAGGCCTGTTTTCATGCTGCGTGAGTCTATGACTTTGACACTATGAAACTGGCAGCTGGTTGGGATTAACAGCAGCATTGACAGTTTAATTGATCTCTTTCTGGGATATGTAATCTTGCTGGTTACTCTGGAGTTTTTATTGCTTACTGAGCCCTTCCCACACACGGGACTGTTGAACAGTCTATCCCCAGCTTGACTGAGTAAATGAGTTTCTACTGCAGCAGGTAATTGAATCCCGCATTGCCCTGGTTTCTCTGTGATTTCGGTGTCCTTGTATCTACCCAGAGTGAACGATTGGTTCAAATCATGCCCACGCAGACCGAAGTCCCGTTGTCCATGTTGTGAATGTGTTTTTATTCTTCCTGATATACCCACAGGGTGTGGATGTTGCTGGTCAGGACAGCATCTGTTGTTCATCCTGATTCGCTGCTGCCTCGCTGCACGAGAGACATGGATTCGATCCCAGTCTTGTGTGACTGTGTGCAGTTTGCACATTCACTCTTTGCTTGTGTGAGTTTCCTCCCACATTCTGAAGGTGTGCAGGTTACTGGGATCAGCCATGGGAAATGAAGGGGAACGGAATAGGGATGGAGTGTGGGTCTGATAGGATGTGCTTCGGAGGGATGGTGTCGACTGGAATGGGCCGAATGACCAGCCTACTCACTTTGTCAGCATTCTCGGATTAAGAGTTAACTATGTTGTTCTGCACCTAGAGTCACAAGTACGCAGGATTGGTAAAGATGGCATCATCCCCTACATAAGGGTCATACATGAATGAGATTGCAGGAAATTAAAGTCATGTTCTCTGTTCCTGAGATCAGGCTTCCATTCCAGGTTTTATTCGTCGAACGTTAACATTACCAGTTCCGTGTCTGAGTCCCCAAGAATGAC
This sequence comes from Chiloscyllium punctatum, assembly GCF_047496795.1. Taxonomy (NCBI): domain Eukaryota; kingdom Metazoa; phylum Chordata; class Chondrichthyes; order Orectolobiformes; family Hemiscylliidae; genus Chiloscyllium; species Chiloscyllium punctatum. The sequence goes on along the minus strand of NC_092745.1, from coordinate 15,942,558 downwards.
TCGTTTATCATATAACCACAACACCACCTTCTCCAGGTTGCAGTATTTACTGGGAACAAAAAGCTGATCCTGAGCTGATGCAAACATAAGCAGCTGCTACTGCCAATGTCAAGAACATTGATCCAAATAGGAAAATGAAATTTCGAACATTGATACCCCAAAGTTAAAGATTCAACACTCTTTCGATACGCCAGTTGCCTGAATCAGCAACATGTACCGCTTATGGCTGTATTATTATAAATGGGGGCAAGTATTCCCTTCCGCCCCGTTTTTGACCAGGAGCAGTCCCAACCTCGAAAATACACACGCCGCTCTCCCGTCATTCCATCCCATCCCAACTTACAATTGGATCTTCGTGGCTGCTTCATACAGTTTCCCTGATTCCGGGTCTGGAACTGGAATTAAGTGTGATTGCCTGCAGCAGTTGGTACTGCCTTGTGTGGGCAAAGTGATGAAGCGGCCGATGTTAAACGATCATGCTACTGAAGCATACATTTGAGCAATATCCTGCACTGTCCCATGAGTTTGGAGAGTTTCATTAATCCCATTCATTAATCCCATTCTTATTCATGGAATCTCCACAGACTCTGGGGACGTTAAAGGTAAAGATTCAGCCCATTCTGAGTTCCCACATGCCTGTCGCTAAGTCCTGATATTGTGTATTCTTCCTGACATTTCCTCTGCTACCATACTGGCTGCAGTTGGCAAGCGTGGTCTGTGGAGTGCTGCAACCATTTAGTATTTCGTTTTCTGCGTTGTGATTGCCACGACTTAGTATCGAATCCACATCATAGCGGTCAGTTTTCTCAAAGTTTTACTTTAGATGAAATACGGAAAGAAATAACTCGTTTTTCCATGATAATGTTCTCCGAGGTGATGATTTGTTTTCTATCGAATTTCGTTCTCTGATATTTCAGCGTTTCATGTAGCAGGATTTAAACCCAAAAGTTCTGGAAGATGTCCATCCCTCACACTCGCCCTCACCCTCCCTCGTCCCATTTGACTGAGGCATTGCATAATCTAACATACACTTTCACGTTGATACCGTCCAGTCTATGCCATTGCACTCATTGTTGCTGGGCACCTTCAAATCATTCGATCCATTTGGGTATCGTGGCTGTGAGCTCAATTCTCTTTTAGCAGCTTTTACTGACATGGAACAGAGATTATTGGAGCGTGCGGCTCAATAAATGAACACAGAGAATAATTGGGGAAAAGATACTCTATTGGAAAAGGTCAACCATGACGGCTTTCTGCGAGAGCCTACTGGTATTATCGCTGGATTGTTAACACAAAAGGCCAGGTCACATTCTGGCGAGACGGGTTCGATTCTCACCACACCACGATGATGGCAGAATGTAAATGCAAGAAATACCTCCAATTAAGAATACGCTAAATCCGTTGTCTGAAAAACCCATCTGTTTCACTGAAGGCCTTGAGAAAAGGAATCTGCCATCCTGAACTGGCCTGGCCTCCATATGACTCCAGACCGCTAGGCAACATATGCTGCAGAGCCACGCCGCATGCTGGTGCAGAATGTAAAAAAAGGTTCATTTGACTCTATCTAGGCAATTGTCTGCTGTTCACATAAGTCCTTTGATGTGATCACACTGGGAAAGGTGCAGGAGAGATTCACTCGGTTAGTGTCTATGCTGAAGAGGTTTGGTCATGAAGAGAGACAGGATAGACTGGGGTTGTTTGTCACGGTGCAGAGGCATTTGTGAGAAGGCATGGTTCAGATGTACGAAATAATGAGGGGTGTGGATAAGGTAGACTGAAAGTAACGTTTCCCATAGACGGAGAAATCGATCACAGGGGGGCAGAAATTTAATGAGAAAGACAGAAATGTTTTAGCAGATGTGTGGAAAAGCATTATATGCCGGCGAGTGTTGGAATTTGCAACACTGTTTCTGTAAGGGTCAGGGAGGCAGGAACCCTTAGAATCAGAAGAAATATTCAGATGTGAATATGTTCTGCCAATACTACAAAGCTATGGGCTAAACGATTCGAGTCATTAAGCAGTTGTTTTTGGCAAATGGAGTCACAATGTGCTGAAGTGTCTCCTTTGAAACAGTTGTCCTCGGTAGTATAATGGTTAGTGTCGCCGCATGTTATGCGGGAGATAGGAGCTCAATTCCTCTCTGGGGCAGTGCAAATGTTTTAAAACTGTCGCTAATTTCTAAAGTGTGGGTTATTAATGCCTGTCCTTCCAGTTTCCATGGGGCATGTCACAGGAAGGATAGTGCTTTCTGAATCAGCGTGGGGAAGGGCTGCAGCTCCCGGCGAGACAGTGTCAGTGAAAGTACAAACATGTGACTTCTGCAACCTGCACCGTGTGTCTGTACTTGGAATCTAAACCATTTAATAGAAAGAAGAAGGAAGCTGAAGAAGAAACAGGGTAACCAATTCCGATGTGAGTACAGAAAGATTTTCCACAGCATCTTGAGGAAAACTGACAATTGCTCTGAGAAAGAGTTTCACTCTCAGAACTGTTCGTTCACAGAGGTGTTTTTGTTACACTTAAGCACTTAAGAAATTGAATAACAATTTAACTGAAGACTTGAAATGTTAGAACACACCAGGCGATGAGTCACGTGCTGGAAACTGTGTTTACAAGCCAGATGTTTGATGACTGATAATGATGCAATAAGCTGAAGCGCCTCTCACCATGCTTTTAAAAACTCAATGACTGTCATTTTTCAACTGAACCAATAATGCAAAAACAAAGTCACCAAGAAAATTTGCAACCTTGCATATGTCTTCCTTGGTGCGAAAGTGTTCAAATTCAGCTCTCTCACTGCTATTTCCCAACGTTGATTTCCAGTCAGGGGAAAATATTTGTTATTCCTTTTGAAAGTCGTAAATTGAACATGAATTCCTGATATTTCAAAATAGAAAACATATCAGTGCCGTCAGAGCCAGTGAGAATTTCATATCGGAGATGATTTCAAATGGAAATAAACGTTGAAAGCAGTTGCCTTTGCCTGCTCAGACTCAGTACGACAAAAATAATGCTTACTGAAACATTCAGGTTTTCTCAAGGATTTAATAAGTTGAATGAACAAAGGTTGGTTCTGTGACCAGAATGCCTTGGATCGAATGACTTGGAGATGCAGGTTTTGGACTAGGGTATGAAAATTTGAAAACCACAGAACACGAGGTTATAGTCCAGCAGGTTAAATTGGAAATACTAGCTTCGGACTGCTGCTCATTCATCCTGCTGTGTTGTGGAGTACACAGTTGTAAGACACAGAATTTAAAGCGCAAGTTTACAGTGTGCTAGAACTGAAAGTGTACGTTGAACAATATCATCATTTTTGCGAAGTTCCCATCTGTTTGAATAACCATGTTAGCTTCACTTCTTTCATTTGTAAAGCGCAAAACTTTTGATTTTAAAGTTACATTCTCAGGTCAGCTTGAAGAATTGGTGTCAGTCCCCGTGTGCTGCTGTCTGTTCTATAATGTTTAGATTGATTCTAATTTTATAACATGAGTTAACAGAGACTGACATGGATTCATGCTGTTTTTGAGCAAAGTATAATGTAACTCTGCAAGTACAAATTCACCCCACATACGTATATAGAACATAGAACACAGAACAATACAGCACAGAACAGGCCCTTCGGCCCACGATGTTGTGCCGAACTTCTATCCTAGATTAAGCACCCATCCATGTACCTATCCAAATGCCGCTTAAAGGTCGCCAATGAATCTGACTCTACCACTCCCACGGGCAGCGCATTCCATGCCCCCACCACTCTCTGGGTGAAGAACCCACCCCTGACATCTCCCCTATACCTTCCACCCTTCACCTTAAATTTATGTCCCCTTGTAACACTCTGTTGTACCCGGGGAAAAAGTTTCTGACTGTCTACTCTATCTATTCCTCTGATAATCTTATAAACCTCTATCAAGTCACCCCTCATCCTTCGCCGTTCCAACGAGAAAAGGCCGAGAACTCTCAACCTATCCTCGTACGACCTACTCTCCATTCCAGGCAACATCCTGGTAAATCTTCTCTGCACCCTCTCCAAAGCTTCCACATCTTTCCTAAAGTGAGGCGACCAGAACTGCACACAGTACTCCAAATGTGGCCTAACCAAAGTCCTGTACAGCTGCAACATCACCTCACGACTCTTGAATTCAATCCCTCTGCTAATGAACGATAATACTCCATAGGCCTTCTTACAAACTCTATCCACCTGAGTGGCAACCTTCAAAGATCTATGTACATAGACCCCAAGATCCCTCTGTTCCTCCACCTGACCAAGAACCCTACCATTAACCCTGTATTCCGCATTCTTATTTGTTCTTCCAAAATGGACAACTTCACACTTGGCAGGGTTGAACTCCATCTGCCACTCCTCAGCCCAGCTCTGCATCCTATCTAAGTCCCTCTGCAGCCGACAACAGCCCTCCTCACTGTCCACAACTCCACCTATCTTTGTATCATCTGCAAATTTACTGACCCACCCTTCGACTCCCTCATCTAAGTCATTAATAAAAATTACAAACAGCAGAGGACCCAGAACTGATCCCTGCGGAACTCCACTTGTAACTGGACTCCATGCTGAATATTTACCATCTACTACCACTCTCTGACTTCGACCGGTTAGCCAGTTTTCTATCCAATTGGCCAAATTTCCCTCTATCCCATGCCTCCTGACTTTCCGCATAAGCCTACCATGGGGAACCTTATCAAATGCCTTACTAAAATCCATGTACACTACATCCACTGCTCTACCCTCATCCACATGCTTGGTCACCTCCTCGAAGAATTCAATAAGACTTGTAAGGCAAGACCTACCCTTCACAAATCCGTGCTGGCTGTCCCTAATCAAGCAGTGCCGTTCCAGATACTCGTAAATCCTATCCCTCAGTACCCTTTCCATTACTTTGCCTACCACAGAAGTAAGACTAACTGGCCTGTAATTCCCGGGGTTATCCCTATTCCCTTTTTTGAACAGGGGCACAACATTCGCTACTCTCCAGTCCCCTGGTACCACCCCCGTTGCCAGTGAAGACGAGAAGATCATTGCCAACGGTACTGCAATTTCCTCTCTTGCTTCCCACATAATCCTAGGATATATCCCGTCAGGCCCGGGGGACTTGTCTATCCTCAAGTTGTTCAAAATGTCCAACACATCTTCCTTCCTAACAGATATCTCTTCTAGCTTATCAGTCCGTTTCACACTCTCCTCTTCAACAATACAGTCCCTCTCGTTCGTAAATACTGAAGAGAAGTACTTGTTCAAGACCTCTCCTATCTCTTCCGACTCAATACACAGTCTCCCACCACTGTCCTTGATCGGACCTACCCTCGTTCTCGTCATTCTCAGGTTTCTCACATACGCATAGAATGCCTTGGGGTTATCCTTGATCCTATCCGCCAGGGATTTTTCATGCCCTCTCTTAGCTCTCCTAATCCCTTTCTTCAGGTCCCTTCTGGCTATCCTGTATCCCTCCACTGCTCTGTCTGAACCTTGTTTCCTCAACCTTATGTAAGCCTCCTTCTTCCTCTTTACTAGACATTCAACCTCCCTCGTCAACCAAGGCTCCCTCACACGACCATTTCTTTCCTGCCTGATCGGTACATACATATCAAGGACACGTCGTATCTGCTCCTTGAAAAAGTCCCACATTTCCACCACATCCTTCCCTGACAGCCTATGCTCCCAACGTATGCTCCTCAAATCCTGCCTTACAGCATCGTAATTTCCCTTCCCCAATTGTAGAAACTTCCTTGTTGTGCGCACCTATCTCTCTCCATAACCAAGGTGAAAGTCACAGAATTGTGGTCGCCATCACCAAAATGTTCACCCACTAACAAGCCCACCACTTGTCCCGGTTCGTTACCGAGTACCAAATCCAATATGGCCTCCCCTCTGGTTGGACAATCTACATACTGCGTTAGAAAAGCTTCCTGGACACACTGCATATATGCGTGCGTGTGTGTGTTTGTAGGAGGGCTGCTGTGTGTAGATAGGGCAATGGGATCACCTGGACTGTGACATGAACCCAAGGTCGCAGTTGAAGCCATCCCCATTGGTACCGAAATTTGCTCACAGCCTCTGCTCGGGCACATTTAGCTGCTGCCTGTGTCGAAGTCCGCCTTGGAGGATTGTCACCTGAAGGTCCAAGGTCGAATGTCCTGGACCACGGAAGTGCTCTCCAGCTGGGAAGGGGCACAAACGTCTGTGATTGATGTGCAGTTCCATTCACCTGTCGCTGTACCCTTTGCTCGGTTTCACCAATGTACCATACCTCAAAACATCCTTGCCTGCAGCGTGGTTCTTTTTAGATTAGATTAGTTACAGTTTGGAAACAGTCCCTTCGGTTCAACAGGTGCACACCAACCCGCCAAAGCACAACCCACCAAGATCCATTCCCCTACACCTAACACTACGGGCAATTTAATATGGCCACTTCACCTAACCTGCACATTTTTGGACTGCGGGGGCAAACCAGAGCACACCTACACAGACACTGGGAGAATGCGCAAACTCCACACAGTCAGTCGCCTTAGGTGGGAATTAAACCTGGGTCTCTGGCGCTGTGAGGCAGCAGTGCTAACCACTGTGCGGAGATTAGCGTCAGCCTAAACATTATGGCACGGACACAGCACACAGGGACTAACACCTTGAAAATATTATCGTGGCTGACACTAACTGTTAAAGTTCACCTGACAACGTGACTTTCAAAGAAAGTTTTGCAAATTACATAAGAAAGAAGTGAAGCTAACATGGTCATTCTAACAGATAGAAGACTTAACTATCAATAAAGATATTTTTCAATGCATAATTTCAATTACATCACACTGTCAACTTTTTCTATAAGTTCTGTATCTTATAACTGTGTACTCCACGAACACCTGATAGTGGAGCAGCGCTCAATAAGCGAATGCTTCCAATTAAACCTATCAGACTATGACCTGGTGTTGTATGATTTATAACTTCGTATTAGAATGCGGATCTCACAATTAAAACAGAGGTGAGGAAGCTTTTTATCTCTCAGACAGTTCTGGATCAGTGGACTTTTTTGTCGCAGAAGGCTATTGAGGAAGGGTCATTAGGTGTAATGAGGCTGAGATCGGCAGATCATCAAACAGCAAAGACATCAAGCGTTCTGGGGAAAGGAAAGAAAGTGCAGCTCAAGGTTATCGGATCAGACATGAAACCATTCAATAGCGGAGCAGACTTGATTGTCTGAATGGTGTCTTTCTGTTCCGAAAATTGTTGGCCTTAATATGAAGCTGTAAAACAGACCTGAGTAAAATGTGCCAAATTTAAAAATGCGTGTTCCCCCGGAGTACTGGACTGAGGTGAAATGAACAAAGAACATCACAAATGGCAGATAATATGGATAATTGATCCGGAGTGATCAGTATAACAAGGTAAACAGGAAAACCGATATTCAGTATCGACATTGAACCTGGCTCCACGAGGCATGTAGTGAACTCTCACAAACCACCATTCCCCTTCCATTTTAGTGACGCCCCCTCCGTTCTTGATTTAAACTGATTGAACGTCAGGCAATTGCAGCTGACGTTGCTGATGCAGAACTGTAACATACAGGGAAGCGGTTCTGACTGCTGCACAACATCATTCGAAAGATCAGGCAGTATTTCATATCGATTACTGTAAATGTTAACATTTAACAAGCCATGACAGTGAAAGCATTGAATCCTCATCACTATACTACCAGGGAAGATTTCTGTTAACACCACCCTGGACACCATGAGAGTCATCATTCTATTCTCTCATCTTTCTGTGCATGATGCCCTCGGCTCCATTCCAGTCTTGTTATTTGGCTTATAACACTGAGGCTAAACAAACATCTGTTGCATTGAAGTTTCTAATGTATGAGACCTTACCTCTGAGCTGGCAATGTGCTGGCTCAGTGGTGATAACACTGGCCTTGTAAACGAGAAAAGAGTTTGAAATAACCCATTCCTGTTTTTCAGTCCAAGAACTTGAGGAAAACCGTTCGGCAGGACAGGAAATAGAGGGCGTGAGCAACGATCTAGTTTTGCTGCAAGAACGAGGTGAGGCAGTATAAACAACAGAGTAATGGGGAAACAATGGGCAAGGAACACTGGGACGGGAGAAGCTGAATGGTTCCTTTCTTGGCTGTAACCAGACACTGGTGTTGAAGTCTGAAATTGGACAATATCAGCCAAGCGGGCAAAACATAACTTTTTGTTTGTTTTCTCCCGAGGCCTGTTTCACTCTTGGGGAAATGTGTCTGCGTGCCTCATTCTGTGCGTAAAAACGGGCTTCAGTTCACCGACTGGGTGTGAACATATTTTTCCCATCTCAAACTTCAATCCCATTTATTGAATCTTACAAGATTAAAACGTTCCAGTGTAATTAGCATTGAGATGAACACGTGAAACATCAGAGTTTACAAGGTTACAGACCAGGTGCTGGGAAGGGAGATGATGGGACCCATTTCTGTGCTGTAAGCACTTGATAATTCATTCATTTTTGAGGGGAAACATATCTGCAGTTATATAATTTAAAAGAAAACTTTGTTATGAAGAAACGGTGCAAAAGTTTCTCCCCTCATCCCTGGTGATCTAGTGGTTAGTATTCGGCGCCTTAACTGAGTGGCCTGAGTTTCATTGCCGTTCAGGAAATCAGGACTTCTTGTTCTTGATGCAGAGAGAGCAGGTCTACCAGGAATCTGTTTAATGCCTTAGATCAGTCAATACCCTAGCCCTTGAAAGAATGGAAAAGTGCCTTCCTCCTCTCTGTGCAGTCGGACAGTTCATCCTTCATTCTCCTCTGATTCCACTTCCCAAAGAGTTTCAAAATATGTCAAAACTGGGTCTCAGCTATTTCCTTTCTGTGCTTTTCATACACAGAAGCTGCAGCGATTGAATGGGTTGGCATCTGAAAATGAAACGTACCTATGAACAATGTGCGTTGCTATTTCAGGATTGTTTTCTCTGACAGCGCTGAGACATGCCTGATGTTCTCTATGATATGGAAGTGGCAGTGTTTGAGTTGGGTAGACAAAGTAAAAAATTACACAACATCAGAGCATAGCCCAGCAGATTTATTTGGAAGCACGAGATTTCAGAGAGCCGCTCTTTCATCAGGTGGGGGTCTTTCTGCTGAAACTTGATGTATCTGTCAACATGCGCAATCTTGGAAGATCATCTGGACTTTAACCGATCGTTCGTGTTGTCGAGGGTACCCCTGACTTGGAGGTGTTGGTGTTGAATTGGGATGGACAAATTTGAAAATCATGCAAAGCCAGATTAGAGTCCAAAAGTTGTCAACCATCTGACGAAGAAGCTGTTGCTTCCGAATACGCCTGTTCGATGCAACTTGGTGCTGTGGGATTTTTAACTCTGATTGTCCTTGGTAATGTTTATCTTATCGAAGACAGTGAAATAATTTTCGTTCGTAGAGATGAAAATTCCAAATATTATCCACTTCAGTGTAACAAAAAAAAATTAGCTTGGATGTGCTGTGAATCTCCACAACGCTCTTGCGTCAAGTAAATTTTGAACCTATAGCCATCTGATCCGTAGCCAGGTATACGAATGGTTGTAACACTGGCCAGATGCACAGCTGAGATTTTACACTCTGCAGAGCTGTGGCGTTAACAAGGACATGAGCAATAACAGTAACAGTCCCAAGGTGAACAAAAAACAAAGATAATCACCATCAATTATTCACTTCAAGTTGTCCTCAGATAAAACTACCATTCATAATCTGATCAGCCAATCAACGAGGTCACTGCTGATCGAGGAAATTTCAACTTATTTTGCTGCTTTTTCACTATAATTCGAGGTAAACTCCAGTCTAATGACAATATCGCATTTCCCACAATTTTCAGATTTAGATTGCGTCAATGACCTGTTCGTATTTGCAGGAAATAAGTAACATGAAATGAGTGAAGAAGTCCTTTTGGTGATGTAATCTAGTGTAGAGTCGATCAGAAAAGAAAAGTCAAACACCTGAAACATCACTCGCATTTCTCTCTGTATTAATGCGTGTTCCTGTGTTGAATATTTGCAGGATTTGTTTTCAATATCTAAAGAACTTTTTTTCCCGCGTCAGATTCTTCGTAAATCAATTAACATTTGAGGTGTTGAAACTTATTTTACTTCAGATTAAATTGGTTGAATATCCTTTCCCCCAGCCTAATATCCCAATACACCCTCCTCTTCCATGTATATACAATCTGCTCCAGGTGATGCTGCAGCTCCCAACCTGACGTTCCATTGCTCCTTGCTGCTCCATGTCAAAAGAAGCTGCTGCAAGTAAGATTGGAGCTCCCGCTTTGATGTCCCAATGCTCCCTGCTGCTCCATGTTATGAAATGCTGCTCCAGGTGAGAGTGTAGCTCCCAGACTGATCTCGCAAAGCTCCCTCGTCCATGTCAAAAGATGCTGCTCCAAATGAGGTTGGATCTCGCAGTCTGATGTCCCAATGCTCCCTGCTGGTTCATGTTAATAAAAGCAGCTCCAGGTGTGGTTGGACCTCGCAGTCTGATGTCACAATGCTCCCTGGTCCATGTCTACAGATGCTACTTGAGATGAGGTGGGAGCTCTCATCCCTGGCAGCTCCCTAACCTCTATACCATGATAGAAATATTGCCCACTGACCATTTCCACCACTGGAGCCATTGGTGGAATATCCGCACCAAGAAAACCTAATGTTATTTTTCATCACCACCGAATCATACTAAAATACTTCCTTTCTTAAACCTTATTTAGCATGTGCATATTGCAGTCAATCCGAAGTAAGATAATGGTGTTGATTGACGTATGTTCAATAAAAATTACATCTTATTTTTCATGTTGAGTAACTGCTACTTAAAATTGTCTGTAATGAAATCACAGTTTTAATCCGTGTGAGCGAACGTGATTTGTATTATTTAAATTGAACTTGTTCGCTGTGTAAAATGGTGAAATAGATCTCAAGTTCAAAACAACATTTGTATTGTTGTCATCCACCTTGAAATGTGGTCAGAGAGATTGACAGCATTGAAACAGACCCTTCAGTCCAACCTGTCCACGCCGACCAGATATCCAAACCATATCTAGTCCCACCCGCCAGCACCCGGCCCATATCCCTCCATACCCTTCCTCTTCATATTCCCATCCAAAAGCCTTTTAAATGTTGCAATTGTCCCAGCCATCACATCCTCTGGTCGCTCATTCCATACACCTACCACCGTCTGTGTGAAAACATTGTCCCTTAGGTCACTTTTATATCTTTTCCCTCTCACACTAAACCTATGCCCTCTAAGTCTGGACTCCCCGATTCCAGGGAAAAGACTTTGTCCATTTATTGTATCCATGCCCCTCATAATTTCGTAACCATCTATAAGGTCAGCCCTCAGCCTCCAATGCTCCAGAGGAAACAGCTCCAGCTTGTTCAGCCTCTCCCTGTGGCTCAAATCCTCCAACCCTGGCAACATCCTTGGAAATCCTTTCTGCACCCTTTCAAGTTTCACAATATCTTTCCAATAGACAGGAGACCAGAATTGCACGCAATATTCCAACAGTGGACTAAGCAATGCCCTGTACAGCCGCAGCATAACCTCACAACTCCTGTACTCAATACTTTGAACAATAAAGGAAAGCATATCAAACGCCATCTTCACTATCCTATATACCTGCGACTCCACTTTCAAGGAGCTATGAACCTGCACTCCAAGGTCTCTTTCTTCAGCAACATTCTCAAGCACTTATCCTAATTTGTATAAGTCCTGCTAAGATTTGCTTTCCCAAAATGCAGCACCTTACATTTATCCGAATTAAACTTCATCTGCCATTTCTTAGCCCATTCGCCCATCTGGCCAGATCCTGTTGTAATCTGAGGTAACCCTCTTCGTTGTGCACTACACCTACAAATTTGGTGTCATCTCTAAACTTACTATCTGTACCTCTTATGCTGATATCCAAATCATTTCTGTAAATTATAAGAAGTCGAGGACCCAGCACCGATCCTTATGGCACTCCACTGGTCACAGGCCTCCAGTCTGAAAAACAACGCTCCACTGGCACCCTCAGTCATCTGCATTTGAGCTAGTTCTGTATCTAAATGTCTGGTTCTCCCTTTCTTCCATGAGATCTAACCTTCCTAATCAGTCCTCCATGAAATCCATATAGATCGCATCTTCTACTCTGCCCTCATTAATCTTCTTTGTTACATCTTCAAAAAACTCAATCAAGTTTGTGAGACTTGGTTTCACAAGAAAACCATGTAAGGTATTAGAACGAAACGTCTGTTAATGACATTCGTTTAAAGACACTTTAGATGTTTCTGCTGCATTAATCTGTGGTTATTGATCCACAGTTTACGTTCACTTCCTGCAGTTAACATGCTGATTTCTCCAGTTGTTCATAGTTCAGTGTGATGCATCCAGTGTGTGCATAACGAGAGGGAGCTTGCTTCCCACATCTTGTGTTTATCTGTGTCTTATGTCCAGCCTTCATAAATGGCGAGAAAAAGGGGGAAAGGGGAAGATCAATATGTAAGTCTGCCCGGGCCAATCACGGCACCCACATCGGCAATTCTCTACTGTGCATTCACAGCCAGTTTTCTGTGCCGCTACACCCACCCCCTGCACCTTTTGAAATATCTCTATTATTTTGTGGTGTCTCTCTGTGCTCTTACCATCAAGCTGAATCACTTCTACCCAACCTGCTCCAGATTTCATGTGACAAAACACTCACTAAGAATCCCATAGCATTAAACATGCACATCGCATCTCTCGTTATTTGATTTCCCTGGATCTCTTTCACAAGATTAACGTTCACAGCAACTTGAGTTGGAAAAGAAAATCGCGTTCCTTTTCATTATCCCATTTCAGTCTACATTTCGTTAAGTTCAGGCATCAGTCTCAAATTATTCTTTGAGGTTTTATAATATCATCGATGCAGATAAACTAACCATTGGAGTTCCAATTTCAATAAGACAGTGTGATAATCCAAAAATAGCGACGAGAGTGGGATTTGAACCCAAAGGATGAGCGGTCCATCGCCTTAACCTCTCGGTCACCTCGTCGCATATACATGAAAGGATATAACATAATCTCCCAGATCATCACAATCTCATCACCTTTGCGGACTCTCCCATTCACAGCCTCCAACCTCATTGTCCATGAACAACGCACTGCCCGATTCTACCTCCTTCCTAAGACCTGCTGTCTCTGCCTGCGCCTGTTTGACCCGACTCATCTCTTCCTACCTCAACACCTTCCTGCCTCCCCAGTCCAGGAAATTCTCAACTACGTTTGTGACACCACCTATGTACTTCATCTCACTAAAGACTTTTATTTCCCTGGTCCACAACGCGTCATCTTCACCTTGGAGATCCAGTCCCTCTGCACATCCATCTGCCATGACGAAAGTCTCCAAACCCTCTGTTTCTTCATTTCACCCTATCCCAACCAGTACCCTTCCCCGACACCCTCATCCGGCTGGCTGAACTGGTCCTCACCCTCAACAACGTTTCTGTTCAATCCTCCCACTTCCTCCAAACCAAAGGGGTAGCCATGTGCACACACATGTGACATAGCTATGCCTGCCTGCCTGTTTGTCAGATATGTGGAATTGTCCGTCTTTCACAGTTACTCTGGCACCTCTGTCCACTTGTTCCCCTGCTACATTGATGAATTCTTGGCCCCACCTCATGCTCCCACGAGGAGGTTGAACAGTTCCCCAACCAACACCTTTCACCCCGACCTCAAATTCACCTGGATCTTCTTGGCAACTCCTTTCCACTTCTTGGAACTTCCATCAACGTCTCCAGCGAATGACCAATAACAGACATTTATTACAAGCCCACCGACTCCCACAGCTAACAATATGACATCTCCTCCCACCCCACCTCGTGTAAAAACACCATCCCTTATTCCTAATTCCTCCGCCTCTAGTGCATTTTTTCCCAGGATGACCAATTCCACCTCAGAAAGTCCCAGTTGGTCTCCATCCCACGTGTTTGACGATGCTCCCCAGTGCATCACCTCCACTTCACTCACCACCGCCCTTAAGCCCCACCCCTCCCGCAACAAGGACAGAATCCCATGGTCCTCAACTTTCACCCCACCAAACTCAGCATAAATCACATCAGACTCCACCACTTCTGCAATCTCCAAACAGACCCCACTATCAAGTGTATATTTCCCTCCACATCCCTATCAGCATTCTGAAAAGACCATTCCCTCCACGAACCCATCGCCAGGTCAAAAACCCCCAATAAACACACATCCCACTACTGGCATCTTTCCCTACCACTGCAGGAAGGGTAAAAGCAGCTCCCACACCACTCCACTCATCTCCATCTAAGGCCCCAAGGGATTCTTCCACATCCGTTAGAAATTCACCTGTACAACTTACAATGTCATCTTCTACATCTGTTGAACCCAGTGTGGTCTCCTCTACATCAGGGAGACAGGACACCTTCTTGCAGATCATTTCAGAGAACATCTCGAGCGATTGAGTGACTCCCTCCTGTTCCTGTGTCCCAGTCTCGAGCAGTTGAATGACACCCTTCTGTTCCTGTGTTCCAGTCTCGAACAGTTGATTGACTCCCTCCTGTTCCTGTGTTCCAGTCTCGAGCAGTTGAGTGACTCCCTCCTGTTCCTGTGTTCCAGTCTCGAGCAGTTGAGTGACTCCCTCCTGTTCCTGTGTCCCAGTCTCGAGCAGTTGAGTGACTGCCTCCTAATCGAAGTTTTGTGAAAGTAGATGTCTTCCTCCTGCTTCTGAGTAACAGGCTCCAATAGCTCTGTGCTCACCTGCTGCTCCTGTGGAATGAAGTTGAGGGACTGAATGGCCTCTTCACATTGTTTACAGCTTTTCTTGACTAAAAGCCTTTCTCCTGTTTCTGTAAAACACCATCAAAATCTGAATGATTTATTTTTGTATTTTACTGTCAGTAATTGAGCAAACAAGCTGAGTGATAGACTTCAGAAGCTGCATAGCCTCCTCCTGCTCCCATGTTAAACACTCAAGAGTCATCAGACTCTCAGAGATGTATAGCATGGAAAAAGATCCTTCGGTCTGGTCATCTATACTAACCAAATATTCTAAATTAATCTCGTCCCCCTAGCCAGCAGTTGTCCCATCTCCCTCTAAACCCTTCCCATGCACATACCCATCCAAATGCCTTTTAAATGGTGTAACTGTATCTGCCTCCACCACCTGTTTCGGCTGTTCAATCCATACACGCAGCAGACTCTGTGTGAAAATGTTGTCCCTCACATCTTTCCGACAGCAGGTTGACCAGAATTAAAGGCAATATTAAAAAGGTGGCCAAACCAATGTGCTGCACAGATGCAAAGCATCATGCAAATGCTTAGACTCAAAGCACGCACCAATAAAGGGAAGAACACCGAGTGCCTTCTTCACTACATTGCCTACCTGTGACGGCAATTTCAAGGAACGGAGAACCTGCACCATCAGCTGCCTCGGGGTTTAATTCCATCCTCGAATGACTGGCTTTGTGGAGTTTGCACAATCTACCCGTGACTGTTTGAGCTTCCTCGGGTGCTATGTTTCCCTCCGACAGTATAACGATATTCAGGTAAGGGTAGATTGGCCATCCTAATTTGCTCATAGTATCCTTGGATGTGAGGGCAAGGTGCATTAGCCATGGGAAATGCAGGCTGAGAGGGATAGGGTAGGTGTTTGTCCAGTGGGCTACTGTTTAGAGGGACGGTGTGGCCTCGATGGGCCGAAAATCCTGTTTCCTAACTGTAGGGATTCTATAATTTCTATGGAGTTGTCCTTCATTGGCAACTTTCGACAGGATCCTACCTATATGCCTGGCCCTGATTTTTCTTGCCAAAATGCAACACCTCACATTTATCTAAAATAAACTCCATCTGCCACACCTCAGCTCACCTCATTAAGTTCCCATTATAATCTGAGAGATCATTCTTCACTGTCGACTACACCACCAAATTTGGAATTATCGACAAACTTACTGACAGTACTTCATATACTGAAGTGCAAATGATTTGTATAAGTAACAATAGGCCCACAATTGATCTTTGTGAGCAGCGCCACTGGTCACATGTCTCCAAGTTTAATGAACAAATGCCAACTGTTACACCCTGTCTCCGATATTCAAGAAAAGTTTGGACCTAAATGGCAAGTTCTCCCTGGATCCCAGGCAGCCTAACCTTGCTAACCAGTCTACCATGTGGAACATTTTGGTTTTCTTACTGAATTCCATGAAGACAGCATCCACTGTCCTGCCTTCTCAAACGCCATCTTCACTTCCTCAAAAAATTCCACCGAATCAGTGTGACGTGATCTCCAATGTACAAAGCCCTCTTCAGTCCTTGTCTTTCCAAATGCATATACATCGTTTCCCTCAAAATCCCCTCCAACAATTTAGTCACCATTGACATCAAGGCTCACCAATCTATAGTTATCTGGGTTTTCTTTAGTTTCTGAAACGATGACACTCTTTTAGCAACCCTTCAGTCTTTTGCCACCTCACCTGTGGAAATCAATGTTACAGATATATCAGCAAAAGGCTGAGCAATTTCTTTCCCAGCTTCCCACAATATTCTGGGATACAACTGATCAGGTCCCAGGGATTTGTTCACCTTTATGTGTTTTAAAATGTCAAACATCTCCTTGTGATATAGATACTTTTCAAAATATCACTATGTATTTCTTCATTCTCTCGCTCTTGTAACCTCTTCTACATTAAATATTAGGAAAAATACTTGCTTAGTATCCCTTCCACCTCCTATGGTTCCACACATACGTAGCCTTACTGATCTTAAATGTGCCCTATTCTCTCCCTAGTTAATATTTTGCAATTAAAGGATGTGTAGAGTTGCTTCACTGCCTCGTTAACCCTATTTGTAAAGCCATCTCATGTCCACATATTTCTGGCCCATTATCCCCATTAACTATACACTTGTTGTCCTTATACACCTCTCGAGATTCACTTAATCTCAGCTCTGTTTACCTGACATATGCCTCCTTGCTAACCTTGACCAGAGCATCAATATATCTAGCCATTCAGCACTCCCTGCACCCACCAGCCTTGCCCCTCTCACTAATAGGAACACGTTGGCTCTGGACTATCTGAAACCAAGTTTTGCTGGCCTTGCATTTCCCAACCATCCCTTTACCTGTGAATAGGGTATTCCAATCAGCCTTTCACAGGGCTCGCCTAACACTTTCAAAATTGGTCTTGTTCAAAGTTAGAACTTTAACGTTAACATCAGGTCTTTCCTATTCCACAACTAGTTTAAAACTAATATTTATGTGTAACAGACTTGAATGTTAAATAAACATTTCCTGCCCCTCTGTAGGCTCGAGAGGCTGAATATTCTCCCCCTGTCCCTCTGTAATAGACTGGAAAGGATGAATGACCATCTCTTGTCCCTCTGAAATAGACTCAAGAGGCTTCATGGCCTCCTCCTGTCCCTGTGTAACAGATCCGAGACATTAAATGAGACAACAACCCCTGGATTATGAGCAGCTGGTAAACTGGATCTAATGGAGGTCTATTCCTTCTCAGTTACAGAAACACAAACAACACTATTTACTCCAGGTGCCCTCTCAGTAACACTTCATACAGCTGCAGCGATGCATCTCTTCGTTTTGAATTATTCTTTCGGAAAAATGTGCCAATATTCCAGCTTTCCACCTTTTCAAGTAGCAACAGGCTAATATGGATTGAATGGCCTTCTCTTATCCCTCTGTAAGAGGCCCATAGGAACAGAATTGCTTCGGCCTCTTCCTGAGCAGCTGTCTCAATGCTCTGTCTCAAGGTTATGGAAGGATTTGACAACAGGGGATTAAAACCAGGAGTGGCCGCACACTGGTCAATAAGTACCGTACTTTGTGTTCAGGTATCGAGAAACTTGACCACCCGATTTTCTTTTATGCAGCCGATCTGTTATTTTATAACTGTCTCCTTTCATCAACAGAGTGGAACATATATAGACGTCTGCAGTGTCCTGTTAATACTCTCATATACAAGTAAATAAAAAGATTTATATGATTTAAAGATTTATGATCCATCCCTCAGCAACCCTCATCCATTCCATCCAAAACCAGTAAATGAAAAGTGATGTTTTGAACAGGTTAACTGAGCCTATTTGTTCAGTAAGTGCGATTAATGCCAGTCTCCATGGATTCTAATTATCCCAGTGGAGGGTTTCCATCTTTTAATGATAAATGGGCGCTATTCAATGTGTTATCCCATAACATGAGCGGGAGCATCACCGACAGCACTGACAGGGAACAGTAGATCCAGAGAGAGGGGGAGGAGAGATCAGAATCTGAGAACATTAGACTGGAATGTGCCAACAATGGATCAGAATGTGAGAACATTAGACTGGAATATACCAACAATGGATCATAATGTGAGAACATTAGACTGGAATATACCAACAATGGATCAGAATGTGAGAACATTACACTGGAATATTCCAACAATATACAGGAGCTTATCCAATTATATTTGGCGTCTTTCTGCATATTATTGGTTGTCATTATCATCGCGGATCTATTACGTTGTTCTCATTATTAATTTTTTTTATTTTCCCTTCCTGGCTATCGTTGGTGTTCCTGGTGAGTGTCACTGTCCAGATTTTGTTTTCTATAAACCAGTTATGAATTTATTATTGTTATTTCATATAGTCTACACATCTTGCCACTATTATTGTTCCTGTTGAATCTCTCAATCCAGACATTCACTCTACAGACCACTACTAACGACATTAATGAACGTGTTCAATTACTGTCTCACTCTCTGCGCTGGCAGTGTTACTCACGGGTCTCTATGTTGATCTATTCAGTTTCAGGGGATAACCACAATGCATTGCATCATTGCCTTTGCTGTTAAGAGCATGGAGGTCACCGTCTACTGCTCTGGTTACAAACTCCACTTCCTTCCACTGTTTCCATCCCATCCCTGGCCAATATCTGCAGCTGAAGCAGGCAAACCACAACTGTGGGATATCTCTTTGACTATGAGCTGATTCTTGACACCATGCCTTAAACATTTCTAACTTGAAATACTCCCCACTCCAGAATGTATCTCACTGGTTTATTCCATCTGCTGTTTGAACCTTGAGCTATGAAGTACAGGCTTAATGAAGCCAATAATCTGTTGTTGATGGTCCCGGCTTCAGACCTGCCGAAACAAATCTGATTCGACCTCACACCAAACTCCCATCCATCTGTCATTCATGTGCACGCCGATGTATATTGCTGTTGTGTCTGGCAATGACTTGATTTTAACATTCTCAAACACTTTATATCATCTGTACGTGAAACTTCCCTCGTTCTCTCTGTTGATTAACAAAAAGCCTGCCAGTTGTTCGCATTTAAAATAGTTTCCTCCATGTGCGTTCCTTCTCAAACAATGGGTTTCGCATTCAAACACACACACACACACACACACACTTACACGCACACACACACACACACACACACACACACACACACACACACACACAGCACACACACACACACACACACACACAGCACACCTTCCCATTGTAGGCAGAAATCTGATGCGAGGATAGTTAGCATATGATAGTAAAGTTTGCAGTACTCTCTATTCTGGGCAGATAGTGCAATTTACTCAGCAACACACGAGCATGGTCTGCACAGCTCTCCATGCTGGGCTGTCATCTTGTCCTAGTTTATGTTGTTTGTGGTGTTCTGTCAAGCAGATTCAGAATTTGATGTTACAAACCATTCCAGCTGATCTGACAATGCCTTTATTCAATGTTCTCATTCTTGTCATTTTACTCACGAAGATCTCACTTCTCCAGTTTGTCCCACTGTCCTATCTTTTTCCACATATTTCCACAACATCTTTTCAGTTAATTAACTAACTGTTTCTGTCTTTAATGTGAATCTCTCTGTCTCTCTGTATCTTTCCCTGGCCTTGGGTTTTGGCTCCCTAGTGTATCGAGTGCTGGCATTGTGTAGCTCAGAAATACTGAAATGGTGTGTATCAAGCTGTTGTTCACTTCCTGGTATGTCCCATGTGATGGTCCATGGACAGGGGTGTTTCAGAAGTTATGAGATACATCCTTGTAACTTGGTCTGTACCTGTGGCTGTCCCTCTCAGGTGACCTTGCGATAAGTAACACGAGGAAGCCCAATGAGTGAAGGGCCAGGCATCTAAATTGCATGACAATGCTGTCACTTTTTAAAATAAAACGTTCGTTTCTCATTTTTTTTAGTAAGCGGTCTTAAAGGCCAAACTGCTGACTGAAAACAGCTCAAGTAAATAACTTACGGGGCGTTTAGGGTTTTTAATAAATAGTCGTAACAATGGCCAGCTCGCACAGATCAGGCTTTCTCGTTTGTTTTTTCTTGTAGCTGTAACAATCACCGGGTGCTTGGGGTCCCAAAGGGGTTGGAAGTTTTAGTAAATTATCCCTAGCTGCTACTCTCTCCAAAGCCTCACTTGATGGTGTTTCCTCCTAGATTGGAGAACTGTATGCAAGAATGCATGTCTGAATGTTTCTTTTTGCCAAGGGGTGTGTTTAGGTGATGTTAACAGATTGAACAGTTCATTTGAAGAACGTACTGTATCCATTATTCGGTTAAGGTTTCCAATAGTTCAGTTATTCTAAATTCCTCTTCATTTTGTATGGATTTTCATTCGAGGATAGTGAGGTAGAACAACCCTATGGTAGCCAAAGGCCTGAGCAGGATCTGTTTAAATACATCCAGGCATTATCTAAATTTGATGACAATGATGGGGGAGCCTTTTTAATTTCATTTCAGAAAATGGCTAAAAAAGTGCAGCGGCCAGAGAACATGTGGATTTAGTTTATCCAAACAAAACTGATAGGTATTTGCATCCCTCTTGGAGGAGGTGAAGAAAGCCATCTGAAGTGCATATGAGCTTGTTCCAGAAGCCGACAGTGTTTCAGGAATCTAAAATAGTGTCCCTGGTTAAACAAACGTTGTGTTTGAAAGAATTGAACAAAGTAATTTTGAAAGGTGGGGAAGGGTAATAAAAACAGAGCAAACCTATGGCACTCTGAGAGAGAAGTAACGCCCCTGGTGCTCACCTTCCAGCCTACCAACCTTCGCATAAACCAAATCATCCGCCGACATTTCCGCCACCTCCAAACAGACCCCACCACCAGGGATATATTTCCCTCCCCACCCCTTTCCACCTTCCACAAAGACCGTTCCCTCTGTGACTACCTGGTCAGGTCCACGCCCCCAAACAACCCACCCTCCAATCCTGGCACTTTCCCCTGCCACCGCAGGAACTGTAAAACCTGCGCCCACACCTCCTCCCTCACCTCTATCCAAGGCCCTAAAGGAGCCTTCCACATCCATCAAAGTTTTACTTACACATCCACTGATATCATTTATTGTATCCGTTGCTCCCGATGTGGTCTCCTCTTCATTGGGGAGACTGGGCGCCTCCTAGCAGAGCGCTTCAGGGAACATCTCCGGGACACCCGCACCAATCAACCACACTGCCCCGTGGCCCAACATTTCAACTCCCCCTCCCAATCTGCCGAGGACACGGAGGTCGTGGGCGTCCTTCACCGCCGCTCCCTCACCACCAGACGCCTGGAGGAAGAACGCCTCATCTTCCGCCTCGGAACACTTCCACCCCCGGGCATCAATGTGGACTTCAACCGTTTCCTCATTTCCCCTTCCCCCACCTCACCCTAGTTCTAAACTTCCAGCTCAGTAACTGTCCCCTTGACTTGCCCGGACTTGTCCGACCTGCCTATCTTCTTTTGCATCTATTCACTCCACCTTCTCCTCCCTGACCTATCACCTTCATCCCCTCCCCCACTCACCCATTGTACTCTATGCTAATTTCTCCCCACCCCCACCCTCCTCCAGCTTATCTCTTCACGCTTCAGTCTCACTGCCTTTATTCCTGACGAAGGGCTTTTGCCCGAAACGTCGATTTCGAAGCTACTTGGTTGCTGCCGT
The DNA here is from genome assembly GCF_047496795.1 of Chiloscyllium punctatum. NCBI lineage: Eukaryota > Metazoa > Chordata > Chondrichthyes > Orectolobiformes > Hemiscylliidae > Chiloscyllium > Chiloscyllium punctatum. The sequence continues at coordinate 15,920,628 of NC_092745.1, read as the reverse complement.
AACTGCTGTGCTCTTCCAGCACCACTAATCCAGAATGAGGAGCTATGTCATTCAGAGGGACTATTGGAGAGATGGGAAGTGCTCCATTATGTAACATGTGGTCAGAGTGTCCAGTGGAAACATCAACAGATTTATTCCACAATGAGGAAGGAGGCCTTGAGCTTGGTGTTGGTGTTACAATATTTCAGCATTTAAATTGCGAATAACATACCTGAGACAAATCTTTATCACTGATCGTGACCTCTTAAAGTTTTTGGAGAAATGTAGGGAGAAAAATACCAGTCTGTTTCGACTGAGCTTATTCTTGCTGCCATTCAGTTTGACAGGGCGAGAAAAAGTAAGTTTTGACACAGTGTGGAGACTTGGATGAAGAAAAACAAAAGGCATTCTGTGGCAGGAGTAAAATGACTGACATCGAATCGAGTTGTGAACATTTGTCTGCTCAGAGTCAATGTAATATATATTCATTCCAGTCTACTAACAGAGGAAGTTTAGGATGTCTGAAATGAATCCACGGTTGTATATTGATGGATTATTTTATTACCGATGGAGTCGGGAGGATACTATCACTGTAAAAAGGTTATTTTCTCTTGGATTTGTTTTTGAAGAGACGTTTTAAAGGCAGAAGTGCGGAACTGTGTCTGAAAACAGTTTAAGTAAATAACTGAGAAAGCCTTTAGGTTTTATTAAAACGGTGGTAACAATGGAAGGGCAGTGGCCAGCTCTCCCAGACCAGGTTTCCTCGTTTTGTTTTTAGCTGCAGCATCCAGAAGCTGTTCAGGGTCCCAGAATGGTTGGAAGTCTCAATACATGATTCCTCGCTGCCTTTCTCTCTGAGATCTCTGTTGATGTTCATTTCTCCTGGATAAGAAAATTGCATGTAAGAATCTGTATTTGAATATATCTTTGTGCCAAGCAGTGTATACCAAGAAGGTACGGTATCTATTGTTTGTGCTAGTGTTCCACATATAAGCCATCCTGAAATATTCTTTTCTTTGATTGTATTTTAACGAAAGCATTTAAATAGATTATATTTTGCTTAATGTCGAGTGGTTTGACCAGTCACAACATATCTAGAAAGCACACTTCACATCTATATTCAAAATAAGGAAAGGTTTTGGTCTAAGCGGCCTTCTTAAAATATTTTGCGAGAATCTGGTCTGGTTCATAACACTTATAGACGAGGGGTTTCTGACTGACTCCTGTTATTGAAAAGTTAGTGCAGCAGCTGGGGATGGTTTGCTGGAGGTTGTGCTGTGAGCTGCCTCAGACATTCAGGGAGACCTTAGGATTTGGTGACCCAACTTTGGATGGAGCCTGGGGACTGTAGTTACAACATCTGGGTCTGCAACATGAACAACAAATGGAGCAGAGGTTGCAGATAAGGGAAGCTTTGAAACAACGCAGTGAGTGTGTGTGGGGAAAGGGATCTGCTGTGTCCACCCCGGATTTTCCAGGAACAGCTTCCCAAGCTCCACTTAACCCAGGAGCAGAGTGTGAGGGGACCCTGACTGAACAAGGAGCTGGTCACAGAGCGGTGTCACCTCTTTAACACGTCCTGCAGCTTCACACCAGGGGGAGGATGGTGCTGCCAGTGGCTGTTAGGGTCACAGTTTCATTAAGCTTCTATGTTCTGGAACTTTTCAAACAGGACTGAGTGACATATCCATCATCCCCCAGTATGTTGCCATTCAGTTATGGAGGATATATATGGTGGATGAGGTAAATACATTGTTTCACCCTCAGCAGGGAACTGCCGGGTGTATCCAGTATAATGGGATTCCTGATGGTGTACATGGAGTAGCCGTGTCAATGGGGAGAGGTAGAGGATCTGAAGGAGCACTCTCTGTATTAATCTTGCAGCGTGCCCATCACATCATGTTAGTGAATACCCCTGTCCTCACTGCAGCCACAGCCTCTTCATTCACAAGCAGGCAGCCATTCCCATCGTCTTCAGATCTCCATGTAGAAAGGAATGAATGTATCTTGGAGAAAGGCCATCCCCTTGATACACGTTTGAAAATAGCATCCCCCATCACCAACCAAACACTTCAAAATATTCCATGTGTACGGAGAACAATGGGGTCACTTGGAGCATCAAGGAGCAGATGATCAGGGATGGAGCAAAACCTCCCATGTCTGAACAGGTCTGAGTGAACCCCCCAGTACATAGTATCATTAATCCCTGTAATCCCTCTCCATTTCAGTAACATACTGCCTTCCATTATTACTGTAAATGAAATGACAGATTATATCATGTTATATTGCAGCTGCCAAATTATTCTCCATTGCCTTTGCCTCTCTGTATCTATCTGTAGACCCTCCACTCTCTCTTGATAATTTAATCTCTTGCTTATCACAGCGACATCACCAAACTCAGTATTTCTATATCTGTTCCATCCTCCTGATCATTGATATAGATTGTAAATAGTGGAGGACCCAGCACTGGTCACTGTGTGACTCCACTGGTGACGTTCTGTCAAACTGATTTAGACTGATTTATCCGGAGTTCCTGCTTCCTGTTTGATACATAATCCTCCCCCATTACTGTGTAACACAGTCGTAAAGCTGAATATGAACGAGGAGAATCAGTCAGGAATCCAACCCTTCGAACCTGCTCCGCCATGGAATACATTCATGGCTGATGTCATCGTGGCCTCTGTTCCACTTTTCTGCCCTCTCTCGATCCTGAAACTCTCGTCTCTTATTGTAGATTTCGCCACATGAAAAAATATCCACTCCACAGCTACCCTTTCAATTACCTTTAGCATTTTACAGACCTCAATGAGCTCTCCGTTTATTCTTATAAACTGGAGAGTATAGGCCTAAACTGCTCCATTTCTCTTCATAAGACAAACACTTCAAATATGGAATCAATCTAATGAAGCTCTTCTGCATTGCCTCCAATGGAAATACCTCATTCTGCAGGACACCCAAACTGTAGTCCAGTTGCAGCCTCACTAATGCCTTGCATAGTTACAGCAACCTTTCTACTCTATCCTTTTACAAATAAACGCTGAAGTTATGCTTGCATTCCTCATTACTTCAAGTACCCGCAAGCAAGTTTTCTGTGATATGCAAGCAGGCACCCAGATCCCTCTGCACTTAAGCACTTTGAAGTTTCTCTCCATTTAGAAAATAATTTGCCTTTTTATTAGGCTGGCCAACTTGAATAACCCCATATTGATCCACTTTAATTTTCATTGCCAAATGTTTGCCCATTCACCCAATCTATACACATAGTTTTAAAATCTCTTGCATCATCATTCCGAAGTAATTTCCCACCAATGTTAGTGTCATCTGAAAATGTAGCTATAGCATTTTCTATCCCGTCAACCGAGTAATAATGTCGATCACAAATGGTTGAAGAATGAGAACTGAAATCTATGGCACCCAACAAGTTGCATTTTCCAATAGAAAATGACACAGTTTATTCACCTGACTGCATTTTGTTGGTTAACCAATCCTCCATCCAAGTCAATAAATTACTGCTAAACTGATGCTGTCTGATCTTACAACTCACTCTTTGGAGAAGCGACGTATCTGAATCCTTCACGAAGACCAGCTATCTTCCATTTCCAGGATTCCCACTATCCACCTTGTTTGTCATATCTTTAAATAACTCAAGAAAACACTTCAATCATGATTTATCCTTTGTAAAACCATGTTGACTCCGATGAATTGTGGTTTACGTTTGCAAATGTCCACAACAATGGATTCGAATAATTTCCCTTAAATTACAATCCTTTATTGTTACATTTTACTCCCTAATGTATTCAGTTATTTTAAGTTCTTCCCTTTCGAAAACCTTTACGTTTTCTTTGAATTCTTGTTTGATGGGCAAAAGGTTTTAAGAGATGTACTCCAATTGCTGCATAAGCGGTACGTGTGGCTGACTGGACTCATCATCCTGCTGGTGTACAAAATCGATGGGATGAAGTCTTTCTGGTGTTCCCATGTTGTCATCTCCAAGGCCAAAATGACCACGTCCTGTTGATGCGTTAGAGGGGTGGGGGATTATGGAATCTTCCTGTTGCTGTGTAACATTTTGAGGGTCTGATGTGTCTTCTCATATATTCTCCATAATCGGTGGAGATACTGAACGGTCTCCTCATGTATCCCAGAGATGGAACGAAGGGAGAGATTAGTCTTCTCTTGTTCCCATACAACAGACACGTGTCTGAATTACTTCCGCCTTTCTCACGAAAAAAGTATCAGATAGTTTTTATCCTAACACATTTCCCTTGCAACAGACTCGGTGGGTCTGAATGGCCTCCTGTTATCCCAGTGTAACAATCTCCAGTCACTGTGTGACCACTTCCAGTTCCTATGTTACGGACTTCAGGAGGCTGAATGGACTGATCCTGTTGCTGTGTAACAGGATACTGGTGCAGCATGGCCTACTCTGGGTCCTGTGTTATAGATTCGAGGGGCTGATTGGCCTCGAATATATATCAGGCTCGAGGGGCTGAACAGTGTCGTCCTATTCGAGTGTAACAGGCTCGAAGGCCTGAATATCCTCCTGTTGTTCCTGTGTAACAGGCTGGAGAACAGTCAGGCAGCGTACAAGGAGCAGGAGAATTGACGTTTTGGGCATAAGCCCTTCATCAGGAATGAGGCTTATGATGAAGGGGGCTGAGAGATAAATGAGAAGGCAGTGTGGCAGGAGGGAGGTAGCTAGGAATGCGATAGGTAGAGGAAGGTGGGGTTGAAAGTGAAAGGTGATGAAGGGAGACAGAACGCCTCATCGACTACATACATTAAAGCCAGTGTGGTCTTCTCTACATTGGTAAGGCAGGTGGATCATTTCAGAGAACATATCTGGGATAGCCACATTGACCAACTCCACCGCCTTGTGGCTGAACACTTTAACTCTCCTTTCCACTCTGCCAAGGACGTGAGAGTCCTGGGCCTCCTCCATTCCCACACCCTAAACACCCGAAGCATGGATGAAGAAAGGTTCCTCTTCTATCGTGGGATCCTCCAACCACAGGGAATTAATGTAGGTTTCACCCGTTTCCCCATTTACCCTAACTCCACCTTATCCCAGTCCAATCTTCCAACTCAGCATCCTCCCCACTTTTGAACCTTCCTATGTGTTCATCTTCCTTCCGATCAATCTGGTCCACCCGCCTCTCTGACCTAACCCTTTCAGCCTCACCTTCAACTATCTATTAGATCACAGGAATCACCTTAGAAAAATGCCAAGTACCGTAGTAAGCCAGTGGATTCGGAGAAATATAGGACCCAGCAACGGATGACCAAGAAAAGAAAATCAAAAAGCGAAAAAGCATACAAACAAAAGAAAAACATAAAGACTGCAAAAAAATGTACATCAGTGTATGAAACAAAAATAAAAAACAAGGTCAAATATGGAACAGTGGGTGTGCGGACAGAATAATTTATTGAAGACAACAGAGAAATCACAGGGAAAAGAAACAGTTTCTTTGTGTCTATCTTCAAGGCAGAATATCCAGAAATTCTCCCAGAAATACCAAGTGACCATGGGACTTGTGTAAGTAATGTCTAAGATCATTCTTATAAGTGTTGAGGTCATGTTTTAAAAGATAGCTGGATTGAGTATTTATAAATCTGACAGATCAGATGTACTTCATACAAGAGTTTCAGAGGAAGCAGCAATAGGCATATTGATTGCATCGCAGATTATCACGTTGTTTTCCAATACATTCCCGAACGATATTTAGCCAATCTGGATAAGGCAAAGGTTACAAATATTATCCAACAGTTTAAGAAAGGATGAAGATGGAGAGTGGTGAACTACAGATCAATAACTTGTCATTCGCGATCGGGTGTCTGTTGGGCTCGATTATAAAGAACGTGTTCCTGGATATATAGAAGGTAATGGGAAAACTGGGGAGGATGATAATGCATCGATGAAACGAAAACCATAAGTGGCAAACATTTTTTGGAATGGTTTGAAGATAATTCTTGTGGACGTAGGCAATGAGGAGCTAATGGATAACGTATCGTTGGATACTCAAGAGGATCTTTTTTAAGAACTCTCCCACTAACATCATAAGAAAAGTTAAAGTGAAAGGAATTGGGAAGAATTGGGCGGCACAGTGGCACAGTGGTTAGCACTGCTACCTCACAGCGCCAGAGACACGGATTCAACTCCCGCCTCAGGTGACTGACTGTGTGGAGTTTGCACATTCTCCCCATGTCTGTGTGGGTTTCCTCTAGGTGTTCCGGTTTCCTCCCACAGTCCAAAATGTGCCGGTCAGGTGAATTGGCCACGCTAAATTGCCCGTAGTGTTAGGTAAGGGGTAAATGTAGGGGTATGGGTGCGTTGCGCTTCGGCGGGTCGGTGTGGACTTGTTGGGCCGAAGGGCCTGTTTCCACACTGTAACGCAATGTAATCTAAACACAAGCAAATAGGAAACGAAAAATTAGGGTTACATTCATGTGAATGTAATTGAAATATAGAAGATGCCATGCGCCAGCTGCACAGAGTGTTGCTGAGACTAAACTGACAGTATTGTGTACCGTTTGGAGTCCCAGTCTAAGATAGAATATACTACAGACGAACTTGAAAAGGTATTCTCCAGATTAATCCCTAAAATGGCAAGATTGTCTGATGGGGAAACTCAGCCTGTGATCTCGAGTTTCAAAAGATGAGAGGTGATTTTAGTTAAACTTAGAAACATAGAGGGGAGGGAACAACCGAGGGACATGGAGAAGTGCAAGCAGGAGAGATGAGAGAGAATCCCATGATATTCTACAAGGACAAGTCGAACAGAATAATCAGCAACAGTTAGTGTACATTAGAAACCAAAGGGGCAATCAGTGTGTCAACCCGGAGAACATTGAGAGATTGTTACATGTAAACATCACAGCTGTTTTACTTGGGAAAAGAAGGATGCAGGTACAGAATTCGAGAAGATGGACTGGAAAGCTCTTGAAAAGACTTTGATGTAAAATACGAGCGGCGGTTTGAGGCTTTGCCTGGTATAAAATTGGACCAATCTGCAGGTCTCGATAATGTTGGAGTCAAGGGAGGAAAGACGCTGACTGGAAATTTTAATTAGAATCTGACAATAGGGGAGGTGGCAGAGGACTGGAGAACAGCTATTATGATTGCACTTCACAGTAAGGGTGGTAGAGATAGACCAGGAAACTATAGACGAGCGAGTATTAAATCACTGTTCGGGAAACTACTGGAGAAAATAGCGAAGGAGAAAATTGAACTCCAATCAGAATGGCAAGGTTTGATCAGGGATAATCATCATGACTTTATCAGAGTGAAGTCACACTAATGGAGTTGATTCAATTAGTTTGAGGAAGTCGCTTATTTAGTTTTGATGCAATGCCTTTGACAAAGTTCCGCATGGGAAACTGAAAAAAATAAAGTAAAATCTCACAGTATCAAGGATAACTTGAAAAGTTACAGCGAAAATTGTCGTAGTGTCAGGAGGCAGAGGGTGGTGGGAGAAGGCTGTTTGTGCGATTGGAGACCAGTGTCCCCTGGTATACCACAGGGATCAGTGCTGTGTACCTTATTGTTTGTAGCATTCATAAATGGTATAGATGTGAATCAGGAGGGGGAGTGGGTGGAGGGGTGGGAGTTGTGATAAGCAAGTTTGTGTTTGACACAAAGATTGGCCAGGTGGTTGGTAGTGAGGAGGAAGTTCTGATTTTAAAGGAAAATACAAGTGGAATGATCAGATGGGCAGATCAATGGCAGATGGAATGTGATCCTGATAAATATGAGGTGATGTACTTTGGAAGGAGGAACCAGACATGAGGTGTACATAATGATTGGCAGCACACTTGGGAGCTCAGAGGGTGTTTCTCCACACATCCCTGAATGTGACTGAACAGGGTAATGGACTAGTTAAGAATTGAACCATGGGTGTCGCGTTTATTAATCAGGGAGTAGATTATAAGTGTTATACAGGGCTTGGTTTAGTCCATGATGGAGTACTGTATGTCGTTCTGGGAGCCTCATTATAAGGAAGGATGTGATTGTACTGGAGGGGTTTGCAAAGGAGATTCACCAGGATGTTCCCTGGAATGAAGCATATCAGCTATGGAGAGAGGCTGGATAAACTCGGGTTGTTTACTTTTGACAGAGAGGCTGAGGGGCATGTGATTCAGAAGGATAAGTTAACAAGGGGCATCGACAGGGTGGACAGACAGCAACTGTTCCTTTTAGACAGAGGGTCAAGAACAAGGGAGCACATTTTTAAAGTGAAGTGTTTGAGGTTCAGAGAGGATTTAAAGATGACTTTTTCTTCACCCAGAGGGTGTTGGGGTCTGGAAAGTACTTTCTGAGAGGGGAGTTATCAAGGTTAACCTCTCAACTGTTAAAAGTACTTGGACAAGCACTTGGAAGTGCCATAACATTCCGACCTTTTGTCGGAAAGTGGGACTAATATAGATCGTGCTGTATTTCTGTTGGCACAGAGACTATGTTCCTGTGAGTGTATGATGTGGAAGGTCAATGATTGAGCAGCTTAACACAAGAATTGATGGGTTTCTGAAGATAATGTTCACAAAGGTTATAAGAGTGAACTGTTTTCGCTTGTCAAATTATGTCAATGTGAGAATTATGAAAAAAAGTGCAGGTTTTATCCAGTTTGAAACCAGAGAATGGAGAATGGGAAACAGGGAAATGGCAAAACTATGAATCCACTACTTCAGTTCTGTCTTCACAGAACTTTCTGACAATACCAGGAAAACCAAGTCTGGCGTGGAAAACGAAATAGTACATGGAACATAGAACAAAGTAAGTCAATCGTTTGGGAGAAATTATTGGGACTGAAAATAATGTTCATAGACAACACTAACACAGGTTTATGAAATGGGAATTATGATTGAGAAACAGACTGGGAGACAAATGAAAGAGAAGCAATGGATGTAAAACATATAGATTTTCAGAAAGATTTTGGTAAAGCTCCAAGCCTCGTTTGCAAAATCAAATCTTCGTGGATTTGGGTGAATATATGGCCATACTTCTAGAATGGGACAGCTGGCAGGAGACAGTGAATAGAAATAAACAGACACGTGAAGCAACAGCCTGACATTGTATTTAAGGTCTGATTCTGTGAGTATGACTATATCCCTGACACCCCATCACCTTCCCCGGATATCTCCTCTCTCACCAGCAGGACAGACAAAGCAGAAGTGGTGGCACCGTGGGATACAGTTTGAAGGGAATTGTTCTGGGAGTCCTCAACAGTGACTCTGTATCCCATGAACTCTCATGGCGTTAGTTTACACATGGGAAAGGAAACCTCCTGCTGATTACCATGTACCACCTCTTCCAACTGATGAGTCAGTACTCCTCCAAGCTGAACTACACTTGGAGGAAGCACAGAGGGTGGCAAAGGCACAAAATGTACTCTGGGTTAGGGACGTCAATGTGCACAAAAAGAGTGGTTCAGCAGCAGCATTACTGATTGAGTTGGTTTGGTCCGAAAGGATATAACTTCTCGACTCTGTCTGCGGCAGGTGGTGAAGGAACCCACAAGAGGGAAAAGCCATATTTGACCACAGCCTTACTAATCTGCCAGCTGCAGAAGTATCTGTCCATGACAGTATCGGGTAAGAGTGACCACCGCATAGTCATTGTGGAGATAAAGTCACACTTGCATGTTGAGAATAACCTCCACCATTTTAGGTGGCACTGTCACCATGCTAAATAGGACAGACTTTGAACAGATCTAGCAGCTCAAGTCTGGGTTTCGATAATATGTTGTGGGTCATCAATAGCAGCAGAATTGTACTCCAGCACAACCTCATGGCCTGGCATATCCTCCTCACAACAATTACCATCAAGCCAGAGGATCAATGGAGTGTTCAGGAGGGCAGGAGCAGCACTGGGAATACCTGAAAATGAGGTGTCTGCCTGATGAAGTCACCAACCATGACTACCTGTGTGCCAAACAGCATAAGCAGTTAGTCATAGACAGAGCTAAGTGATCCCACAAGCAACGGTGCAGATCTAAGCTCTGCAGTCCTTCTACTTCTAGTAGAGAATAGTTATGGACAATTAAACAAGTCATCGGAGGAGGACATTCCACAAGTATCCCCATCCTTAATGATGGAAGAGCCTAGCACTTCAGTGCAAAAGATAACGTTCATGCATTCGCAACAATCTTCAGTCAGAAGTGCTGAGTGGATGATCCATCTCGGCCTCCTCCAGTGGTCCTCAACAATTCAGTTACCAGTCATCAGCCAATTTGATTCACTCCACACGATATCCAGATTCAGTTGGAGACACTGGATCCCTCAGAGGGTACATACCCTGACAACATTCTGGCAATAGTACTGAAACGTTGTTCTCCAGACCTTGTAACTGCCCTCACCAAGCTGTTCCAATACAGTTACAACAACATTTCCCCGATTACATGGAAAATTACCCCAAGTATCTCCTGTATATAAAAAGCAGACCAAATCCAATCCGGCCAATACCACCGCATCAGTCTACTCTCGATCTTCAGTAAAGTGGTGGAAGGTCTCAGTGCTTTTAAGCAGCACCTGCTCAGCAATACCCTGGTCAATGACGCCCAGTTTGGGCTCCATCAGGACCACTCAGCTCCTGACCTCATTACCATGGTTCAAACATGGACAAAAGAGCTGAATTCCAGAGGTGGGGTGAAAGTGATAGCCCTTTGAATCAAGGCTGCCTTCGCCCAAGTGTGTTGTCAAGGGGCCTTAGCAAAACTGGAATCAATGGGCATTAGGGGCAAACTCCCCGCTGGTTAGAATCATACCTGACACGGAGGAAGATGGTCATGGTTGATAAAGGTCAGTCAACTCAGCACCAGGATAAATCTGTAGGAGTCCCTCGGGCAGTGGCCTAGGCCCATACATCTTCAGCGCTGCTTCATCAATGACCTTCCCTCCATTTTAAGGTCAGAAGTGGAGATGTTTGCCAATGATTGCACAATCTTCTGCAACATTTGTGGCTCCGCAGATACTGAAGCAGTCCATGTTCAAATACAACAACACCTGGACAGTATCCAGGCTGACAAGTGGCAAGTAATAGTCACGTCACACAAATGCCAGACCGTGAACATCACCAATAAAATACAATCTAACCTGCCCCTTGGCATTCAATGGTGTTACTGTCACTGAATCCACAGTGGACTGCAGCTGTTCAACAAGGCAGCTCACCACCACCTTCTCAAGGGGCAACCAGGGACAGGCAATAAATGCTGGCCCAGCCAGTCACATCCAGATTTACGAAATAAATATCATTTAAATAAAATAACAGAGGAAGGTTTCTGGTATATCGCAGAGATCGGTGCTCAGGCCCCAGCTGTTCACAATACCCATTAAATATTTGGTTGCAGGAATCAAATACAATATATCCCAACCTGCTGACAGAACTAAAGGATGTTGGATTGTGAGTGGGTGAGGAGGTTGTAAAAAAGCTTCAAGGTGACTAAGACAAGTGGAGTGAATGGGCAAATACGTGGCAGATGGAGAGCAAGGTGGGTTGAGGTGACAGTGTGCCCTTTGGTTGGAACAAGAGAATGGCAGCTTTTCGTTTGAAAAAGGATTGTTTGAAACATGTTGATCTGAAAAGCGACGTATGGGCCTTTTTGTTGTTTCCTTCTGCGCGGCCCTCGGAGGTCCCTGCAGCACAGTGAGGTCTGAATCCACAAGGCAATACTGGGAATGGCATTCACACGCTGCCCAGTGTATGTAGACCTACCAAGTGGGGAGCTGTAACATTGCAAAGGATCTGGATCTCCCTGTAGACCAGTCACTGAAAGCAATATTGCAGGAGCAAGAACCAGTTAGGAAGATCAATGAGGTGCTGACCTTCATTTCAGGGGGATTTGAGTCCAGGAGTAAACGTGTCTTACTGCAGCTGTCGAGAGCTTTGGTGTGACCCGATCTCAAACACTGTGCAGTATTCTGCAGATTTGGTCTCAGTACATAATAAAGGACAAACCTGACATTGAGGGAGAGCAGTGAAGGATGACCAGACCGATCTCTTGGATGACAGGCTTGTTGTGGGAGCAGAGTTTGGGGCGACTAGGCCTGTATTCCTTGGGGTTTAGGAAAATGGGTGGAGATCTCAGTGAGATATATAGAGCTCTGACAGGGTGAGACGGATTGGAAGCAGGGATAATAATTCCCCAGGCTCTGGTGTCTAAAACAAGGGTCCACAGTATTAGGTACAGACAGACCATTCTGCAATGAGATGACAATAAATGTCTGCACTCAGCAACTGGTGAACCTGGGGAATGCACTCGAAGCTGGAAGCCAAGACACTGAATAGAAATAAGGATTTTGAGACAGTAAAGGAATGGTGGGAGAGAAGGAGAACCATATGGAAATAAAGGGCAAAGTATCATTATATTGAATTGGGTAGCAAACTCGACAGACCAAATGGACTTCTGCACATCCTACTTTATAGCTTCCCATAGTTAATCACATTAAGGGATGTGTACAGTGTGTGGAAAAAGTGCATTGTGTACATATTTGAACATGAACTGGAATGGGGAAGGCTCAATGTGTTGTATGACCTACTCCATTCCCGATATTTCTATGTAGTCTGTAAATGTTGTCACAAGCTCTCAGATGTTAGGAAGGAGGTTTCTGCAGGGTCAACAGGACTGTGTTTCTCATTCCCTTTTTCCGATACTGAGGCTGGGGTCGGGTGTTCTGTCCGGTTTTATCCTTTCGACCTCGGAACAGTTTGATACAATAGAATGTCTTGTTTGGCGGATTCAGAGACCATTGAAGAGTTGATCACATGTCTGTGTGTCTGCAGTCACGTTTAGGCCAGACCAGGAAAACACGGGAGATTCACTTTCTGAAAGGACATTTGTGAAGCAAATTGGTGTGTACAATCGACATTGGCTTGAAGGTCACTATTTACGGACACCAGATTTTGCATCTTAATATTTTGTCAATTGTGTTTAACTTACACCAGCTGCCAGAGCATTAGCCTGGTCTGGATTAATAATCCAGTGACCTTTTCACAGCAGCACCATCTCTACATGGGGACCTATCTGAAATTGTACTGAGCAGGTTATTTCTGTGCTGCTTGATAACTCTGTCAAAAAGAACTCCCACCAATTTGACAGTCGAGGTGGGACTGAGGCGGAGGTAATTGGCCAGATTGAAATTATAATCCTCTTAGGAACTGGACATAGTTGAGTAATTTTCCACATTACCAGGGAGATGTCAGAGTTAGAGCTGGAATGAAAGAGCTTTCCCAGGGACACGGCTTGTTGTGCAGCACAAGTCTTCGGTCCTATTACAGGAATGGGGTCAGGGACCATTGCCTTTTTCGGACGTACTGTGTTCAGCTGTTTTTTCATGTCACGTACAGCAAAATGAATTGGTTGAAGACTGGCATCTGTGATTCTGTGGGTATCATGGCGAGGGTGAGGTGGATCATCAACTCAACACTTCTGGCTGAGGTTGGTGCAGCTACCACATCCTGGTCTTTTACATTGATGTGCAGAGCTGTTCGATTACTGAGGATGGGGATGTTTGTGGAGCCCTTTGCTCCAGTCATTTGTTTAATCATCCATCACCAGTTATGTCAGAATGTGACAGGATTGCGGAGCTTCGATCAGATCTGATGGTCAAATGTGGGAGCTTTCATGGGTTCACGTCAGGTTTAGGTTCACGTGGTTCTGACCCAGTCATGTTCACCCACAGTCATTACTGAAACATAGATCATATTGATGGTAATGGCAGACTGAGGAAATTATTCGAGGCTAAAAGTTACAGGTTGTGGTTGAATGCTGTTTTGCTTCTGCTGCTGTAGTCTACAGCACGACATAAATACGCAGTTTTGAGCTGCAATATCTGCAATGCAATTCTGCTGTCTGTCCCTTAGTTCACATCGAGACCCATTCACCCATCAGTCATGTACTCAGTGACCTACTCTGGTTTCTGATGTGGTAACACTTCGATTTTCATACTGTCATTCTGCTGAGGGTCTCTTCCCGGGTCATGCTTTCAATCTGACACATTCTGCAAAACCAATTAACTGATTTTAATTCAATTGTTTAATTCATCTGAATCTTTTTCCTTGAGTAATACCATTTTCTGTGTTTAAAGTGAATGTGTTTCCTCTGTTTCTCTCCCTGACCATGATTAAGAGCTCTGCAGTGACAGTGATGCCAGCCTTATGTAGTTTCCGAGCCAATGAATTCTCTGGATTCCCAATCACCTTCACCACATTGTATGTTTCCTCTTTTGGTTTGATGCCTTATTACTCATGGTTGCCTTGTCCTGTCATGAGTATGTTTCATCACCTTTGGGAGAATTTCTGATATCCTCCGAAATATCCCCAGAAATTCCTGCTTTTGCTGTTCCATGGTCTGCCCAGCTCGGCTCCTGTTCCAATTAACTCTAGCCAGCTACTCCCACATGTCATTGTACTTACATTGTTCAATTATAATCACATTACATCAAGAAGAGACCAATAGATATAAACCGAAAGAAGGAGCTTTGAGAGAGGAGACGCAAAGAATAATTGGTAAATTTCTTAACGAGATACAAAGAGAGAAAAAGCGAGACAACATAGATGAGGAAATGTGAAAAATGAGAAACCTAGATCATCGAAAGAAGTAGATGCACATCCCTCAATGTGTTGGCAATTCTTGTGTACTGTGGTCCTTTGTATAGGGCATGGACAACAGAGTAACGTGTTCAATTGCTGGCTCTGATGCCAGAATTTTTATCTCCAATAATATGACATACACTAGATTTGGAAAGTATCCAACAGGCCAATATATTGAATTCTGGTAGAAAGGAGATTAACTGAAATAAGTTGGGACACCAGAAGCAAGAATTTATAACACATCCTAATAAGAATGAGAGATTGGAGTGGACAATTCCAGAAAAACAGCGAACGTTGAGGGAAGGGGAACATATCATTTTAGATGAGAATCAAATGCTGTTTTAATGTTTTATAAACTTTATGCATCATATGCATCACTTTTTGTAAACTGTGTCTCCGTTGTTCATTTAGAATGTGTTGTGCAAACATGAAAAACGTTACTTATCTGCACACACACATTATTTAAACAGTGTATATAAAATCATTTTTCCGCCATTGAATTGGTCCTGTTGTTGTGTTACCACGATACATGAACACCAACTGGCCACCAAAAGACATGACCCATTATCACTATGTTCCATACGTACAGGCAAAGAAGGGCACCACTTTGATTGGGACAATGCACACACATACTAAGACACGAAAGGACGTTCTTAGAGGAATGGCATTCTGACCAGAAGTCCATCAATAAACGCATCGATTTAGATCCTATCTACCTTCTCTTGTAAAACAAAAGAACTGGAAATGACATCACCCATCCGAAGAACCCAAGACCTATAGATAGAGAGGCGCGACATACCACCAGCACTTCAGCAGAGACTCTCACTGATGATGTTACCTAGTCATAGTGTCGAATCGTCAGAAAACAAACCTTCAAGCACAGCGAGCTAACTTGCATAAATACAAACGGTTATTTTTCTTTAATTAGTGGAATTTGTGAGGTCTTTGTCACTCATGTATGAACAGATTACGAGGTGAGGTGAGCTTTTTAGGTTTGTGGTTTTAATTAACAGAAGTGCTCGACATAGATGTCTCCACAATTTTGGGCACTGCCATATGGGACTTGGACAGATTTGAACAGATTTCGGGGACAAAATGTCCCAGTAAATTCCAACACGTTGCAATTAGTGACCTAGATCTTCAAATAAAAGCGGTCGGAAAATCTGTTTAATTTTGTTTACTGGTGGTGGTTTAAATTAAAAGTGAGGGAAAAGGCTTTTAACATTACTAAAGAGGTTCCCAAATTTGCCAAGAAAGTTTAGAAAGACAAAAGGAGGACATTTTTTAGAATTAGCAAATAGGTTGGAATTGGGTTTAACCAGGGACCAAAGGAAAGCTGAAATTGTAATGGAGTTGGTAAAGCACTTTGATGTATCAGAGAAACAGACAAGTGCAGTCGAGTTAGATAAAACTTAAATTGCAAATATGGCAACTGAAGTTAGAAGATAAAGAAAGAGACGGAAACAGAGAGAGAAAAGAAGTGAAGGAGAGGAAAAAGAAAGAGAGAGAGAATTTGAGATTCAGAAGTTGGGAATTAGACAAGAAAGTTAAATTAACAGGATGGAGATGAAGGGAGAACATCGGGATGTATACAACTATGTTAGCGCCTTGCCATATTTCGGTGAGAAAAATGTCAAAACCTTTTTTATTTCATTTGAAAAAAATGACTCGGCAGATTACGTGTCCAGTGAACTTGTTGGTAATGCTAGTTCAGACTCAGCTGGTGGGCACAGCTGGTGAGGTATGTGCATCGCTATCAGATGAGGGATCAAGAGGTTATGCAGATGTCAAATTGGCTATTTTGATTGGTTATGAATTGGTACCAGAAGCATACAGACAGAGGTTCATAAAAATAGAGACGGAACCAGGTCAGACTTATGTTAAGTTTGAAAGAATTAACTGCAGTCATTTTGATAGATGGGTGCTGGACTTAAAAATAGATCAGACCTGTGAGGCTCGAAGGGAGATTAATCTGCTGGAGAAGTTGCAAGACTCACTTCCAGAGATCGTAAAAATACATGTGCACGAACAGAAAGTTCAAGAAGCGAGAAGCGCGGCAGAAATAGCAGGTAAATATGTATTGGTGCATGAGATGAAATTTAGCTTCCAGGAGAATTTTCATGCTATAAGGGATAGAAATTGGGAGAAGGGAAGTTCACACATTACAAAGCGAACAGTAGCGCACAATAGTTTACCACAGGTGAAAAAAGAAGCCCAAAGGGGTTGATAGGAGGTGAAAGGCCTCAGGTGTTCTCAGTATAAGGGAGTGGAACACATAAAATGACAGTGCTGATGGTTTAAGAAGGGCACTGGGAAAAGGTGTTTTCATTGAAGTAAGCTGGGACACACAGTGATGGTCGTTGAAGGAAGGCACTTTGGGGAAAGATGAGGTAGAAAAGGCTAAGCCAGTGGCATTAGTGAAACTGCTAAAGGATACCCCAAGTAGAGCCGAGGAGTTGCAGGAGAGTGCACAGCCGAGGCAGGGTCTGGGTATGGAGTCGGTACCTGATCTCTGAAAGAATTCGCCTCAGTAGATAAAGTTTACTAAGAAAGATCAGGAGGAGAAGGACAAGAAGTTATAATTTTGTGAGATATGGGATCTGCTCAATCTCTAATAGTTGAGAAGTGAGACGCTGGAAAAGCACAACAGATCAGGCAGCATCCGAAAAGCAGAACAATCGAATATCAGGCATAAACCGATTGTCAGGAATGTGGTGGGGGGACAATGGGGCTGAAAGATAAATACGAGTGTAGTAGCTGGGCTGGTGGGAGGGTCACTGGGAAGGCGATAAGAAGATGTAGGTGGGAGTAATAGTGATATGTCGGTTTGGAGGGTGGAGTCGGTAGGTGGGAAGGAAGCTGGTCAGTTAGGGCGGTTCAAGAGGGCAGTGCTCGATTGAATGGTTCAATCTGGCAGAGGTTGGGGGAGGGGAGATTTGGAATTTGGTGAAGTCAACGTTGATGATGGTTCTAGTTTGAGAGTTCTAGTTGTCCTACCACCTATCCACAACACCCTCCTCTCTGACCTATCACCATCACACCCCACCTGCGTATACCTATCGCCTTCCAAGCTGTCTTACACCCAGCTCTACTCCCACTCTCCTATTTATTTCTCGGTCCCCTCCCCCCTCCCTTACCCCACCTCCCACTTTCCTGATGAAGAATTTATGCCTGAAACGTCAACTCTTCTGCCCCTCAGATGCTGCCTGGTTGGCTATGCTTTTCCAGCCCCACACTTTTCAACTCTCACCTCCAGCATCTGCAGCCCTCACTTTCTCTCGGCCTCTAATAGTGAGAGATGAAAGTATTTTCATTCTTTCTGACATATTAATCAAGATCGTAACAATTTGTGGAATGGGGTTAGAAATTAAGTATTCCCTTGTGTAACATCAGGATGGAATACCAAATCAAGGTTGGGGCAGTAACAGTGACAGTGAGTAACAGAGTGTCATTTCCAGGAATACAGTTTATTCTTGTGAACGATTTGACAGGATCCAAGGTGGGAGTGGCACCCCTTGTATTGGAGAAGGCAAAAGGAAAAGTAGGGAATTGGGGAGTTAAAAGAAAAATACCCAGGATTTTTCCAGACTGTATAGTAACAAGATTGCACTGTCATAAGTTAGAGCAGGAAGGAAAACCGTAATAAAAAGCCAAAGGAGTTGATGTGCAGTGAACTGACCCCCTGTTTGATGTCACGGTCCAGGAAAAACCTGAGCAGGCATAGGATCAGGCAGACGTGTTTAGTCCAGAAAGGCTCATGGACTTACAACAGATATATACACACACATTCACACACACACACACATGCACACACACAGAACAGGAATCAAAATATATTGTCGAACGTTATTAACTTAAAGATAGAATCATAAAATTAAAATGGAGACCCCGATCGGTTACTGCAGAAGGGAAATGGTCCGAAGTGCACCAGATTGTTTTTGAGGTAGCGTACAGTGTTACGGGTAGCACATAAACTAACTGCAGGGGGTCACTTAGGTGTACAGAAGACTCAGGCTAAGGTACAGAGGCATTTCTAGTGGCCTGTAATGCACACGGACGTGGTTATTTTTTGACGTACATGTCAAACATTCTAATTGGTAGGTAAGTCACAGGCAGTAATAAAGCCAGAACCTTTGTTACCAATTCCTGCATTCGATGAACATTTCACGTAGGTTATGATGAGTTGTGTAGTTCCCCTATCTAAAATAAAAGTGGAAACTAATATTTGCTCACCATAACGGATGTGTCTACCAGATTTCCAGAGGCAATTTTATTATGGAGTGTTAAGGTAAAAAAGGGAGGTGGAGGGGTTGGTAGCTTTTTTTTACTCACTGTGGGCTCCACAGAGAGATTCAATCAGACCAAGGTCTCATTTTACCAATCAGCTGTTTAAGGAAGTCATGGATAGCTTAGGCATACAACAGTTTAAATCAAGGGCGTCCCATCCTGAATCCCAGGGAGCCTTGGAAAGTTAGCATCAGACGCTGAAGACCATATAAACAGTGTACTGTCAGGATTACCGGAATGATTGGAATGATGGTGTCTCATTAAATTGTTTGTCATTGGACAAAAATTATTTGCCCGAAACAAATCTACTCAGTTTACTTCCTTTGAGTTAATATTTGAAGTGATAAGTCCTTTGGAATTAATTGAATATAAATTGACACGACCGAAGTCAGAGATCTCACACTCGGATTATGTATGTGAGGTGAGGGAGAGATTAGATGGATTAGGTGAGTTATCTAAACAGCACCTGAAGGGCACAGCATAGAATGAAGCACGTGGCAGATAGAAACTCTGAAATGTTGACGATTTCCTGTGGGGATGACGTATTAGTATTGCCACCAGTGATATGAATCCCCTTCCAAGGCAGGTTTAGTGACTCAGGAACAGAGGTATGGTCAGATGAACAAATTGCGTCGTTTATCTGTATGATGTAGTGACCTTTAGCAAGTGATTGAAAGCTCACATGTTACAGTTGGCAGAGCATGTTGAACGATTACAAGAAGCAAACTTGGTAATAAACTTAAAGAAAACAGAATTCGCGAAGGCAGTGGTGACGTTCTTGGGACATGACATTGGACATGGAAGATTGACCCCATGGGACACAAAGACGAAGGGCTTTATGGAATTTCCACGACCGTCCTCGAAGAAAGAGGTGCTTCGATTTTTGGAACTGAATGGATTCTATCGGAAGTTTGTTCCAAACTTCACCAGCGTATTGGCACCACTGATGGATTTATTAAAGAAGGAAACAGAATTGTGGTGGACAGAACAATGTCAGGAGGTATTTGAGAATTTTAGAGCAGGATTAATCACCGCACCAGTTTTAGCTATACCAAATATTCTGAAACCCTTTGGAAATTCTATTTGCTTCTAGGGATTTAGGGTTTGGAGATGTATTGATACAGAAAGGTTATGATGGATTTGAGTGGCTAATTGGCTACTTGTCAAAAAACGCAATATCCACCAGAAAGAAAAATACAACATTCTCCATTATTGAAAAAGAATGATCAAGTTTTGCACTGACCTGACAATATTTTAATGTTTATGTGACAAATAAATTGTCGGAGATGGTTGTGGACAACGACAAACCTCTCACGTATTTTGGAAGATTTAAAGACCAGAATATGAGAGTATTTCATTGGAGTCTTATCACACCAACTTTAAACTTACAAAATGTACATGCTGTGGGTCCTAAAATGTAACAGCAGATGTGTTATCGCGGATTTAAAGGAAAAGGTTTCGATAAGATTTGACTTATTCCGGTTTAAATAGGTGTACAAAATTAATATGAATGACATAATTGAGATTAATACTTTTGTAATTTATAATAATGGGATTAAGAATTAGAGGAAAAGAAACGAAGCCATCTTTTCATTCTGATGGTTCTTTTGTTTTCTGAAGGAGGGAGGTCTTATGAAGCCGAAAGCATGTCAGGTCACTTAAAGACAGAACGGGTTTTGTTGAATAGAAAGTAAAGCACAGATGCCAGCTAAATGTCAGATTGTTCCATATGTCACAATTAGCTAGGAAATGGAGACCTCAGTTTTGGTTGCTGTTTTGACAACAATTCAAATACAACAAAAGATTTTAAATAACGTTCAGGATACCAGAAGCCAACGGAACTTGAATATTATTGTTTGGACATTTGGAAAGCAATCCAATTATGAGAATTGTTGTATCATTGGGAGTATATAAACCCAGCATTTGAACACTAGAGGGAGAGCCACTGCCATCCAGCAGCAGAGTAACTGCTGTCGAGCAGGAGTGCGAACTGGCCATCTCAAACACTCTCTATCAAAGACACATGTTCGTGTCAAACCTAAGCAATAAAAAAAATGACCCAGGGAGATCAGCAGCTGGAAGAGTGAACACAGCGGGGAAGATAGAGACTGTGTGGTCTTGAGATTGTAATGTTTGATATGTGGGCTTTTGGAACAGAATATTTTTCCAGAGTCGGATTCAGATAGTAAGTAGCTCAGAAAAGAGGGGCTTGTTTTTGTGAGTAGCTGTTGTTTAGTGTTCACTATTAAAGTTAAGAAACTAACTTGCTAATTTTTGTTGAAATAGTGGAATGTAGGAGATCTGTGTCACTCATATTTTAACAGACTACGAGGTGAGGCCAGCTTTTCTGGGTGTTTGGTTTTAATTCACAGAGGGGTTTCACTCTACGTTGTAAATGTCCATCCACGCTAACCCCAATCCCCTGCAGTTGGCCCATGTCCTTCCAGTCCTTTCCTATCCACATATTTATCCAAATGCTTTTGAAATGTTGTTAATGTAACCCCCTCAACCACATCTGCTGGCAGCTCATCCACGTACCAGCCTCTGTGTAAAGAAGTGGCCCCTCAGGTTCCCTTTTATTCCTTCCCCTTTTACCTTAAACTCATCCTCTCTCGTCCTCGATTCTCTAAACCTTGGAAAAAGACTGAGAGCATGAACCCTACCATCATGATCTTATTCAGCTCTATAAGGACTTCCTCAGTCTTCTACATGCTAAAGAAAAGGTCCTAGCTTTTCCAAACTCTCCCTATTACTCAGACCATTGGATCCTGGCAACGTCCTTGAAAATTTCTTCTGCACTCTTTCTAATTTAATAACATCCTCCCTGTAACAAGGTGACAAAACTGAATACAATACTCTCAGTGCAGCCTTACCAAAGTCCTGTGTAACTGCAACATAAATTCCCAACTTCTATACTCAATGTCCTACATGATGAAGACTAGTGTGCGAAAAGCCTTCTTCACTGCCCTGCCTACCTGTGACTCCACTCTCAGAGAACCGTGCACCTGAACACCAAGGTCACTCTGCCCACTACACACTTGAAGATCCTCCCATTCACCATGAGACTCCTACCTTGATTTGAGTTCCCAAAATGTAAGACATCACGCATCGACATTAAATTCCATTTGCCATTTCTCTGCCCATTTCTCCACCTGATTAATGTCCTGCTGCAATTTCTGATAAACTTCCTCACTGATCATGCTCCCACTTATTTTAGTGTCATCTGCAAACTTACTAATCATGCCTTGTACATTCTCAACTAATTCATAGATAACAAACAGCTATGGACCCAGCCTCCAATCTGACAAGCATCCTTCCACTAAACGCTCTCTGCCTTCTACCATCAAACCAACTGTGTATCCAATTTGCCAGTTCCCCCAGCATTCCACGTGGTGTCCCCTTCCAGAGCAGCCTGCCGTTTGGGACCTTATCAAAGGCCTTACTGAAATCCATATAGACTATGTCTACCGCTCTGTCCTCATCAACCTTCCTGGTCACTTCATCAAAGAACGCAAACAAATTTGGGAAGCATGATCTCCCACTCACAAGTCGATGCTAACTGCTCCGAATCAAACCCTGTGTAAGTAATGGGTGCAGTCAATGGTATGCTGTCCTTCATTGTAAGATGATTCGAGTATATAAGTAAAGCCATCTTCCTGCTGTTGTAGAGCCTTGCTGAGAGAGCATTTGGGGCACTCTCTACAGATTTGGTGTCCTTTGTAAGGAATGATCTTCTTACCACAGACACCAGTGATGGTAACATGAGGATAGAGTAAAGAAGCTAAGTGTTTAACCTGTAGAGTTGTGAGAGACGAAAAAATGGTGAAGCTGAAACACGAGGAGTAACAGCGATGACTTATTTCCAAAAGACACATTGGCAGTGTGAGAAATTCCATACTTTACCCAGGATTGATTGGTTTGATTTATTGTCACGTGTACCTCAGTACAGGGAAACACTTTGTTTATGAGCAGTGGGGGCAGGTCATAGTAAGCATGGCCAGACAGATCATAGGGTGGAAATAGACTTGGACAGAGTAAGGCATACAGGTTATACTGAACAGGACGTGCACTAGACAAGATCAACACGAGTAAGATCACCATTATTTGAACTTAGAGAGTCCACTCATCAATCTAACATGGCTTTCCGAATAGTTTATATGCCTTTACGAATTCTCCCCACGTTATTGTGCCGTCGGCGTGTGAACCCTGTCCTGAACGCCAGGTTGTTCACAATCCCCAACAGCAGCCACAATACCTTCCATCTGAAACAGGTAGCCATTCCCACCAGCTTCCGCCTTACATAGAGAACACCAGGCTGGCTTCTCGGAGATGGAAGGTGCTTTCTTCAGACTTCACACAAGACATATGGCTTCCCTCCTAACCACGTTAAAGTCCTACATGTGTATCATGAGCAACGGACCCAGGAGGAACAACGTGGAACAGTCTGTCTGTGCAGCCTCTGCTCCAATTGTTCATCATGTTAGAGCATCAATCTGGAGACACTTAAGACTGCCGATGCTGGAGATCAGAGTAGAGCGTTGATTGCTGGAAAAACACAGCAGGTCAGGCAGCATCCGAGAAGCAGGAGAATCGACGTTTCGGAATAAGACATTCATCAGGAACCAGCATCAATTACCACATTCTGCCCCGGGTAAGTGCATTGAGGTGGGAATGGCCTCCTGCTGTTCCTGTATAAGTGACTCAAGGGGCTGATTGGCATCTTCCTCGTCCGATTGGACAAGGCCAAGGGCCTGACTGGGTTACCCCGGTTCCTGTTTGACAGGTCGATGTACTGACAAGTCTGATGATGCTGTAGCTTTAAGAGGTTATTTTGTCCTGTATTCTTTTAAGAGAGAGATTGAACAATCATTACCAAGCTGGATAGTTAAGAACATTTGAGTAACAGCTCGGGGAGGCCTTAGGTTAATTTTAATGCAGCCTGAATGAGTGTGGCCATCTCTCACAGGTTAAGATCTCTGGGTTTTGGTTTCTCAGTAACATCAGAAACTATTGGGGTCTCCACAGAGTTGGAAGCTTTAGGGAATGTCTCCTGACTGCTACTCTCTCTGAATTTAGTCTTGATGCTGTCACATTGCATCTGGAACAGACACTTTACATTCCCTTTAAAATAAGAAAACATTAGAGTCTACGCTACTGCCTTCAAATATTTCGAGGGGCTCTGGTGGTCCATCACACTAGACTCCTTCTCTTCCTGAGTAATAGGCCGGAGGTACTGAGTGGGCTGTCCCTGTTCTACTCCAATAATATCAATGGGCTGAATGGCTTCCTCATATTCCTGTGAAACGAGCGTGAGGTGCTGAATGAACTCTTGTTTTACTGTGACACTGTGCAGTGTCAGGCAGTGCTGTTACATGAATGTTACCGACACTTTAACAGCACAAGCCTGAGTGTGTCTTGGACCTGCTACACACGGACATAGACCAACTCAGGAGCTGAGGGGGGACAAGATGTTCTGAACATTGTGGAATCTTCTCTGACCATCCCCACTTCTGATCTTATGGTGGGGAGGGTGGGGGTGGGGAGACATTGATGAAGCAGTTGAAGATGTTTGTGGAGACGAAGCTACCCTGAGGATCTCCCACAGATCTGACCCAGGACAGAGATGATGACCATCTTCCTTTGTGCCATGTTTGACACCAAACACTGGAGAGTTTACTCTGATTCGCATTAAGTCAAGTTTTGTTAAGCTCCTTTACGTCAACAGAAGTTAACCACTGCCTTGATATCAGGGCCAGTCATTTTTACCTGAACCCTTGTGTCAACCTCTTTTGTTCACATCAATAAACCATGATATAGGAGAAGCAAGTGCTTTCTTCAAACAGGTCGGATTGAATGTCAGGATTTCTCTTCTCAAGAGTGTTGGGGAGCTAGATGACTGAAAGTATTTGAAGAGGAGCTAGATGGATATTGACCTGTCAGAGAGTTGAGGGCTATGAAGAATTGGGTATGAAAAAGGATTTGAGACCAAGAGCAGATCAGTCATGATCTTCGTGAAGGGCAAGGCTGGCTTGGGGATTGAACGATCTGCCCCTGTTTCTGAAGTTCTCACATTCTGTTATTGGAGTGTTAGTGGGTGTTATTTTCATGAATGCTCTGTTGTTGCATATTGCAGTCAGGGAGACCAGAGGATTCTGTGAGCCATCTCTGGGTGAGGTATGGGGGCTGTATTCTCAGTGAACTTGGGTCTAAACATGACCAACAAATGAAACAAGTTGCAGAGAGGGGAAGCTCTGCAAAGAGAGATGAGGGGCCTCTTTCATACCCGTGCCTGGATTTTCCAATTACACTTCCCAAATCACCTCAAAGCGTGTGGGACAGTTTTGAAGGGCTGAATTGTCTGTGTTTCTGTGCACCAGTTTATAGCAGTAAGTAGCATCTAAGTGCTCCTGTCGAGCAGGTTTGATGGGCTGAATGGAACACAGAAACATGGGACTGAGGAGCAGGAGTGGGTCAATAGATACTTTGAGCCTTCTCCACCAGGCACTAAGATTTGGCTGATCAGTTCGGGGTCTCAGCCCCACTTCCCTGTCTATATCCCTTTATGCATGACTCACACTTCTGTCAAATATTTAACTAATGCAGCTTTCAATCAATGTGAGCATGGAGGCACAATACACTTCCAGTGAAGAGGATTCCGACTTGAAAGGGCCTTTCAGAATTATTTGTCATCCTTCTTATCGAATCAGAGAGTCATGCAGAACGGAAACAGACCCGTTAGTCCAACCTGTTCACTCCGATCAGATATCAAATCTGATCCAGTCCCATTTGCCCGCATTTGACCAATATCCCACTTCTTTCAGATACTTTCTAAATGTGCGATTGTAACCGCTTTCACCACTTCCTCTGACAGCACTTTCTGTACACACACCACTCTCTGTGTGAAACGTTTATCTTCAGGTCCCTTCGAAATCATTCGCCCTTTCTCCTCCAACCTATGCCCTCTTGTTCTGGATTCCCCTACACTGGGGAGAAGAACTTGGCTGTTTAGAATATCCATGCCACTGCTGGTTTTGTGAACCTCTATAATGTCATCCGTCAGCCTCTGACACTCCAGGAGAAAGCACCTCAACCTAATCAATCTCTCCACGAAGCTCAAACTTCCAGTCCTGGAACATCGATGTCTAAATAATTTCTGCAGACAATGAGTTGTACGTAGTCTTCTTAAAGTGGCCTCACCAACATCCTATACAAATACAACATACCACCACAACCCCTATACTCAATGCTCCGACTGATTGAGGCAAATGTGCCAAATATGTTCTGTCCCACATTGTCCACCTGCGACTCCACTTTCAAGGAACAATGTACCTGCAGTCCTATGTCCCTTTGTTCCACAACACTCTCCAGGACCTTAACATCAGTGTATAATTTCTGCCATGATTTGCCTTCCCAAACTGCAAAACTTCGTATTTATTTAAATTAAACTTCATCTGGCACTCCTTGTCCCTTTGTCGCATCTAATTGTGGTCTCGTGGTGCTCTGAGATAATCTACTACACCACCTTTCTGATGTAATCTGTAAACTTACTAACTATGGCCCCAATATTTACATTAAAACCCTGACATAAATGATGAAATGCAGTGAACTCAGTACTGGTTCTTACAGCACACTGCTGCTCACAAGCCTCTAGTCTGAAAAATACCCCTCTTCCTTCAAGCCAATTGTGACTAGCTTCCTCTGTATCCCATGTGACCGAACCTTACTAATCTGTCTACCAATCAGAATGAAATACTCGCTATGAGGAGAGGCTGCGTAGGTTAGGTTTACTTTCACGAGAAAAAAGGACATTGAGGGGGTACCTGATTGAGGTTTGCAAAATCATGAAGGGTATAGACAGGGTGGACAGAATTGAAAAATGTGGTGCTGGAAAAACACAGCAGACCAAGCAGCATCCGACGAGCAAGTGAATCAACGTTTCGGGCAAAAGCCCTTCTTTAGGAATCAGTGTGGATCAAGACAAGCTTTTTCCCAGGTTGAAGGATTCAATAACGAGAGGTCGTGCTTTCAAAGTGAGAAGTGGAATGTTTAAGAAGGATACACGCGGTAAGTACTTCACAAAGAGGGTGGTGGGCGTTTGGAAGACGTTGCGAGCAGAGGTGGTAGAGGCAGGCACGGTAGATTCATTTAAGATGCGTCTGGACAGATGCATGAGTAGATGGGGAGCAGAGGGATACAGATACTTAGGAATTGGGAGACAGGCTTAGACAGTAGATTTGGATCGGCTCAGGCTTGGAGGGCTGAAGGGCCTGTTTCTGGGCTGTAGATGTTCTTTGCTCTTTGTTCTTTAAATGAACACCTTGCTGAAGTCCATATAGACAATGTCTACCAAACTGTCTTCATCAATCTTCTTTGTTATCTCTTCAAAATACTCAACCAAATTAATGAGACATGATTTCCCATGCAGAAAGCCACGTTGTCTAACCCGATCAGCCCTTGGCTTCCCAAATGTATGTAAATACTATCCCTCAGAATCCCCTCCAACAACTTTCCCACCGCTGACATCAGGCTCACCGGTCTATAGTTCACGGGTTTTGGGGTCACTGTTTCCTTTTCTAGTCCCACTCCTCCAATGCTCCCAACAAATGTTAAATGTCACCAGGTTTGTGATATGGCCGAGCATATCAGTCTCAGACTGGGTCAGGGTCAGTTTTAGGAACAAGTCAGGCTAGTTTCTTTAATCTGCTCAAATAGCACATTTATGATCCAGAGCAATGTTACTCAAACTGTGATGGAAAGATGAATGGTAAACGGTTTGGATATTGCAAGTATATAATCAATATTTCACTTTCTAAACACACACACACACACACACACATACACACACACACACACACACACAACACAGACACACACACACACACACACACACACACACTTTTAACTTGAAATAACTCTGTTCAGATATTATTGGAACTCATGACTAAAGGGAAAATTGTGAGATTGTCCAAAACGCTATTCTGTTTCTGAAGATATTGTACTCACACAGCTGCTCGCAATGGGATTCCATCCTGGGACAAAGGTGTGGGGTGGTGCCAGTGTAGCTGCGATAGGCCAATGCCCGGCCTAATACCCTTACCTTGACCTCCTTCCTCCTATCACATTCCCAATGCCGCTCCCCCAAGTCCCTACCTTTTATCTTAGCCTGCTTGGCACACCAGCCTCATTCCTGAAGACGGGCTTATGCTCGAAACGTCGATTCTCCTGCTCCTTGGATGCTGCCTGACCTGCTGCGCTTTTCCAGCAACACATTTTTCAGCTCTGATCTCCAGCATCTGCCATCCTCACTTTCTCCTATTTATTATAATCAGGTTGCCATTACTGAGTTACAAGAAAACACTTTGTATTGTTAAACAAATACAAAATATTTGTCTTAACTAGTATTTTGAGTGCACGTGCTGCCATCGAAATTAACTATGAACAGCTTTAATTGCTATGATCTGTAGTCTGCAATATTAGGGAAAGAAATCCTGCAGACACACTCTGCCCAATGAAGGGTCTCAAATGGATATTTATTACTGAACACAAGAGACGAAGGAAGAGCTTAATTTCTGGCCCCAAAGCACCGAGCGGTATTACCCACCTCTAACGTGCGACTGCCCACTTCCTAAAGCCATGAAATGATACCAGGTCAGTGATAACTGTCCAGCCCCTCCTCCCCACTGACTGTGTCTGCAATCCGTCCCTCCTCGCCCAAACCACACAAGGCAACCCAAGCTCAGGGTCTTTGTGAAACTCAAGGCCAGAGTGTGCAGGCCTCCTGGAGAGGGATGGGAACTTTAAAATTGAAGGGGGACGGTGAGGTGGCATTAATATCGCACACTGGGCTGAGGGGCGGCAGGTGGAGTTTAGTTTGGATTAATGCGAGCAATTGGATTTGTTAAATCAAACAACAGCAAGACCTATACAATTAAAAGTAGAGCCTTTGGCATTGCTGTAGTACAGAAACCTAGGCTGTCAGGTTTAATTCTTTAAAATTTGCACCTCATATAGATCTTGTGGTTAAGAAAATGTTTAACACACTTGATTCATTGGTCAGACCTTTGAGTATCGGAATTGGGATGTCATGTTGTGGTTGTACAGAACATTGGTGAGACCCCTTCTGGAATACTGTGTCCAGTCTGGTCACCCTGCCCGCTCATTCCATTGGCACACCACCCTCTGGGTGGAAAGGTTGCCCCTTAGGTCACTTTTAAATGTTTCCCCTCTCACCTTAACCCTATGTCCTCTAGCTTTGGACCCCCCGTACCCTTAGAAAACACATTGACTATTCACTTTGATATTATTGACCTTGATATTATTAAGCTGGAGAGGGTTCAGAAGAGATTAACCTGGATGTTGCTGGGAAAGGAGGGAGTGAGCTATAAGGAGAGGCTGGATAGGCTGGGACTTTTTTTCACTGGAGAGTATGAGATTAAGGGGTAACTTCACAGAAGTTTACAAAATCGTGACGGGTACAGATAAGCAGAAAGGCTGATGTCTTTTCCCTAGAGTTGGGGATTCAAAACTGAGGGATATTTTAAGATGCGAGGAAAAATGATTCACAAATGTCATGAGAGGTAATTTATTTAGACATAGTCTGGCTTGTGTGTGGAATGAACTTCCAGAGGAAGTGGTGAAAGCAGGGACAGTTACAATGTTTAAAGGACATTTACATCAGTCCATGGATCATGCATCAGTTTGGATGGTGCGGTGAGCAGCTGCCCTCCCACTCCCCATCTCTGAATGAATCCCTGTTGGTTTTCACTGTCTGCCAATGCCTGTGCAGTGGCGTGGGGAGGCCAGCAGAGGGTGGCATTGCATCACTTTAAGCACCACGGAGACTGACAGACTTGCCCCACACAGAGACACACAGATACACACACGGGAATTGCTAGGACACTGCATGAAGCTCATCTGCTAATTTAAACTAAACATAAGTTCGCCTCGTAAACTGTTAAAATATGAGTGACAGACCTACCAAATTCTACTATTTAAATAATAACATCAATTTATTTTTTCATGCTGGAAGTGAACATTTTACATGAACTATTCACAACGCTGGGACTCTCTTTCTCTTAACTGCTTATTACCCGACTCCAGCTCTATAGCAATATATTGTTTCTGGGTCTGCCATCCTCTCATATCGCAGGTGCTTGTATGCTCTCAGTTCAGAACAGCATTCACCCTCTCTTAAAGGTACAGTACACACTTTCAACTTCATCAAAATTATAATCTGATGAATATAGATAAGTGGAACCTATCCGATTTCTCTTGCTCTGTGGTTTGTCAATATTTCATCTACTCCGTCTCGTATGTGTCAGGAGTTTTGTTGCTCCATTGACAGTATGTCATTATTCGACTCTGTCCGTGGGAATATATCAGTAGTTCACTTGCTCACACTCGTGAGTGTGGCAGGATTTCAGTTCTTTCATGGGGACTGTGACACGATAACAATCTCAATGTTTGTAGGTGGCACCGAAACTGGAAGAACTCTGAAGTCTATGGAGGTCAGTGTGGAACTCGAACACGACAGTGACACGTTGGAGTAGTGTTCAGGTGTAAGGCAGACGGGGATAATGCAGAGCAGTGTGAGGTAGTAGGAAGGACATTGAAAGGCAGTTTAATACAGGTCATACCGTTATAAAGGGAGTGCACGAGCAAAGAGCCCTGCCTGTATATGATCATAGATTGTTGAAGATGTCAAGACAAGTGGGGAGAGCAGTAACTATTACAGTTTAGTTTCAGTATTTGAGCTGTTTACAGGGGGAGGTGTAGGAGGGACACTCCGTGCTCCCTTCCTGGGAGGTGGTGGTGACGATGTGTTGTGAGCCCACCCTCCTGCCCCACCGAGACCGTGGGGATTCCATTTGTACCAGCTCGACACAAAAGGGAGATGGCATCAGGGCCACGGCTTCCAAGTTGTGCCGGGGGGGAAACGGAGCTGCCAGTTGGTTTAAAGTGAGAATTGCCCTTCACTGAACATTGCTCCTTACTCGGTCGGTGGGACGTGGATGTTTCAAATTCTCCACACGAGGTCCTCCCCATATGGCGTGGGGAGGGGGTGAGGGAACGGATATCAGACACTCCATCTCCCGGATAGGCCCTTTCTGTCCTATTCCAGGCTGTTTCTCCTGGAATAGGAGAAGGGGAGGGAGGAAGCGGAGGGGTGTGTGGTCCTGCTGTTAGTGCTGGAAGTAGTGGGGAACAGGGTCATGGTGAGGGGTCTGAGGGGAGTCAGTCCACAGTGTTGTATCCATGCAGTGTTATTAGTATAGGGGGGTAAAGCTGAGGGAGGGGGAGAGAGACAGAGACACAGAGATAGACAGAGACAGACAAAGACAGAGACATAGACAGAGAGAGAGAGAAGGTGCAGCATGCGGCAGTGAGAGTGGTGGACCATGAGCCTTGTTCGGGGGTCGGTGCTGTAACAGATATAAAGTGAGTGTGAAGGAGCAGGGAGAATACAGTGACCCTTATCCTGACAGAGCGGGGAAGGTTATTGATGCTTGTCCTGTACTGCTGGGCATTTCTTCAGACCGCAGATACTGCACTGAGCTGGGTGGTGAGCTCAGACCATGCTCGGTGGGTCTGGTGGTGTGGCCCCCTGTGGGAAGAGAATGGGCCCCCTCTGTACTAGCCCATCCACCAGGACCTCCGTGCCCCTGTCGACAAACCGTGGTGCAATTGCCCCTTATCTGCCATGCTCGAGGTAAACTGTGCAGGGCAGCTCCAAACTGAGAAAGCTCAACAGTGTGCCCCTTGGCCTTTTAAAGATGGCCCCAGTGCCAGGGATCACGGAATATCCAGGGGCACCCAGGCGATGGTGAGTATCTCCAGTCATGATGGGTGGGAGAATCGGGCTGGTATTGAATGAGAGGGACACCATGGGATGGGGTGGGTAGTTAATGAGGTGAGTTCGATATGATAGCACCAGGAAACTAGCTCGGCCTAGTGCGGATGATCCCTCTGTCACAGTCAATGAAAATGGCACTGAGACAAATTATTGTTAGATTTAGCCCAATGAGCCAAAGACTCTGCTGACCCTACAACCAGATACAAAGCTGAAGAACAAATACTCATCCAAAACTCTGCATCATCTGTACACCAACAATATCATGTTCACCTACCATTACTGGAAACACTGGCTTATGTTACAGGATGCTGTTAAAATGTTTTCATTTCAGCATTCTGAACCTGGGAACACATCCTTCCATAACATTGTCTCTCAGTCTCCCCCTCACTGTCTATTTCCCAAGCCCCTCTTATTTGTTTTTGTTTAAAGTGACTCCCTCGCCATCTCTCTCTCTGGCAATGATGTTCACACCCACAGTACCCCCTCTTCATGGCCCAATGGGGATATGAAGCTGTAAATAGGTGTGAGCTGCACATCCTGTCACTTCCAGCAGTGGCTGCAAGTTTCCCCACACTGGGCAGTGATCTCACACAGTGTTACAGATCAATGCACTGGGGTGGTGTACATAGTCCTACATGCTGGGAGGGTAACTGCTCCAGGGTTACAGATCAATACAGTGGGGTGGTGCACACCGTCCGACATGCTGGGAGGGTAAATGCTCCTCTTTTACAGATTAATTCACGGTGATTACTGCACTGTTCCCTGTGCTGGTCTGACTAACTGGTTGAGGTTTATACATAGTTTCCGTGAAGTTCCACATACTGGAAGGACATTTCCTTCAGGTTCACACATTAGTGCACTGCGGAAATGTGCACAGCTCCCGGTGCTGGACAGTTATCTAGTCTGGGTTTATAGATCAATGCACTGCTGTGGTCTGCACAGCTCCCCGTCCTGAACAAGCATACAGTCAGGGGTTATAGATCAATGCACTGCTGTGTTCTGCACAGCTCTCAGTGCTGGACAGATATCTCGTCCAGGTTTATAGATCAATGCACTGCTGTGGTCTGCACAGCTCCCCGTGCTGGACAGATATCTAATTCGGATTTATAGATCAATGCACTGCTGTGGTCTACACAGCTCCCCGTCCTAGACAGATTATCTAATCCGGGTTTATAGATCAATGCACTGCTATGGTCTACACAGCTCCCAGTGCTAGACAGATATCGAGTCTTGGTTGAGAGATCAATGCACTGCTGTGGTCTGCACAGCTCCCCATCCTGGACAGATGTCTAGTCTGGGTTTATAGATCAATGCACTGCTGTAGTCTGCACGGCTCCCCGTCCTGGACAGACATCTAGTCTGGGTTTATAGATCAATGCACTGCTGTGGTCTGCACTGCTCCCCGTCCTGGACAGATACCTAGTCTGGTTTTACAGATCAATGCACTGCTGTGGTCTGCACAGCTCCCCGTCCTGGACAGATACCTCGTCTGGTTTTACAGATCAATGCACTGCTGTGGTCTGCACAGCTCCCCGTCCTGGACAGATATCTAGTCTGGGTTTAAAGATCAATGCACTGCTGTAGTCTCCACAGCTCCCCGTCCTGGACAGATATCCAGTCTGGGTTTATAGATCAATGCTCTGCTGTGGTCTGCACAGCTCCCCATCCTGGACAGATGTCTAGTCTGGGTTGATATATCAATGCACTGCTGTGGTCTGCACAGCTCCCCATCCTGGACAGATGACTAGTCTGGCTTTATAGATCAATGCACTGCTGTGGTCTGCACAGCTCCCCGTCCTGGACAGATATCTAGTCTGGGTTTATAGATCAATGCAATGCTGTAGTCTCCACAGCTCCCCGTCCTGGACAGATATCTAGTCTGGGTTTATAGATCAATGCACTGCTGTAGTCTGCATAGCTCCCCGTCCTGGACAGATATCCAGTCTGGGTTGACAGATCAATGCACTGCTGTGGTCGGCACAGCTCCCCGTCCTGGACAGATATCTCGTCTGGGTTTATAGATCAATGCACTGCTGTGGTCTGCACAGCTCCCCGTCCTGGACAGATATCTAGTCTGGGTTTATAGATCAATGCACTGCTGTAGTCTGCATAGCTCCCCGTCCTGGACAGATATCCAGTCTGGGTTGACAGATCAATGCACTGCTGTGGTCTGCACAGCTCCCCGTCCTGGACAGATATCTAGTCCGGGTTTATAGTTCAATGCACTGCTGTAGTCTCCACAGCTCCCCGTCCTGGACAGATATCTAGTCTGGGTTTATAGATCAATGCACTGCTGTAGTCTGCATAGCTCCCCGTCCTGGACAGATATCCAGTCTGGGTTGACAGATCAATGCACTGCTGTGGTCGGCACAGCTCCCCGTCCTGGACAGATATCTAGTCTGGGTTTATAGATCAATGCACTGCTGTGGTCTGCACAGCTCCCCGTCCTGGACAGATATCTAGTCTGGGTTTATAGATCAATGCACTGCTGTAGTCTGCATAGCTCCCCGTCCTGGACAGATATCTAGTCCGGGTTTATTGATCAATACACTGCTGTGATCTACACTGCTCCCCGTACTGGACAGATCTCTAGTCCGGGTTTATAGATCAATGTACTGCGGTGGTCTGCACAGCTCCCCGTCCTGTACAGATATCTACTCCGGGGTTATCGTGCAATGCACTGCTGTGGTCTGCACAGCTCCCCGTCCTGGACAGATATCTAGTCTTGGTTTATAGATCAATGCACTGCTGTGGTCTACACAGCTCCCCGTGCTGGACAGATATCTAGTCTGGGTTTATATATCAACGCACTGCGGTGGTCTGCATAGATCCCCATCCTGGACAGATATCTAGTCCGGGGTTATCGTGCAATGCACTGCTGTAGTCTCCACAGCTCCCCGTGCTGGACAGATATCTAGTCCGGGTTTTTAGATCAATGCACTGCTGTGGTCTGCACAGCTCCCCTTTCTGGACAGATATCCAGCCAGTTTTTATAGATCAATGCACTGCTGTGGTCTGCACAGCTCCCCGTCCTGGACAGATATCTCGTCTGGGTTTATAGATCAATGCACTGCTGTGGTCTGCACAGCTCCCTGTCCAGTACAGATATCTAGTCTGGGTTTATTGATCAATGCACTGCTGTAGTCTCCACAGCTCCCCGTGCTGGACAGATATCTAGTCCGGGTTTGTAGATCAATGCACTGCTGTGGTCTGCACAGCTCTCGGTGTGGGACAGATATCTCGTCTGGGTTTATAGATCAATGCACTGCTATGACCTACACTGCTCCAGTCCTGGACAGATACCTAGTCTGGGTTTATTGATCGATGTCTGCTGTTGTCTGCATAGATCCCCATCCTGGACAGATATCTAGTCAGGGTTTATAGATCAATGCACTGCTGTGGTCTGCACAGATCCCCGTCCTGGACAGATATCTAGTCCGGGGTTTTAGTTCAATGCACTGCTGTGGTCTGCACAGCTCCCCGTTCTGGACAGACATCTCGTCTGGGTTTATAGATCAATGCACTGCTGTGGTCTGCACAGCTCCCCGTCCTGGACAGATATCTAGTCTGGGTTTATAGATCAATGCCTTGCTGTGGTCTACACAGCTCCCAATCCTGGACAGATATCTAGTCTGGGTTTATAGATCAATGCACTGCTGTGGTCTGCACTGCTCCCCGTCCTGGACAGATATCTCGTCCGGGTTCTAGATCAATGCACTGCTGTCGTCTCCACAGCTCCCCGTTCTGGACAGATATCTAGTCTGGGTTAATAGATCAATGCACTGCTGTGGTCTGCACAGTTCCCTATCCTGGTCAGATATCTAGTCCGGGTTTATAGATCAATGCACTGCTGTGGTCTGCACAGCTCCCAATCCTGGACAGATATCTAGTCTGGGTTTATAGATCAATGCACTGCTGTGGTCTGCACTGCTCCCCGTCCTGGACAGATATCTCGTCATTGTTTAAAGATCAATGCACTGCTGTCGTCTCCACAGCTCCCCGTTCTGGACAGATATCTAGTCTGGGTTAATAGATCAATGCACTGCTGTGGTCTGCACAGTTCCCTATCCTGGTCAGATATCTAGTCCGGGTTTATAGATCAATGCACTGCTGTGGTCTGCACAGCACCCCATCCTGGACAGATATCTCGTCAGGATTAATAGATCAATGCACTGCTGTCGATTGCACAGCCCCCCCGTCCTGGACAGATATCTCGTCATTGTTTAAAGATCAATGCACTGCTGTGGTCTGCACAGCTCCACGTACTGGACAAATATCTAGTCTGGGTTTATAGATCAATGCACTGCTGTAGTGTCCACAGCTCCCTGTCCTGGACAGATAACTAGTCTGGGTTTATTGATCAATGCACTGCTGTAGTCTCCACAGCTCCACGTACTGGACAGATATCTAGTCCGGGTTTATAGATCAATGCACTGCTGTGGTCCACAATGCTCCAGTCCTGGACAGATGTCTAGTCCGGGGTTATAGATTAATGCACTGCTGTGGTCTGCACATCTCCCCGTCCTGGACAGATGTCCAATCTGGGTTTGTAGATCAATGCACTGCTGTGGTCTGCACAGCTCCACGTCCTGGACAGATATCTAGTCCGGGTTTATCGATCAATGCACTGCTGTGGTCTGCACAGCTTACTGTCCTGTACAGATATCTAGTCTGGGTTTATAGATCAATGCACTGCTGTAGTCTCCACAGCTCCCCGTCCTGGACAGATATCTAGTGCAGGTTTACAGATCAATGCACTGCTGTGGGCTGCACAGCTCCCCGTCCTGGACAGATATCTCGTCTGGGTTTATCGATCAATGCACTGCTGTGGTCTGCACAGCTCCCCATCCTGGACAGATATCTCGTCTGGGTTTATAAATCAATGCACTGCTGTAGTCTCCATAGCTCCCCGCCCTGGACAGATATCAAGTCCGGGTTTATAGATCAATGCTCTGCTGTGGTCTACACAGCTCCCCGTGCTGGACAAATATCTAGTCTGGGTTTATAGATCAATGCACTGCTGTGGTCTGCACAGCTCCCCATCCTGGACAGACATCTCGTCCGGGGTTATAGATCAATGCACTGCTATGGTCTGCACAGCTCCCTGTCCTGGACAGATATCCAGTCTGTTTTTATAGATCAATGCGCTGCTGTGGTCTGCACAGCTCCCCGTATTCCCGTGTATCAGCTTTGAAATGATTAATGTTCCCTTTCATTTCCAGTGTAACAGGTATGAGAGATCAAAAATTCTTTTCCAATCGCTGAGTAACAGCCTCCAATGGCTGACGGTTCTCATTCTGTTCCTGTTTAAAACTCTTGATGGGCTGAATAGCCTGCTTCAGTATCGGTGCAGTTGTGAATGTTGCTGAATATTTTGAAACCGTCAGTTTCAAAATAGGCCACTTCTCACTTCATGATGGAGGGAAGGCCATTGATGCTGCTGCTGTTACTCGCCCACAGTGCCTCATGGATGGCCAGTTTCCATGTGCTCAGCCATTTAGAAGTATGTCCTACTTCACAGGAGGGAGTGCCACATCACACAGTGAGCAGTACGCTTAATATGATTTATCTCTCCATCCCGGAGGCTCGCAGTCTCCTTCGTGATGAAGGTCTGTTGCCCGAAACGGTGATTTTCCTGCTCCTCGGATGCTGCCTGACCTGCTGTGCTTTTCAAGCAACACAC
This sequence comes from Chiloscyllium punctatum, assembly GCF_047496795.1. NCBI lineage: Eukaryota > Metazoa > Chordata > Chondrichthyes > Orectolobiformes > Hemiscylliidae > Chiloscyllium > Chiloscyllium punctatum. The sequence continues at coordinate 15,883,242 of NC_092745.1, read as the reverse complement.
TCATCATGAGTGTGTCGAGTATGAGGCTGAGACTGTGCCTCCACCAGGACTGTGTGCTGGCTGCTCCTACAGATACTGTCAGGGACAGATCCATCTGGGATAAGGAGTTTGGTGAGAATGTTTCCCCCAGTCTGGCTGTTGTGTATTGAAGCCTGTCCCTGCTCAGGCAGCGGTGGGCCTGTGGGGACACTCTTAGTAATGGGCATTGAATTCCCACATCCCGAGGGTGGTCTGAGTCCTTATCACCCTCAGTGCTTCCTCTGATTTGTTTCCAAGAGGAGGGGTGGGGGGCAGGAGAAAACTATCATCTGGCGACATCCTTTACGATGATCTGTTACCATGAGATTTCCTGGGTTCTGGAATCAATGTTGGGGATTGCAGTGTAACTCCTTCCCTGACTGTATCCCAGGGTGTCCCCACTACTGGTGGGTCTGTCCTGCTGGTGGCTCAGGATATACCCAGGGATGGTGATGGGGCTTCATGAAACATTATGGGTGAGCACGGTGGCACGGTGGTTCGCACTGTTGCTTCAAAGCACCAGAGACCCGGGTTCAATTCCAGCCTTGGGCGACTGACCGTGTGGAGTTTGCACATTCTCCCCGTATCTGCGTGGGTTTCGTCTAGGTGCTCCGGTTTCCTCCCACAGTCCAAAGATATGCAGGTTAGGTGAATTGGCTATGGGAAATTGTCCGTAGTGTTCGGTGAAGGGGTAAATGTAGGGGAATGTGTCTGGGTGGGTTGCGCTTCGGCGGGTCAGTGTGGACCTGTTGGGCTGAAGGGCCTGTTTACACACTGTAGGTAATCTAATCTAATCTGAATTACCCATCAGACCTGAGTTTGTGAGTATGACGGCGTCGGACTGTTCCCTGACTGGGAGTGTGGTGCTGGAAAAGCACAACAGGTCAGGCGGCATCCATGGAGCAGGGCAATGAACGTTTTAGGCATAATCCCTTCATCAGGAATGAGGCTTGTGGGCCGGGGAGCTGAGAGATAAATGGGAGGGGGCTGGGGCTGTGGCTGGGGCTAGGGCTGGGGCCTGGGGGCTGGGGGCTGGGGCTGGGGGCTGGGGCTGGGGTAAGGGAGCTGTGAATGTGATCGGGAGACGGAGATGGGGGAGAGTTGATAGGTCAGAGAGGATGGGGGAAGGTAATGGACAGGTCAAGGAGTTCCCCGGAACGTTTTGTGGCTGACATTCCATAACTGCCATTCTCCAGAACGTTCTGTCCCTGACCTTCTATAACTGACATTCCCCGGAACGTTCTGTCCCCAACATTCTATAACCGACATTCCCAGGAACGTTCTGTCGCTGACATTGTTTGTGAACGGCCAGACGACAGTGAATTGAACAAATGATAAGATCCCGAGGGAAGAGACCCCGTTCCAGGGAGAAGGAGACACTGTTCCGAAGGCCCCTCAGACAGTTAAAGGGGTGAATACGTTTTCCCTGCGTTACTATTCTCCACGACACAGGATCGACCACAATTTAGACCAAAATACAGAAATTCCCAAACTCCGTATGTCTTTAGGAAACTGGGAGAGAATCCTTCAGGACAGCAACGCTTCCACCTTCAGTATTAGGAACTGGGAAGGAGTGACCTGTGTCTGATCTTGAGTGAGCGAGTGTGTGAGAATGTTCTAGAAACCATCGGTCCTTATGGAAGTGTCTCTGTGTGTCTGGGGAGGGAGGGTTTCTTGTGGTTTATGTCACATTTTTGTCAGTAATTCCGACCTTCCCATTTGTTATTCCAGCTCCAATTATTTTAATAAATCCCTGAATACAGAGACACATTTGAAAATCTCACTGGGTCCCCAATCAAACGGGTCCCTTTGTCTCCAGGCTGATGGATAATGGGTTTGTTTTCCTTCCTCACAGTTAACGTAGTGACCATCCACGTCCTGCTTTATAAAGATTGTGGATTGTCTCCATGTGTCAGACGTTACCTGGGGGCCATGGCAGCGGCGGATCTCCTGGTCATTATCCTCGACCTGATCATGAGACACATTCCCATTATTTATGGGGAACACTTTTATTTCCTGAAGGTCTCCGTCCCCGTGTGTAATATCCACGCCGTCCTGCTTTACGCAGCCACTGACTGCTCCGTCTGGTTCACCGTCACTTTCACCTTTGATCGGTTTGTAGCCATTTGTTACCAGAAGCTGAAAAGTAAATATTGCAGTGAGAAAACGGCGGCTGTGGTTCTGGGAGCAGTGACTGTGCTGAGCTTTTTAAAGAACATTTTCTGGTATTTTATGCTCAAGGCTCAGTATTGGGTGGGGAACCATCCCTGGTTTTGTGCTGTAACAGACGCTGTTCGAGTCTCCAGTGTCTGGGTCACAATCGAGTTCCTCCACCACATTCTAATCCCGTGTGTCCCATTTCTCCTGATTCTGCTGCTCAATTTTCTCACCGTCAGACACATTTTAGTGACCAGCAGAGCCCGCAGGAGACTACGCGCTCACACCAATGGGGACGCTCAGTCTGACACTGAAATGAGAAACCGAAAAAAATCCATCATTTTACTGTTTGTGATCTCGGCCAATTTCATCCTGTTATGGTCAACGTTCATGCTGTATTCTATATGGTACCGGATGTGGTTGATTGGGTATAAGTTTATGTATCTCCATGGCGTTGTGGGGGAATTGGGCTTCATGCTGCAGCTCCTCAGTTGCTGCACAAACACCGTGATTTATTCCGTGACCCAGACTAAGTTCAGGCAGCAGCTGAAGAATGTGCTGAAATATCCCTTCACCCAAATCCATCCATTCATCAAATTCCCTCATTAATCAATCCATCCGGGATTTTCTCATTTCAGTTCAGTGTTTCAGCAATGGAACAGCCTGTCGCTATGGTAACAGACTGAGGGTAGCGCTGGTTACTCCATCCTTATCCACAGGGGGGTTCCAGGGAAATATTTCAATGTTTCTCACAACTCAGGGGCCAGTGAGAAAAGGTAACATCCCACTGACTGTATCCATCACTTCCATTTGTAAACAATAAAAATGTTGATTAAAGCGTGCCGAGCAGCAGAGTGACCGATGTTGTTGTGTGTCTTTGTGTTGGAGAAGCTGAGCTGGAGAGAGACAGACGCAGCCCCAAGTCCTGGTCCTCAGGGAAGGGGAGGGCACCGGGCCCTGAGTTCAGGAGCTGGGTTTAACTCTCTCTGTCCCACCCACTTCAACCTGGCCTCCCCATTTCCTCTTCCCCTCCCTCTCCACCTGCCTCCACTCTTTCCCCTACCCTCCCCTGCACTTTCTCTCTCTCTCTCCTGCCATCTGTCTCCCTTCTGCAATTCCGTCTCTACCCCATTTTCCCCCTCCTCCCACTTCCTACATCTCTCTATCATCTCATAACCACCCCTCCAACCACATGCAGCCGCAGCACCAACCACTACACCCCTCCCCAGTCTCTGGATCAGAGGGAGAGGGACGCGTCAGGGAGACAGAGTGTGTCAGAGAGGGAGGGAGGGGCAGGAGGGAGAGAGATTTAGTCAGAGAGAAACAGAGGGAGGTGGGGAGAAAGAGAGACCGAGATAGGGGGATCGAAAGTGAGAGAGATGAACAAATAGAGAAGAGGAGAAGGGAGAGACAGAGAGAGAGAGGCAAGGGAGAGATAAGGTGATGGAGAGAGAGAGAGAGAGAGAAATAGGGGAGGACATAATGACAGAGGGGTCAGAGAGTATGGGACAGAGAGAGAAGGACAGAGAGTGGGCAGGAAAGTGAGTGGTGGACATGGGGACAGGGGCGACAGAGAGGGAGGTGACAGAGAGAGGAGGGAGTGAGAGGGGGACACAGAGAGATTGGGGACAGAGAGAGCGTGGGGACAGAGAGGGGGACAGTGAGATGAGGACAGAGAGAGGGGTACAGAGAGAGGGGTCCAGAAAGTGGGAGACAGAGAGAGAGGGGGATAGGGAGAGGGCAACAGAGAGAGGGGGACAGAGAGGGGGACAGAGAGCGGGGGATAGAGAGAGGGAGACAGGGAGAGGGGACAGAGAATGGGGAACAGAGAGAGGGGGACAGAGAGTAGGGGAGGGAGAGAGTGGGGACAGAGAGAGGGGGACAGAGAGTGGGGGATGGAGAGAGTGGGGGACAGAGGAGGGGTCGGAGGGACAATGACAGAGGTCACAGAGAGAGGACGGAGTGAGGGGAGCACAGAGAGGGGGGGACAGATAGAGTGTGGGACAGAGAGAGGGACAGAGAGGGGGGGACAGACAGACGGGGGACAGAGAGAGGGGGTACATAGAGAGGGCTTGGAACGAGAAGGCGGGACAGGGGTGGTGCAGTGAGGGGTTTCAGAGAGAGGGGGGACAGAGAGAGGGGGACAGAGAGGGGCGGGACAGAGATGGGGGACAGAGATGGGGGCAGAAAGAGGGGGGAACAGAGAGACGGGGGGATAGAGAGGGGGGGACAGATGGGGGGTCAGAGAGAGGGGTAAAGAGAGACAGGGACAGAGGGGGAGGACAGAGAGCGGGGGGACAGAGAGAACGGGGACAGAGAGAGAGGGGGACCGACAGAGGGGGACAGAGAGCGGGAGGGAAAGAGAGAGGGCAGGGACAGAGAAGGGGGGAGCGGGGGGGGGGGCAGAGAGAGGGGACAGAGAGAGGGGTACGGGGGGTGACAGAGAAGGGGGGTCAGAGAGAGAGGGGGACTGAGAGAGAGGGGGACCGAGAGAGGGACAGAGATGGGGGGACACAGAGAGGGCTGGGACCGAGAAGGGGGTGACAGAGAGGGAGACTGAGAGAGGGGGACAGAGAGGGGGTGGGGGACGGAGAGAGGGGACAGAGAGAAAGGGAGAACAGAGAGAGGTGGTACAGAGAGAGAGGGGACAGAGAGAAGGGGGAACAGAGGGGGGTACAGGGAGAAGGGGACAGAGTGAGGGGGCAGAGAGAGTGGGAACAGTAAGAGAGGGGAGACAGAGAGAAGGGGCCCCAGTCGAGAGGGGACAGGGGAATGGAGAGAGGGGTGACAGAGAGAGAGGGAAAGAGAGAAGGGGACAGAGGAGGCGGACTGTGAGCAGGGGGAACAGAGAGAAGTAGGGGCAGAGCGAGGGGGACAGAGAGCGGGAGAGACAGAGAGAGGTGGGGTGACAGAGAGAGTGGGGGGTCACAAAGTAAGAGCAGCAGAGGTGGCAGAGAGAGGTGTACAGAGAGAGTGGAACAGAGAGCGGGGGAACGGGGCGTCAGAGAGAAGGGGACAGAGAGAGGAGGGAACAGAGGGAGAGGGGGGTCAGAGAGAGGTGGGCAGAGGGGAAGAGAGAGGGGTGACAGACAGAGAGTGGAGACAGAGAGAGGGGGACAGAGAGAGAGTGGGGACAGAGAGAAGGGGGTGCCAGAGAGAGGGGAGAAAGAGAGAGAGAGCGGACGGAGAGAGAGAGAGAGGGGGACAGGGAGAGGGAAGGGCAAAGAAAGAGGGGACAGAGAGAAGGGGGACAGAGAGGGGGTGGTCAGAGAGGGGGGACAGAGAGAGGGGGGACAAGAGAGTGGGGGAAAGAGAGGGTGGAGTGATAGGCGAGAGAGAGGGGAGTAAGCGAGGGCGAAGATACAGAGGGGGACAGAGGGATAGGGAGGGACAGAGTCAGAAGGTGACAGAGAGAGTGGGGACAGAGAGAAGAGTGACAGAGCGGGGGGTACAGAGAGGGCGGACAGAGAGAGGGGGACGGAGAGAGAGGGGGGACAGAGAGACGGGGGACAGAGAGAGGGGCTACATAGAGAGGGCTTGGACCGAGAAGGCGGGATAGGGGTGGTGCAGAGAGGGGTGTCAGAGAGAGGGGGGACAGGAGAGAGGGGGACAGAGAGGGGCGGGACGGAGATGGGGGACAGAGATGGGGGCAGAAAGAGGGGGGAACAGAGAGAGTGGGGACAGGGAGAAGGGGGAGAGAGAGTGAAGGGGAGAGAGAGACGGGGGGATAGAGAGAGGGGGGACAGATGGGGGGGCAGAGAGAGGGGTAAAGAGAGACAGGTACAGAGGGGGAGGACAGAGAGCCGGGGGACAGAGAGAACGGGGACAGAGAGAGAGGGGGACCGACAGAGGGGGACAGAGAGCGGGAGGAAAGAGAGAGGGCAGGGACAGAGAAGGGGGGAGCGGGGGGGGGGCAGAGAGAGGGGACAGAGAGAGGGGTACGGGGGGTGACAGAGAGGGGGGGCAGAGAGGGGGGACAGAGAGAGAGGGACAGAGGGAGGACGGAGGAAGAGGAGACAGTGAAAGGGGGGTCAGAGAGCGAGGGGGACCGAGAGAGAGGGGGACCGAGAGAGGGACAGAGATGGGGGGACACAGAGAGGGCTGGGACCGAGAAGGGGGTGACAGAGAGGGAGACTGAGAGAGGGGGACAGAGAGAGAGGGGGACAGAGAGAGGGGACAAAGAGAAAGGGAGAACAGAGAGAGGTGGTACAGAGAGAGAGGGGACAGAGAGAGGGGGAACAGAGGGGATTACAGGGAGAAGGGGGACAGAGAGAGGGGGCAGAGAGAGTGGGAACAGTAAGAGAGGGGAGACAGAGAGAAGGGGCCCCAGTCGAGAGGGGACAGGGGAATGGAGAGAGGGGTGACAGAGAGAGAGGGAAAGAGAGAAGGGGACAGAGGAGGCGGACAGAGAGCAGGGGGAACAGAGAGAAGTAGGGGCAGAGCGAAGGGGACAGAGAGCGGGAGAGACAGAGAGAGGTGGGGTGACAGAGAGAGTGGGGGTCACAGAGTAAGAGCAGCAGAGGTGGCAGAGAGAGGTGTACAGAGAGAGGGGAACAGAGGGGTGACAGACCCGGGGTGGACAGAGAGAGGGGGGGACGGAGAGAGTGGGGACAGAGAGAGGGGAACAGAGAGCGGGGGGACGGGGCGTCAGAGAGAAGGGGACAGAGAGAGGAGGGAACAGAGGGAGAGGGGGTCAGAGAGAGGTGGGCAGAGGGGAAGAGAGAGGGGTGACAGACAGAGAGTGGAGACAGAGAGAGGGGGACAGAGAGAGAGTGGGGACAGAGAGAAGGGGGTGCCAGAGAGAGGGGAGAAAGAGAGAGAGAGCGGACGGAGAGAGGGGGGGGGGGACAGGGAGAGGGGACAGAGAGAGCGGGGCAGAGAGAGAATGGGGACAGAGAGGGGGGCACAAGAGAGTGGGGGACAAGAGAGTGGGGGAGAGAGAGGGAGGAGTGATAGGGGAGATAGAGGGGCCTAGAGAGGGGGGAAGATAGAGAGGGGAACAGAGGGATAGGGAGGGACAGAGTCAGAAGGTGACAGAGTGAGAGGGGACAGAGAGAAGGGTGACAGAGCGGGGGGTACAGAGAGGGCGGACAGAGAGAGGAGGACAGAGAGAGAGTGGGGACAGAGAGGAGGGGACATTGTGAGAGAGGGGTACAGAGAGAGAGGGGTGGAGAGTGAGATGGGGACAGAGGGGGAGGGAGGGACAGAGTGAGAGGGTGACAGAGAGAGTGGGGACAGAGAGGAGGGTGACAGAGCCGGGGGTACAGAGATGGGGGACAGAGAGCGGGGGACAGAGAGAGAGGGGGCGAAGAGAGGGAGGGACAGAAAGAGGGGGGCAGAGAGCGCGGGGGAAAGAAAGAGGAGGAAAGAGAGAGGCGGAGAGAGGGGACGGACAGAGAGAGTGGGGACAGAGAGAGGTTGGGACAGAGAAAGGGGGTACAGACAGGGAGGGGACAGAGAGAGACGGGGACCAGAGAGTGGGGGGAACGAGGTAGGGGAGAGATGGGGAGAGAGAGGGGGGGTAGAGAGAGGGGGAAGAGAGAGAGGGTGAACAGAGAGAGGGGGACAGAGAGAAGGGGACAAAGAGAGGGGGAACAGAGAGACGGGGTACTGAGAGAGGGGGACAGAGAGGGGGGACAGAGAGAGAGGGACAGAGAGAAATGGGGCACAGATAGAGGGGGACAGAGAGAACGGGAGAGAGAGGGGGACAGAGAGAGGGGGACAGAGAGAGGGCAACAGAGCGAGGGGTCAGAGAGCAGGGGGATAGAGAGAGGGAGACAGAGAGTGGGGGCTGGAGAGAGTGGGCGACAGAGAGAGGGGGGCACAAAGTGGGGGTGGAGAGAGTGGGCGACAGAGAGAGGGGGGCACACAGTGGGGGTGGAGAGAGTGAGGGACAGAGGGGGGACAGGGGGACAGAGAGAGAGGTGACAGAGAGAGGAGGGAGTGAGAGGGGGACAAAGAGAGAGGGGGGTCAGAGAGAGCCTGAGGACAGAGAGAACGACAGAGAGAGGGGCACAGAGAGAGGGGGACAGAGAGAGGGGGGGGACAGAGAGAGCGGGACAAAGAGGGGGGGCAGATAGAGGGGAACAGAGAGAAAGGGGGCACAGAGAGAGGGGGACAGAGAGAACGGGAGAGAGAGGGAGGACAGAGAGAGGGGGAAAGAGAGAAGGGGACAGAGGGGGCGGACTGAGATTGGGGGGACAGAGAGAAGGAGGGGCAGAGAGAGTGGGAACCGAGAGAGCGGGACAGAGAGCGGGAGAATGAGAGAGAGGTGGGGGGACAGTGAGAGCGGGGCCACAGCGTGAAGGCAGCAGAGGTGGCAGATAGAGATATACAGAGAGAGGGGTACAGAGAGGGGGACAGACAGAGGGGGGACAGAGAGAGAGGGGGGACAGAGAGAGTTGGGGACAGAGAGAGTGGTGACAGCGAGAGGGTGGGACAGAGAGGGGGGGACAGAGAGAGAGGGCGTACAGAGAGAGAGGGGGACAGAGAGAGAGGGGGACAGAGAGGGGGGGACAGAGAGAGAGGGCGTACAGAGAGAGAGGGGGACAGAGAGAGAGGGGGACAGAGAGAGAGAGGACAGAGAGAGCGGAGGACAGAGAGTAAGGGGGACAGAGAGAGGGGGGACAGAGAGAGAGAGGACGGAGAGAGCAGGGGACAGAGACTGATGGGATCAGAGAGATGGGGGGACAGAGAGAGAGGGGGACAAGAGAGTGGGGGGAGAGAGAGGATGGAGTGATAGGGGATAGAGAGGGGGGTAGAGATAGGGGGAAGAGATAGAGGGGGACAGAGAGGGGGTACAGAGAGAGAGGGGTGGACAGAGAAATGGGACAGAGGGAGAGGGAGGCACAGAGTCAGAGGGTGACAGAGAGAAAGTGGGGACAGAGAGGAGGGTGACAGCGGGGGGTACAGAGATGGGGGACAGAGAGAGGGGGGACAGAAAGAGGGGAGCTAAGAGACCGGGGGAAGGAAAGATGAGAAAAGAGAGAGGGGAACAGAGGGGACAAACAGACAGTGGGACAGAGAGAGGGTGGGACAGAGAGAGAGGGGGAGCAGAGAGGGAGGGGACAGAGAGAGAGAGAGGATCAAGAGAGTGGGGGGAGCGAGGTAAGGGAGGGATGAGGAGAGAGGGGGTAAAGAGAGTGGGAAGAGAGAGAGGATGGACAGAGAGAGGGAGACAGTGAGTGGGGGGACAGAGAGAGGCGGACAGAGAGAGGGAAACAGAGAGACGGTTGGACAGAGAGAATGGGGACAGAGAGAGTGGGACAGAGATGGGAGGGACGGATAGAGGGGAGTAAGAGAGGGGGGACAGGGAAAGATGGGGACAGATGAAGAAGGGGCACAGAGAGGGGGGGACAGAGAGAGGGGACAGAGAGAGGGGGACAGAGAGAGGAGAACGAAGAGAGAGGGGGACGGGGGCGACAGGGATGGACAGAGAGAGAGGGGACAGAGAGAGGGGGACAGAGAGAGCGGGGACAGAGAGGGGGAATAGAGAGAGAGGCGTGACGGGGGGGACGGAGAGGGGTTGACAGAGAGAGGGGACAGAGAGAGGGGAACGGAGAGAGGGGGGACAGAGAGAGGGGGGACAGAGAGAGTGGAACGGTGAGAGAGGGGGGACAGAGAGAGGGCGGCAGAGAGAGGGGGACAGAGACAGAAGGGACAGAAAGAGGGGAACGGTGGGAGAGGGGGGGACATAGAGTGGGGAATGGCGAGAGAGGGGGCAGAGAGCAGGGAACGGAGTGAGGGGGTGACAAAGAGAGGGGGAAAGAGAGAGGAGAATGTAGAGGGGGGGACAGAGAGAGGGGGGACAGAGAGAGGGCCACGGAGAGAGAGGGAAGACAGAGAGAGGGAGGACAGAGAGTGAGTAACATACAGAAGGAGGACAGAGAGGGGGACAGAGCAAGGGCAACTGAGAGAGAGGGGGCATTGAGAGAGGGGGTCAGAGAGATGGAGGGACAGAGAGAGGGGAGAGAGATTGGGTGACAGAGAGAGGGGCGGTCAGAGAGAGAGGGGCAGAGAGAGAGGGGGAGAGAGGGAGGGGAGAGATGGGGAGAGGGAGGGGGTAAAAAGAGGGGGAAGAGAGAGGGTGGACAGAGAGGGGGACAGTGATGGGGGGACAGAGAGAGAGGGCAGAGAGAGGTGGAAAGAGAGAGGGGTGGATAGAGAGATTGGGACAGAGGGAGAGGAGGGTTGAGAGAGAGGGGGGACAGAGAGGACGGGGACAGAGAGGAGGGGGGACAGAGTGGATGGGGACAGAGAGAGGCGGGACAGAGAGAGGGGAATGGAGAGAGAGGGGGGACAGAGAGAGGGGGGACAGAGAAAGGGGACAGGGAGAGGGCCACGGAGAGAGAGGGAAGACAGAGAGAGGGAGGACAGAGAGTGAGTGACAAACAGGAGGAGGACAGAGAGAGGGAGACAGAGCAAGGGCAACGGAGAGAGAGGGGGCATTGAGAGAGGGGGACAGAGAGATGTAGGGAGAGAGGGGAGATAGAGATAGGGTGACAGTGAGAGGGGCGGTCAGAGAGAGAGGGGACAGAGAGAGAGGGGGAGAGGGAGGGGAGAGATGGGGAGAGGGAGGGGGGTAAAAGAGGGGAAAGAGAGAGGGTGGACAGAGAGGGGGACAGTTATTGGGGGGACAGAGAGAGAGGGCAGAGAGAGAAGGACAGAGAGATGGGTGGATAGAGAGATTGGGACAGAGGGAGAGGAGGGTTCAGAGAGAGGGGAGCAGAGAGGAGGGGGACAGAGAGGAGGGGGGACAGAGAGGATGGGAACAGAGGGGGGGACAGAGAGAGGGGAATAGAGAGGGGGACAGAGAGGAGGGACAAAGAGAGATAAACAGAAAGGGGGACAGAGAGGAGGGGGGACAGAGAGGAGGGGGACAGAGAGGAGGGGGACAGAGAGGAGGGGACAGAGAGGAGGGGGACAGAGAGAGTGGTGACAGAGAGACAGGAGGGACAGAGAGAGCGGGGACAGTGCGAGGGGGACAGAGTTAGGGGACAGTGAGAGTGGGGCACAGAGAGAGAGAGAGGGGACAGAGAGAGACGGGGAGAGAGGGGGAGACAGACGGTGGAGAGAGGGGGAGAGAGGAGGGGAGAGAGAGGAGGGAAGAGAGAGGGGAGAGAGAGAAGGGGAGACAGAGGGGGAGAGTGGGAGATAGAGAGGAGAGGAGAGAGGAGGGGAGAGAGAGGAGGGGAGAGATAGGGGAGAGAGGGGAGAGAGGGGGGAGAGAGAGGAGGGAAGAGAGTGGGGAGAGAACAAAAAAAAGATTCAATTCCTTTCAAAGATGTTCAAAGATGCTTCCCTTTACTCATTCCTGAAATGAAGGCCTTTTGTTATCGGGGATTATCTGTTTAGATCTCAGATGAGAAATCATACTGAACCACGATTTTCAGAGAAGTCTTTCAGCTGGATACATATTTTCTCGTTAAGAAGACTAAAGCTAGATCATATTTTTTTAATGAGATGCATTGGTATTAACACAAATATTATGAAGATATCAACCCATTTTAAACAATTACTCAGATGCATATAAGCATCTTATCAAATCATAAAACGGGTACATTGTTTTCATTTGCTCTCTCACCGCGCTCACACCAATGGGGACGCTCAGTCTGACACTGAAATGAGAAAACGAAAAAGATCCATCATTTTATTGTTTGTGATCTCGGCCAATTTCATCATGTTATGGTCAATGTTAATGCTGTATACTATATGGAGACGGATGTGGTTGATTGGGTATCGGTCTGTGTATCTCGATGACTTTGTGCTGGAATTGGGCTTCATGCTGCAGCTCCTCAGTTGCTGCACAAACACCGCGATTTATGTCGTGACCCAGACTAAGTTCAGGCAGCAGCTGAAGAATGTAATGAAATATGCTTTCACCCAAATCCATCTATCCATCAAATTCCCTCATTAATCAATCCATCCGGGATGTTCTCATTTCAGTTCAGGGTTTCAGTGATGGAGCAGCCTGTCGCTATGGTAACAGACTGAGGGTAGCGCTGGTTTGTCCATCATTATCCCACAGGGGGGTAACAGGGAAACATTTCAATGTTTCTCACAACTCAGGGACCAGTGAGAAAAGGCACCATCCCACTGACTGTATCCATCACTTCCATTTGTAAACAATAAAAATATTGATTAAAGCGTGCCGAGCAGCAGAGTGACCGATGTTGTTGTGTGTCTTTGTGTTGGAGAAGCTGGCCCCCACGCATTTCACACAACCCCCACGCATTATTAAAAAACATCTCTTTTAATGCAGTGTTCTTTCTCCAACCAAATACAGCAGGACCCTCACATAAATGCCCCCCAAAACACATAAGCCCCTCTTCCCCTCTGTGTCTCTCTATATATATAGATATATAACGTTCAACGTCACACAACACTTGCTTTTGTCCCAGTCCAACACTGGCATCTCCATCATCGAAATATAAAGATCACCGTTGAGCTTTTAACCAGATGCTTGCTTGAAACACACAGCAAGATCCCACGAGTAGCAGTGTAACCACAGACAGATCGTGTGTGTCCCTGATGCTGGTTAAGGGTTTGATTCGGTCTCCTGGACGAGAGGGAGCAATCCTCCTGTTGAGCAAATTCCAAACATTTCCCCCTTTCTTCTCTGTTCCCCCTCTTATTCTCTCCATTTCAGAGATATCTCTGTTCCTCCCCTCTCTCCCTCTATCTCTGAAATCTCTTCCCCTGTATTCCCCCCTCGAGCTGTCTCCATCTTGAAGGTCTTTCTCTCTGTCTCTCAGATTTCTCACATTTTATCTCCCTGGCCTATGCACATGACTCTGACATTAGAATGGGGCTTTGGAGAGAGTTTCTCATGATAAGGTATTCATTCCGTCCTCCGGGAGTCCTTCCTCCCAGACCCTGGGGGTGTTACCAGTTTGTGTCACAATCCCAAGGCCCCGGTTCCTTTAACCCCAGGCCTCAATTCATTTTAAATCAATGAACCTTCCGACAGGACAGTCAGCGCTCTCACGTTTCTCTGTCTGTCTGACCCCCTTCACACCCCCATTGGAGTGAGAGAGGGGGAGGCAGTGAGATATGTGGGATCAGACTGTGCAGCAGCTCTTCCTCTATCTCCCCCCCTCGCACCCTTTGTCTCCCCCAGTCCTGACCCGAACACACCCCCTTGTGGTAAAAATCCCAGAGAGCCTGGACCCCGTCTGTGTGTCTGTGAAGGAGACAGGACAGTTTCTGGTTATTCTCTGGGTCTGATGATTCCTTGCAGCAGAAGTGATTTAATTCTCTCTGTCTCTGCGTCGTCCCAAGCTTCAGCTCCTGGATCCAATCTCCTCCTCACCCCCAGGTTTAGGGGGAGCGGGGGGTGGGGAAACACACAGCGAAATAAAAACAAATCAATTTGAAATAAAATACGACAGTGGCACCAAAAGCACAGCAAGATCCCACAGCTCTCTGCCTTCCCCAATCTCCCACGTGACCCTGGTTCAGTTTAATTATTGCAGAGTGGATGAATGAATTGCTGGCCATCACAACGACATTGAAATACACAGACATCCCCGCAGAGCGGTTGGCCTGAGGCTACAAACATTAATAACCACGTACACACATCAATGTGAGATCCCACAGGCAGCAATCTAACCCCACACACATCATGGGTGATGCTGGTTAAGTGTTGACATATTTGTGCCAAATCTCAATGTCCCAGTTACCTTAGCCCCAGGTTTCAAACCTGTTCAAAAACGATAAGGCCGCAATCTGACAAGACCCGGTTGAGCAGAGGTCCTGGGAAAAGCCATCCTGCCCGCCCCCCCTCCCCAGAGAGAGGAGATTAAACCTCGGGGTAATACACAGACAAAACTCACCTGGGCCCAACATGCTGCAGCCTGTCAAACAGGCCTCAGGACTGCGTTCCCCCCTCTGGAGGAAGCTCTTGTTTGAAGGTTTCCTGCTCCCAAACACACACTTTTCAAATCCTCAAGTGGCCAGGAAGATCCCTTTGGGAGGAAAGAGGCAGCATTAATGGGAAGGCTGAGCAGGAAAATCTTTCACAGGGAGATAGCACAGCGAGATCCCGGCTTTTCCCCTCTCAGTGAGACAGACAATTTCTCAGGAATATCCAAACACAAACACAAGTTGAGTTTTCATGTTGAAAAGTTCTTGAAATGACGGGTTAGCTGATTAAAACCACTCACTGCCTGCAACGATGGCATTAGGGCAATTGACGCACAGCAAGATCCCACAAGTGAAAGTGCTGCAGAAGCTCGACAATCTGATCATTTTTATTATTTCCTGTCACCCCAGAATCAAATATTGCAGCTATTTCACAATCTCACACTGCCCCTCTCTCTCTCTCTCCTGTTTGTCTTGCTCTCACCATTTTCCATTTCTTTCTCTCACTCTCTTTCTCTCTGTGTCCAATTCGATCACCCTGCCCTCTCTGTGACCAACTTTCCTCTGATAGTGTGACAATTCTTTCCAGAGGGTCAGATATTTTGGGTTAGAGTTCCGTCCCGAGGGAGTCCCGTCTCCCAGATCCTGGGGGTTTCCCCTGTTTGTGTCTCCGATGTCCCGGTGACTTTAACCCCAGGCTTCAAACCCGTGATCTGACAGGTCCCAGTGAACCAGAGGTCCCGGCAAACCAGGCTCCCACCCCCAGCCCATCCCTAGAGGAGATGAAACCTCGGGGGAAGAAACAGACCCCCACTCACCTGGGCCCCACGGGCTGCAGCCTGGCCAACAGGCCTCAGGCCTGTGCTCCCCGCCCTCTGGAGGTTTTTCTTGTCCAAGGCTTTCTTGGCCCCCAGGCATTTTGGGTCTTCACTTTCCTGCTTTCCCAACAAAAGTTCCTCAGGATAAAAGCGAGAAGAGATGAGTTGGTTGGGGAGCAGTGTGATGCAAAATTACACAGCAAGATCCCAGTTTAAACACAATCCCACCACTCCCTTCTCCCGTCCCCAAATGCACTTCATAACCTCACAGCAACATCAAAATACAAACAAATCATAAGAAAGCAATTAACCAGAGGCTGGAAACATTATTAAACACACACACACACACACACACACACACACACACACACACACACACACACACACACACACACACACACACACACACTGTCACAACCAGACATGGAGGGCTGATCACTCTCCATACAGAGAGAGAACAGGGTATGAGACACACACACACACTGTCACAACCAGACATGGAGGGCTGATCACTCTCCATACAGAGAGAGAACAGGGTATGAGAATGAATCTGACCAATTCCTTGCGCACATTTATTCTGGGTGAGGGGTTAGTGGAGCCCAGTGCTGCCCTCTCTGACACGTTGCATCGTCTGTCAGTCTGCTCACTGGGGAGGGCTCTGTCTGATTGACATGTTAATTCCCAGGACAGGAGACTTGTGGGATCTTGCTGCCCACTGAGATGTTCATTCTAGGGCAACAAAGTGTCATCTTTCACAGTTGCGACAACTCTCTTTTTTTTTACTGAAGCCTTATTAGTTGTGTCAGTGCGGTTTGAAAATATTAAAGATTACTCCCACACTAGCGTCTCAGAGTCTGGCTGTAGGTAGGCTTCCTGAGACACACACACACACACACAGGGCTGGGAATGGAGAGGGTGGGTATTTGCAGAGGTTTTCTTGGGATTTTCCTGCTGTATGTGTGATTCATAGAATTAATCTCTGTCTCTGTCCCTGTGTGTGTCTCTCTTTGTCACTCTCTTTCTCTCTGTCTCTGTCCCTCTCTCTCTCTCTCTCTATTCCTGTGTGTGTGTGTCTCTCTCTCTTTCTCTCTGTCCCTATGTGTCCCACTCTCTGTCTCTCTCTCTCTGTCTGTCTGTCTGTCTGTCTGTCTTCTCTCTCTGTCCCTGTGTCTCTCTCTTCTCTGTGTCTCTGTCTCTCTCTCTCTCTCTCTTTCTGTCTCTCCCTGCCCTCCTCTACATCCAACCATTTCTAATTGATTTTGAGTCTTTTATTTCCGTTCCCTTTCTGAAAAATATTGGCAGAGTTTGGGAATTTAAATCATAGATCACGTGCCTGCCCCTCAACACCCACATTTCACCCTCACAGCTCCCCTGCCCCCATACACACAGAGACACACACACCCCGACACACACACAGACACACACCGGCACACACACACAGACACACACAGAGACACAGATACACGCACACAGAGGCACACACACAGAGAGACACACACACAGACAGACACACACCTACACGCACACACACAGAGACCGACACACACCGACACGCACACACAGACACACACACAGGCAGACACACACACACACACACCGTCATTCACAGAGACACAGACATACACATGCAGAAGACAGACAGAGAGTGGGACACACAGGGACAGAGAGAAAGAGAGAGGAGAGACACACACACCCCGACACACACAGACAAACACACACCGACACGCACACACACCGGCACACACACAGACACACACGGAGACAGAGACACAGACACACGCACACAGAGGCACACACACACAGAGACACACACACAGAGACAGACACACACCGACACGCACACACACAGAGACAGACACAGAGACATACACAGACACACACACACACAGACACACACACAGAGACACACACACACCGACACGCGCAGACACAGAGACACACACAGAGACACACACAGATACACAGACACACACACCGGCACACACACAGACACACATAGAGACACAGACAGAGACAGACACACACACAGACAGAGACACACACACAGAGACAGACACACACCGACACGCGCACACACAGAGAAGACACAGAGACACACACACAAACACACACACAGACAGACACACACCGACACGCGCACACACAGAGACAGACACAGAGACACACACAGAGACAGACACAGACACACACAAAGAGACAGACACACACCGACACGCGCACACATAGAGACAGACACAGAGACAGACACATAGACACAGACACACACACACAGACACACACCGACACGCACACAGACACAGGCACACACCGACACGCACACACACAGAGACAGACACACACACACACACAGATACACACACACACAGAGACAGACACACACCGACACGCACACACACAGACACACACCGACACGTGCACAAACAGAGACAGACACAGACACACACACACAGACAGATATACACCGACACGCACACAGACACAGGCACACACCAACACACACACACACAGAGACACACACACCCCGACATGCACACACAGACACACGCGAACAGACCAAGCCTCTGTGTGTGTGTGTGTGTGTGTGTGTGTGTGTGTGTGTGTGTGTGTGTGTGTGTGTGAGTGAGAGAGAGAGAGAGAGAGTGAGCCCAAGCCTCTGTGTGTGTGTGTGTGTGTGTGTGTGTGTGTGTGAGAGAGAGAGAGAGAGAGAGAGAGAGAGAGAGAGAGAGAGAGAGAATGAGACCAAGCCTCTGTGTGGGTGTGTGAGAGAGTGAGACTGTGTGTGTGTTTCCATCGGAGTGCCCAGTTTCCGTGTCAGTGCTGTCGCTCCATAATGTAACTGTGTATAAACCACGTGTTTCTGTCCTTGTCCCAGTAATGATCCACAAACTATACACTGTCCCTCACTCTCATTTACTCACATCTCTCACACGTGTACACACACACCCTCACAAACCACATTCAGTCCCTCGCACACATGCCCTTTCACACACTTGCAGACATCCACACCGACATGCACACACACACACGCAGTCACTCACAAATGCACACTCAAACATTTTCACACGCACCATCACCATCTCTCTCTCACACTCACACACAAACATTCACGCTCTCTCTGTCTCTCTGACATACACACACTTTCACTCACTCATTCTCTCTCTCTGCACTCTCTCACACACTCACTTCCACATACTCTCTCATTTACACACACTCTTACACACACAATCTCATATACACTTTCTGACACACGCACCCCCACACACTCACATTCACCATCTCATATATGCTCACTTTCACACACTCACTTTCTCTCTCCAAAACTGTGTCTCTCTCACATACACTTGCAAAGTAGCTCACACATGCCCTGTCTCTCACGTGCGCACTCACTCTCGTTCACTTGTACACACACTCTCTCTCACATGCACACACACTCGCATGCACTTACTCTTTCACATACACTCACACACCTCCTCTCTCACTTTCACTCTTTCTTTCTCACACTCATACACACTCTCATGCATGAGCACATCATATCTCACACACACTCACTCTCTTTCTCACTCACATGTGCACATTTTCTCTCTCTCATGCGCGCACACTATCTCATGCACACACTTGCACACAGGCATTCTCTCTCTCTCACACACACGAATTCTCTCTCTCTTTCACACACACGCACATTCTCTCTCTCGCACACTCATTGTCTCTCAATCACTCATTCTCTCTCTCACACACGCATTCTTTCTCGCACACTTATTCTCTCTCTCACACACGCATTCTCTCTCAAACACTCATTCTCTCTCTCACGCACCCATTCTCTCTCTTGCACACTCATTCTTTCTCACGCAGTCATTCTCTCTCTCACTCACGCTTTCGCTCTCTTTCTTTCCCACACTCATTCTCTCTCTCACGCGTGCATTCTCTCTCTCTCTCACAGACGCATTCTCTCTCACACTCATTCTCCATCTCTCACACATGCATTCTCGCTCTCTCTCACACATGCATTCTTTTTCACACATGCATTCTCTCTCTTGCAAACTCGTTCTCTGTCATACACACATTCTCTCTCTCTCACACATGCATTCTCTCTCTTGTAAACTCGTTCTCTCTCATACATACATTCTCTCTCTTGCACACACGCATTCTCTCTCTCACATACGCGCATTCTCTCTCATGCACACTCATTCTCTCTCTCGCATACATGCATTTTCTCTCTTGCACACACTCATTCTCTCTCTCTCACACACATATTCTTTCTCTCGCACACACATTCTTTCTCACACATGCATTCTCTCTCATGCACACTCATTCTCTCTCATACATGCATTCTCTCTCTCGCACACACGCATTCTCTCTCTTGCACACGCGCATTCTCTCTCTCCCACACACGCTTCTCTCTCTCACATACACGCATTCTCTCTCATGCACACTCATTCTCTCTCGCATACATGTATTTTCTCTCTCGCACACATGCATTCTCGCTCTCACTCGCACACGCAATCTCTCTCACGCACACACTCATTCTCTCTCTCACACACACACATTCTTTCTCTCGCACACACATTCTTTCTCACACATTCATTCTCTCTCGTGCACACTCATTCTCTCTCATACATGCATTCTCTCTCTCGCACACACGCATTCTCTCTCTTGCACACACGCATTCTCTCTCTCGCACAAACGCTTCTCTCTCTCACATACACGCATTCTCTCTCATGCACACTCATTCTCTCTCGCATACATGCATTCTCGCTCTCTCTCGCACACGCATTCTCTCTCTTGCACACACTCATTCTCTCTCTCTCACACACATTCTCTCTCTCGCACACGTAGTCTCTCTCACACATGCATTCTCTCTCATGCACACTCATTCTCTCTCATACACGCATTCTCTCTCTCACACACACACATTTTCTCTCTCGCGCACACGCATTCTCTCTCACACATGCATTCTCTCTCTCACACACATTTTCTCTCTCACACGCACGCATTCTCTCTCTCACACACATTTTCTCTCTCACACGCACACATTCTGTCTCTAACACACACGCATTCCGCATTCTCTCTCTCACACACACGCATTCTCTCTCATACACGCATTCTCTCTCTCACACACACATTTTCTCTCTCACACACACGCATTCTCTCTCATACATGCATTCTCTCTCTCTCACACACACATTTTCTCTCTCACACACACGCATTTTCTCTCTCTCACACACGCATTCTCTCTCACACACATTCTCTCTCTCACACACACGCATTCGCTCTCTCTCTCACACATTTTCTCTCTCGCACATACGCATTCTCTCTCTCACACACATTTTCTCTCTCGCATACAGGCATTTTCTCTCTTGCACACACTCATTCTCTCTCTTGCACACACGCATTCTCTCTTGCACACACGCTTCTCTCTCTCACATACACGCATTCTCTTTCATGCACACTCATTCTCTCTCGCATACATGCATTTTCTCTCTCGCACACATGCATTCTCGCTCTCTCTCGCACACGCATTCTCTCTCACACATGCATTCTCTCTCACACACACATTTTCTCTCTCACATGCACGCAATCTCTCTCTCACACACATTTTCTCTCTCACACGCACACATTCTCTCTCTAACACACACGCATTCTACATTCTCTCTCTCACACACACGCATTCTCTCTCATACACGCATTCTCTCTCTCACACACACATTTTCTCTCTCACACACACGCATTTTCTCTCTCTCACACACGCATTCTCTCTCACACACATTCTCTCTCTCACACACACGCATTCGCTCTCTCTCTCACACACATTTTCTCTCTCGCACACACACATTTTCTCACTCGCACACACGCATTTTCTCTCTCGCACACATGCATTCTCTCTCTTGCACACAGGCATTCTCTCTCGCACACACGCTTCTCTCTCTCACATACATGCATTCTCTCTCATGCACACTCATTCTCTCTCGCGTACATGCATTTTCGCTCTCTCTCGCACACGCATTCTCTCTCTTGCACACACTCATTCTCTCTCTCACACACACATTCTCTCTCTCGCACACGCATTCTCTCTCACACATGAATTCTCTCTCATGCACACTCATTCTCTCTCATACACGCATTCTCTCTCTCTCACACAAACCTTTTCTCTCTCGCGCACACGCATTCTCTCTCACACATGCATTCTCCCTCTCACACACATTTTCTCTCTCACACGCACGCATTCGCTCTCTCACAGACACGCATTCTGCATTCTCTCTCTCACACACACGCATTCTCTCTCATACACGCATTCTCTCTCTCACACACACATTTTCTCTCTCACACACACATGCATTTTCTCTCTCTCACACATTCATTCTCTCTCATACACGCATTCTCTCTCACACAGACACATTTTCTCTCTCACACACACGCATTCTCTCTCATACACGCATTCTCTCTCTCACACACACATTTTCTCTCTCACACACACGCATTCTCTCTCATACACGCATTCTCTCTCTCACACACACATTTTCTCTCTCACACACACGCATTCTCTCTCATACACGCATTCTCTCTCTCACACACACATTTTCTCTCTCACACACACGCATTCTCTCTCATACACGCATTCTCTCTCTCACACACACATTTTCTCTCTCACACACACGCATTTTCTCTCTCTCACACATGCATTCTCTCTCACACACATTCTCTCTCTCACACACACGCATTCGCTCTCTCTCTCACACACATTTTCTCTCTCGCACATACGCATTCTCTCTCTCACACACGTTTTCTCTCTTGCATACAGGCATTTTCTCTCTTGCACACACGCATTCTCTCTCTTGCACACACGCATTCTCTCTTGCACACACGCTTCTCTCTCTCACATACACGCATTCTCTCTCATGCACACTCATTCTCTCTCGCATACATGCATTTTCTCTCTCGCACACATGCATTCTCGCTCTCACTCGCACACGCATTCTCTCTCTCGCACACACTCATTCTCTCTCTCTGTGTCCCCCACTCTCTCTGTCCCCCACTCTCTCTGTATCCCTCTCTCTCTCTGTGTCCCTCTCTCTCTGTGTCCCTCTCTCCCTCTCTGTCCCTCTCTCTCTCTCTCTGTGTGTCCCTCTCTCTGTATCCCTCACTCTCTCTTTCTCTCTCTGTCCCTCGGTCTCTCTGTCACACTCTCTCCCTGTGTCCCACTCTCTTTCCCTGTGTCCCCCACTCTCTCTGTGTCCCTCTCTATCTTTCTCTCTCTGTCACTCTCACTGTGTTCCTCTCTCTCTCTCTCTATGTATCCCTCTCTCTCTCGATCTCTCTCTGTTCCTGTCCCTCCCTCTCTGTCTCTGTCCCACTCTCACTGTCCCACTCTCACAGTCACACTCTCACTGTCCCTCTCTCTCTGCGTCCCTCACTCTATCTCGGTCCCTCTCTCTCTGCGTCCCTCACTCTCTCTCTGTCCCTCTCTGTCCATGTCGCTCTCTCTCTCTCTCTCTCTGTCCCCCACACTCTCTCTGTCTGTCACTCTCTGTGTCCCTCTCTCTCTCTCGATCTGTGTCCCACTCTCTCTGTCCCTCGCTCTCTCTCTGTCACGCTCTCCGTGTCCCTCTCTCTCTATCTCTGTATCTCTCTCTCTGTCCGTCACACTCTGTGTCCTTGTCTCTCTGTCTCTGTCCATCTCTGTGTCTCTCTCTCTCTCACTCTCTCTCTGTCCCTCTCTCCCTCTCTGTGTCCCTCTCTCTCTGTCTTTCTCTCTCTCTCTATCCCTGTCCCTCTCTCTCTCCGTGTCCCTCTCTCTCTCCCTGTCCCTCACTCTCCCTGTCCCTCTCTCTCTCCATTTCCCCTCTCTCCCTGTCTCTCTCTTTCTCTCTGTCCCTCTCTCTCTCTCCCTGTCCCTCTCACTCTCCCTGTCCCTCTGTTTCTCTTCCTGTCCATCTCTCTCTCCCTGTCCCTCATTCTCTCTGTCCCTCTCTCTCTCCCTGTCCCTCTCTCCCTCCCTGTCCCTCTCTCTCTCCCTGTCCCTCTCTCTCTCCCTGTACCTCACTATCTGCCTGTCCCTCTGTCTCTCTCCGTGTCCCTCTCTCTCTCTCCCTGTCCCTCACTATCTCCCTGTCCCTCTGTCTCTCTCCGTGTCCCTCTCTCTCTCTCCCTGTCCCTCACTCTCTCCCTGTCCCTCTCTCTCCCGGTCCCTCTCTCTCTCTCCCTGTCCCTCACTCTCTCTCCCTGTCCCTCAATCTCTCCCTGTCCCTCACTCTCTCCGTGTCCCTCTCCCTCTCTCCCTATCCCTCTGTCTCTCTCCCTGCCCCTCTCTCTCTCCCTGCCCCCCTCTCTCTCCCTGCCCCCTCTCTCTCCCTGACACTCTCTCTCCCTGTCACTCGGTCTCTCTCCCTGTCCCTCTCTCTCTCCATGTCCCCCTCTCTCCCTGCCACTCTCTTTCTCTCTGTCCCTCTCTCCCCCTCTCTCCGTGTCCCTCTCTCTCTCTCTCTCCCTGTCCCTCTCTCCCTCCCTGTCCCTCACTCTCGCCCTGTCCCTCACTCTCTCTCTGTCCTTCATTCTCTCCCTGTCTCCCCCTCTCTTTCTGTGGCTCTCTCTCTCTATCTCTGTCTGGTTCCCTCACTCTCTCCGTGTGTCTCTCGTCTCTCTCTCCCTCTCTCTCTCTGGGGGTCCGTGCCCCTCTGTCTCTCTCCCTGTCCCACTCTCTCTCCCTGTCGCTCTCTCTCCCTGTCCCTCTCTCTCTATCTTTCTCTCTCTCTCTCCCTGTCCCTCACTCTCTCTCCCTGTCACTCTCTCTCTCCCTATCCCTCACTCTCTCCCTGTCCCTCTCTCTCTTCCCCTGACCCTCTCTCTCTCCCTATCCCTCACTCTCTCCCTGTCCCTCTCTCTCCCTGTCCCTCTCTCTCTATCTTTCTCTCTCTCTCTCCCTTTCCCTCACTCTCTCTCCCCGTCCCTCACTCTCTCCGTGTCCCTCACTCTCTCCCTGTCTCTCTCTCTCTCCCTGTCACTCTCTCTCTCCCTATCCCTCACTCTCTCCCTGTCCCTCTCTCTCTCCCTGTCCCTCTCTCTCTCCCTATCCCTCACTCTCTCCCTGTCCCTCTCTCTCTCTCCCTGTCCCTCTCTCTCTCCCTATCCCTCACTCTCTCCCTGTCCCTCTCTCTCCCTGTACCTCTCTCTCTATCTTTCTCTCTCTCTCTCCCCGTCCATCACTCTCTCCGTGTCCCTCACTCTCTCCCTGTCTCTCTCTCTCCCTGTCCCTCACTCTCTCCCTGTCCCACTCTCTCCCTGTCCCTCACTCTCTTCCTATCCCTCTCTCTCTCCCTGTCCCTCTCTCTCTCCCTATCCCTCACTCTCTCCCTGTCCCTCTCTCTCCCTGTCCCTCTCTCTCTATCTTTCTCTCTCTCTCTCTCCCTGTCCCTCACTCTCTCTCCCCGTCCCTCACTCTCTCCCTATCCCTCACTATCTCCCTCTCTCTCTCTCTCCCTGTCCCTCTCTCTCTCCCTGTCCCTCACTCTCCCCCTGTCCCTCTCTCTCTCCCTGTCCCTCTCTCCCTCCCTGTCCCTCACTCTCTCCCTGTCCCTCTCTCTCTCCCTGTCCCTCTCTCCCTCCCTGTCCCTCACTCTCTCCCTGTCCCTCACTCTCTCCCTGTCCCTCACTCTCTCTGTCCCTCACTCTCTCCCTGTCCCTCTCTCTCTCTCTGTCCCTCTCTCTCTCTACCTGTCCCTCTCTCTCTCCCTGTCCCTCTCTCCCTCCCTGTCCCTCACTCTCTCCCTGTCCCTCACTCTCTCCCTGTCCCTCACTCTCTCTGTCCCTCTCTCCCTCCCTGTCCCTCACTCTCTCCGTGTCCCTCTCCCTCTCTCCCTATCCCTCTGTCTCTCTCCCTGTCCCTCTCTCTCTCCCTGCCCCCCTCTCTCTCCCTGCCCCCCTCTCTCTCCCTGACACTCACTCTCTCCCTGTCACTCGGTCTCTCTCCCTGTCCCTCTCTCTCTCCATGTCCCCCTCTCTCCCTGCCACTCCCTTTCTCTCTGTCCCTCTCTCCCCCTCTCTCCCTGTCCCTCTCTCTCTCCATGTCCCCCTCTCTCCCTGCCACTCTCTTTCTCTCTGTCCCTCTCTCCCCCTCTCTCCGTGTCCCTCTCTCTCTCTCTCTCTCCCTGTCCCTCTCTCCCTCCCTGTCCCTCTCTCCCTCCCTGTCCCTCTCATTCTCTCCCTGTCCCTCTGTCTCGCTCCCTGTCCCTCACTCTCTCCCTGTCCCTCACTCTCTCTCTGTCCTTCATTCTCTCCCTGTCTCCCTCTCTCTCTGTGGCTCTCTCTCTCTCTCTGTCTGGTTCCCTCACTCTCTCCGTGTGTCTCACGTCTCTCTCTCCCTCTCTCTCTCTGGGGGTCCGTGCCCCTCTGTCTCTCTCCCTGTCCCACTCTATCTCCCTGTCCCTCTCTCTCCCTGTCCCTCTCTCTCTATCTTTCTCTCTCTCTCTCCCTGTCCCTCACTCTCTCTCCCCGTCCCTCACTCTCTCCGTGTCCCTCACTCTCTCCCTGTCTCTCTCTCTCCCTGTCACTCTCTCTCTCCCTATCCCTCACTCTCTCCCTGTCCCTCTCTCTCTCTCCCTGTCCCTCTCTCTCTCCCTATCCCTCACTCTCTCCCTGTCCCTCTCTCTCCCTGTCCCTCTCTCTCTCCATTTCCCTCACTCTCTCCCTGTCCCTCTCTCTCCCTGTCCCTCTCTCTCTATCTTTCTCTCTCTCTCTCCCCGTCCCTCACTCTCTCCGTGTCCCTCACTCTCTCCCTGTCTCTCTCTCTCCCTGTCACTCTCTCTCTCCCTATCCCTCACTCTCTCCCTGTCCCTCTCTCTCTCTCCCTGTCCCTCTCTCTCTCCCTATCCCTCTCTCTCTCCCTGTCCCTCACTCTCTCCCTGTCCCACTCTCTCCCTGTCCCTCACTCTCTTCCTATCCCTCTCTCTCTCCCTGTCCCTCTCTCTCTCCCTATCCCTCACTCTCTCCCTGTCCCTCTCTCTCCCTGTCCCTCTCTCTCTATCTTTCTCTCTCTCTCTCTCCCTGTCCCTCACTCTCTCTCCCCGTCCCTCACTCTCTCCCTATCCCTCACTCTCTCCCTCTCTCTCTCTCTCCCTGTCCCTCTCTCTCTCCCTGTCCCTCACTCTCCCCCTGTCCCTCTCTCTCTCCCTGTCCCTCTCTCCCTCCCTGTCCCTCACTCTCTCCCTGTCCCTCACTCTCTCCCTGTCCCTCACTCTCTCTGTCCCTCTCTCCCTCCCTGTCCCTCACTCTCTCCGTGTCCCTCTCCCTCTCTCCCTATCCCTCTGTCTCTCTCCCTGTCCCTCTCTCTCTCCCTGACCCCCTCTCTCTCCCTGCCCCCCTCTCTCTCCCTGACACTCTCTCTCTCCCTGTCCCTCACTCTCTCCCTGTCCCTCACTCTCTCTGTCCCTCTCTCCCTCCCTGTCCCTCACTCTCTCCGTGTCCCTCTCCCTCTCTCCCTATCCCTCTGTCTCTCTCCCTGTCCCTCTCTCTCTCCCTGACCCCCTCTCTCTCCATGTCCCCCTCTCTCCCTGCCACTCACTTTCTCTCTGTCCCTCTCTCCCCCTCTCTCCGTGTCCCTCTCTCTCTCTCTTTCCCTGTCCCTCTCACCCTCCCTGTCCCTCTCTCCCTCCCTGTCCCTCTCATTCTCTCCCTGTCCCTCTGTCTCGCTCCCTGTCCCTCACTCTCTCCCTGTCCCTCACTCTCTCTCTGTCCTTCATTCTCTCCCTGTCTCCCTCTCTCTCTGCGTCCCTCACTCTATCTCTGTCCCTCTGTCTCTCTGTGTCCCCCTCTCTCTCTGTCCCTCTCTGTCCATGTCGCTCTCTCTCTCTCTCTCTCTGTCCCCCACACTCTCTCTGTCTGTCACTCTCTGTGTCCCTCTCTCTCTCTCGATCTGTGTCCCACTCTCTCTGTCCCTCGCTCTCTCTCTCTGTCACGCTCTCCGTGTCCCTCTCTCTCTATCTCTGTATCTCTCTCTCTGTCCGTCACACTCTGTGTCCCTGTCTCTCTGTCTCTGTCCGTCTCTGTGTCTCTCTCTCACTCACTCTCTCTCTGTCCCTCTCTCCCTCTCTGTGTCCCTCTCTCTCTGTCTTTCTCTCTCTCTCTGTCCCTGTCCCTCTCTCTCTCCGTGTCCCTCTCTCTCTCCCTGTCCCTCACTCTCCCTGTCCCTCTCTCTCTCCATTTCCCCTCTCTCCCTGTCTCTCTCTTTCTCTCTGTCCCTCTCTCTCTCTCCCTGTCCCTCTCACTCTCACTGTCCCTCTGTCTCTCTCCCTGTCCCTCACTCTCTCTCTGTCCCTCTGTCTCTCTTCCTGTCCATCTCTCTCTCCCTGTCCCTCATTCTCTCTGTCCCTCTCTCTCTCCCTGTCCCTCTCTCCCTCCCTGTCCCTCTCTCTCTCCCTGTCCCTCTCTCTCTCCCTGTACCTCACTATCTGCCTGTCCCTCTGTCTCTCTCCGTGTCCCTCTCTCTCTCTCCCTGTCTCTCACTATCTCCCTGTCCCTCTGTCTCTCTCCGTGTCCCTCTCTCTCTCTCCCTGTCCCTCACTCTCTCCCTGTCCCTCACTCTCTCCCTGTCCCTCTCTCTCCCGGTCCCTCTCTCTCTCTCCCTGTCCCTCACTCTCTCTCCCTGTCCCTCAATCTCTCCCTGTCCCTCACTCTCTCCGTGTCCCTCTCCCTCTCTCCCAGTCCCTCTGTCTCTCTCCCTGTCCCTCTCTCTCTCCCTGCCCCCCTCTCTCTCCCTGCCCCCCTCTCTCTCCCTGACTCTCTCCCTCTCCCTGTCACTCGGTCTCTCTCCCTGTCCCTCTCTCTCTCCATGTCCCCCTCTCTCCCTGCCACTCTCTTTCTCTCTGTCCCTCTCTCCCCCTCTCTCCGTGTCCCTCTCTCTCTCTCTCTCTCCCTGTCCCTCTCTCCCTCCCTGTCCCTCTCATTCCCTCCCTGTCCCTCTGTCTCGCTCCCTGTCCCTCACTCTCTCCCTGTCCCTCACTCTCTCTCTGTCCTTCATTCTCTCCCTGTCTCCCTCTCTCTCTGTGGCTCTCTCTCTCTCTCTGTCTGGTTCCCTCACTCTCTCCGTGTGTCTCTCGTCTCTCTCTCCCTCTCTCTCTCTGGGGGTCCGTGCCCCTCTGTCTCTCTCCCTGTCCCTCACTCTCTCCCTGCCCCTCACCTCCCCCTCTCTCTCTCTCTCTGTGTCCATGTCCCTCTGTCTCTCTCCCTGGCCCTCTCTATCTCCCTGTCCCTCTCTGTCTCTCTCCCTGTCCCTCACTATCTCCCTGTCCCTCTCTCTCTCCCTGTCCCTCTCTCTCTCTCTCCCTGTCCTTCTCTCTCCCTGTCTCTCTCTCTCTGTATCTCTCTCTCTATCTCTGTCCCTCTCCCCCTCTCTCTCTCTGTCTGTGTCCCTCTCGCTCTCCCTGTCCCTCTCTCTCTCCCTGTCCCTATCTCTCCCCTGTCCCTCACTCTCCCTGTCCCTCTGTCTCTCTCCCTGTCCCTCTCTCTCTCCCTGTCCCTATCTCTCCCCTGTCCCTCACTCTCTCTGTCCCTCACTCTCTCCCTGTCTCTGTCTATCTGTGTCCCTCTCTCTCTGTCTCTCTCCCTGTCCCTCTCTCTCTCCCTGTCCCTCACTCTCTCTGTCCCTCACTCTCTCCGTGTGTCTCTCGTCTCTCTCTCCCTCTCTCTCTCTGTGTGTCCGTGTCCCTCTGTCTCTCTCCGTGTCCCTCTCTCTCTCTCTCTTCGTCTCCCTCCCTCTCTCTCTTCCTGTGCCTCACTCTCTCCCTGTCCCTCTCTCTCTTCCTGTCCCTCACTCTCTCCCGTCACTCTCTCTCTCCATGTCCCCCTCTCTCCCTGTCTCTCTCTTTCTCTCTGTCCCTCTCTCTCCGTGTCCCTCCCTCTTTCTCTCCGTCTCCGTCCCTCTATCTCTTCCTGTCCCTCTCTCTGTCCCTCTCTCCCTCCCTGTACCTCACTCTCTCCGTGTCCCTCTCCCTCTCTCCCTATCCCTCTGTCTCTCTCCCTGTCCCTCTCTCTCTCCCTGACCCCCTCTCTCTCCCTGCCCGCCCTCTCTCCCTGACACTCTCTCTCTCCCTGTCCCTCACTCTCCCTGTCCCTCTCTCTCTCCATTTCCCCTCTCTCCCTGTCTCTCTCTTTCTCTCTGTCCCTCTCTCTCGCTCCCTGTCCCTCTCACTCTCACTGTCCCTCTGTCTCTCTCCCTGTCCCTCACTCTCTCTCTGTCCCTCTGTCTCTCTTCCTGTCCATCTCTCTCTCCCTGTCCCTCATTCTCTCTGTCCCTCTCTCTCTCACTGTCCCTCTCTCCCTCCCTGTCCCTCTCTCTCTCCCTGTCCCTCTCTCTCTCCCTGTACCTCACTATCTGCCTGTCCCTCTGTCTCTCTCTGTGTCCCTCTCTCTCTCTCCCTGTCCCTCACTATCTCCC
Organism: Chiloscyllium punctatum; assembly: GCF_047496795.1. Classification (NCBI taxonomy): domain Eukaryota; kingdom Metazoa; phylum Chordata; class Chondrichthyes; order Orectolobiformes; family Hemiscylliidae; genus Chiloscyllium; species Chiloscyllium punctatum. The sequence goes on along the minus strand of NC_092745.1, from coordinate 15,853,965 downwards.
TGTCCCTCACTCTCTCTCCCTGTCCCTCAATCTCTCCCTGTCCCTCACTCTCTCCGTGTCCCTCTCCCTCTCTCCCTATCCCTCTGTCTCTCTCCCTGCCCCTCTCTCTCTCCCTGCCCCGCTCTCTCTCCCTGCCCCCTCTCTCTCCCTGACACTCTCTCTCCCTGTCACTCGGTCTCTCTCCCTGTCCCTCTCTCTCTCCATGTCCCCCTCTCTCCCTGCCACTCTCTTTCTCTCTGTCCCTCTCTCCCCCTCTCTCCGTGTCCCTCTCTCTCTCTCTCTCCCTGTCCCTCTCTCCCTCCCTGTCCCTCTCTCCCTCCCTGTCCCTCTCATTCTCTCCCTGTCCCTCTGTCTGGTTCCCTCACTCTCTCTCTGTATGTCCATGTCCCTCTGTCTCTCTCCCTGGCCCTCTCTATCTCCCTGTCCCTCTCTGTCTCTCTCCCTGTCCCTCACTATCTCCCTGTCCCTCTCTCTCTCCCTGTCCCTCTCTCTCTCTCTCCCTGTCCTTCTCTCTCCCTGTCTCTCTCTCTCTGTATCTCTCTCTCTATCTCTGTCCCTCTCCCCCTCTCTCTCTCTGTCTGTGTCCCTCTCGCTCTCCCTGTCCCTCTCTCTCTCCCTGTCCCTATCTCTCCCCTGTCCCTCACTCTCCCTGTCCCTCTGTCTCTCTCCCTGTCCCTCTCTCTCTCCCTGTCCCTCACTCTCTCTGTCCCTCACTCTCTCCGTGTGTCTCTCGTCTCTCTCTCCCTCTCTCTCTCTGGGGGTCCGTGCCCCTCTGTCTCTCTCCCTGTCCCTCACTCTCTCCCTGCCCCTCACCTCCCTCTCTCTCTCTCTCTGTGTCCATGTCCCTCTGTCTCTCTCCCTGGCCCTCTCTATCTCCCTGTCCCTCTCTGTCTCTCTCCCTGTCCCTCACTATCTCCCTGTCCCTCTCTCTCTCCCTGTCCCTCTCTCTCTCTCTCCCTGTCCTTCTCTCTCCCTGTCTCTCTCTCTCTGTATCTCTCTCTCTATCTCTGTCCCTCTCCCCCTCTCTCTCTCTGTCTGTGTCCCTCTCGCTCTCCCTGTCCCTCTCTCTCTCCCTGTCCCCATCTCTCCCCTGTCCCTCACTCTCCCTGTCCCTCTGTCTCTCTCCCTGTCCCTCTCTCTCTCCCTGTCCCTCACTCTCTCATTCCCTCACTCTCTCCCTGTCCCTCTCTCTCTCTCTGTCCCTCTCTCTCTCTACCTGTCCCTCACTCTCTCCCTGTCCCTCTCTCTCTCCCTGTCCCTCACTCTCTCCCTGTCCCTCTCTCTCTCCCTGTCCCTCTCTCTCTCTCTCCCTGTCCTTCTCTCTCCCTGTCTCTCTCTCTCTGTATCTCTCTCTCTATCTCTGTCCCTCTCCCCCTCTCTCTCTCTGTCTGTGTCCCTCTCGCTCTCCCTGTCCCTCTCTCTCTCCCTGTCCCTATCTCTCCCCTGTCCCTCACTCTCCCTGTCCCTCTGTCTCTCTCCCTGTCCCTCACTCTCTCATTCCCTCACTCTCTCCCTGTCCCTCTCTCTCTCTCTGTCCCTCTCTCTCTCTACCTGTCCCTCACTCTCTCCCTGTCCCTCTCTCTCTCCCTGTCCCTCACTCTCTCCCTGTCCCTCTCTCTCCCTGTCCCTCTCTCTCTCTCCCTGTCCCTCTCTCTCTCCCTATCCCCCTCTCTCTCTCTCTCCCTGTCCCTCTCTCCCCCTGTCCCTCACTCTCTCCCTGTCCCTCACTCTCTCCCTGTCTCTGTCTATCTGTGTCCCTCTCTCTCTGTCTCTCTCCCTGTCCCTCTCTCTCTCCCTGTCCCTCACTCTCTCTGTCCCTCACTCTCTCCGTGTGTCTCTCGTCTCTCTCTCCCTCTCTCTCTCTGTGTGTCCGTGTCCCTCTGTCTCTCTCCGTGTCCCTCTCTCTCTCTCTCTTCGTCTCCCTCCCTCTCTCTCTTCCTGTGCCTCACTCTCTCCCTGTCCCTCTCTCTCTTCCTGTCCCTCACTCTCTCCCGTCACTCTCTCTCTCCATGTCCCCCTCTCTCCCTGTCTCTCTCTTTCTCTCTGTCCCTCTCTCTCCGTGTCCCTCCCTCTTTCTCTCCGTCTCCGTCCCTCTATCTCTTCCTGTCCCTCTCTCTGTCCCTGTCCCACACTCTCTCTGTCCCTCTCTCTCCCTGTCCCCCTCTCTCTCTCCCTGTCCCTCACTCTCTCCGTCCTTCTGTCTATCCCTGTCCCTCACTCTCTCCCTGTCCCTCTGTCTCTCTCCCTGTCCCTCTCTCTCTCCTTGTCCCCCTCTCTCCCTGTCTCTCTCTTTCTCTCTGTCCCTCTCTCTCCCTCTCTCCGTGTCCCTCTCTCTCTCTCCCTGTCCCTCTCTCTCTCTCTCACAGTCCCTCTCACTCTCTCACTGTCCCACTGTCTCTCTCCCTGTCCCTCACTCTCTCCCTGCCCCTCTCACTCCCTGTCCATCACTCACTCCCTGTCCCTCACTCTCTCCCTGTCTCCCTCTCTCTCTGTGGTTCTCTCTCTGTATCTGTCTGTGTCCCTCTCTCTCTCCCAGTCCCTCTCTCTCTCCCTGTCCCTATCTCTCTCCTTGTCCCTCACTCTCCCTGTGTCCCTCTGTCTCTCTCCGTGTTCCTCTCTCTCTCTTCGTCTCCCTCCCTCTCTCTCTCTCCCTGTCCCTCTCACTCTCTCCCTGTCCCTCTCTATCTCCCTGTCTCCGTCTCTCTGTCTCTCTCTCTCTCTCTCTCTCTCTGTCCCTCTCTCTCCGTGTGTCCCTGCTCTCTCTCTCCCTCTCTCTCTCTCTGTCCGTGTCCCCCTCTCTCTCTGTGTGTCGGTGTCCCTCTGTCTCTCTTTGTGTCCGTGTCCCTCTGTTTCTCTCCGTGTCCCTCTGTCTCTCTCCGTGTCCCTCTCTCTCCGTGTCTCTCTCTCTCTGTCTTTCTCTCTCTCTCCCAGTCCCTCACTCTCTCCCTGTCCCTCTCTCTCTCCCTGTGTCCGTGTCCCTCTCTCTCTCCCTGTGTCCGTGTCCCTCTGTCTCTCTCCGTGTCCCTCTCTCTCCCTGTCCCTCTCTCTCTGTCTTTCTCTCTCTCTCTCTCCCTATCCCTCTCTCTCACCCCCGTCCCTCTCTCTCTCCGTGTCTCTCACTCTCTCCCTGTTTCTCTCTCTCTCTCCCAGTCACTCTCACTCTCTCCCTGTCCCTCTCTCTCTCTCCCTATCCCTCACTCTCTCCCTGTCCCTCTCTCTCTCCCTGTCCCTCACTCTCTCCCTGTCCCTCCCTCTCTCTCTCCCTGTCTCTCTCTCTCTCCCTGTCTCTCTCTCTCTGTATCTCTCTCTCTTCCCCTCTCTCTCTCTGTCCCTCTCCCCCTCTCTCTCACTCTGTCCATGTCCCTCTCTCTCTCCCTGTCCCTCTGTCTCTCTCCGTGTCCCTCTCTCTCCCTGTCTCTCTCTCTCTCTGTGTCTCTCTCTCTCCCTCTCTGTCCGTCTCCCCCCATCTCTCTACCTCTGTCTGTGTCCCTCTCTCTCTCCCTGTCCCTCTCTCTCTCTGTTCCTCACTCTCTCCCTGTCCCTCTCTCTCTCCGTGTCCCTCTCTCACTCTCCCTGTCCCTCTGTCTCTCTCCGTGCCCATCTATCTCCCTGTCCCTGTCTCTCTCCCTGTCCCTCACTCTCTCCCTGTCCCTCACTCTCTCCCTATCCCTCACTCTCTCTCTTTGTCCCTGTCTCTCTCCCTGTCCCTCTCTCTCTCCCTGTCCCTCACTCTCTCCCTGTCCCTCTCTCTCCCTGTCCCTCTCTCTCTCTCCCTGTCCCTCTCTCCCTGTCCCTCACTCTCTCTCTGTCCCTCACTCTCTCCCTGTCCCTCTCTCTCTGTCCCTCTCTCTCTCTGACCCTCACTCTCTCTCTATCCCTCACTCTCTCCCTGTCCCTCTCCCTCTCTCGGTGTCCGTGTGTCACTCTCCCTGTCCCTCTCTCTCCATGTCCCTCCCTCTCTCTCCATATTCCCCTCTCTCTCTTTATCCCCCCTCCGTGTCCCTCTCTCTCTCTGCCCCTCTCTCTCTCTGTCCCCTTCTCTCTCTGTCCCTCATTCTCTCTCTGTCACTCACTCTCTCCCTGTCCCTCTCTCTCTTTAATTGTGACCATTCCAATGTTATCCAGGAGTTCTCTGGCTGTTTCCTCCTGTCCATTCTCTCCCCTGGCTACCTGCCTTCCTCACACTCTCCCAATTTTAATTTTTCTCCATTTTAGGGCCTGATGGGAATAAGGTCTCTGGATTTATCACCCATCAGGTGACTTCTCCACCTCCTGATGCTGCTTGGCTTGTTGTGCTCTTCCAGCCTCCTGTTTGTCTACTTTGGATTCCAGCATCTACAGGGTTGTGGTTTTAACAAAGTCTATAATCATTAGCCATTCTAGCTGCTCGTCTTACTTTCGTTTCCCTTTGGTCTTCTACATGAATTCTGATTCTAGAAGGGAAGGAAGTTTTAAATTCTTCTCAAAGGATAACTTCTTTGAGAGCATTGTAACTATTCTCAGCTGTTAATGCTCTTATCCGCCTGTAGGACTCTCTTAAACTCAGTAGAGGTTTGTCCAGTCTGTTTCTGTAAGTTCTGAAACATCTGTCTGTATGATTCTGGGACCAACTCATGTGTGCTTAGAATAGCCATTTTCACCTTCTCGGAATCCTGAGAACATTCTTCTGACAGTGATGCAGAAACCTCTTGTGCTTCCCAAGTTCAATTTTTCATGGGCAAGGTCCAACCTCACTTGTGTTGCTATCCTCTGAAACAACATGAAAAATGCATCCACATCCATCTCTTCATAGTTATAGAGTCAGACAGCAAACAAACGGGCCCTTCTGTTCGTCACCATGTCGATGCCAATCAGTAATCACCAAACTCCATTTCCCTGCACTTGGTCCATAGCCTTCCATGGCCTGGCATTTTATGTGCTCATCTGGATGTTTCTTAAATGTTATGAGAGTAGCTGCCTACACCACCTTCTCAAGCAGCACATTCCATATTTCTACCACCCTCTGCGAAAAAAAGCCCTCAAATCCCCTCGAAAACACTTTTTCACACGGTAAGCCTATTCCCTCTGATCATAGACATGTCTAACATGGGGAAAAGGTTCTCACAAGTGACTTTGTCTATGCCTTTCATATTTTTGTATACCTGAATCAGATTCCCCCAAGAGAAAACAAACCAAGTCTATCTAGTCTCTCCTCATAACTAACACTTTCCATCCCAGGGAACATCTCCACTTCAATCACGTTCTTCCAACAGTGTCACGACCAGAACTGTGCACAACATTCCAGACGCGACCTAACCAGTGCTCTGTCAGGTAACAACAAAACTTCCTTGCTGCTATATTCTACACCCTGGCTAATTATGGCATGCAGCCCATATGCCTTCTTCACCACCCTGTCTAGCTGTGCTGATGCCTTCTGGGATTGATGGACTTGTACACCAAGGTCCCTTTGTTCCTCACTACTCCCAAGGTACATAAGATTTTAAGAACAAGGAGCAGGAGTAGACCATCTGTCCCTTCAACCCAGCTCTGCCATTCAATAAGATCATGGCTGATCTTTTCATGGACTGAGCTACACATCAGACATAAAGACATAGGAGTGGAAGTAAGGCCATTTGGCCCATCGAGTCCATTCCGCCATTCAATCATGGGTGATGGGCATTTAACCACAGTTCTCCCACATCTCCCTGTCACCCATAATTCATTGCAAGATTAAGAATTTAGCAATCTCTGCCTTGAAGATATTTAATATCTCAGCCACCACTGTGCTCTGTGGCAATAAATTCCAAAGGCCCATCACTCTCTGGCTGATGAATTGTCTCCTCAGTTCTGTTTTAAACTGATCCCCTCTAACTCTAAGGCTGTGCCCACAGGTCCTCGTATCCCCACCTAATGTAAACAATTTCCCAGCATCCACCCTTTCTGAGCCAAGTTAATTTCTTGTCAGTTTCTATTAGATCTCCCCTTCTAAATTCGAATGAATACAATCCCAGGATCCTCAGCCGTGTGAATCTCCACTGGACACCCTCTAGTGTCAATATATCCTTCCTGAGGTGTGGGGCCCAAAACTGGACTAAATGGGACCTAACCAGAGCTTTATAAAGTCTCATTAGCACATCTCATTTTACATTCCAACCCTCTTGAGATACATTAGGAGAAAGTGAGGACTGCAGATGCTGGAGATCAGCTAAAAACTCTGTAGCTGGAAATGCGCAGCAGGTCAGGCAGCATCCAAGGAGCAGGAGAATCGACGTTTTGGGCATAAGCCCTTCTTCATTCCTGATTCACCTGCTCCTTGGATGCTGCCTGACTTGCTGCACTTTTCCAGCAACACATTTTTCTGCTCTTGAGATAAATGACAACATTACATTTGCTTTCTTAACCACAGATTCAACCTGCAAGTTAACCTTTCGAGAATCTGGGACTAGCATTCCCAGATCACTTTGTACTTTGGCTTTATGACTTTTCTCACCGTTTAGAAAATAGACAATGCCTGTAGTCTTTTTGCTAAAGTGCAAGACCTGGCATTTGCTCTCACTGTATCTCTTAATTCCTTTATTGTTCAAAAAAAATCTGCCTTACTGAAGTAGCATCAATTTCTTCATTGAGCAAGGAATTTCTTAGATTTATGACCCTCTGGGTGAAGAAGTTCCTTCTCAGTTCAGTCCTAAATCTGCTCCCCTTAATTTTGAGGCTATACCCTCTTGTTTTAATTTCACCTGCCAGTGGGAACATCCTCTCTTCTTCTGTCTTATCTATTCTCCTTATAATTTTATATGTTTCTATAATATTCCCCTCATTCTTCTAAGTTCCAATGAGTATATCCCAGTTTACGCAGTCTCCCTTCATAAGCCACCCCCCTCCACCCCAGAATCAGCCCAGTGAACTTACTCTGCACCCCTTCGTGTGCCAGTACAGGCTTTTTCAAGTAAGGAGGCCATTACTGCACACGATACTCCAGGTATGGCCTCGCCAGCATCCTGTACAGCTGCAACATAACCTTCCTGCTTTTTAAACTCAATCCCTTTAGCAATGAAGGACAAAATGCCATTTGCCTTCCTAGTTGCTTGTTGTACCTGCAGACCAACCCTCTGTGATTCATGCATAAGGACACTCAAGGGCCATGCATTTCATTGTGTATATCCTTCCCTTATTAGACCCCCCAAGTTGGATCACCTCAGATGTATAAGGATTAAATTCCATCTGTCACTGCTCTGACCAATTACCAGCTGACCAATATCAGACTGTAGCCTGAGATCCAATAATCCAAGATGGCAGCAGAGTAGGACACTTGAGACCGAGTTCATCTGCTCCATCTGTTTCCTTTTCTTCTTTCTATTCCACTTCTCTTTTCCTTTTCTTTTGTGTTTTTCTTTTGTCCTTCTCCCTTATTTCTTCTCCCAGGCATGGACCTCCAGCCTCAGTTGCCAGGCCCCTGACCCAGTGCAGACCTAATGATGTGGTCTCTTGGCTTGGTTTGGCAGTGTCCTGGCCTGGCAGGGAGACCTTCCAGCCCGACGAGACAGACACTTGGTCCAAAATGGTGGCTTCTCAGTTCGATGTGATGGCCTCTCAGCCCAGCATGTTCGACTGTCAGCCCAGCATGATGGTCACTCGGCCTAGTGTGGCGATCTGTGAGTGGCCCAGCGTGGTTGTCTCTCAGCCCACATAGTGGTCCTTTCTGTATATGGTGGTCTCTCCACCCGGGAAGGCCTCAGCGCGGACGTCTGATCTAGAGATGATTACTTAAAGTATGATCGCATGGTAGTTAAGTTCTTAAGAAAGGCTTTAATGCTTGAACTTTCAGCTTTATTTCTTCATTTTCTACTTAAAACTATAAAGATCTGCAACGTGTAACTTTGAACTTGATTCTTTCTTTCTACCTTCTTCTTACATTTCTGCACTGAGGTCCTTGTATCTAAGATGGCACCTTGTGAGGTGACGTTACATACTTTTCACTGTACTCCAATGCTTTTTTACTCCAGTACACGTGACAATAAACTAAAATAAAAATTAAATCAATATCAATAACACCACCAATTTATGTGGCCTCTGAAATCTTTCTAATTATACAATCACAGTCAATTTGGTAATGTACATTACAAACAGCAAGGGTCCCAGCCCCAATCCCTGTCTTACACCACTGGTCACAGGCTTCCAACCACAAAGACAAGCCTCCACCATCCCTTTTTGCCTCATATTTGGATCCAATTTGCCAAAATGCCTTGGATCCCATGGGCTCTTACCATAATTCCAGGAAAGGTAAGAGAGGTAGGCAAGTACTCTAGGAGTCTTCTGCGGCTATCCCCATATCAAACAAGTATGCTGTGGGATGTTGGGGGATGATGGAAACTCAAGGGTACTTCGCATGAGCAGACAAGTTTCTGGTATTGACACTGGCTCTAATGTAATGAGAGGTACGTCGGGTTCCAAACGATCGATTTTGTTCGGGGACTCTCTAGCCCAAGGTGCAGACAGACGTTTCTATGGCCGCAGTGAAAAATCAGAATGGTGTGTTGCTTCCCTGGTGCCATGATCAGGGATGTCTCAGAGAGGGTGCAGGATGTTCTTAAGGTGGAGAGGAAACAGAAGGAGGTCATTGTATACTTTGGAACCAACGATATAGGAAGGGAAAGTGTTGAGATTCTAAAGGGAGTTTGCTGAGACTTAGGCAGGAATTTAAAAAAGAGATCCTCGAGAGTAGTAATATCTGAATTACTCCCGGTGCTATGAGCTCGTGAGGGCAGAAATAAGAGGCGAGAGCAGATGAATGCATGGCTGAGGAGCTGGTGTTCAGGAGAAGGATTCACATTTTCGGACTTTTGGAAGCTGTTTTGAGGTAGAAATGACCTGTACAAGAAGGACGGACTGCACCTAAATTGGAAGGGGACTAATATACTGGCAGGAAAATTTGCTAGAGCTGCTCGGAAGGATTTAAACTAGTAAGATGGATGGGTGGGACCGAGGGAGATAGTGAGGAAAGATATCATTCTGAGATTGGTACAATTGAGAACAAAGGCAAGTCAAACAGTCAGGGCAGGCAGGGACAAAGCAGAGAACGAGGTAGGACTGATAAATTAAACTGCATTTATTTCAATGCAAGAGGCCTAACAGGGAAGGAAGATGAACTTAGGGCGTGGTTAGGAACATGGGACTGGGACATCATAACAATTACGGAAACATGGCTCAGGGATGGGCAGGTTGGCCATTTAATGATCTAGGATACAAATGCTACAGAAAGGACAGAAAGGGAGGCACAGGAGGAGGGAGAGTGGCATTTTTGATAAGGGATAGCATTACAGCTGGACTTAGGGAGGATATTCCCGGAAATACATCCAGGGAAGTTATTTGGGTGGAACTGAGAAAAAAGAAGGGGCTGATCACATTGTTGGGATTATATGATAGCTCCCCTCCAGTAGTCAGCGGGAAATTGAGAAACAATTTTGTAAGGAGATTTCAGTTATCAGTCAGAATAATGGGGTGGTTATAGTCAGGAATTTTAACTTTCCAAACATAGACTGGGACTGCCATAGTGTTAAGGGTTGAGATGGAGAGGAATTTGTTAAGTGTGTACAAGATAATTTTCTGATTCAGTATGTGGATGCACCAACTAGAGAAGGTGCAAAACTAGACCTATTCTTGGGAAGTAAGGCAGGGCAGGTGGCTGATGTATCAGTGGAGGAGCACTTTTGGTCAGCGACCATAATTCTATTCATTTTAAAATAATGAAGGAAAAGGATAGACCAGATCCAGAAGTTGAAGTTCGAAATTGGAGGAAGTTTAATTTTGCCTGTATCAGGCACGTTGGCACAGTGGTTAGCACTGTTGCCTCACAGTGCCAGAGGCCCGGTTTAAATTCCCACTCAGGCAATTGTCTGTGTGGAATGTGCACATTCTCCCTGTGTCTGCGTGGGTTTTCTCCTGGAGCTCCGGTTTCCTCCCACAGTCCAAAAATGTGCAGGTTAGGTGAATTGGCCATGATAAATTGCCCATAGTGTTAGGTGTAGGGGTAAATATAGTGGAATGGGTCTGGGTGGGTTGCTCTTCGGAGGGTCGATGTGGACTTGTTGGGCTGGAGGGCCTGTTTACACAGTTAGTAATATAATCTAAAACTCTGAAAAGCTGATTGGGGGCAGTTGCTCGCGGGTAATTGTACAGCTGGAAAATAGGAAGCCTTCAGAAATGAGATAACGTGAGTCCAGAGAAAGTATATTTTAGTTCGGGTGAAAGGAAAGGCTGGTAGGTGTAGGGAATATTGGATGACAAGGGTTTGGTTAAGAAAAAGAATGAAGCATATGTCAGGTATGTACAGGATAGATCGAGTGAATCCTTAGAGGTATACAAAGGCAGTAAGAGTATACTTAAGAGGGAAACCAGGAGGGCAACAACATGAGATAACTTTGGCACATAGGGTTGAGGAGAATCCAGAGGGGTTTTATGAATATATTAAGGACAAGAGGGTAACTAAGGAGAGAATAGGGCCCCTCAAAGATCAGCAAGGCGACCATTGTGTGGAGCCACAGTAGATGGGGCAGATACCAAACGAGTATTTTGCTTCAGTTTCACGGTGGAGAAGGATATTGAAGATATAGAATGTTGGGAAATAGATGGTGACATCTTGAAAAATGTTCATATTACAGACGAGGAGTTGCTAGGTGTCTTGAAATGTGTAAAAGTGAATAAATCCCCAGGACCTAATTAGATGTACCTGAGGACTCTGTGGGAAGCTAGGGAAGTGATTGCTGGGCCTCTTACTGTGATATTTGTATCCTCAATTGTCACACATGATGTGCTAGAAGACTGGAGGTTCACTAATTGGTGCCACTATTTAAGAAAGGTAGTAAGGGAACTGTAGACCAGTGAGCCAGACGTCGGTTATGAGGAAGTTGTTGGAAGGAATCCTGAGGGACAGATTGTCCATATATTTGGAAAGGCAAAGACTGATTAGGGATAGTCAGCATGGTTTTGTGCATGGGAAATCATGTCTCACAAACTTGATTGAGTTTTTTGAAGAAGTAACAGAAAGAATTGATGAAGGCAGAGCGTTAGACAGGATGTGTATGGACTTCAGTTAGGCATTTGACAAGGTTCCCCATGGGAGACAGGTTAGCAAGGTTAGATCTCATGGAATACAGGAGAACTAGCTATTTGGATACAGAACTGGCTGAAAGGTAGAAGACAGAGGGTGGTGGTGGAGGGATGTTTTTCAGACTGGAGGCCTATAACCAGTGGAGTGTCATAAGGATTGGTGCTGGGTCAACTACTTTTTGTCATTTACAGAAATGATTTGGCTATGAACATTGGAGGTAGAGTTAGTAAGTTTGCAAATGACACCAAAGTTGGAGGTGCAGTGGACAGCGAAGAAGGTTACCTCAGATTACAACAGGATCTTGATCCGATTGGCCATTGGGCTGAGGAATGGCAGATGGAGTTTAATTTAGATAATTGCAAGGTGCTGCAGTTGGGAAAGCAAATCTTATCAGGACTTATACACTTAATGGTAAGGTCTTCGGGAGTGTTGCTGAACAAGGACACCTTGGAGTGCAGGTTCATAGCTCCTTGAAAGTAGAGTCATAGGTAGATAGGATAATGAAGAAGACATTCGGTATGCTTTCCTTTATTGGTCAGAGTATTGATTATAGGAGTTGGGAGGTCACCTAGGCCACTTTTGGAATATTGCGTTCAATTCTGGTCTCCTTCCTATCAGAAAGATGTTGTGAAACTTGGAAGGGTTCAGGAAAGATTTACAAGGATGTTACCAGGGTTGGAGGATTTAAGCTATAGGGAGAGGTTAAATAGGCTTGGGATGTTTTCCTTGGAATGTCGGAGGCTGAGGGGTGACCTTACAGAGGTTTATAAAATCATGAGGGGCATGGATAGGGCAAAGAGACCAAGTCTTTTCCCTGGGGTGGTGGAGCCAGTACTAGAGGGCATAGGTTTAGGGTAAGAGGGGAAAGATATAAAAGAGACTTGAGGAGCAACATTTTCAAGCACAGGGTGGTGCGAGTGTGGAATGGGCTGCCAGAGGAAGTGGTGGAGGCTGGTACAATTGCAACATTTTAAAGGTTTCTGAATGGGTATATGAATAGGAAGGGTTTGGAGGGATCTGGGCCAGGAGTTGGCAGGCGGGACTAGATTGTGTTGGGATGTCTGGTCGGCATGGACCGAAGGGTCTATTCCCATGCTGTACATCTCTATGACTCTAGGAGGAGGCTGTTCAGCCCCTCGTGTCAGTGTTTACTAACCTCACTCACAATAACGCCTCCATTGAATGTCTATTGTTGGAAAGTCATTGAATTTGGTTTTAGAGACAGAATGTCTGACAAATATGAACTGATCAAATTAAGTCAGGATGAATTTAAAAAGGGTCAGACATCTTTAACTAACCTGGTTACATGTTTTAACGAGGTCACTGTTGTGTGAGCTAAGGGAATGTGTTGTTTATATGGACGTCCAGATGACCTTCAAGGACATTCCACACAAGTGTCATAATGTTATCGTTGGAACAAAGAGATGACAGATAAACATATTCTGGATCTTTCTGCACAAATGAATTCTCAAATAAATCTCAGACATGTTGGCGAACTTGCAGTTTTATCAGAGGAAGGAACTGAAGGAAATCAGTTGTTGGAGGAAAAAGGTTCTGGGAAAATTAAAGTGTGTTAAATCAGCAGGGCCAAATAATCTATTTCCAGGACTGCTTCAGGAAGTGGTTGTAAAATATTAGAAACGTTGATGGTCATGTGTTTGTCGACTGTGGAATAGGTCCTACATAGTGGAGGGAGCTAATTTAACATGTCTACTGAAAAAGAGAGAGAGAGAGAGAGAGAGGGAAAATAAGAAATTTTAGACCAATTAGCCGGAAATCTGCAGTGGAGAAAATGCTCAAGTCCATTGTAAAATATTTTATAGTTTAGCACTTTGAAAACAGTGACAGAACTGGACAGAGTCAGCATGGATTGTCGAAAGGGAATTCATGCTTAACAAATTGACTGGAATTATTTGAGGATGTCGTGAGTGGAGTTGTTAAGGGGCGCCCGTGGATATGGTTTATTTGGACTTTGTAAGGGGAGTAGATCGGCGGTTCTGTGGTTAAAAGCGAGACTCACAAATAGAATGTTGCCTCCCAGTTGCACGGGTCAGGGATGCCTCAGATAGGCTGCAGGACATTATGAAAGGGTGGGTGAACAGCTAGCTGCGATGGTTCATGTATTACCAATGATATCGGTAATAAATGGGATGACGTCCTACAAGCAGAATTTGGGGAGTTAGGAATCATATTATAATGTAGGATCTCAGAGGTAGTAATCTCAGGATTGCTACCAGTGCCATGTGCTAGTCAGAGTCGAAATGAAAGTATAGTCAGGATGAATGCGTGGCTTGAGAGATGGTGCAGGAGGGAGGGGTTTAGATTTTTGGGACATTGAGACTGGTTCCTGGAGCGGTGGGACAATTACAAATCGAGCAGTCTACACCTGGGCAGGACTGGAACCAATGTCCTGTGGGATATGTTTGATCACGCTCTTGGGGAGGGTTCAAAATAGTGTAGCAGAGGGATGGGAACCAACTGAGGAGGTTAGTGAACAATAAGGCGGGAGTAACTGGAGGCTGTAAGGAACTAGATATTGAAGTCAGCGTGGCTAAGGTTAAGAGTAGGTCGGGAGCAGATGATGAATGCAAAAGGACAGATGGTCTGAGGTGCATTTGTTTTAATGTGAGAAGAGTAGTAGGTAAGGCAGAGGAATTTAGGGCTTGATTAGTATCTGGGAGTACCATGTTATTACTATTACTGAGACTTGGTTGAGGGAAGGGCAAGATTGGCAACTAAATATCCCAGGATATAGATGCATCAGCCAGATAAAGAGAGGGAGGTAAAAAGGATGGAGGAGTTGCATTACTGGTCAGAGAGGATATCACAGGTGTGCAGAAGGAGGGCACTATGGAGGACTCGAGCAGTGGGGCAATATGGACAGAGCACAGAAACAGGAAAGATAGATGTTGGTGCTATCCTACAAGCCTCCTCACAGTGAACGTGGGATAGAGGTACAAATATGTAAACAGATTATGGAAAGAGATAGGAGTAACAAGGTGGTGGTAATGGAGATTTTAATTTTCCCAACATTGACTGGGATTCACTTAATGTTCGAAGTTAAGTTGGAACAGAATGTGTAAGGAGCATCCAGGAGGATTTTACAGAGTAATGTGGAAATAGTCGAACTCAGGAAGGGGCCATACTGGACCTAGTGTTGGGGAATGAGCCCGGCCAGGTGTTTGAAATTTCAGTAGGGGATTATTTTGGTAACAGTGACGACAATTCCGTAAGTTTTAGAATGCTCATGGACAAAGACGAGAGTGGTCCCAAAGGAAGACGGCTAACCTGGGGTAGGCCAACTGTAGCAAAATTTGGCAGGAAGTGGGGAATGCAGATTGGGAGCAGCTGTTTGAAGGGAAATCCACATTTGATATGTGGGAGGCTTTTAAAGAGATGTTGACTAGAGTGCAGGACAGACATGTCCCTGTGAAAATAATTGATTGAAATGGCAGGATTAGGGAACGCTGAATGACAGATGAAATTGAGAATAGCTAAGAGGAAAAAGGATGGATACATAAGGTCTAGGTAGCTGAAAACAGACAAAGCTTTCAAAGAATATCAGGAAAGTAGGACCAATCTGAAATGAGGAATTAAAAGGGCTAAAAGGGGTCACGAAATATCATTAACAAACAGGGTTAAGGAAAATCCCAAAGCCTTTTATTCAGATATAAGGAGCAAGTGGATGACTAGTGAAAGTGCTGGCCCACTCAAGGACAAAGGAGGAAAGTTATGTGTGGAGTCAGAGAAAATGGATGAGATTCATGATGAGTGCTTTACGTCGGTATTCACCAAGGAGAGGGAAATGACAGATGTTGAAGTTGGGGATACATGTTTGATTACTCAGGGTCAAATCAGATTAAGGAGGGAGGAAGTGTTGGGTATTTTAAAAGGCATCAAGGTGGACAAGTCCCCAGGTCGGAATGGGATCGATCCGAGCTTACTGAGGGAAACAAGAGAGGAAATAGCTGGGTCCTGAACAGGTATCTTTGTAGCAACCTTGAACATGGATGAGGTTCCAGAGGACTGGAGAATTGCTAATGTTTAAGAAGGGTAGCCAGGATAATCCAGATAACTATCAACCAGTGAGCCCGATGTCATTGGCAGGGAAACTGCTGGAGAAGATACTGAGGGATAGGATCTATTTACATTTGGAAGAAAATTGACTTATCAGTTATAGGCAGCATGAATTTGTGCAGGGAATGTCATGTCTTACCAACTTTATAGAAGTTTTTGAAGAAGTTTTGAAGTTGATTGATGAGGGAAGGGCTGTGGATGTCATACACATGAATTTCAGGAATGCGTTTGATAAAGTTCCCCATGGCACCCTGATAAAGAAATTAAAGTCGCATGAGGTGCAGGGTGTACTCACTAGATGGATAGAGAACGGACTGGGCAACAGAAGAGAGACAGTATTATTGGAAGGGAGTTTCTCAAAATGGAGAACAGGAATCTGTGCTGGTACCGCTCTTGTTTTTGATATACATAAATGATTTGGAGGAAGGTATAGGTGGTCTGATGAGTAAGTTTGCAGATCACACTCAGATTGGTGGAGTAGCAGATAGTGAAGGGGACTGTCAGAGAATACAGCAGAACATAGATAGATTGAAGAGTTGGGCAGAGAATGGGATAGATGGAGCTCAATCCATGCAAATGCAAACTGATGAATTTTGGAAGATCCAAATCTGGAGTAAACTGTACGGTGAATGGAACGCCCTGGGAATATTGATGGCAAGAGAGACCTGGGTGTTCAGGTCCATTGTACTCTGGAGGTGGCAACATAAGTCGATAGAATGGTCAAGAATACTTAGAGCGTACTTTCCTTCATCAGACATGGTATTCATTACAAGAGTTGGCAGGTCATGTTAGAATTATATCGGACTTTGGCTTGGTCACATTTGGAATACTGCGTACAGTTCTGGTCACCACATTACCAGAAGGATGTGGATGCTTTGGAGAGGGTGCAGAGGAGGTTTACCAGGATTGTCTGGTATGGAGGGCACTAGCTATGAAGAGAGGTTGAGTAGATTAGGATTATTTTCATTAGAAAGTCGAACATTGAGGGGGGACCTGATTGACGTCGACAAACTCATGAGAGGTGTAGACAGGGTGAATAGCAAGAAACTTTTTTCCCAGAGTGGGGGAATCAATTACTCGCGGTCATGAGTTCAAATTGGGAGTGAAAACATTTAAGGGAGATATGTGTGGAAAGTTCTTCACACAGAGAGTGATTAGTCCTGGAACATGTTGCCAGTGGAGGTGGGAGAGTTAGGCACAATAGCATCATTTAAGATATATCTAGATAGATACATGGATGGGCAGGGAGAAAAGGGAGACAGACCCTTGGAAAATTGATGACAGGTTTAGATGGAGGATATGGACCAGTGCAGGCTAGGAGGGCTGAAGGGCCAGTTCTTGTGCTGTAATTTTCTTTGTTCTTTGAACTGAGGAAGCTCAAAGGAACAGGGTGATCTTGGGGTGCTTGGACATTGATCCCTGAATGTGACAAGACAGGCTAACAGAGCAGTGTGAGGGCATATGGGACACTTGCCTTTGTTATGTCAGATATTGGTTATAAAAGCAGAAGGATATGTTGCAGTTAAGCGGAACATTGGTTCGGCCACAGCCACGGCCTACTGTGTGCAGTTCATGTCACCACACTATAGGAACGATGTGATCGCACTGGGTGGGGTGCAGAGGGGAATCACCAGGATGTTGTGTGGGATGGAACCTCTGAGTGATGAAGACAAATTGGATCAGCTCGGGTTGTTTACTTCAGAGCAGAGAAGGTGGAGGGGGGACCTGATCGAGGTGTATAAGGTTATGAGGGGAATGGACAGGGTGGATAGAAAGCAGCTGTTCTCCTTCATGGGAGGGTCACTAACAAGTTGGCTCACATTCAATGTGAAAGATAGGAGGTTTCAAAATGTTTTGAGGAAAATGTTTTTCATCCAGACGATGGTGTGGGTCTGGAATGCACAGCCTTGGGAGGGTAGTTGAGGTGGGAAACCTCACAGACTTTAAAATATACTTGGGTGAGCAGTTGAAATGTCATAACATTCAAGCTGTGGGTCTCATGTTGGAAAATGGGACTGGTATAGGTTTAGTGTAGTTTTGCTGGTATACAGTTAATGGGCTGAAGGGCCTCCTCTGTACTGTGTGATTTTATGATTCTGTTGTGTGTAGTTTCGGGCTCCTTATCTGAGGAAGCATGTTCTGGCTGAGGAGGAAGGGAAAGAAAGGTTTACCAGACTGATTCCGGGGATGACAGCTCTATTGTCTGATGAGAAACTGGATCAGTTAGGATTTTTTAATTGGTGCTTGGAAGATTGAGAGGAATCACATTGAAACCTTGAAAATCCGAACAGGACAAGACCAGAACAACACAGGGAGGATGTTCCTGATGACTGGGGAATCCAGAACTATGAGTTATGGTTTAAAGAAAAGGGAAAGGCCATTTCAGACTGAGATGATGAGACATTTCTTTCGCCAGAGATTGGGAAGCTGGTGGAATATTCTGACACAGAAAGCAGTTGAGCCCAAAACATTCAATATTTTCAAGAGAGGATAAGTATAGTTCTTAGGACTAAAGAGATTAATGTTTATGGAGAAAAAATGGGAGCACAGGACTAAGTTGGATGATCAGCCATGGTCATATTGAATGGCAGAGCCAACTCGAAGGGCTGAATTGCTTTCTCCTGCTCCTAGTTCCTTTGTTTCTATGTTTGAGAGACTGTCCATAAACATGGAAACATATGGAATTATAGAGTCATAGAGTCATCGAGTCCTACAGCACAGAGACAGGCCTTTTGGCCCAAACTGGACCATGCTGACCAAAATGTCCATCCATGCTCACCCATTTCCCAGCTCTTGTCCCATATCCTTCAAATGCTTTCCTTTCTATGTATTTGTCCGAAAGTCTTTTAAATGTTGTTAGTGTATTCACCTCATCACTTCAGCTGGCAGCTCATTCCACATGCGTGCCACCCTTTATGTAAAAATGTTGCCCCTCAGGTTCCCTTTTATTCTTTCCACTCTAACACTAAACTGATGCCCTCTCATCCTCGATCCCCAACCCTATCCATGTCTCTCATGATCTTGTATACTTCTAAAATTTCCCCCACCAGTCTCCTGTGTTCTAAGAAAAATGTCCTAACTTGCCTAACCTTTCCCAATAACTCAGATTGTTGAGTCCAGGCAACATCCTTGTAAATTTCTTCTGTACTTTCTGGCTTAGTAATATCCTTCCTTTAACAAGGTGACCAAACTGAATACAATATTCCAAGTGCGACCTCACTGACATCCTGTACAAGATTAGACATTAGATTCCCTACAGGGTGGAAACAGGTCTTCGGCCCAATCAGTCCACACCGACCCTCTGAAGAGTAACCCAGCTAGACCCATTTCCCTTTTACTAATGTATCGAACACTATGGCCAGTTAAACATGACCAATTCACCTGACCTGCACATCAAACTTACTAATCATGCCTTACAGATTATCGTCCAAAGCATTAATATTGATAACAAACAGTAATGGGGCCAGCACTGAGCCCTGAAGCACTCCACTCAACATAGGCCTCCAGTCTGACAAGCGTCCTTCCAATATTACCCTCTGCTTCCGACCATCAAGCCAGTTATAGAAAAGGAGGTCGGAGACAGAGAGGAGGGACAATATGTGCGCTCTCCAGTGAACAAGATGTGAATAGTGGTGTCTCCAGGGATTTGTGCTGGGCCCTCAGTACTTCACGATATTTCTCAATGACTTGGATGAATGAATTGAGAGCCAATTATCCAAGATTGCTGACCACACGAAGTGAGGCAGCTTGGAGGAGGTTACAGAGATAGGGAGGGTGGAGGGCTGAGAGGGATTTGAGAACAAGGATGAGAATTTCAAAATCGAGGTGTTGCTAGACCAGGAGCCAATATAGGCATGGGGTGCAGGTGGTTGGGGGACCGGGACTTGGAGCAAGTTTGGATAGGAGCAGCAGAAGTTTGGATGAGCTGAAGGATACGGAGGGCAGTGGCTGCGATGTGTGTCAGCCACAACATTGGAATGCTCATGTTTGGAGTCCCATAAACATAGCTGAGATATTCAGTGGCTGATTAGATTACTTACAGTGTGGAAACAGGTCCTTCGGCCCAACAAGTCCACATCGACCCGCCGAAGCACAACCAACCCAGACCCATTCCCGTACATTCACCCAACACTACAGGCAATTTAGCATGGCCAATTCACATAACCTACACATTTTTGGAGGGTGGGAGGAAACTGAAGTACCGGGAGGAAACCTGTGCAGACACAGCGAGAATGTGCAAACTCCACACAGTCAGTCGCCTGAGGTGGGAATTGAACCCAGATCTCTGGCAGTGTAAGGCAGCAGTGCTATCCACTGTACCACCGTGATCTTTGTGATATGAAGGATATCGGTTTCAGAATATTCTCAAAGATAAGACTCCGTTTGTAAAGAATCTGTTTGAGCAGCAGACAGTCCTCAGGGAGAGGGATGGAGTTTGGACCAAGATCTGAAGAGGATGGCTTTGATCTTCCCAATATTTTTCACGTTGAGCCTGGCTCCACAGTCCTGACTGGTCTTAGCTGCTGTGATTGTCACTGATTAGACACTTATTATTAGAGATTCTGACCACAGCAGAAAGCCCCAGTGTAAAAAATAACTGCAAAGACTGTCAGGTCGCAAGGTTGAAACTTCACCAATAGAGGAAGTGAAAGAAGGAGCTCGGAGCAGCTGGACGGTTGTTACTGAGATGATTTGTTACTGTGAACCATCTGCACTCCTTGGAATCTGACAGCACAGGAGGCTGATTCTGTGATTTTTTTTGCATTAACAGTCCGGTTTTGGAAAAAGTGTCAGTCACTCTCTCACAAACAAACACGCCTGCACTTGGAGATCAGAAACAGAATCCAGCAGCAGCTCTGTCTCCGAGCTGTGGAACCTGCAAAGAATTGTTCCCTCATTCAGTTTTTAACTGGCAGGATAGACCAAACAGGGGAGGCAACTCAGTGGTGTGTACAATCGGAAGGGAATTGCCCTGGGAGTCCTCACCATTAACTATGGAACTCATGAAGCCTCATGACAGCAGGTCAAACATGGGGAAGGAAACCTCCTGCTGATTACCACATAGCACCGCCCACCCCTCCAACCTCAACTGTGCAGTCAGTCCTCCATGTTGAACAACACTTGGAGGGAGCACTGAGGGTGGGAAGGATGCAGCAGGAAGGGACTTCAAAGTCCACTATCAAGAGCTGCTCAGAAGCATCACTACTGAGCAAGGTGGTCAAACTCCACCTGTTTCAGCTGCTGGACTGGACCTGGGGCGGGTGGTGAGGGAACCAACAAGAGGGAAAAACATCCTCACTATCACCCTCACCAATCTGCCTGCTGTATCTGGTGTATCTGTCCATGACAGTACCAGTAAGAGTGACCACTGCACAGTCCGTGTGGAGACAAAATCCCATCTTCACATTGAGATTACCTTACATTTTGTTGGGCAAGAGATACAGTATGTCAGGAAGGACTTTGTTTTTTGCAGCAATTGGTAATGACTTGGAAATTAGTGCCCATTCAGGTGAGGCAGGTGAAGACACTCAGTGATTACAATGACAGATTGGATGGGCTCTTGATGGAAATAAACCTGCAAGGCCCGAGGGGGTCGAGTCGGGGAGGGGGTGGGACTGACTGGATTGCTCCATGAAATGACACCATTTCCCTGACAGGCTGAATGTTCTCCCCCTGTGCTGGAAATAGGTCTCACTCAATGAGGGGTTCACAATTGGAGAGTTTGGATGCAGTAAATACAGGACAAATTGTTTCTCCAGGCAGGAGGGTCAGTAACCAGAGGGCACACATTTCAGAAAGGGTCTGAAGGACAAGAGAGAAGATAGGAACATTTTTATGCAACGAGTTCATGATGACTGTCTGCAAGGTGAGTGGAAGTGGATTCAACAGCAACTTTCAAAAGGGCATTTGGAGAAATAGCTGAAAAGGAAACAACTGCAGGGTTATACAGGAAGGGCTGGGTAAATGGGACTCATTGGACTCATTTGACTAACAGTCACTATAGGCCCAGTGACCTCTGTCTGTGCTGTGTAAGAGCTTACACACACTTAGTCTCACCTTTACACAAAGACTGGGAGAAACAGACAACCCAGTTTACAGAAGAGTGTTTCCTCAAGGAAAACTTTCTTGAACCAACTCAGGGAACAGGCCAGACTAGATTTACTGGACTACATCAGCAAATCAATGGCAAGGGGACAGTGAACCAAACGTAATGGCACTCACCAGTATATTCAATCGCACAACAATTGAGAGGGGAAGGGATGAAGGGCACGAGGTCAGAGAGCTCTAGGAATCTGAAGGCTCTGCTGTCAATGGTGGGATGGAGGAAGCAGCAATGGGCAGGAGACCAGCGAGAGAAGATGGAAGGGGGAGGGAGGGAATGTGAGTCTGCAGCAGGGCACAGAGTGAGGGAGGAGAAAAGCCATGGAGGCAATTGGCTGGCAGTGAGGTCAGGGGTCATTCTGGAACAACACATGGAAAGACAGGGAAGAGACCACGCCATATCAGACAAGCTGGCTTTAATGGAAATTGGCTTCAGGAAGCTGGGAGAGGGCATTGGAATCATATAGTTAGAAGGCGGGACAAACAGTAATTAGGGTTTCTGTGGTCAAGGGGCTGATGTAGTGCAGAGACGGACAATGTCATTAAGACTGAAATAAGAGACCGACGTGATGGAGAGTATGTGGGGTTTGCAGCTCAGGTACTGGACAGTCCCGAGGGAAGGAGGCCCATGTTTACTGGTCTCTTCTGAAGCATCCAGTGGGAAGTAGGTCCATGTTTATTGGTGCCTATTGGAGGTTCCAGTGGGAAGGAGGTCCATGTTTACTTGTCCTATGGGAAGATGGACTATGGAGACATCATCATCGAGTTATGGAGGTTTACAGCATGGCATCAGGCCCTTCAGCTCTACTCATCCATGTCGACCAAGTTTCCAAACCTGAATTTGTCCCATTTGCCTGTGTTATGCCCAAATCTCTCCGAATCCTTCCTATCCATGTTCCTGTAAAAATGTCCTGGAAATGTAGTAATTGTACTCACCTCGACCACTTCCTCTGGCAGCTCATTGCACATACATGCCATCCTCTGTGTGAAAAGGTTGCCTCTCAAGTCCCTTCTAATTCTTTCCCCTCTCAACTTAAATCTATTCCTTCTAGTACTGGACTCTCCTACCCTGGGGAAAAGACTTTGACCATTCATCTTATCAATGACCCTCATGATTCTATAAACCTCTATCTGGTCACCCCTCAATCTTCTGCGTTCCCTTGAAGAACATCTCAGCCTATCCATCCTCGCCTGAAATTTCAAACCCTCCAATCTTGGTAATATCCCTGTTAATCTTTATTTTATCCAAACCGGTGTAATAACTTCCTTCCTATAGCAGGGTGAGCAGAAATGTGCACAGTGTCCAAATGTGGCCTTCCCAATGCCTTGTTCAGCTGTAACATAATGTCCCAGCTCCTGTACTCCCTGCTTTGACCAGTGAAGGTGAACGTGCCAAATACCTTCTTCACCATCCTGTGATATCACTTCCAAGGAACTATGTACCTGTACTCCTCAGTCTCTCTGTTCAACAACACTCCCCATGGCTCTACCATTAATTGTGTAATTCCTGCCCAAGTTTGTCTTACCAAAAGGTAACTCCTTCCATTTATCGAAATTAAACTCCATCTGGATTTGTTGACCCACTGGCCCAGTTGATCAAGATGACATTGCACTCTTGGATAACCTTCTTCCCTGTTGACGATGCCAACAATTCTAATGTCAGCCACAAACTTACTGAGCATTCCTGCTATTTTGTCATCCACATTGTTCATATCAATGATGAACAACAGTGGATCCAGGATCGATTCTTGTGGCAGACGGCTGGTCACTAGCCTCCAGTCTGAAGAACATCCGTCTCTCACCAGCCTCTGCCTCCTACCATCAGGCCAATTTTATATACAATTGGCTCGCTCGCCCTGGATCCTATGTGATATAATCTTACTGAGCAGTCTGCCATGGCGGGGGGATCCTTGTCTAAGGCCTTGCTAAAGTCCATGTAGACAGATTGTACTGCTCTACCTTTATCTACCTTCTTGCTTACTTCTTCAAAAACTCAGCCATCCATTCATCTCCATTGGAAAGTCCTGTAATTAGGAGGCCCATGTTTACTGGTCTCAATTTGGAGGTTCAGTGGGAAGGAAGGAGGTCCATGTCCCTCCATTGGGCAGCCCCGTGAACTGAATTCCATGTTTGTTGGACGATGTTGGAGTGTCCATTACATCATGGATGCCATGGTTGATGTGGGGCCAGTTCCCTTCTGTTCTAACTGTGATGCTCTGAACATTATCTCAGTGAAACACCTTGACTCAGAGACTGATCATGGAATGGGAAGGAGAGGGGAAGGGATTGGAACATGTTGTGAATGGACAGGATGGGTCACTGGGTCAGAACATGTCCTGCCCCTTTCCCTCCAGCTCACACTGATGGGCTGAGGGTCTCATCTTTCTGCTTGGCCTTCATGGAATGAGGTTTGTGTCCAAACCAGTCCCCAGTAAGAATTGGCCAACAGCACAGAACTGCCCTTCATTTGACAAGAATCTGTCCATCTTCCGAAGAGAGGCTAAACCTTGGTCACTGTGGCAAATCGGGCCTGACATCAGGGGAAAAAAAAAACATGCTTCTGGGGTCAAAGGTTAACATCCATTCTTTGGGCAGAGCAGAGGGAGATTTATTCTGCATTCAACTGTCATCACCTGGGACACTGTAAGAAAGGGAGAGAAACGAGATAGAAAGAGAGAGTTAGAGGGAGAGTGTGTGTGTAATTGAGGGATAGAGGGAAGAGCATCTGAGACAGTGTGAGATATGTGAGGGGACCGAGAGAGGTAGAGGGAGGTAGAAATGATGTGGTTGATGGAGAGAGAGAGAGAGAGAGAGAGAGAGAGAGAGAGAGTGAAACAAGATGTGATTGAAAGGGATGGAGAGAGAGAAAGAGGCAGGATGGGTGTGATACCAAGAGTGAAGGGAATCGGGAGAGAGAGGGTCAGGTTGAATGTGAGAGAGAGAGAGAGACATGAGTATGTTTAGAGACAGAATTACAGAGAGGGAGGGAGTGAGACTGTAGATTGGGATGCAGCGATGGAGGCAGAGAGACAGAGGGAGGAATAGAAAGGGACAGATAACATTTGGAGGCTTTGAATTGAAGCGAGTGATGGAGCGAGTGACGGAGACAGAGAGAGAGATGGAGAAATAGAGATTATCTGACGGAGTGAGGAACCGTGAGTGGGTTGGAACGAGTGGCTATGAGAGAGGGAGAGAGAGAGAGAGAGAGAATATGAAAGAGATTAAAAGTGGGAGAGAGAGATAGAGGTAGTGAGAAAGAAGTGGCAGATTTGAGTCAAAAAGGGAGATAGAGAGAGAGAGAGGTGGACAGGTCGTGGTCACCACATTCTGGGAAAGATGTAATTGTACTTGAGAGGGTGCAGAGATTTACCAGGATGCTGCCTGCAATAGAGAGTCAGTTATGAGGAAAGATTGGAAAGGTTGAGGCTGTTTTGCATGGAGCAGTGAAGGTTGAGAAAGAACCTCATTGAGGGGTATAAGATTATTCAGGGCTGTGATATGGTGGGTAGGAAATAAAAGCATCAGTAAAACAGTTATTAATGTGATTCTCAGTGATGTGTCTTTATTCTAGTCACAAACAACTATTTCCCAGTGAAGGGGTCCATCCTGCTGAATATTAGATACACCTGGGCTTTGGAGAAATATTGGGCAGATGGAGTGTAATGTGGGGGACAAGAATCACAAAGTTAGTACGCAGCTACAGCAAGTGAATCCGGAGGCAGAGGGAGTGTTGGTGCTCCTTGTAAAGGGAATGCAATCTGAAAGCAATGACATTTTACTGCAGCTGTACAGGGGTTAGGGTTAGGGGCTTGGTGAGAGCACATCTGGAGTATGGTGTCCAGTAACAGGCTCCTTATTGAAGAAAGGACAGGAGCTGCATTGGATGTAGTTCAGGGAAAGTTCCCATGAATGATTCCTGGTGTAGAGCGATTGTCTTATGGGCAAAGGTCAAACAGGTTTGGAATCTGATCCCTGGAGTTTAGAAGAATGAGAGGGAATCTCATCGAAATGTATAGAATTCTTAAGGGGCTGGACAGGGGAAATGCTGGATGTTTCTCCTCATGGGAGAATAAGGGCGAAACAGAAAACCACTGGATAACCACTAGGACAGGATCAGGAATACAGGAGGACCAGAAAGCTGAACTGTATCTATTTTCGTGTAAGGAGCTTGATGAGTAAGGTGGTTGAACTGAGAGCATTAACCAGCACGTGGGAATATCATATTACTGCAAATGCTGAGACATGATTGAACAAAGATAGGACTGGCAGCTCAACATTCCAGGTTAGAGAAGTCTCAGGTGGGATAGAGGGAATGCAGGAGAGGTTGGTGTATTGCATTATTGATAAAGGAGACCATCACTGGGGGATTTAAGGAGCATTCCTTGGAAGGCATTTCAAACGAGGCCATCTGGGTGAAGCTAAAAATACAAAAAGAACAATCACTTTTCTGGGATTGTACTATAGACCTCACAATAGTCAGATGGAGAGAGAGGAGTAGATATGTTAGCAAATCACAGAGAGGTGTGAGAGGAATACGGTTATGTTAGTAGGGAGTTTCAACATCTCAATTATGAACTGGCATTGCCTTTGTGTGAATGGTGGAATGTTTAAAGTCCATCCAGGAGAGCTTTTGGTGCCAGTGTGTAGATAGTCCTTCTAAACATGGGCAGTGCTGGACTCAATCCTGGGTCATGAAACCAGTCAAATAGTTAAAGAGTCAGTGGGTGAGCATTTTGCAGATATTGAACATAAGTCCATAAGTTTCATAGTTATTATGGAAAGGAATAAGGGTAGTGCAGAAAGGTAAGTGTCTAAAGTGAGGCAAGGCCAATTTCAATGTCATGAGACAGGATCTGGCAAATATAGACTGGGAGCAGCTCCTTGCAGGTCAGTCTACATTTGGAAAGTGGGAAGCTTTTTAATGTGAGACAGTGAAAATTCAGGGCCAGCTCAGAAAGAAAGGCAAGGGCAGCAACTCCTGGGTTCCTGGATGTCAAGGATTATGGATAGTTTGGGAAAGGAAAAGGAGGAAACCTTTGTCAGTGACAGAGCATCAAAAACAAGGGAGGCCCTTCAGGAGGAGAGAAAGTGTGGGGAGGTGCTTAAAAAAATAGGAGGGCAAAATAGAGCCATGAAATATCTTTGGCAGCCTGAGCCCCTCACCCCAGAATGATTAAAAAAACGGCACGAGAAAGAATAGATGCACTTGTGGTCATCTTTCAGAATTCTAGACGCTGGAGCAGTTCCTATGGATTGGAGGGCGGCGAACATAACCCCAATATTTACGAAGGGAGGCAGAGACCGGTTGCTTGACATCAGCAGTGGGAGAAATACTGGAGTCCATTATAAATGATGGGCAGCAAATTTTGTTGTAACCTGCATCTTATGAACTAGCACTCTTGACAAACCGGCAAAAGTTATATCCCTCAAATGCCACAAAGTTTAATGCATCATTTTGTCCAATTATTATACATTTATAATGTACTCATTTCAATGTAAACATACTTGTTGTTTAATTGAACATCCACGTGAAATATCAACAGTTGATTAAATTTCGAGTCAATTTCTCCTCAAACTCGGCAATCTGCCGCAATGCCCGGGTATTTGTTTGTTGAACACAATTAATATGAGAACAATAAAACGTATTATAACATAATAAAAAACACTACAACCTATCTTATGGTTTAACTTAACTTTGGATGATCACATACCACCCCACCAGAAGTTGACCAGATTCCACGTGGTGAAGTCTTCTTGTTCTTCTGATGGTCTTGGCGGTGTCTTCTCTTTCAGTGGTTATTCTCGAGTTACCACTCTCTGAGCGGTTTTATGGTGATTCTTATCCTTCCAAGACTTCACGTCTTTTTGGGAGGGTGTGGAGGATCTGCCAATGGAATGATCAGGTTCATTTACCCTGATCAATCAGATCCAACCTTGGGTTGTCACATCGATGGCCCAAAGGCGACATACCACTATCCCATTCAGGTCCAACTTCAGGTCTGTATTACAGGGTCTGTAGCTGTCAGGCTTGTTCGCAAACTATCTCTGGGTAGCTGCAGCCTGTCTGCATTCTGCAGAATGTGGATGAGCACAGAGACTTTGGTCAAGGCTGGGTTCTACTTCCCAGCATGCTTCAATCATTGTTCATTTTTGTAAGAATTTACTATTGTCCATCTTAAGATTATTATTTCAGTGGCCCGTCTGGTCAGAAAGGCAAATACAGTGATGACATTTCTTTTGTGATGACTTGAATGGATGGATTTCCACTGCTCTGAAAGACTCTGGTCAGACCACATTGGAGTATTGTGTACCGTTTTGGGCCCCATACCTCAAGAAGGATGTCGCACCGCTGAGCGTGTTCAGAGGAGCTTCATAAGAATGGCCCAAGAATGAAAATCTCAACATATAAGGTTTCTGGGTCTATACTCGCTGGAGTTTATAAGGATGAAGCGGGCTCTAATAGAAGCTTCCAGAATACTGGTTGCCTGGTCAGAGTAGATTTTGGGAAGATGCTTCCCCTGTTAGGAGAGAAAGGATTCAATGACATAACCTGAGAGTCAAGAGAAAATCTTTAGAATGGAGATAAGAAGATACATCTTCAGCCTGAGAGTGGGGAATCTATGGTGGAATGGCCATTTCCTTCCCTAAACTACATCAGTGTACCAGGTACGTTTTTCTCGGAATCGATTCATAACCACCATCAGTCTCTTAATTCCAGATTTGAATTTAAGCTCCGCCACTTGTGGCAGGATTTGAACCCAGGTCACTCGAACATTATCTGGGTTTATCACGTAAGACTTCAATGACAACACCACAAGATCAATGACTTGCCCAATCCTCCACAGTGTGGCTCATGTATGCAGTATGATATGCACTGGGATTTGCCTTCATGTTATCGTTGACTTCCTCATGTATGTACATGTAATACATACCATATAGATGATTTTTCTCCTTTATGAAATTCCTCTTTAGTGTTTAGTATCTCTTTAATTATTGCCAATTTCTTCAGCTGTCCTGCCTTGACTGTTCTTTTCTTCCCCCAGTCCACCCAGGCCAAATCCTTCCTTAGGTCAGTTTATTATCATTGCCTAACACTAAAACACTCATGTATGACTCAGTCTTCACTCAATCTGAATGTGAAACTCCAGCATGTTGTGGTTATTCCAAGGCAAAGCTCATCCACCAATCCTTTCTTGTTACATAATATCAAATCTAAATTAGATTAGATTCCCTACAGTATGGAAACAGGCCCTTCGTCCCAACAAGTCCACACCGACCTTCCGAAGAGTAACCCACCCATTCTCATTTCCCTCTGAGTAATGTTACCAACTCTATGGGCAATTTAGCATGGCCAATTCACATGACCTGCACATCTTTGGACTGTGACAGGAAATCCACACAGATAACGGGGAGCATATGCAAACTACACGCAGACAGTCCCCCGAGGCTGGAATCCAACCTGGATCTTGGTGCTGTTAACAACTGAGCCACCATGCCGTCCCATTCTCTGGTTGGTTCCATGACATCCTGAACTCAGAAATAATCCCTCATACACTCTATGAATCTTTATGCAAGGATATCACTGTCAAGTTGATTAATTGAGCCAATTTGCATGTTCAAACCACCCATAGTTACTGTTGTGCCCTTGTTACAAACCCTCATTCTTTACTACCTCAGAAGTACTTTGGGGGGACAGTGGCTGAAAATTCCTCTTCCTAAGAGGTTTCTTCTCTTGCTTTTTATTTGCACTGAGACGGACTTCAAATTTTTTTTGCACAAAACACTTTGAAACGATCTGAATACCGACTTGCATGAACAAATGTTTATTTTCTTTACACAATCGAGGATTTAAGAGGGCTAAAAGTGATAATGAGATATCGTGAGCAAGCAGAGTTGAGGAAAATCCCAAAGAGTTCTTTTCATATATAAGGAGCAAGAAGGTAATTAGAGAAATGTTTGGCCCAAAGAAAGAAAGTTATGCGTGGAGTCAGATAAAATGGGTGAGATTCTTAGCGAGTACTTTGCATCTGTATTCACCAAGGAGAGGGACATAACGGATGCTGGGGTTAGGGATAGATCTCTGAATACTCTGGGTCAAGTCGACATAAAGAGGGAGGAAGTTTTGGATACTCTAAAAACGTATTAAGGTAGACATGTCCCCAAGTCCGATGGGATCAACCACAGGTTACTGAGGGGTGTGAGTGTGGAAATAACTGGGGCTTTAACATATATCTTTGCAGGATGATTGAACATAGGTGAGGTCCGGGAGGACTGGCGAATTTCTAATATTGTCCCCTTGTTTAAGAAGGATAGCGGGAATAATCCAGGTAATTGTAGACCGGCAGGCCTGATATCAGTGGTAGGGAAGCTGCTAGAGAAGATATTGAGGGACTTGAGTAAGGCGTTTTATTAGGTTCCCCATGGTCGGCTGATGGAGAACATGATGTCGCATGGGTTTCAGGGTGTTTTATGCAGCTGGATAGAAAACTGGCTGGGCAACAGAGACAGAGACTAGTAGTGGAAGGTGATTTCTCAACATGGAGACCTATGACCAGTGGTGTGCAACAGGGATCCGTGCTGGGACCACTGTAGTTTGTGATATATATATCAATGATTTGGAAGAAGGTATCGTTTGCCTGATTAGCAAGTTTGCAGATTAAACTAAGATTGTTGGAGTAGCAGATAGTGAAGGAGACTGTCAGAGAATACAGCAAATATAGATAGATTGGTGAGATGGGCACAGAAATGGCAGATGGAATTCAATCTGTGCAAATGCCAGGTGATGAATTTTGAAAGAACCAGTTCAAGAATGAACAACACAGTAAACAGGAAAATCCTGTGGAAAATCCACTTATAGCGAGATCTGGGTGTTCGGGTCCATTGTTTCCTGAAGACACCAACACAGGTCAGTAAAGGGGTCAGGGTGGAATATGGCATGCTTTCCTTCCTTGGATCAGGTGTGGAGTACAAGCGCTGGCAGGTCATGTTACAGTTGCATAGAACTTTGGTTTGGCCGCATTTGGAACACTGCATATAATTCTGGTCACCACATTACCAAAAGGATGTGGATGCTTTGAATCGGGTACAGTGTAGGTTTGGCAGGATGCTGACTGGGTTGGACGGTGCTGGTTATGAAGAAATATTGAGTAGATTAGGACGATTTTCATTACAAAGTCGAAGTTTGAGGTATACAAAATCAAGACAGATATACACAGGGTGGATAGCAAGAAGCTTTTCCCCCAGATTGTGGAACTCAATTACTCGGTGTCATGAGTTCAAAGTAAGAGCGGAAAGGTTTACGGCAAATATATGCGGGAAGTTCTTTATACATCGGGCGGTGGCAGCCTGGAATATGTAGCCAGCGGAGGTGGTAGGGGCAGGAATGATAGCATTATCTAAGATGTATTTAGACAGAAACATGAATGGGCAGGGAGCAGCGGGATACAGACATTTAGAAAATAGGTGGCAGGTTTAGAAAATAGGAGGATCTGGGTCAGCACAGGCTGGAGGGCCGAAGGGTCTGTTACTTGTTGGAAAGTTCATTGTTCTTTATCATTCATTCTAAAAATAGCAAGTTTTCAACTTATTGTATGCTACAATTTAATAATATAAACAACTTATTTATTTGATATTGCATGTCAATTTATTGTCATTTCTAAATTACAGTCACAGGGTCAAGAGATGTACAGCATGGAAACAGACCCTTCTGTCCAACTTGCCCATGCCGACCAAATATCCCAACCCAATCTAGTTCCATTTGCCAGCACTCAGCCCATATCCCTCTAAACACTTTCTATTCATATACCTATCCAGACGCCAGCTAAATGTTGCAATTGTACTAACCACCCACCATTTCCTCTGGCAGTTCATTCCACACACGTACAACCCTCTGAGTGAAAGAAATGCCACTTATATCTCTTTTACATTTTTCCCATCCTAACCAAAACCTTTGCCCTCTAGTTCTGGACTCCCCCATCCTAGGGAAAAGACCTTGTTTATTAACCTATCCATGCCCCTCATGATTCTTCAAACCTCTATAAGGTCACCCCTCAATCTCCAGCGTTCCAGGGAAAACAGCCCCAGCCTGTTCAACCTCCAGCTATAGCTCAAACCCTCCAACCTTGGAAACATGCCCGTAAATCTTTTCCGAATCCTTTCAAGTTTCACCTGATCAATCAGGTCCTGGGGATTTTTGCATCTTCATGCATTTCAAGACATCCAGCACTTCTTCCTCTGTAATATGGACATTTTTCATGATATCACCATCTATTTATCCGTATATCTATATCGCCCATGTCCTTCTCCTGAGTAAACACTGATACAAAATACTCATTTAGTATTTCTCCCTCTCCTCTGGCTCCACACAAAGCCGCCTTGCTGATCTTTGAGGTCTCTTTTCTCTCCCTGTTTACCCTTTTGTTCTCAATGTATTTGTAAAATCCTTTTGGATTCTCCTTAATTCTATTTGCCAAAGCTATCTCATGTCCCCTTTTTGCCTTCCTGATTTCCCTCTTTAGTGTACTCCTCCTGCCTTTATACTTTTCTAAGGATTCACTCGATCTATCCTGCCTGTACCTGTCATATCCTTCCTTCTCATTCTTAATCAACCCCTCAATGTCTTTCGTCATTCAGCACTCTCTATACCTCCCAGCCTATCCTTTTACCCTAACAAGCATATTCTGTCTCTGAACTCCGGCTATCTAACTTCTGAAGGTTTCCCAGTTTCTAGCCGTCTGCTTATCTGCGAACATTTGCCGCCATCAGCTTTTGAAAGATCTCCTTTCTCCAATTTAGAACTTCAACTTTTAGGTCTAGTCTATCCTTTTCCATCATTATTTTAAAACTAACAGAATTGTTGGCAAATAACTGAACCTCACACATTTCAGATGAGAAATTAAATCGATTGATTATATTTAAATGTTATAATTCTATTTAATTGTTCAATCAAATGCTCACTCTGAATATTCAATCTGTCAAATTTCAACTATTTTGCAAATGATAGAGCAACAATATATGCATTTGAACACTGAGTTTCAATGTGTAATTGTGATCACCATCACAGTCAGACAACATGCTCTTTTTCGATACAAAACAAAATGTTCATTCTTTACATTTGTATCATAAAAGTCTTTCGGTGTTTATAATTTAATTCCATCAACATAGAATCAATTTTATTGTCTTCACAGATGATGCAGTTATTGTTCAGTTGAATAATTGTAGCTCATACGTTAGTATTGCACGATTCACAAACATGGCAAACTCCTGATTATTGTGCAGGGCCGTAAACCCATTATTTTGCATCATGACCGACATTAGAAGTGGATTCCAAAAGGGTGAATCCGGGTACTGTGCTCCTGGACCTCACAGCTGCATGTAGCACTCAGAGAGACACTGGCCTGGTCCTGAATCTGTGAAGAGAGTTTCCAACCTGGGTCAGGGCAGTCATTCAAACATTCCCTCACAGAGAATCATTTGGAATCCAACTTGAGCAGGAGGAAACTAGCCAACAGGCTATCACTACTCTCAGTGTAGGTACAAATGCTGTCTAAATTAAATGCCAATGACTGAGCAGGAACCATGCCTTATAAATTCATCATCAGTCAGAGCCTGGCCCAGGGAGCAGATGCATGGACATGGAGTATCAGAATCACATTGCGCAAGTTACTTATGGTGACGAAATCTGTCATGTACCCCATTTGCACCCTGGACCAGACACTGGGTGAAAACGTTCACAATTGACAGTCGATTGCAGTATTTTGTGTCTCAGAGTAAACCCTCTGAAACTATATCCAATAAGTGTACCTTCACATTCAACAGTACCAAAATAAAATTATACATGTCTGTGGATGGTCAGATATTAATTCATAGGTCACCCAACAGAATGTTTCTGAAGAAATCAGGAGCAAATGGCATGCCAAAACCCGTTTAATAACTGAACTTGGTGGATTTTGTCTGGTCTAGATAACCACACATACTGTGCTGACACTCAGGTAAATGTAACAATTACATCAAAACTGGTCTAACGACCCTCCCCACCTTCCTGACCTCACACACCCCACTCCCTCATACACCTCACTCCCTCACACTTTCACCAACTGATGAGAATCCACAATCTGATGAAACTTGAAACATTGAATGGTACAGCACAGTGCAGGCCTCAATGTTTTGTCAGCCTTTTATCCCTCTCTAAGATCAGACTAACCTACGTAACCTTCAATGCGCTAACTTTCGTGTGCCTACCCAAGAGTCTTCTTAATTATTCCTAATGTATCTGAGTCTACTACCAGCGCTGGAGGAAAGCCCTAGCCGCTCAACCTTTCTTTATAAGACATGCCCTCCAGTCCAGGCAGCACCCTGGTAAGTCTCTTCTACACATTCGCTGAGGCTTCCACGTGTTTCCTATAATGAGGCAACCAGAACTGAACACAATATTCCAAGTGTCGTTGAACCATAGCTTTATAGATTGAAGAAATAACCTCTCTGCTTTTAAACTGAATCCCCCTGATAATGAAAGACAACACACCGTATTCCTTGTGGACAACCCTATCAACTTGGGAGGCAACTTTGAGAGATCTATGGACAATGACCCCAAGATCCCTCTGTCACTCCACACTGCCAAGAATACTGATTTTAACCCTGTATTATTTATGCAAATGCAACCTTCCAAAATAAATTGCTTCACACTTTTAAAGGTTCAACTCTATCTGCCACTTATCAGCCCAGCTCTGCATCCTGTCAATAACCTGTTCCAACATACAATAGCCCTCCACACTATCCACAACCCCACCAACCTCCATGTCACTGGTAAAGTTACGAACTTACTTGTCCACTTCCTCATCAAAGTCATTTATAAAAATCACAAAGAGCACAGGTCCCAGAGCCGATCCCTGTGGAGCACCACTGGTCACTGAACTCCATGCTGTATACTTTCCATCTGCTACCACCCTCTGTCTTCTGTGGGCCAGCCACGCCCGTATCCAGATAGCCAAGTTTCTCTGCGCCCCATGCTTCCGTACCTTCTGAATGAGCCTACAATGGGGATCGCCTTGCTAAACTTCTTGTTGACCACATCTACTAGTCTACCTTCACCAATATGTTTTTTTTTACATCTTCAAAGAATTCAATAAGATTTCTGACGGATGACCTGCTCATCACAAAGCCATGCTGACTATCTGTAACCAAACTGTCGTTTTCTAAGTTATTGTAAATACTGTCTCTCAGAAACGTGTGCAATACTTTTCCCACCACTGATGTAAGACTGACTGTTCGGTCATTCCCAGAGTTATCACTATTGCCTTTCCCAAACAAGGGAATAACATTTGTCACCCTCCAAACATCTGGCTGGCACTGCTCCAGTGGACAGTGCGGACACAAAGATCAACGCCAAAGGCACATCAATTTCTCCTGTCACTTCCTGGAGTAACCTAGGGTAACTCCATCTGGCCCAGTGGATTTACCTATCCTTATGTTTGTAATTCATTCAATCAGTGTATACATCCCTTCAATTTTTGTACACCCTGTCCAACCAACTGATTGATTGCTTTCCAATTCAGTGCAGTATACAGTGCTGCCTCCCTGAGTAAGTACAGTTCACAACATTTTGTGAATAATGGAATGAAAAAAATAAAGGAATGCACCAATGCCTTCCTGATGAAGAGATTATGGTTGAAATATCGACTCTCCTACCCCTTGGATGCTGCCTGACCTGCTGTACTTTTCTAGCACCACACCTTTTGATTCTGATCTCCATCACCTGCAGTCCTCACTTTCTCCATTACTGAGGGCTGTCCCCTCTGCACACTGAGTGGGCAATTAACCATCAGAAACTCATTGTATGTGGAGCTGGCTGCTAAGTTCTGGAAAGTTGCACTTGATGAATACATTTTTTTAAAAAGAAATTACAATTCCACAGATATTCATTCAGTGGCAGAGTTAGAGTTGTGGTTCATGGTTTCAGCAGCTTGATTACAAACAGGAAATGACTGAAGAACGCCGATGTACAAGGTATTCCAGGAATTATATTCCAGTTTACGTTAATGCTGGGAGCATTTTCAGACAGGCTGACAGATAGGATAAGGGAATGATTTGACATGTGGAGGTGTGACATTTTTACCATCACAGAGGCGCATTTGAGGGAGGTCAGGGCTAACAAATCAATACTCTGTTGCACTGGAAATATAGGCAGGACAGGGCAGGGTGTTAAAGAGGATGTGGTGTTGCTTTATTAATTAACAAGCCAGTTATTGCTGAAAGGATGGTCAATATCTTGGAAGGGACTTCAAATGAGGCTTTGAGGGTCGAGGTTTGAATCAAAATGATGACACACACACTGCTGTTTAAAGCACATTTTAGCTTACAGTGGGGAAACAGGCCCTTCGGACCAACAAGTCCACACAGACCCTCAGAAGAGCAACATTAAGATTGACAAGTCGCCAGGTCTGGATCAGATTTGTCCTCGGCTGCTTTGGAAAATGAGAAATATGATTGCTTCGTCACTTGTGAAGATCTTTGCATCCTCGGTCTCCACTGGAGTCGTTCCTGAGGACGGGAGAGAGGCAAATGTAATTCCTCTCTTCAAGAAAGAAAATAAGGAATTCCCGTGCAATTACAGTCCAGTAAGTCTCACATCTGCCGTCTGCAAGGTGTTAGAAAGGATTCTGAGGGATAGGATTTATGACCATCTGGAAATGTATGGCTTGATTAAATGCAGTCAATATGGCTTTGTGAGGGGCAGGTCATGATGAGGGTCGAGCTGTGGATGTGATGTATATGAACTTCAGCAAGGCATTGGATAAGTTTCCCCATGATAGGCTCATTCAGAAGGTCAGGAGGAATGGGATTCAGGGGAACATAGCTGTCTGGATACAGAATTGGCTGGCCTACAGAAGACAGCGAGTGGTAGTAGAAGGAAAATATTCTGCCTGGAAGTCAGTGGTGAGTGGTGTTTCACAGGGGTCCGTCCTTGGGCCTCCACTCTTTGTAATTTTTATTAATATCTTGGATGAGGGGATTGAAGGAAGGTTTAGCAAGTTTGCAGACGACACAATGGTTGGAGGTGTCATTGAAAGTATAGAGGGCTGTTGTAGGCTGCAGCGGGACATGGACAGGATGCAGGGATGGGCTGAGCATTGGAAGATGGAGTTCAGCCTGCATAAATGCGAGGTGATTCATTTTGAAAGGTCGAATTTGAAAGCTGAGTACAGGATTAAGGATAGGATTCTTGGCAGTGTGGAGGAACAGAGAGATCTTGGTAGGCAGGTATAGGGATCCCTTAAAATGGCCACCCAAGTGGACAGGGTTGTTAAGAAAGCATATGGTGTTTTGGTTTTCATTAACAGGGAGATTGAGTTTAAGAGTTGTGAGATCTTATTGCAGCTCTATAAAACTTTGGTTAGACCGCACTTAGAATACTGCATCCAGTTCTGGTCGCCCTATTATAGGAAAGATGTGGATGCTTTGGAGAGGGTTCAGAGGAGGTTTACCAAGATGCTGCCTTGACTGGAGGGCTTATCTTAGGAGAGGTTGACTGAGCTCGGACTTCTTTCATTGGAGGGAAGGAGGAGGAGAGGGGAGCTAATTGAGTTATACAAGATAATGACAGGCATAGAGAGAGTTGAAAACTAGAGACTATTTCCCAGGGCAGAAATGACTAACGCGAGATGTCATAGTTTTAAACTGGTTGGAGGAAAGTAAAGAGGGGATGTCAGAGGCGGGTTCTTTACACAGAGAGTTGTGAGCATGGAATGCGTTGCCAGCAGTAGTTGTGGAAGCAAGGTCATTGGGGACATTTAAGAGACTACTGGACATGGATATGGTCTCAGAAATTTGAGGGTGCATACATGAGGATCAGTGGTCGGCACAACATCGTGTGCTGAAGGGCCTTTTCTGTGCTGCACTGTTCTATGTTCTTTTTTCAAAGTCGTTGCACTTCATAATAACTTGGTCTTGGGTGTGGAACTGCGACCAATCATTGTAATGTTCCATACTGTGACTTGTGCACTGTTTTCATCATATTGTTATAAAAATGAACTGAATAAAGGGGGGATGTTGTGTTTATTGGACCATCTAAAAGTTGGTATTACAAAAGGATGTCGGACCTTCAGTAAAAAGACTTAGCTGTTAATGGTTAGAACAATGCTGCAAACATTTACACAGAGATTTCCAGCTCAAGTCACACACAAGGATGTTGGGCGAGGCTGATGCCAGCCATTAATGGAGCTGCACAATTCTGTTTGGATACTGACATTGTGGAAATAACATGCACTGGATATTGTTTATGAGGGATTCAAAGTAAGATGCTATGTGCTGCAGGAGTTCTTCACCTTAATCACACCTTCATTCAGGACTGGGTCCAAGGTACAGAATTACAGAGTTTGGGTGGCTCACCAGAAGGGGTATACTTGCAAGGCATGGTTGTCCACAGGTCATTGTTACAAATGTTGAACTGCATCTGGAGTAGCGCCATTGGCTAGTCCATTGACCAGTCTGCCCCACACACATCTCCCTGTTGTTCAGGTATGTCTCTTACCAGTCTATTGTGAGAGATTGTGTGAGTAACTATCCAGCTCAAGTTAGGAAGCTCTCTGAACAGAGTTTGGAGATGGCCAGTGTTTTGGAGGTCGTGGTGAGGGCCAGTAAAACTGTGTATGAATGTAGTTTTATTCACAATGTCATTTCCAACAGCTTTGCTGCCTGCAAGATGGTGTGTTCACTGAACTGAACATGAATTGGCTGTTTACTACAGTCAATGAATTGTGTAATAGTTAGGTGTGCGCTCTGGTATATCAATTATTGTTCACTTCAATTGTTTTCAACTGAAAAAAAAGATGTTTGATTTATTTGAAAATATGGAAGACACACAGTGATATTAACTCTTCACTACAAAATGTAATAGTGACCTGTTGCATATTTCCCATAGACTAATCAAGCAAAATCAAATATTGTCTGGAAAGCAAGATTATGTGAACAGGCGATGTCCCAGGCAACATCACCATCCTCTGTGGTATGTTCTGTCCCACTGACAGGACACAGCCAGACAGAGGCGGACAACTCCTGGACATATAGTCAATATAGGGCGGCATGGTGGCTCAATGATTAGCACTGCTGCCTCGTAGCACCAGGGACCCAGGTTTGATTCCAGCCTTGGGCCACTGCCTATGTGGAGTTTGCACATTCTCCCCGTGTCTGCAAGGGTTTCGTCCCACAGTCCAAAGAAATGCAGGTCAGGTGAATTGGCCTTGGTAGTGGGTTGCTCTTTGGAGGGGGTTGGCGTGGATTGGTTGTGCTGAAGGATCTGTTTCCACACTGTAGGAAATCTAATATAATCATAGTGTTCAGCATTGATATTGGATCCTGTGGCGGCTCGACTGCTCTGCAGCAGGTTATGGCGAACCAATAAAAGGGAAACCTATAATTCACCACATCATCACCGATCTGCCTGCTGCAGATGCATCCCTCCATTTCATATATCGGTAACAATGTTCACTGCACAGTCCTTATGGGAAAAAGGGCTAAATTCACATTTTGCTGACCCTTCACACAATGACATGTACTTAATGGCACAGACTTTAAACAGATTAAGCAACAAATGATGATGCATCCATGAGGTACAATGGCTCATCGGCAGCAGCACAATAAATATTCTGTACAACTCATACAGTCCGCAACTTACTGGGCCGACATACCCCCCACTGTACAGTAACCATCATGGCCCAACATACCTCCCAATGTACATTAACTATCACAGCACGACATGCCTCCCACTGCATAGTAACCATCACAGATCGACATACCTCCCACTGTACAGTAACTATCACGGCCTGACATACCTCCCATTGCACAGTAACCAAAACACCCCGACATACCTCCCACTGTACAGTAACCACCACACCCCGACATACCTCCCATTGCACAGTAACCATCACACCCCGACATACCTCCCACTGTACAGTAATCATCACACAACAACATACCTCCCACTGTACAGTCACCATCACTGCCCGACATACCTCCCACTGTACAGTAACCATCACGGCCTGACATACCTCCCACTGTACAGTAACCATCACACCCCGGCATACCTCCCACTGTACAGTAACCATCACGGCCCGACATACCTCCCACTGTACAGTAACCACCACACCCCGACATACCTCCCACTGTACAGTAACCATCACGGCCCGACATACCTCCCACTGTACAGTAACTATCAAGCCAGTGAACAACCTTGGGTCAGTGACGAGAACAGAAGAACATGCTGGGAGCAGCACCAGCCAGACCTGGAGACGAGGAACAAACTGGAGAAACTCTTACTGCCTTCAGCTGCAAAACGGGACGACTTGTATTCCGACAGCACATGCAGCAAATGATGGACTGAGCTCAGTGATCCCACTATCAATGGTTCAGATCTATCCCTGAAGTCCTGCCACATGTGGTTATGAAAGATAGTGGACAATGAAAGAGACCACTGGAGGAGGCAGCTGCTGCTCTCCAACAATGAAATCCCCAAATATTGGGGAGCCCAGCCCATCACGATACAAAACAAAGCTGCTGCATTTGTAACAACTTTCACCCAGGTGGTCTGAACAGATGATCCATTTCAGCCCCCTTCAGTAGGCCCCAGCATCACTGGCCCCAATCTTCAAACAATTCAATTCTCTCCACACAATGTCAAGAAATGGCTGGAGATACTGGAAACTGTGAGTTAAGTCCAAAGATTGACACAACTCGAACCAAGCTGTTCCATTCCAGCAAATACACTGACACCTACCAACAATGAACAATGCACAGGGCCGTTGCATTGCAGCCAGTCACTGACTGATCGGTGTAGGGTCTACCATAGAACTGTGAAGGAAGGTGTCAGCAATAATGGGTTCAATCAGCAATAACCTGCTCAGTGTCATTCAGTTAGTGTCCCGTCAGGCTCACTCAGATCCTGAATCCATTGCAAGCTCAATTCAAAAGAGGGGAACTCCAAAGGGGCAGTGACAATCAAGGCACCATTTAACAGGGTGTGACAATAGGAGGCCTAGTAAAACTATAGTTAATCGCAATCTGAGTGAAGTACTCTCCCGGTTGGAATTATCCGCAGCAACAATAACGTCAGTTGTCAGTGTGAATAATAATCCCCAGCAACAATAACGTCAGTTGTCAGTGTGAATAATAATCCCCAGCAACAATAATGCCTGTTGTCAGTGTGAGTAATTATCGCCAGCAATAACAATGCTTGCTGTCAGTTATTATCCATTACAGTACTTACAGTGTGGAAACAGTCCCTTCGGTCCAAAAAGTCCACACCAACCCGCAACTCACTCCCCTACACCTAATACCACGGGCAATTTAGCGTGGCCAATTCACTTTTATTGCATTTTTTGGATTGTGGGAAGAAATCGGAGCACCCGTTGGAAACCCACGCAGACACGGGGAGAATGTGCAAACTCCACACAGAGAGTCGCCTGAGGCGGGAATTGAACCCTGGTCTCCTGCTGCTGTGAGTGCTAACCACTGTGCCACCGTGCCACCCAAAACAATCATCCCCAAAAACAATAATGCCTGTTGTCAGTGTGAGTAACTGGAACTCCAGAAGAGCTTTGCAGCCATTCCTCTGAAAAGAGAGTGTCTGAAGCTCAACCATTTCCAGCTGCTGCAATTCCCTCTCTCCATCATAAGGT
Source organism: Chiloscyllium punctatum (assembly GCF_047496795.1). NCBI lineage: Eukaryota > Metazoa > Chordata > Chondrichthyes > Orectolobiformes > Hemiscylliidae > Chiloscyllium > Chiloscyllium punctatum. The sequence continues at coordinate 15,813,030 of NC_092745.1, read as the reverse complement.
CAGACAGGGGAATGGTCACTGATTGTACCATTCCTGAAACAGGCCATGCTGAAGTACAACAAGACCTGGAAAACATCCTGGTTTTGTCTGACAAACATCAAGTAACGTCCGTGACACTCTATCAGATACATGTGACAACAAAGAATCAAACCATCATTCTTTGATTTTCAAAAGCATTCTCATCACTGAGTTCCCATTCACTAAGTCCCCAACACGGTGTTTATCAGCATCCTGGGTACTATCATTGACCAGGAATTTCCTTGGACTAACCATATAAATAACACTGCCTTTAAGAGCAGGTGAGAGGTTAGGAATTCTGCAGTGAGTAACTCACCTACGAACGCTCCAAAATCTGGAGCCATCTGGAAAGAAAAGGATATTATTTAGGGAATAGTGATCATAATTCATTTGATTTTAACGCAAGTATTGTAAAGGATGAAGCTACACTAAGAAGACGCGGTCTAACTTTATTTCTTCAAGTAAACAGAAACAAGTAACTAGAAGATAAATCAGAATCAGAGCACGTAGTCTGAGAGGAGATTAAAGTGGTTCCAAGATAATGTGTTTTCATAAAGTGAAAACGGTCATGCTGCTAAATCCAGGACTCACTAGAAATCTAGGAATACAAAGACAGAACAGGAAGCCTTACATCACACAACGGGAACGCAATACTACAGAATGACGAGAGGAGTGCGGAATATGGAGGTGTGAGATCCAAAACAAAATTAGAAAGCAAACAGTGTGTGTAAAATTATGCTGTCAAGAAATATTACGTCATCTTTAGCAGATTTCTTTTCAGATCAGAGAAGGAAAAGTAAAATAAGGAATATAAAAGGAAAGCAATAGAAACTGTCGAAGGTTTGTATATGGGCCTGAGTTTCAATTAAAGCTTAAAGGACCTTAAGAATGTGGGCTATTGTGCTGAATCTGGGAGAATTGTCTGAGAAGCCAATTCAGTGATGTAAGATCTGGTCATGGAGACAGGGTGGTAAGGATGGCAAGATTTGAGTGCGAGCAGCAGCTAAGGTAAGAGTGTTTGTTTTAAAAGTACTTACCGGTAGCGGGCAGCGGTGTTTTTTTTTCACTCTCTCTTCACAGAAAGAGCGGGAGCAGCAGGGGGAAGTGACGACGACCAGAGAGGCAGCCGGGAAGGAAAGCAGTGAGTATAAATACTCACCCTTCGACGCAGGTCGAAGCAGGTAGAGCGTAAGCTTACCTGGGTAGGTTTGTTTCCCCTTTAAAAGCGCGCAGCTGAAGAACCCGAGGCACTACGGAGGTAGTGCCCCCCACCCGCCCTCCTCCTCTAACCTAATAATAAGATCCGTTGTGGTAAGTAGGTAAGTGCTGAATTTTGCTGGTTGTATTCTTTAGACCCAGGTTTGTTTTAAAATAAAGGTTAGCTTTCGAGGGATGGCAGTGAAGCCAGTGCAATGTTCCTCCTGCAACATGTATGAGGTGAGGGATGCCATGGACGTCCCTGCTGATTACACTTGCAGGAAGTGCACCCATCTCCAGCTCCTCCAAGACCGTGTTAGGGAACTGGAGCTGGAGTTGGATGAACTTCGGATCATTCGGGAGGCAGAGGGGGTCATAGATCGGAGCTATAGGGAAGTAGTAACTCCAAAGATGGCAGATAGATGGGTGACAGTGAGGGGGACTGGGAGGAAGCAGCCAGTGCAGGGACCCCCTGTGGTCGTTCCCCTCAAGAACAAGTATACCGTTTTGGATACTTGTGGGGGGGACGACTTACCAGGGGTAAGTAACGGGGCTCAGGCCTCTGGCACGGAGCCTGTCCCCGCTACTCAGAAGGGAAGGGTGGAGAAGAGCAGAGCAATAATTGGGGACTCGATAGTTCGGGGCACAGATAGGCGGTTTTGTGGGAACGAGAGAGACTCACGTTTGGTATGTTGCCTCCCAGGTGCAAGGGTACGTGATGTCTCTGATCGTGTTTTCCGGGTCCTTAAGGGGGAGGGGGAGCAGCCTGAAGTCGTGGTCCATATTGGCACCAATGACATAGGTAGGAGGAGTGCTGAGGATGTTAGACAGGCTTTTAGGGAGCTAGGTTGGAAGCTCAGAGTTAGAACGAACAGAGTTGTTGTCTCTGGTTTGTTACCCGTGCCACGTGATAGAGAGTCGAGGAATAGGGAGAGAGAACTGTTAAATGCGTGGCTACAGGGATGGTGCAGGAGGGAGGGATTTCGGTACTTGGATAACTGGGGTTGTTTCTGGGGAAGGTGGGACCTCTATAAACAGGATGGTCTGCACCTGAACCTGAGGGGCACCAGTATCCTTGGGGGGAGGTTTGCTAGTGCTCTTGGGGCGGGGGGGGGGGGGTTAAACTAACTCTGCAGGGGCATGGGAACACAGACTGTAGCTTTAGGGTGCAGGACCTGGACTGTAGGGAGGTTAGGAATATGGCATCAATCTTAAATGAGGGTGCCTGTAAACAGAAGAGTGGCTTGAAGTGTATATACTTTAATGCCAGAAGTATACGAAATATGGTAGGTGAACTCGCAGCGTGGGTTGATACCTGGGACTTCGATGTTGTGGCTATAACGGAGACGTGGCTAGATCAGGGACAGGATTGGCTGTTGCAGGTTCCAGGGTTTAAATGTTTTGTAGGGTCAGAGGTGGGGGTAAAAGACGGGGGGATGTGGCTTTGCTTGTCAAAGATAGTATTATAGCGGTGGAAAGGAAGATGGACGAAGATTTGCCATCTGAGGTAGTTTGGGTTGAGGTTAGGAACAGAAGAGGTGAGGTCACCCTGTTAGGAGTCTTTTACAGGCCTCCTAATAGTCCTAGAATCGTTGAAGAAAGGATTGCGAAGATGATTCAGGAGAAGAGTGACAGTAATAGGGTGATTGTTATGGGAGACTTTAACTTTCCTGATATTGATTGGGAAAGCTATAGCTCAAGTTCGTTAGATGGGTCAGTGTTTGTCCAGTGTGTGCAGGAGAGTTTCCTGACACAATATGTAGATAAGCCAACAAGAGGTGAGGCCATACTGGATTTGGTTCTGGGTAACGAACCAGGCCAGGTATTAGAACTAGAGGTAGGTGAGCACTTTGGGGACAGTGACCACAATTCGGTGATTTTTACTCTAGTGATGGAGAGGGATAAGTGTGTACTACAGGGCAAGAGTTATAGCTGGGGGCAGGGAAATTATGATGCGTTGAGGCATGACTTAGGATGTGTGGATTGGAAAAGTAGATTCCAAGGCAAGAGCGTAATTGATTTGTTGAACTTGTTCAAGGAGCAACTATTGAGTGTCCTTGACAAGTACGTACCTATCAGGCAGGGAGGAAAATGTCGTGTGAGGGAGCCGTGGTTTAATAAGGAGTTGGAATCCCTTGTTAAATGGAAGAGGGCGGCCTTTGTAAAGATGAGGCGTGAAGGTTCAATAGGGGCGATTGAGAGTTATAAGGTAGCCCGGAAGGACCTGAAGAGAGCTGAGAGCAGCAAGGAGGGGACATGAAAGGTCCTTAGTTGGTAGGATTAGGGAAAACCCTCAGGCTTTCTATAGGTATGTTAGGAATAAAAGAATGACTAGGGTAGGAATAGGTCCAATCAGGGGTAGTAATGGGAAGTTGCGTGTGGAGGCTGAAGAGATTGGGGAGGCACTGAATGAATACTTTTTGTCAATATTCACTCAGGAACAGGAGATTGTTGTCGATATGAATACTGAGGCACGAATAAGTAAAATGGATGGCTTTGAGATATGTAGAGAAGAGGTGTTGGAAATTCTGGCAAGGGTGAAAATAGATAAGTCCCCTGGGCCTAATGGCATTTATCCTAGGATTCTCTGGGAAGCAAGGGAGGAGATTGCAGAGCCATTGGCCTTGATTTTTGTGTCCTCTTTGTCTACAGGAGTAGTGCCAGAGGACTGGAGGCTAGCAAACGTGGTTCCCTTGTTCAAGAAGGGGAGTAGGGATAATCCTAGTAACTATAGGCCAGTGAGTCTCACTTCTGTTGTGGGCAAAGTCTTAGAGAGAATTGTAAGGGATAGGATTTATGCACATCTGGATAAGAATGATGTGATAAAGGATAGTCAGCATGGTTTTGTGAAGGGCAGGTCGTGCCTCACAAACCTTATTGAATTCTTTGAGAAGGTGACTAAGGAAGTAGATGAGGGGAAAGCGGTAGATGTGGTATATATGGATTTTAGTAAGGCGTTTAATAAGGTCCCCCATGGTAGGCTACTGCAGAAAATACAGAGATATGGCATTGAGGGTGAGTTGGAGGTTTGGATTAGGAATTGGCTGGCTGGAAGAAGACAGAGGGTAGTAGTTGATGGCAAAGGTTCATCTTGGAGTGCCGTCACTAGCGGTGTTCCGCAAGGATCTGTTTTGGGACCATTGCTGTTTGTCATTTTTATAAATGACCTGGAGGATGGGTTAGAAGGTTGGGTGAGCAAGTTTGCGGATGATACGAAAGTCGGAGGAGTTGTAGACAGTGAGGAAGGATATGGCAGGTTACAGCAGGATATAGAGAAGCTGCAGAGCTGGGCAGAAAGGTGGCAAATGGAGTTCAATGTAGCTAAGTGTGAGGTGATTCACTTTGGTAAGAGTAATAAAAAGATGGATTACTGAGCTAATGGTAGACTACTTGGTAGTGTGGAAGAGCAGAGGGATCTTGGTGTCCATGTACACAGATCTCTGAAAGTTGCCACCCAGGTAAATAGTGCAGTGAAGAAGGCATATGGCGTACTGGCTTTTATTGGTAGAGGAATTGAGTTCCGGAGTCCTGAGGTCATGCTGCAGTTGTATAAGACTCTGGTGCGGCCGCATCTGGAATATTGTGTGCAGTTTTGGTCGCCATACTATCGGAAGGATGTGGAGGCACTGGAACGGGTGCAGAGGAAGTTTACCAGGATGTTGCCTGGTATGGTAGGAAGATCCTATGAGGAAAGGCTGAGGCACTTGGGTTGTTTTCATTGGAGAAAAGAAGGTTTAGGGGTGACATGATAGAGGTGTACAAGATGATTAGGGGGTTAGATAAGGTTGACAGTGAGAACCTTTTTCCACGTATGGAGTCAGCTATTACAAGGGGGCATAGCTTTAAATTAAGGGGGGGTAGATATAGGACTGATGTTAGGTGTAGGTTCTTCACTCAGCGAGTCGTACGTTCATGGAATGCCCTGCCAGTAGCAGTAGTGGACTCTCCCTCTTAATGGGTATTTAAGCGGGCATTGGATAGGTATATGGAGGATAGTGGGTTAGTGTAGGTTAGGTGGGCTTTGATCGGCGCAACATCGAGGGCCGAAGGGCCTGTACTGCGCTGTATTCTTCTATGTTCTATGTTCTATGTTCTATTTGGCAACGTTTGATGACAAGAGAAATTGTCAGTTCAGTCAAAAAGAGAAAGGAAGCACATCTGAGTTTGGGAACTGAAGAAACTCAGAAGCTTTGAAAAAACATGATAAATGACAGGAACAACGTAAAGAAAGAGTTGGGAGGACAAAAAAGCATGTTGAAATGTCTTTATAAAACAGGGTTAAGGAAAATGCCAAAACAGTTTATTAGGAGGAACAGAGTAGCCAAGGAAAGAGTACGCCCGATCAAGGACAAATGAGGGAATTAATGCCTTGAGCTGGAGGAAGTGGGTGAAGTCCTTAATAAATACTTTGAATTGGTATTCACAAAGGAGGACGACATGGTGGGTGGTGAGTCAAGAGATGGATATGCTGATATCCGGTGTCATTTTGATATTAAGAATGGAGGCTGTGTTGGGTGTTTTGAAAAATATGAAGGTCGACAAGTCTCCAGGAAATGATGGGATGAATCCCAGAATACTGAGGGGAGCGAGGGAGGAAAGTGCTGAGACCTTGTACAAACACTTTGCTCTTCAGTGACAGCATAGGTTCCAGAGAACTGGAAAATAGTCGATGTTGCTCCTTGGTTGAAGAAGGGCAACATGGATAATCCCAGAAATTTCAGCTCGGTGAGCCTTACATCAATGGGGTACGGAAAATATTGGAGATTCCTAGTGATAGGACTGACTCACATTTGGAAAGATATGGATTTATTCACGATGGGCAACATGGCTTTGTTTGGGGAAAATTGTGTCTCACAAACGCGATTGAATATTTTGAGAAAGTGGCAAAAGTAATTGATGAGGGCATGGAGCTGGATGTTGGCCATCTGGACCTATGCAAGACCTTTGATATGGATCCTTACAACAGGCTCATACAGAAGATGATGTGAAATAGGATCAACGGTCAGTCAGTAACATTAGACAGAGAACTGCGTGGTCATAGCAGTCAGTAGTGGTGGAAGATTGATTTTTTTTCTTCTGTCTGGATATGTGTGAATAGATTGGGGGAGTTGTGGGTTGTAAGGATGATTGGCAGATGATGCAGCAGGATATATGTGGGCTAGAGACTTGGGTGGAGCAAAAGCAGATGTAATTTAAACTGGGCAATTGCGAGTTGATACCTTTGAGAACGTCTGCTGCAGGAGAGAAATATACAATAAACGAAAGAGCTCTAAGTAGCTTCAACATTGAAGGGATCTGGGCATACAGGTCCATAGTTCCCTGAAAGTGGCAACACAAGGAAATATTGTCATGTCATGTTGCAGCTGGATAGAATTATATTCGGCATCATTTAGAATATTATGTGCAGGACTGATTACCAGATAAGCAAAAGGATGTCAAAGTATTGGAGAGGGTTTGAAAAACATTTACTAGGATGTTGTCTGTTTTTGAAGATATTTAGACATAAGTAGAACCTGTTACAGGTTTACACAATTATGAGAGGTATCGATAGAATAGACAGTGTCTTTTTTTCCCCAGAGTAGAAATATTAATTGCTAGGTGGCATAAGTTTAGAGTTGAAAAGTGTGGTGCTGCAAAAGCACAGCAGGCCAGGCAGCAGCCGAGGAGCAGGAGAATCGACGTTTCGGGCAGAAGCTTTTCTTCAGGAATCATTCCTGAAGAAGGGCTTATGCTTGAAACGTCGATTTTCCTGCTCCTCAAATGCTGCCTGGCCTGCTGTGTTTTTGCAGCACCACACTTTTCACTCTGATTTCCAGCATCTGCCGTTCTCACTTTCTCCTTGGCATAAGTTTTAGGTAAATAGGGGAAAGTTTAAAGGAGATAATAGAAGCAAGGTTTTTTTTCTCTGATCCAGACAGGATGTGAAATTCCGGAATGCACTGATAAAGGAGGCTGTAGAAGAAGATACAACAGCAATGATGATATCTTGACACTTACATGAATTAGCAGGGAATATAATGATATTCAACCTTTTATAAATTCTAAAGGAATCAAGTAACAGTGCAAGTTGGGGACGGGGGTTGGGGGGGGGAGGCGAAGGGCCTGTTCCTGTGCTGTACAAGACAAGATTTCAGCAAGATAGTGGCCAATTGCTGATTGATAACGCCTGATGATCAGCAGCCACATTCATGCAGATCTCTCCTCATTAATTTGCAGGTTCATGCCCTCCCTCCCACTGTGGGGAAACTCAATATGGAGAATTTGACATGAATGTTAGAGCTGGTACCTGGTGACGCCAGCATGGCCCTTGCTCCTGTGGACACCAGCGTCTCAGGGAACACTGCACAGACCGAAGCTGCATGTACTACACACCCACAATGCTGGCATCTGACACATGTCAGCCTCACCATGCCGCCCGAGCAGATCTCTGACCCACTGACAGTATGATTACGAACTTCAATGCTGCAGCTCAGTGTGCACTGACAGCTCTCATTGCAATGCTACTGCAAGGACACTGTGCTCAGGATCATACACCCAACTCATGGCTTGTCCCTCTGGGCTGCTCACTGCGTGTTTGTACACACTCAATGCTGCTGCAAGGACACTGTGACAAACATCCAGCTTATAGTCTGTCCCTCTGGGTTGCTCACTGTGTGTCTGTACACACTCACTTTGAGCTGACTTAAACGCTGACAGTATTATTGCCTTGCCTTACCCTGCCCTCAGCAGCGTTTCCACTCAGCCAGAACTACCAGGCTTACCCGCCTGCGGTATTGTCTTGGTGTTTAGCACAGACATAAACCCAGGAAGCTTGATATTATTGTCCACAGTCAGTCACGGTGCCCAGCACAGTGAGTCAGGGGGAGTCTCAGATCCCAGTCTGGGAGCTTGGACACGGTCAGTCAGCCTCTCGTGGTTGTTAGGGTCAGGATCCTTCCCCTGTGATGGGATGAGGAGCTGAATGTGGAGGAGACCCCTATCCCTCTTGGCTCATTCTATTCTAGTTAGGGATGGTTCCTTCTAAAATGTGAAAATTAGCAAGAGGTATTAAGGGAGACAGAAGTAGTTGATAAATATATTAGCGCTGGGACAGCTGGGGAAAGGTGGCGAGGTGTCCTGAGTGAATGAGTAGGCAGCACAGACACCAGGAAGAGTTGTGGAGAGGCACAGGGAAGGGGTTAGAGAGAGCCCTAGAGAAGGTGCTGCATTCAGTGAGAGTGGGAGAACATGAGCCGTGGTGGGAGGTGGATGCAGGAACAGAGAGAGAGAGAGAAAGAGAGCGTGGGGGCAAGGTCACAAAGTGCAGATGGTGGCACTTACCTGGTGGAGTGGAGAAGGTCACTGATTTCCTTCCTCCACTGCTGGTCATTCACCCAGAAGGCTGGTACCTCACTGACCCAGGGATCAGCATCGGATGAAGCTGGCAGGGTCTAGTGTCATAGCTTCCCCTGCCAGTCCTGGAGGAAGATCATGTCCTTCTCCTGCGCCATGCCATCCACCAGAACCTCAGGGGCTTGTCCACAGAGTGGGGCCCCAGTTTTACCACCTCTGCCATTTCCAGGCCAGTTTCAGATTGACAATCCAAGATTGTAATGACTTTTTCTTCCCCTGGAAGAGGAAGGCTGGTGCATTCTGGGATATCCAGGCAAAGGGCAGTTATTATGACAAAGGGAAAAATCATTGCGTTATTTCCAGATGAGAGGAAGACTACGCGGCCAGGGAAGGTGGTTAATGAGGCAGATTGGGGATGGTGTCATGAGAAAATGCACTTAATCTTGTGGAGAGAAATCCTCCATGAAACCAGACTAAAATGAGACTTGACCAAACCGTAAAGTGGGTTAGACCTCTGTCTGTCTCAACCAAAATAGGGATACAGTGTGAAATATTGGGAGCAACAAACTTAGAGCAGAGAATTATACAGGGGATTCAATTCCTTAAAAAGGGGTAAGACAATGTTCCAGACTGTTAAAAGGAGCCGGGGAAAATCCCCAGCCTTATAGTTACCTATATTATCCAGTCCTCACTGGATGCATGGATCGTGCCGGAGGCCTGGAGAATGGCTAACACTGCAACTTTGTTTAATGTGGAGCAAGGGACTGACTGAATAGTTCGCAGCTGCAATTTTGAGACAGTGGAAAAACGGTCACTGAGGAAGTCCCAGGGACTCAAGGATAGTCAGTCTGGGTTTGTTCAAGGAAGATCGTGTGTAATTAATCTGACTGTATCGGTTTGAGGCAGTAACTTGTAACTGCATGTGACTGACTTGAATTTGATGAGAGATTCCGTGGCAGACTGTTTAAAAACAGAAACCATGGGGTCCAGGAGAATGGAGCAAACAACCCAGAGAAGTGCAAGGCAATCCATTTGGGGACATCAACAACAGAGGGACAATAAATGAGAATATGGTCAGTGTGAGCAGATAAATGAATGTAGCTGAAAAAACTAATACTCTCGTTAATGGAGCAAATAGCACCATTTTCTCTATCAGTCAAAGTGCAGGACGTCAGAGCAAGAAGCTTATGCTGGAACTATATAAAGAATGAGTTCAGTCACAGCTTGGGGACTGTGTGCAGTTCTGGTCACCCCATCACATGGAAGGACGGAATTGGATTGGAGAGGGTATAGAGGAGATACGTTACTCTGTGACAGTGGAAGTGAAGTTATGGGGAAAGATTGGAATGGAGGATACTGAGAGGAGATTTGATTGGGGTGCACATGTTGTCAGGAGCCTGGGTAGAAAGGGAGAGAATGCCTTGTTCCTGTTGGAGAGCTCAGTTACCAGTGGCGAACATTTAATGTAATTGGTTGAAACATTAGAGAAGTGGTGAGGAAAGTTGTTATTTCACACAGTTTATGGTCGGGATCTGGGAGGCACACATGGAAGTGGAGTAGAGTCAGAAACTCTCAAACTATTTGAAATAGGTGCCGCGGTCTGCACCTGACGTCCTACACTGTCCAGGGAGACAGAACTCGGGCTTTAAAAAAACAACATTACAACTTGTCCAATGCAGACAGTGGACAGAAACATCTCCTCTATACTGTGCTATTTTCTGAAGTTTTCAAAGGTTACCAATATCTGATCGGATCAATACGCAGGGATGAGGGGTGAGGGCAGGGAGGAGCAGTGTGTAAATTGATTAGCATCAGAATAATACTGACCCCATCCTTTATACACACTGCGAATTCACTGTGTTGGCCTGTTTATCCTTCCTGTAGAAATGGGGAAACTGTTTGATTATCCAAGTCTGTCGTGGTCACACTGCAGCCGCATCTCCATAATGACAGCTCCATCTGACCTGGTTCACATTATTTAAAGCTCCAGTTTCACTGGCCTTGTTGAAAATTTCCCAGCTTCATTCTTGCCCCTTTGAAGGTTTCTCTCAGTCAACTAATGTTTCTCACTCTCAATTATTGCATATCATTCTCTACCATCATCCTGAACTTTACACTAAAATGATCGCTGTTCCCCAAAACATTCCCCTCCTGACACTTGCCCTATCTCTTTCCCAAGGACCAGGTCCAACTGTACATGTGCTCTTGGGCTGGACACATACTCCTGAAGTGAGCTCTCCTCCATGTAATCCAGGGGCGTTGGCCCCTCATGACCCTGCACCACCAGTAACCCAGTCAATATCTGGATAAATTCAGTTTCTCAGTATAACTAATCTGTAGTATTATCATCGCTCTCAAATGATCCTGCAGATTTATTCTCTCCATCCTTTCCAATGGTTGCTGGCCGACAGACTGTACCTCACAGTGTAATTGTACACTTTGTGTTCTGTAGCTCCAGCCAAATTTATTATGCCCTTTGATGGAACCTTTTTCTCTTGGACTCCTTAACTAACGCTAATCTAAAACAAAAAAAAAACCCTTCATTCTTTCCCTTCCCTTCTATTATTTTGGAATCCTTTATACTCAGCAATATTTAACACACAGCCCTGCCATTGTTGAGCCAGCTCTCGGTGATCAGTACATCAGATTTTCACACACAAATCTGCATCTGTAACTCCCCAAATTCCGAGGATTCATGTCCATGCAGAGTACCTCAGATTAAGGCTTTCTTTCTTACTCCATCTTCCACTGATAAACTTGTTGTTGTAAATTAGTACCAACTGTATCTCCCATTATGTTGAGAATCCTGATAGTCTCCTCTACTATTCCTTTTTGGATCCTAAGCACACGCCAAGTTATTTTAAATCCCTCCCAAACAGCCCACAAGGAATTCAGTCCCAGCTCTGTCACGTTAGCCCATCCAGCTTGTACAGTTGCTGCCTTCCCCAGAACCAGTCCCAATGTCCCAGGAATCTGAAGCCCTTCCTGCTGCACCATCGTTCCAGTCACACTCTCATCTACCTAAAACTCAGAGTTCTGATCTCACTTGGACACCGCACTGGCAGTAACTAAGGGATTGCTACATTTGAGGTCCCGCTTGCTAACCATCCACCTTGCTCCTTAAATTCTGATTCGCAGACCACTTCACCCTTCTTACTCAGGTCGTTCCTACAAACATGGACATGACCTTTGTTTGCTCGTTGACCCCAGACGAATGTCCTGCAGACACCGTGATATTCTTAACCCCACTGTCCTGGAATTACAGAAACGCTGACACCTTATTTTCTTTCCTGTCTCCCCTGTGCCTATTGCTCCTCCTTCCTCCCCCCACACCCCCCCCCCCACCCCCTGTACAGTCAGGCTGCTTGTGGTGCCGCAGACATGGCTCCGACTGCCCTCCCCTGAGCAGCCCGCACCTTCATCAGCTTCCAAACCAGGAAACTGAATTGGGAGGGAGATATCGGGATATCCTTCCATTCCCTGAACATTTCTCTTCGATTGTCTAGTCCTCTATTCCTTTTCTTCTTCTCGGCTGTCATATCTGAAGGGTGATCTGCTCTGTGTATGTGCTATCCACCTAACTCTCAGCATCACATATGGCCCATAGAGTCTCTACTCACTGTCTGAGCTCCAAGACCCAGTGTTCATCTAGAACACCAGCAGGTGCTATGGCTTCCCAATGTATCAGAACACATTTTCCATCTGACAAACATGTCTTGCCATGTCTTAAAATGCAACATGTTTAGAGTAACTTCATTAATTACATAGAATGAAGTTACCATCAGGGAAATAACAATATGGTTAACTCCCTTATTTAACTGTGGCTTACTGAGGGGATGTATTATATTGGCTCAGAATGTCACATCTCCCTCTTATTTCTGAGTTCAACCCTTCTGAGAACAACTGAGTTCAGAAGTTGAAAAAATAAATTTGCTAACTTTTAGCAATTTACTAACAGTCGCTAATAACGGTGCATTATCTGGCAATGAACTTACAGCCCTTTCTGTGATGGCTCTTGAACTTCTTTTAAACTCGGTGCAGGCAGGTCCCAGCAGCAGAAAGTTATCTCTGTGACTCCCAGGTATGTGTTATCCTCCAGCTCCCACTCCACTCTGCTCCCTCACAGGGTCACCGTCTCTGTGGTTCCCAGACACGATTAGGCCTCGATCCTCAGTGCTGATTAATATCCTCTCACTTTGCTGCCTCTGTAACTCCCAGGTGTGAGTTAGCCTCATGCTCCTGCTCCAAGTTGCTTCCTCACATGGTCACTCCCTTTGTGACTTGGTGCTGATTTCGAGCCTTCTGCACTGCTGTTTCTCCAACTCCAAGTCCCAATTCGGCCTCGATCCTCGCTGTTGATTCATATTCACCAACTCTGTGCTGCTCTGTCTTAGGTTATCTGCCCTTGTGACTCCCAGGTAATGGTAGGCCTCAAGCCTCATTTGAGATTTATAACATCCCATTCCGCACTGCTCTCACACAGGATCGCTGTTATGCCTGGAAATTAGTGGAAAAGAAAGATTAGACAGAGCAGAGGGTGTTAGTGATTGAGCGAGCTGTATGGGATGGAACAGGTTATCTGGGGAGGTAGGCAGATCTGAAACAACTAAAGGAGGTTACTAGAAGTTACAACGAGAGTTGCAGGCACTGAACAAGGCAAAGGGAATAGACAGATGGTGGCTTGTTCATGATGGAGCTTGGAAGAGGCTAAAGGGCTTTTTCTGAGCTGCTTACAGAGATGTGTAGACTTCAACAAATGCAAATTGACAGCCAGCAAGTACTGTATGGTAGTGGAGACTGTTGGATGTTACAGAGTTAGAAGACTTGCAGTAACTGGGTGACTATAAAGTTTTGGAGCATTGGTGGTGTTCAAGGACCCTCAAGACATGAGAAGGTGCAGAGAATGGGAGAATTCCAAATAGTGGGATTGTAGGGGCTGGAAGTCCGGAGATGGATAAGCAAAATGAAAAATGTCAATTTAGTGTACACAATCATTGTAATTAGAGAGATTTAAGGAAGGGAACCTGTGCTGTCATTGATTACAGTGATATGGAGAGTTACAGAAGCTGACGGGGTTACAAATTTTAAAAAGGGAGAGATTTTAAGTGATCAGAAGTTTAAACAAGAATAAAGAAATTTTAGAGCTCTCTAGCGCAGGTAGGAATGGAGGAGGTGCGATAGTGTGAGGAACGATAAGAGTTATAACTCGGGGAGGCTGTCAGATATAAAAGGAAGAGCTGCATTGTCTGTATGTAGTTACAGACATGAGGCGTGTTGTAGCGTCAGCTGGAGGGTACACAGATAACAATAGTTCAAAAGGCTGGTGCAGTGGCTCTGGAAGGCAGCTCAGTTGTTAAAACCAATGGCTGCAGATACTGGAAACCAGATTCTGGATTAGTGGTGCTGGAAGAGCACAGCAGTTCAGGCAGCATCCGAGGAGCAGTAAAATCGACGTTTCGGGCAAAAGCCCTTCATCATGAATACAGGCAGAGAGCCTGAAGGGTGGAGAGATTAGTGAGAGGAGGGTGGGGTGGGGAGAAAGTAGCATAGAGTACAATAGGTGAGTGGGGGAGGGGATGAAGGTCCCTACCCTCCATCACCAAACCATCATCTCACAGACCATACAGAACCTCATCACCTCAGAAGATCTCCCAACCACAGTTTCCAACCTTATGGTCCGGGAATACCGTACTGCCCAGTTCTACCTCCTTCCCAAGAACCACAAGCCTGACTTCCCCAGCTGACCCATTGTCTCAGCATGCTCCTGCCCCACTGAACTCATTTCTACCGACGTCGATACTGTCCTATTCCCCCTAGTCCAGGAACTCCCCACATATGTTCAAGACACCACCCACGCCCTCCACCTCCTCCAAGAATTCCATTTCCCCGGCCTCCAATGTCTCATCTTTGCCATGGATATCCAATCCCTCCACACCTCCATCCGCCATGACAAGGGCCTGCAAGCCCTCCATTTCTTCCTCTCCCGAAGACCTCAACAGTACCCTTCCTCCAACACTCATTCGTTTGGCTGAACTGGTCCTCACCTTTAACAATTTCTCCTTTGAATCTTCCCACCTCTTCCAGCCCAAAGGGGTAGTCATGGGCACCCGTATGGCCTCCAGCCTGTCGCTTTGTCAGCTATGTAGAATAGTCGATCTTCCGTTAATACACCGGCAACACTCACCACCGCTTCCTCCCCTACATTGATGACTGCATTGGCGCCACCTCGTGCTCCCGCGAGGAGGTTGAGAAATTCATCAACTTCACCAACACATTCCACCCTGACCTTAAATTTACCTGACCATCTCTGACACCTCCCTCCCCTTCCTGGACCTCTCCATCTCCATTAATGATGACAGACTTGATACCGACATTTTTTACAAACCCACCGACTCCCACAGCTACCTGGATTACACCACTTCCCACCCGACCTCTTGCAAAAATGCCATCCCTTATTCCCAATGCCTCCACTGTATCTGCTCCCAGGAAGACCAGTTCCACCACAGCACATACCAGATGGCCTCCTTCTTTAGAAACCGCAATTTCCCTAACCACATGGTTAAAGATGCCCTCCAATGCATCTTGTTCACATCCCGCACCTCCGCCCTCAGACCCCACCCCTCCAACCATAACAAGGACAGAACGCCCCTGGTGCTCACCTTCCACCCTACCAACCATCGCGTAAACCAAATCATCCGCCGACATTTCCAACACCACTAAACAGACCTCACCACCAGGGATATATTTCCCTCCCCACCCCTTTCCACCTTCCGCAAAGACCGTTCGCTTCATGACTACCTGGTCAGGTCCACGCCCCCCTTCAATCAATCCTCCCATCCTGGCACTTTCCCCTGCCACCGCAGGAACTGTAAAACCTGTGCCCATACCTCCTCCCTCACCTCTATCCAAGGCCCTAAAGGAGCCTTCCACATTCATCAAAGTTTTACCTGCTCATCCACCAATATGATTTCCTGTATCCTTTGCTCCTGAAGCGGTCTACTAGCAGAGCGCTTTCGGGAACATCTCCGGGACCCCCGCACTAATCAACCATACCGCCCTGTGGCGCAACATTTCAACTCCCCCTCCCACTCTGTCGAGGACATGGAGGTCCTGGGCCTCCTTCAGCGCCGCTCCCTCCCCACCAGACGCCTGGAGGAAGAATGCCTCATCTTCTGCCTCGGAAGACTTCAACCCCAGGGAATCAAAACGGATTTCAACAGTTTCCTTATTTCCCTTTCGCCCACCTCACCCCAGTTCCAAACTTCCACTCAGCACTGTCTCCATGACTTGTCTACCCGCCTATCTTCTATTCCACCTATCCACCCCACCCTCCCCACCCCGGACCTATCACCTTCATGCGCTCCGCCACTCACCTATTGCACTCTATGCTACTTCCTCCCCACCCCCACCCTCCTCACTTATCTCTCCACCCTTCAGGCTTTCTGCCTTTATTCCTGATGACAGGCTTTTGCCCGAAATGTTGGTTTTACTGCTCCTAAGATGCTGCCTGAACTGCTGTGCTCTTCCAGCACCACTACTCCAGAATGTAATTCCAGCATCTGCAGTCATTGTTTTTACTAGGGGATATTTAAGAGACTGCTGGACCTGCATCTGGTCACAGAAATTTGAGGGTTCATACATTATATTTACCTGACATGACGATCAATGGTCGGGAAAACATCCTGGGCTGAATTAATGGTTCTGTGCTGTACTTTTCTATGCTGTATCTTTCATGTTCTATGATAGTGAGGATGGGCAACTCTATGGTAGCCAAAAACCTGATGGGGATCTGGTTAAATATTTACAGACATTGTCTACATTTGATGAGAAGGATGGGGAAGCCTTTTTAATTTCATTTGAGAAAGTCGTTAAACGAATGCGGTGGCCAGTGACCATGTGGATTTAGTAGATCCAAACAAAGCTGGTAGGTGTAAGGAATGAGGTATTTGCATCCCTTTCGGAGATGGTATCTGGGGAATATTAGGGGATGAAGCAAGCCAGCTGAAGTGCATACGATCTTGTGCGAGAAGCCGACTGAGAGCGTTTAAGGAATCTAAAAAAAGGGTCCCTGGTTAAATGTACATTAAGTTTGAAAGAATCAAATTAAGTAATTTTGCAATGTGAGAAAAGGTATTAAAAGCAGAGCAAACCCATGGCACCCTTAGAGGGATCCTTACTTTGGAGGAGTTCAGAAATTCACTTCCTGCTGTCGTGAGAACTCGTGTGTGAGAGCAGAGAGTTAAACTCGCAAGATTAGAAGCTAAAATGGCTTATGATGATCAATTGGTCCTTACATCAAAGTTTGGCTTTTGTGAGGGATTGAGAAGAATGTGCGAGATCTTCTTAAAACATATACCTGTGAGAGTAAGGTTTACTGGCATAGGAAAGGAGCAGCAGGTAAAGGGGCTACAACATTAAGAAATACAGAAACATTTTAATCTTTTAAGTTGAGACATGAGGAGACATGTCACTGAGAAGGACTATTGGAGAGATGAGATTTGCTCCATTATGTAATGTCTGATTGGAGTGTCCGGTGAAACCATCAACAGAAATATTTCACAATGGAAAGGAGGCCTTGAGCTTGGTGTTGGCGTTAAACAATTCAGCTATAACTTGCAAATAACGTGCCTGAGACAATCCTATATACCATCATAACGCCTAAACGTTTTTTGGAGAAATGTGAGGTGAAAACGTTTGGTCTGTTCAGATAGACGTCATTATTTTGGCCATTCAGTTTGAATGAAGAAAGACGGAGGCGTTTGGTGGCAGGAGTAAACTGACTGAAATAGAATGGAGTTGTGAATATTTGCATGCTTAGTGTCAATGCAATAGATATGTATTACAGTTTACTGAAGCAGTAAGAATAACGGGTTTAAAATGAGGCCATCATTGTATATTGATTGTTCGCTTTTTTTACAAAAGGGGTGTTGTGACCATTCTGTCACTTCAAAATGGTTATATTTCTCCTGAAGTTTTTTTTTGTAGAGAGGTCTTTAAGGCAGAGGTGAAAAACTGCCTGGTGACAACGGCTGAAGTAAATAACTGAGGAGGCCTTTCGGTTTTATTAAAATGGTGGAACCAATGGAAGGGCAG
The DNA here is from genome assembly GCF_047496795.1 of Chiloscyllium punctatum. Classification (NCBI taxonomy): domain Eukaryota; kingdom Metazoa; phylum Chordata; class Chondrichthyes; order Orectolobiformes; family Hemiscylliidae; genus Chiloscyllium; species Chiloscyllium punctatum. Next base: position 15,795,390 of record NC_092745.1, on the reverse strand, counting down.
TGGCCTGTTCTCCCAGAGCAGGTCTTCTTGGTTTGTTTTTAGCTGCAGCATTCAGAAGCTGCTCGGGGTCCCCGAAAGGTTGGACGTTTCAATACATGATACCCAGCTGATATTCTCTCCGAAATCTCTCTTGAAGCGGCTTCCTCCTGGATTGAAGAAATGCACGTAAGATTCTGTGTTTGAATTTACCTTTTTGCCAAGGGGTATGTCTATGGGATGTTTCTGTATTATCACAGTTAATTAGTAGAAGGCACTGTATCGAATGTTTGCATAAGTGTTCCAATAGAGAAGCTATCCCAACTTGTTCTTCTCTTTGATTGTGTTTTCACTAGAGCGTTTGAATGGATTACATTTTGCTAAACATTGAGTGGTTTGACCAGTCGCAACACATCTGGAACACCCAATTCATTTCTCCATTTAAAATAAGGAAGCGTTAGGGTCTCGGCTGCCTTCTTAAAACACTTGCAGCTGAGGGGCTGCTGACTGAATTGTGTTATTGAAACGGTAGTGGAGGGGCTGGGGTTTGCTGGAGATTGTGCTGTAAGCTGCCGCAGACATTCAGGAAGACCCAACTCTGGATGGAGCATGGGGACTGTAGTTACAGCACCTGGGTCTGTAACATGAACACCAAATGGAGCAGAGGATGCAGAGAGGGGAAGCTCTGAAACCATGGGATGAGTGTATGTGGGGAAAACAATCTGTCGTATCTGTCTCTGACTTAGCCTGGACAAGCACACACTCTCGCTTTCGTCCTTATACACAGCGATGCACACTCTTCCTATCTGCCCCACGCACAAATTCACACTTTCCCTCTATCACATGTACACATACATATTACTCTGTGTCACATGCATGCATAAACACACCCTCTCTCTCCCTTCCACACTCACACTTACACTTCCCCCCACTCTCTCTCGCACATGCATACTATCTCTCTCTCTCTCCCCTTCACACAAACACACACCCTCTCTCTTTCACAGGCACAAACACACACACGGTCGGCACATACACACACAAACACATACGCATTTATGGGGTGAATTTGCACTTGCTCATTTGTATTTGCATATATAGTGCGTTTTGTTCCAAATACATACACTTCGTAGACAATTGGTCAATGTGGTATTTATCGCCTTCTTCTTTGCAAATGAATCCAGTCTGACTCCAGACGAAGAGGCTGACAGACTCCAAACAAGACCTCACGCCGAAAATGCATTGTCTGAAGGGAGGGGTCACCACCTTTCCATCGATAATACCTGAAGGTATCTCCAGGCAACGACATGAAGGAAAATCGTCAGATGGAAGTCATACAGAACGAATTTTTTTGATTTATTTCAGAGAGGTCATTTATTTGGTTTTTCAGCCAGGCCTTTGACAACACCCCACGGGGGAAACTGATAAAGGAAGTACAATCTCATGGCATCAAGGGTAACTTGATAAGTGGCATTCAAATTGTCTTAGTGGCAGGAGACACAGGGTGGTGGGAGAAGGCTGTTTGTATGACTGGAGACCAATGTCCCCTGGTGTACCACAGGAGTCAGTGCTGAGTCCCTTATTATTTGTGGTGTTCATAAATGATATATACGTGAATGTGGAGGGGGGAGGGAGTGTGCGACAAAAAAGTCTATGTTTGATACAATGATTGGCCGGTCGGTTGCCAGTGAGGAGGAAGGCCTGATGTTGCAGGAAGATACGACTGGAATGGTCAGATGGGTGGATCAATGGCGGATGGAATGTCACCCTGATAAATATGAGGTAATGCACTTTGGTGGAAGGAACGAGTCAGGGGAGTACTCAATGAATGGTAGCACACGAGAAAGCTCAGAGGGTGCTTCGCCACACATCTCTGAACGGGACTGGACAGGGTAATAGGTTAGGTAAGAAGTCACATGAGTCTGTTAGCATAGCTTTTATTAATCGAGACATAGATTGTAAGATTTATACAGGACTGTGTTTCGGGCAAGATGGAATAATGTGTACAGTTCTGGGAACCACATTACAGGAAGGATGTGATTGCACTGGAGGGCTGCAGAGGAGATTTACCAGGATGTTCCCTGGGATGGAGCATATCAGCTATGGAGAGAGGCTGGATAAGCTCGGGTGTTTACTTTGGGGCAGAGAAGTCTGAGGGGATGTGACTCAGAAGGATGAGGCTACGCGGAGCATGGAGAGGGGAGATAGACACCAGATGTTCATTTTAGTCAAAGGACCAATACGAGCAGCAGAGTGAAGGGTTTGAAGGTTAGAGCAAAATGAATGGTTTGAAGTTTAGAGAGGATTTGAGGATTGTTTTTCACCCAGACGGTGTTAGGCCACGAATAAATTTCCTGAGAGGGTAGTTGTGATGGGAAATCTCACAACATTTAAACAGTAATTGGACCAACACTTGGAGTATCATTACATTTCTGGCTATGGATCTCATGTCAGAAATTACGACTAATGTAGATCATGCTGGGTTTTTTTTGAGGAAACAGAGTCCATGTTTCTGTGATTGTTTCATTGTGGAGGAAGGTAAATGGTGTGTTGACGTTCATTTTAGGAGGATTTGTGTACAGAAGAAAGGGTGTGTCCCTGTAAAGGACTTTGGGTTGTCATAAGGTTTAGCTACACATGGTTCTGACTCTGGCATGTTCACCCACAGTCAAGACTGAATCATAGATCGGCGTGATGGTGATGGTAGACTGGAGGATTATCCTGGGGGATAAGTTACAGATTATGATTGAATACATTTCTGCTTCTGCTGTGATCTACAGCGCCACATGAATGCCCCGTTTGAGCTGCAATATCTGCAATTCAATTCTACTGACTGGCCCCCAGTTCACACCGAGACTTATTCACACATCAGCCCTGTACTCAGTGATTAACCTGGTTTCTAATCTGGTCGCACTTCTACTTTCATATTCTCATTCCACTGAGGGTCTCTCCTTGATGTTATTGTCTCCAATTTATTGCCTTCCTTAAACCCTTTAACATATTCATCTGATTTTTTTTTCCATTCTCTTAATATCATCATCTGTGTTTGATGTGAATATGTTTCACTCTCTCTGGCCATGAGTAAGAGCTTTGTAGTGTCAGTGATGCCAGCATTATGTAGTGTCAGAGCCAATGAATGTGTGTACCTAATGTTACTGTCCACTTCCCGGTGACAGCATTCCATATCAGACAGGGCGTTCGAGCAGCTTTGACACACATCTGTGGAACTTGCTCAAAACAGAAATTGCTGAAGACACAATACAGGTCTGGTCATATCTTGTGGAGTGAATGTAAAGTTGACATTTCAGTTCCAGTGACACTTCTACAAAGCTCCCAGTTTCACCAGTAATATTTGCATTTTTCTTTCCAGTATCCATAATTTTTTTTTAATTGAAAATTTGTTCTGAGCCCATTTATTTCTTGAGAAACTCAATAGGTGTGGCAGCATCTGCAGAGACAGAGAAACTGAGTTAGTGTTGCAAGCCTAGTGTGACAATTTTTCAGAACAGAGAAGGATTTGGAAACTGGGCTTTTTAATCCCTTCTGAGAGGTGAGAGGATGGGTGATGGGAAAAAGAGGGCATGGCTAAAAGATAAACTGGCTTTTAGCAGTGGTGAACGAGAAGATGATGCGAAATGGCTTTAAATTAAGATGTGAATGGGGAAAGGGGTTCTCTCTGTTGAGTGCAACATAAAGAAGTCACAATCACAAAAGGTCATGGGGAGGTGAGGAGGGAGAATGCATGAAACATGGAGGACAGCCATAATGGGTTCAGGCTGTGAAGACATGAAATTGAATATTAACTCCTACAGGTTGTAACGTGCCAAAGTATAAATTGAGGTGTTACATGAGCTTGGGTTGTGTTTCAGTGAGACTTTGCAGCAGCCCACGAATGAAAATTTAACATGAGAGCGAGGTAGACTATTGAAATGGGAAGCAATGACAACGTCAGAATTATTCCTCCAGAGTGGGAGTGTTCCACAATGCAGTCGCTGTTTGGTCTCTCCAATGTAAAGGAGACTGCATTGTGAGCAGTAATGACAGGAGACAGGATTGAAAGAGTGAAATGTTGATTCACCTGGATGTTGTGTTTGGGGCCTTGGGCAGTGAGGAGGGAAGAGGTGAATGCGCAATTGTTGCATCTTCGGCAATTGCACAGGGAAGTGCCATGGTTAGAGTGGGGAAGTGCTCGGGGTGATGGAAGGTGTCACAGAGATCCCTGAGAAATACTGACATTGGACAGGAGGGGAAGATGTGTTTGATGGTGCTGTCCTGCAGGTGGTTGTGGAAGTGGCGGCGGATGATTCTGTGAATGTGGATTCTAGTCCAGTCGGAAGTGAGGACAAAGGAGAGGTCTATCATTGTTTTGGGAAGGAGGGGACGGAGTGAGGACAGACAGTGGGCGATGGGACAGTCACAGCTAAAGGTCCTGTCCACGAGAGTTAGGGGATTTCTGGTTTGAAGAAAAAGGAGGTCACGCCAGAGGCAGCTCACTGGAATGTGGCATCATCAAACAGAAATAACAGCGATGGAGAAACTGGGAGAATGGGGTCAGCTTCTAAATTGAGGATTTCTGTCGCACATTTGGTCTGAAACGGGATGTGGACATAGACCCCGAGGAAGGTCAGTGGATATGCACGGCCACACATTCAAGCAGATATCCCATAACGCTCAGAAATTATAGTTTCTGTTCAAAAAGAAGGACTCGATAAGGAGATGAACCACCCATGGTTGACAAAAGCTTTCAAGCATAGTATTTAATCACAATTTAATAAGCGTTAGTGTAGGTGCGGGTTTGGATGTTTATTTCAGGGAGCAGAAGCAGATGCTGGGCATAAATTTCAGCTGTGCTTCTTGAATTACCCTCAGACACCCCTACCATTGCTGCTCCATCCTATTCCCTGCTCGTCTCCCCTTCCAGTTTCCAGGCTCTCCCTCTCCAATTACAGAGCTCATTCCCTCACATTATGGTCCCTCCCCACTACACCTGAAGCTCTTTGATCAACTCAACCTTCCCTGCACTAGCATCAAGCTGCGTTTTGTACTACTATTTTGCCTCTGGTCTCAGTGTGGCTCGACCTCCCACTCACATCTCATTCCACAAAGTTTCCTTCTTGTAGTAAACCTTATTGAAAACACTTCCCCACATTCGCACTGAATTCACACTGTGATCCAAAACCCAAAAAGTATAGTCAACTTCCACCTCACTCTGTTAAAGGTCCCTACATGCTGACCGTGCGGTGTAAGAATTCCTTTCCTTACAGAGATCTGGCCAGAGACACGTACTCGCTGGAAAGATCATCACCCCGTTTAGACCAAGGAATTCAGGAGCTTGATGTCTTGCTGGCACGAGTAAGAGTTTCATGCTGCCTTAGTATTGTAACATGGAGAGAAACATATCACATTATGAAGTTCGCGCTGAGTGTTGTTTCCCTGCCATTTTTAATATTGTCTAAAATTTGCAGTTCTTATCTTTAAATGCTTGTTCTTGAAGTCAGTATCAGATGGAGTCTAGGACGTTGAGAGGTGACATTATAGAAGGTTATAAAATCATGTGAGGCATGGATAGGGTTGAATAGCCAAGGTCTTTTCAGCAGGATAGGAGAGTCCAAACATAGATGACTTAGCTTTAAGGAGGAAAGGGAAAGATTTAAAAGGGACGAAGGGGTAATATTTTCACACAGAGCGCGATGTGTGCATAGAATGAACTGCCAGGGGAAGAGTGGTCGATACAAGTACAGCTACAACATTTAAAAGACATTTGGACAAGCATATGAATGGGAAAGGTTCAGAGGCATATGGGCCAAGTGCAAGCAGATGAAACTAGTTTAGTTTAGAAAACCTGTCAGCATGGACAAGTTGGACCAAAGGGTCTGTTTGAGCGATATGACTATTAATCTAGAAAGCGAGGGAAAAGGAAGAAAAGCTCTTATGTCAGCAAATTGGCAAGAAATATAAAAACAAGCGGCACAAGCTTTTCTGTGTATATAAAGAAAGTCCAATATGAATGTGTGACCTTTGGTAGAAAGGTAGTCAGGAAAGTAGATTGAGGACGTTTGGACGGTGTGCCTGGAGGGAACAGAGAGATAATTTACACCGGAATTTTACATCATTTCTCACAGGGGAAGGCACTGTAAGAATTTCAATGATATAAACAAAATGATCACAGCAGAGAAGTTCTTGAACAGCCTCTAACAAACGGAACAAGGGTTTTTAAATAAACAGATAAGACTAAGGGTAGACAGGTCAGTACTAATTCATAGTTGGTTTTAAAAGCAGCGGTAACACAATTGCTGATGGTACTGAGGGAAAAAATCTATAACTCTCTGGATTGCAGGAATGAACCAGCGATTGTAGACACCCTCCAATGTGGCGCCTGTCTTCAAGAAAATATCGAGACTGAGAGCAGGAACCATTTAGCCTCACCATTATTGCTGGGTATCTGTGAGAGTCTGTTATTAAGGAAAGAACTGCAGGACACTTAGAAAAGCTACACATGGAGTCAGCATGGTTTTCTGAAAGGGGATCTATCATTTCCCTGTAAAATTATTCAAAGTTTTTTGTGGAGATTCCTGAGAATGTAACAAGCGGACTTGATAAAAGGAAACTGGTAGACACGAGGCTTTCCAGAGGGTTTCCAAAAGGTATCACAATGCAAAGGTTTTTACACATTACTGGAGCTCGTAGTATGACGCTTAATACATTAGCATGGGATGACGGTTGGTTAATACATATAAATCGGAGAGTCAGGGTTAATGGATCTTCCTGATAAAAAGTATCTGCTGGAGTATCACAAATATCAGTGCAATGGCATGATTTATTTTCAATCTATACTGATAGCCTGACGGCAAGAGCTGACTGCGTTATACATCCGAGTTTGAGGATGACACTGAGAACTAAAAGGCAGGCTGTTATTTAATGGAAAGGACTCACACAAAAAGAACAGTGCAAAGGGATGGGATTGTTCCTGTGTTTCAAACATAACGACAGCATGCGAATGCAGCAAGTAACTAGGTTGGTTCATTATACGGATTCCTGGGATGAAAGGGTTGAATTATTGAGTACATCTAAAAGGATGTGGTGAGTATTCATTGTGGTTGAAATGAATGAGGGAGATATTACTGAAATGTACAAGATACAGAGGGGGCTCGACAATGTAGGTTTTGAGAATTTGGATCCATTCCAGGGCAGAGTGTCGAACTCCGCGATGGAGATACAGAATAAGGGATATGCAAAGAAATGTCTTCTTTCAGAAGGTATTGAATGTCTGGAATTCCCAAACCCAGAGAGTGAGGGGGCTGGGACACTGAATGTATTTACAGACGGGGTGGATTGGGTTTTGACATATCAGCGAGTCCAGGGATACAAGGGATTATCAGGAAATTGAGGTTGATCTCCGAAGTAGATCAGCCATGTTCCGATTAAATGACATTGCAGGCTTGAGGGGCTGAATGGCCTGCTCCGGTTCACATTTCTTACGTTCTTATGTTATTCTTTTGGAAAGTAACTGGTTATTTTCCTGAAAATTGTGTTGTACAATGTTGCATTCGGGCAGAGCAGAGGATTTGTTTGAACTCACGCTGGAAGCGGGTAGAGGGCTGTATTCACATGACATCAAGGTCTGTAACATGACCCACAACTGGAGTAGCAGTTACAGAGAGGGAAGGCCTGGAAAGAGGGATTGGGTGGAGGTCAATTCCTGACTCAGCCTGGATTTTCCAAGTAATTTTACAAAACTACAGCTAAGCATCGGAGTGGCCTCGATCTGCCCCTGTGTAGCAGGTCCAAAGGGCTGAATGAAACAACATAACAAAGGGCTGAGGGATTGGAATGGGCCATTCTGCACTTTGACACTACTCCAACAGTACATACGGTTGTGGCTCATTTCATTTTGGTCCCAGTTGCAGTATTCTCTCCCTGCACCATTATTCCTGATTCACCTGTCAATGGACTACCTGACGAACCCAGCCTCGATATAATATAAAGATTCAGCCATCCAAAACTTCTGGTGAAGAGAATCCCACTTTGTGAATTTCTTGAGTGAAATCGCACTTTGTGAATTTCTCCTCATTCCTGTTTTGACTGAGGTTGGAGTGTGTCACTATTTCCTTTTCTCGTCCAACTCCTTCACTGCTCACAACAAATCTTAAATGTCACCAGTTTGGTGATATGGCCGATCATAAAAGACTCAGATAGGGTCAGGTTCAGTGAGAGGAACAAGTCAGGCAGATTTCTTTAGTCAGCCACAAGTAACTAACAGAACTAACAGAGCAGCATGGTGGATCTGTGGTTAGCTCTGCTGCCTAACATCACTAAGGAGCTGGGTGCAATTCCATCATTGGGCGACCCTCTATGTGGTGTTTGAACATTCTTCCCGTGTCTGTTCTTTTCCTCCTAGTGCTCCAGTTTCCTGCCACAGTCCAAAAATGTGTAGCTTAGAGTGGATTGGCCATGCTAAATTGCCCATAGTTCCCAGCGATATGTAGATTAAGTGGATTAGTCATGCGAAATGCAGGATTACATGGATAGGGTAGGGGTCAGGACTGGGTGGGATGCTATTCGGTTTGTCTGTGTGGATTTGATGGGCAGAATGTCCTGCTTCCACACTGTCGAGGTTGTATAACAATGACAACAAATTTGGACCATTAAAACACCCATTGGGTATCTCCCTGATACACTCTGCTGGAGGTCTTGTATGTTTCAATGAGAGCATCTCTCTTTCTATGCGTAACCTGTTAAAGTCTCCATAATATAAGGTCTTCATCCCTGGAACACATGAGTTGAAACATCTCTGAACTGCTTCCAATGTAATTATATCCTTGTTGCAAGGTTTGTGAAGGTTTTTATCTCAGGGTGAGGTTTAGGGTGTAGGTTTGCTCGCTGAGCTGTAGGTTTGATATCCAGACGTTTCATTACCAGGCTCGGTAACATCATCAGTGGCGACCTCCAAGTGAAGCGAAGCTGTTGTCTCCTGCTTTCTATTTATATGTTTGTCCTGGATGGGGTTCCTGGGGTTTGTGCTGATGTCATTTCCTGTTCATTTTATGAGGGGTTGATACATGGTATCTAGATCTATGTGTTTGTTTAGGGCGTTTTGGTTGGAGTGCCAGGCCTCTAGGGATTCTCTGGCATGTCTTTCCTTAGCCTGTCCCAGGATAGATGTGTTGTTCCAGTCGAAATGGTGTTTTTTTTTCATCTGTGTGTCGGGCTACGAGGGAGAGAGGGTCGTGTCTCTTTGTGGCTAGCTGCTGTTCGTGTATCCTATTGGCTAACGTTCTTCCTGTATGTCCTACGTAGTGTTTGTAGCAGTCCTTGCATGGAATTTTGTCGATGACGTTGGTTTTATCCACGGTTTGTACTGGGTCTTTTAAGTTTGTTAGTTTTTGTTTGTGAGTGTTGGTGAGTTTGTGTGCTACTAGGATTCCGAGGGGTCTTAGAAGTCTGGCTGTCATTTCTGAAACTTCTTTGATATATGGTAAGGTGGTTAGGGTCTCTGCCTGTGCTTGGTCTGATTGTCGTGGTTTGTTCTTGAGGAATCTGCGGACTGTATTTTTTGAGTATCCGTTTATCTTGAATACGTTGTATAGGTGGTTCTCCTCTGTTTTCCGAAGTTCGTCTGTGTTGCAATGTGTGGTAGCTCGTAGCAATAGTGTTCTAATACAGCTTCGTTTGTGTGTGTTGGGTTGGTTGCTGGTGTAGTTAAGTATTTCGTCAATGTTTATCAGTTTTCTGTATACGCAGGTTTATAGTTCTCAGTTGCCCACAGTCGATAATCTAGAAAACATTTTAAAATGCAAACAGTGGTAGGACAGAGTTCGAAAGGACCATGGGGCTGCTTTGACATGAGAGAGAGAGAACACTCGTAGTGGTTTGCCCTGAGAGTTACTACACCTCGGGTGATGGGGTGTGGTTGAGAGAGCGTCCCCTTCATGGTAACCTCTGTCAGTGTAGGGAATTGAACTGCCAGTGATTTTCAAACCCACAGCACCCCTTGTCATGCCACAATGGATATATGGAGCTGTAAATGGATGGGATCTACACATCCTGTCACTTCCAGCATGGGCTGCAATTTTCCCCACGCTGGGCAGTGATCTAACACAGTGTTACTGAGAAGTGCACTGGGGTGGTGTACACAGTCCTACATGCTGGGAGGGTAACTGCTCCTGGTTTACAAATCAATGTCCTTGGGTTGTGTACACAGTTCTACATGCTGGGAAGGTAATGGCGACTGGTTTGCAGATCAATGCACTGTGGTGGTGTACACAGCTCTACATGCTGGGAGGGAAACTGCTCCAGGTTACAAATCTATTCGCTGTACAGCTACCCATACTGAACAGAAACCTTGTGGCATTTATAAAGCAAGACACTGGTGTGGGCTGCAGACAGACCGTTTCACCTGGATTACTGAATCAATGCACTGGTGTGGTTTGTGCTGGTCCCCATGCTGGACAGATAGCTCATGGCCTGGTGAGATCTGCGCACTCTTCCGTCATTGGACAGATTGCTGGTTTGTCTGAGCCTCGTCTGCACAGTATTCTACCCTGGAGAGATTGCTGTGTTGTAATGATTCTGGTCTGCACAATTCTCCATCCTGGACACATTGCTATTTTATTCTGAGCCTGGTCAGCACAGTGCCCCATGCTGAGCAGATACGTCATCTTGGCGTATAAGTGTCTGGGCGGGATCTGTTAGGTGGATTAAGTATCCGAAATAATTCCTCATCGAGCTATCGCTCCTTTAGCTCAACACATTCCGCTGTCAAACCCTGTATTTCTGCAACATGTTGTCCATGAAATAATTATCCAAATAAAACGTGAATATCTGTCCTTCTTGCGATGCAAACGCGCAGAAGCACCTGAAATTATATGATGAATAATTTCTTATTTTAAAGGTAAATGTAAGGTGCTCTGTTTCAGATTCATTTTGCTTGGTCAAAATGTTCGAAACTAAGCAAAATACAATATTATCAAACACAGTAGACAAAATACAACAAAAACGTAATTCTATGGACAAGATAACAGAATAGTAGATTATTTAACTACTACACTGTAACCACTCCAATATGGTAACATCCTTGAAACACACTCTTGTCACAAAACAAATTCAGGAAACAGATTCGCTCACATGCAGTTCTTCAATCCAGGAGGAAAGAACAACAAAAGTCAATTTGGAGAGAAATCTCAGGGAGAGTGTGTGGCAGTCTGGAGAGGTTTCCTGCCTTCCAACTCTGCTGAGACCCAAGCCATAACTGGCAAAAGGTAAAATTAAGAATCCTTCTTCTGTGTCAGCTTGACCATCACTCTACAGGACCCGGCTGTGGTTGCAAGGACAAAAAGGAATGGATGGTGTCTGCACAGTCTATGCCACTGTAGGAGCCTCTCAAAAATGCCTAACCCCACCTAAGCAGTGAAATGATGGTAAGATAAATGTCAAAGTTAAACATAAATTAAAAAAAGAAAGGATATAAGCAGGCCTGCAGGTCAGATACAGATGGCTCGGAAGCCGAGCAATTCCTACCGTGCCACAACACAGTCGAATCATCGTGCTAGTGAAGAGAAAGCATTATCTCTCTTCGTCACTTCTAAATTTACAATTGGAGATGTGCCATTCACCCAATAGTCAGCGATGTCAACATCCCACCCAGACCTAGCATGTTTGTGGTCTATAAACAATGTAGTGAAATGCGTTAACTGGAATGCGTTCGGTGACTGTGATTGATGTCACTCTTCATGGACCCTAACTGTGCCACTGGAGAGTTTCCCTCTTCCATAATTAAGGGGCTTCTTTGAACCTGTTATTCCATAGTATCAGGGGCAGCGTCATCCTCAATGTGATAGGGATCAGCAGCTCCAGAGAGAGGGAGAGGATTTAAATCTGAGAACAATAGACTGGAATGTTCCAACAATGAACAGGAGTTTATCCTGGGGCATTTACTGGCTTTCTCAGGATTGGCCATAGTTAGAGTTGCGGATCGAAGCCATACTGATGATTATTTATGCTGGTTACTATCCGATCCTAACTAGTATTGGTATTCCTGGTAAGTCTTTCCCTGTCAATTCTGTAACCTATGGTGAATATCATTGCTAATTCTGTTATTTATATTTCGCAAAGACGCCGAGTATTTTATTCCGGTTCAGTCACATACTCCACTTCCTTCAAATGAATTTCAGACTCTTCACTCAGAAACATCTAAGAAGGAACAAGAATGTTCAGATCCTCAAGTTTTCCTTTTGCCCTGAACTGCTTTATGTCTCTGTATTCTCTCTGTCATCAAACCTGCCCACACCCACCCCATTAATATCTCCAGTCTCCACCTCTGCCTCAGTGCTGTTGCTGAATTAGACATCATCTACCCCTTTGTTAACTTCACAATTTATGGCTCCAGTTGTATTCTGACCTCTCTTCCAGTTACAAATATTTTGACCACAAGCTTGTTCTCATCACTACAGTTACTTCACAACTGGTACTCTGTATCAGATTCATAATGTCACTGGACGTGTAATTCAGAGGCACAGATTATGACTTGTAAGCCATTGTTTGAAATCCTACCACAACAGATGACTAAACTAAAATTTGAACGACAAAAGTTGGCATGACATGTCACTGATGGAAACCATAAACGATCAGGATTTATTTTATTATTAATCATCTTTGGTAAAGAAACTTAACATTATTGCCCAGTCTGGATTCAGTGTGACTTCAGACCCACAATGAAATAGTTGGCTCCATGTTGTCTTGACAAATGGCCTCACAGTCAAGGGCAATTAGGATGGACAACACATCCTGCCCTTGCCAGTGACGCTGACATATCATGAAACAACAACATTAAAGGTGAAATAAACCAAGGAACTGTGGATAATGGAGATCTGAAATAAAATTCTCCAGTATCCGCAAGTGTTGGAGAATCTCAACAGGCATGACAGCCTCTGTCAGGAGAAAAACATAACTTTTTGAGTTCAGTGATTCTATCAAAACTCAATGCAACTGGGAAATAATATTATTATATCAGGGATGGTTGGAAGGGTGAGTGGGAGGTTTGTGTTGAATGGATGAAGAAATGTCCAGCAAAAGAAAGAGAGAGAAAGGAAAAGCAAACAAATGGCTTGCTAAGGATGAACTTGAAGGAAAATAGAATGGGAGCTTATTCTAACATTTTTGCCTTTCCCATATTCCTGAATATCACGTCCATTGAGGTATGCACCTGGTTAAAGTGAATTCTGTTCCCTCTGTCTCTCTTCTCTGAGTGTGATAATCTACTCCATTGGCAATAATGGCGTTGCCGGTCTAGTTGCTGAGATACAGGGAAAGGTAATGTTACAGTGTCAACTGCTTCTTTCGATAGAGAAACTGTTACTGCGGGACTGTGCAGAGATATAACGGCTTTCTCAGCCAGGGACAGAAACTGCTGAGATGAAGGAATTTTCAACACTGAATTGGTGCAGCATGCGTGTGGAGCATTGACTTGCTGCTGTGATTCGAAAGTCAGTGGAGTTTCTGTGGATGGTGTTCTCAGGTTTGTTTTGTCAGCTGCTGAGTTCATTCCGTGAGACCAGAGGGTCTGGTGACCGCACTCTGGACACTGCATTTGCAGAGTGTCTGGGTCCATGGTAAACAAATGGAGCAGAGACAACAAAGAAGGGAAGTTCTGTAAACAGGGAGGAGCAAGGAACTGCACTTTCCTCTCTGGGATTTCCAGAAACATTTGTCTAAGCTGGACCCGTTCATGTGTAAAAAGTGAAACCAGCTTGTTTCAAAAATGAGGTGCTCACTGAGCTGTATCCCCTCCTTCGGTATAACCTATAGTCTCACACCAGGGACAGGACTGTGCAGACGCTCACCTTGAAGTAAACGTTTCCATTCTGAAACATTCCAGGCAGGCGTGGGTAATATGTCCACCATCTCTGAAGTGTAGTCCTCCGATGTAACAGGAGCTGACAGAAGCCACCTGCCTGCTGAAAGGAATGCATAGATTCCATCTCCACAGAGAAAGGTACAGAAATAACTTTCCGAAATATGAAGATACAGAGTGACTTGTAAAAATGAGGAACTGCAGGAAATCAGAATTAATGATGAGTATTTTTTGGAAATCTAATTGAATTGAAGTTTCATAAGTTGCTGCATCTGATGAGCTACATCCCAGAGTATTGAGGAGGCGAGAACAGAGCCAGTGAAATAATTATTCTTCAAAGATGATTAGATTCTAGAAAAGATGCTGCAGACCTGAAAGTTGCTGTTGTCAACCTAAATATTTAAAACAGGATGGAGAGAGAAAACAGAAAACTAAATAGCTTGATGTCAGCGGTCAGAAAAACATTGAAACATTTTATAAGGAACGTGACTAGTAGACACTTGGAGAACAATGGTGTAATTTGATAGAGTCGGCCGAGATTCAGGAAAGGGAAATGATCTTTGATTAACTTGCTGGGGTTTGTGGAGATTGTCCATTGTGACATCAAATTTGAGAATCAATGGGAGTGAAGTATTTGAATTTTCAGCACATGCTTGACATGGTTGAAAACAAGTAAGTGGGGAATGTTAGACTCCATGGGTAGGTAGGTGTGGAATATATACCATATGGATTAAAAATTAGGTAATGGAGATATGAGAAGAGTAGTGTTTTTGGCTGGACTGAAGGCTTGATGGGTATCAGATGGATCAGTGTTTGGGCAATAGCTGTGCACAAAGTATAAAAATGATCAGATGGGAACAACAAATATCATCATTTCCATTTATGTTTATTAAATGGTGAGACATTGGGAAATGGTGTTGTTGAAAATGACCTGGATCTCCTTAATCTTAAGTCATAAACAAATTCATACGGGGCAGAATGTAAATGACTTGTGGCTCTTCATGCAACATGATTGAAGTACCAGAGTTATATCTTTCTTAATGGTAGTGTTTTGATGAGAGAGTATTTGGTGCATTGTGTACAGATTTGGCCTGCTTTATAAATAATGATCTCCATGTCACCGAGACAGTGCAAAGGAGTTTTATCAGACTACACCCTGGCATGATGGTACCATGAGGAGAGAGTGCAAGAACTGTATGTTTACTCCATAGCGCTGTGAGAGAATAAGAAGGTGAAACTTGGTGGTTATGGACGGACGATCATTATGTCTCAATCAGCTGAATAAGGTGAAAATTCCATACTTTTCAGAGTTTGTTTGATTCCAGATAGTTTACATGCATCTGCGGAGCCCCCATATCGATTGATAGCGAGGTACAGGCTCTGAACGAACTCTGGACACTTGAATGCACAAGTGTGACATTGCATTGAATGTCACTTTGCACACAAACCTGTCAGTATCCACAGTAACTGCATTCTGAAACAGTTGGTCATTCCCCACTAGCTTCTGACATCCATGGAGATCACAGGTCTGCCTTCTCGAAGATTGAAGACAACTTGGAGACTGGTTAAAAAAAGGTTGGCTTCATTCCGACTGCCAGAAAACCGTGTTAAAGTAACACTTACGTACAATGAGTAATTAAGCCATGTGGATCAATTTGAAGCAGTCTATCTGTGCAGCTCCTGCTTCATTTGTTTGCAATGTTAAAACATTTCTGACACTTTCCTGTTCCTCTGTTAGTGACTTGAGAAGCTGAATGACCTCTTCCTGTTCCTTCGTAAGTGACTCCGGGTGTGAAATCGTCTCTTTCTGATCCCGTGTAAGTGACATGTGGGAGTGAGCAGATTCCTTCTTTTCCTGTGTAATTGGCAGGAGGAACTGAATGGGCTATCCTTCTTTTGTACAGTAGTTTTGTTGGGCTGAATGACTTCCCCACATTCGTGTGAAACCATATTGAAGTGCTAAATGTGCTCCTTCTTTTACTTTGGAAATGTACAGTGCTGCTACATAAATATTACCCAGACGTTAACAGCACGATCTTGAATGTTGTCCAGGCCAAGTTACACATGGACACAGATTGCTTCAAGAGCTGAAGAGGGACAACTTGTTCGAACATTATTTAAACTTCAGTGAATATTCCCCTTTCTGGTCAGTCTGGACTTAATGTACTGAATGACCTCCTTTCACATTGCAGGTATTCCCCACTGACAAACAGGAGATGCCTGGGCTGAGGGAGCTATCCTGACGTTTTCCTGCAGAAATGCCCCACGACTGAGATGATTGATGCCCACTGATGGTAAACATCTCCCTTGTGTTGTGAATGACTCCAAACAGTCGAGAGGTAACAATCAATTCTCATTAAGTGTGATTTTGCTCAGGCTCCTTGTTGTTATCCTCAGTCTAACACAGCCTTGATGTCTAGTCCCGTCTCCCTCACCTCAGTGTTCCCTCTTTTGTCATATCAATAGGTCATGGTGTAGAAGCAGTGAATGGTTTCTTCAAGCAGAGGGTAGTGATTGTTTGGACTTGTCTTACACAGAGAGTTAGGCGAGAGAGATCCCTGAAAGCGACCAGTGGAGATCGGTTCTGGAACCCCGACTATTTGTTATTTTATAAATGACCTGGATGCTGTAGGTTGCAATGGGACATGGACAGGATGCAGGGCCGGGCTGAGAAGTGGCAGATGGAGTCCAAACTGGAAAAATGTGAAGGGATTCCCTTTCCAAGCTCGAATGTGAATGCAGAATACATGGTTAAAGACAGGATTCTTGGCAGTGTGGTGGAACAGAAGGATCTTGGAGTCCGTGTCCACATATCCCTCAAATTGGCTCCCCAAGTTGATGGGGTTGTTAAGAAGGAATATGTTGTGTTGGCTTTCATTAGCGGGGAATGAGTTTTAGAGCCATGAGGTTATGTTGCAGCTCTATAGAGCCATGTTTAGACCACACTTGGAATATTGTGTTCAGTTCTGGTCACCCATTATAGGAAAGATGTGGAAGCTTGAGAAAGGGTGCAGCGGAAATTTACCAGGATGCTGCCTGGAGTGGAGGGCAGGTCTTATGAAGTAACCTTGAAGGAGCGAGGGTTTTTCTCAATGGAGCAAAGAAAGATGAGAGGAAACTTGATAGAGGTGTATGAGATGATGAGAGTCATAGATAGAGTGAATAGCCAGAGACTGTTTTCCAAGGGCAGAAATATCTATAACAAGGGGTCATAATTATAAGGTAATTGGATGAAGGTTTAGGGGAGATATCAGTGGTAAGTTCTTTAGACAGAGAGAGGTAGGTGTGTGGAATGCACTGCCAGCAGTGGAAATAGAGTAAAATACGTGAGGGAACCTTAAGAGAATCTTGGATAGGCATATGGAAGAAAGTGAAAGGAAGCATGTCAGTGAGCCTGATCTTAGAGTAGGATAAACGTGGGGAACCACATCGAGTGCCGAATGGCCTGTACTGTGCTGTACTTTACTTTGTTCAGTGTTCTATGGAAGTGCTCGTAGAGGCTGGAAATGGCTGCAGAGCAGTATTTAAAGTGGCCTCACCAGCGTCCTGTACAAGTGCAATATGCCACCCCAACTCCTATATTCAAAGTTCTGACCGATTAAGGTAAGCATGCCAACCGCGTTCTTCAACACCCTGTCTACCTGTAACTCCACTTTCAAGGATCTATGAACATGCATGTTCAGCAACATTCACCAGGGCACAACCCTGCTTTAACTTACCAAAATGCAAAACCTCACAAATATTAACATTAAACTCCATCTGCCAATCCTTGGCCCATTGATGGTCAGTGGTGCTGTTGTACTCTGAGCTAATCTTCCTCACTGTCCTCTGCACCACTTTTTTGATGTTACCTGTAAACTTACTAACCATGCCTCCGATATTCATATCCAAGTCCTTTATATACATGATGAAAGGCTGTGAGCTCAGCACTGATTCTTTCAGCACACCTCTGGCCATAGTCTGGAAAACAATCCACCACCTTCAATCCAATTTTGTATCCAATTGGTTAGATTTTCCTGGAAACCACATGACCTCACCTTCGTAATCTGTCTCCGATGGGGAAATATTATTAAACGCCTTGCTGAAGTCTGTGTAAACAATGTGTACCACAGTGCCTTAAATCTTCTTTGTCACCTCTTCAGAATACTCAACCACATTAATGAGACATGATTTCCATCGTGCAAAGCCATGTTGAGTATCCCTAATCAGTCCTCGTCTTTCTAAATGGATGTAATTCCTATCCCTCAAAATTCTCCCCAACAAACTCCTCGACACTGACGTTCGGCTCACTGAGACGATAATTAACTATGTTTTTGGATCAATGTTCCCTTTTCTTGTCCTACTCGTCCATTGGCCACAAAAATAAAAAAATAACTAGTTTGGTCATATGGCCAATGCTATAGGTCTCAGAGTGTGTCAGGGTCAGTATTAGGAACAAGTCAGGCAGATTTCTTTAATCTGCTAAAACACGTTTGTGACCAAATCAAAATTACTCAAACTATGATGGAAAGAAGAATGACGATTGGATATTGCAAATATGTCACACACACCACATACACACACACACAGAGACACTAAGACACACACACACACACACACACACACAGACACGTATGTTTGATAACAAATTGAAAAACAAAATAACTGCAAAGTTAACTTGAAAGAACTTTTTCCAAATATTATTCGAACTCATGACGAAAAGAAAAATGAGAGTTTGAACCAAATGCTGTTCTATTTATAGAGTAGTCAAGTCCTACAGCATGGAGAGAGGCCCTTTGGCCTAAACTGCCCCATGCTGACCCAAAAGTCCATCCACACTAACTCCATTTCCGAGCACTTCGCCCATAGCCTTCTCGTCCTTTCATGTCCATGTACCTGTCCAAATACCGTTTAAATATTGTTAATATAGATGCTTCAAACACTTCCGCTCGCAGCTCTTTCCCTTTGCGTACCACTCTCTGGGTAAAACAGTTTCCATCAGTTTGCCTTTTATTGTTTATCCTCTCACCTTAAACTGATGCCCTCTCCTCCTCGATTCCCCAACTCCGGGAAAAAAGGCTGAATCCATTTCCCCTATCCATGCCTCTCATAATCTTGTACACTTCTATAAGATCCCCCTCAGTCTCCTATGCTCTAAAGAAATGTCCTCGCTTGTCCAACTTCTCTCTATATGTCACACTGTTGTGTCCTGGCAACATCTTTGTAAGTTCTATCTGCACACATTCCAATTGAAAAACATCCTTCTGATCGCAATGTGACCAAAACTGAACACAACACTACAAGTGCAGCTTCACCAACATCCTGTAGAACTGCAACATAACTTCCCAACTTCTCTCCTCCATGTCGTGACCAATGCATGGCAGTGTGCCAAAAGCCTTTCTCACTGCCATGTCTACCTGTGTCCCAACTTTCAGATAACGGGGGAACTGAACTCCATGGTCCCTCTTTTTAACTACACTGTTTAAGGCCTTACCATTCATCATGAGACACCTACATTGATCTAAATTTGCAAAGATATTCCTCGGCCCACCTCTCCAGTTGATCAAGTTCCTGCTGCAATTTCTTATTAACTTCCTCACTGTCCACGATACCACCTAATTTAGTGTCATCTTCAAATTTATTAATTATGCATTGCACATTCTCAAGAATAACATTGATATTGATCATAAACAACAAGTGCCCAGCACTGACCCCTGAGGCACTTCATGTGTCACAGGCCTCCAGTCCGAGAGCCTCCTTGCACTAGTACCCTCTGCTTACTACGATCAAGCCCAGTTTGCCAGCTCCCTCTGGATTCCATGCGATTCTAAACTTCCAGACCAGTCGACCAAGGGTAACCTTGTCAAAGGCCTACTGAAAACCATACAGACGACGTCTCCCGCCCTGCCCTCTTCAATATACCTGGTCACTTCATCAAATAACTCAAGGAAATTTGTGAGGCATGATCTCCCGCTCACAAAACCATGCAATGTTTCCAGTATAAAAACAACTATTAATAATAATTATTAAAATTACTAATAACAAACAATAATAAATAATAATAAGATGATACTTTCAATGGAGAATAAATTATCTATGGTATGTGATCTTGGAACATAAATCATGGGTGAAGGGCTGAATAGATTTTGTACCTGTGCCATTGACCTGCATTAAAAAAAGCAAGGGTGGCATGGTGGCTCAGTGGTTAGCACTGCTGCCTCATAGTGCCACGGAACCAGGTTTGATTACAGCCTCGAGTGACTCTCGGTGTGGAGTTTGCACATTCTCCCTGTGTTTGTGTGGGTTTCTTCCGGGTGCTGCATTTTCCTCCCACAATCCAAAGATATGCAGGTTAGGTGAATTGGCCATGCTAAGTTACACATAGTGTTATGTGCATTAGTGGGGGTAAATATCGGGGAGGAGAATTGGAATGGGTAGGTTGCTGTTCGGAGGGTCAGTGCGGCCTTTTTGTGTCAAGTGGCCTGTTTGCAAACTGTTGGGAATCTGAAAAAAATCATTTCTAATCAAATGCTGTCTTTCCAAATGCACGTACATCTTAACCCTCAGAGTCTTCTCAAGTAACCTACCTACCACAGATGTTAGGCGTTTTGGTCTATAGTTCCCAGATTTTTCTTTGCTTCCCTTCTTGAATAATGGCACAACATTTGCTACCCTCCAATATTCTGGACCCTAACCTGCGGCTAATGATGATGCAAAAATATCAACCAGGTTCCCGTAGTTTCTTCTGTCGTCTCTAAAAGTGTTCTTGGAAGCATCTGTTTAGGACCAGGAGATTTATCCAACTTCATACATTCTAATGCATCCAACAAGACCTCTGCTGTGATATTGACTAACCCAAGATATCACCATGACCTTTGTTAAGCTCCCAAGTCTTCATTTATTTCTGTATTTCATTGTAAAGACAGGGGAGAAATATTCATTGAGAATCTCACAAATCTCCTACGGTTCTAGACATGCATGTCTAGTTTGGACCTTGAGGAGTCATATTCGCATTTATTTATTCTTTTTGTCTTTAATATACTGAAAGAACCTCTTTGGATTCAGTCAAACCTTCTCAGACAAGGTTATCTTGTGCCCCCTTTTCGCCCTCCTGACTTCCTTCTTCAGTAAATGCCTGTATCCCACTATATGCCTCCATGGGTTTCCTCGATCCCAGCTGCATGGACCTGAGCCATGCCATCTTTTTTCTGGTCAAAGTCTCAATACCTCCTGACATCAAGTGTTCCCTATTCCTGCTAATCTTGCCTTTTACCTCAAAGGAACATATGCACCTTGAACTCATGACATTTCACTTTTAAAGGCCTCCCACTTGCAGGAGGTCCCTTCGCCTGCAAACAAACACTTCAAACCAACCCCTACAACCTCCTGTCTAATTCCATAAAAAATCGCCTTGCCCCATGTTAGACCTTAAACATATGGACCAGTTCTGTCCATCTCCATAACTATTTAAAAACTAATACAACTATGGTTACTGGTCCCAGAGTGCTCCCCAACATTCACCTCAGTCACCTGCCCTGCCCTACTTCTTAGAGTAGATCAAATTTTATCCCTCCCCGAGTTGAATCCTCTGCACACTGCTTGGGGAAACATTCTTGGACACACTTAACAGATGCAACCCATCTCAGTCCTTAATTCTATATCATTCCCAGTCTATGTTACGAACATTTAAATCTCTTACCATGGCAATCACATTGGCCCTGCAAGTCTCCCCAATCGCTCTACATAGTTTTGCTTGGCTAATTCCTCGTTTACTATTTCTTGGCCGATGGTACAACCCAAAAAATATCATCATTCCCTTCTTATTTCTAAGCTCCCCTACAAATCCTCACTGAATATTCCTTCAGTTATTTTATCTCTGATTACTCCTGTGATTATCGCCTTAATCAAAAATGAAACTCCCCGTCCCCTCCTTCCACCATCTCTGTCTCGCATAAAGCACCTGTACCCTTGTACATTAAGCTGCCTGTGATGTCCCTCCCTTAGCCATGTGTCTGTAATTGCTATAATATCCCAGTCCCACATATCTATCCATGCACTGAGATCATCGGACTTACCTGTCAGCCATCTTACATTGAAACAGGTGTAATTTAATATAACAGGCATTCGTTGCTCTTTGTCGTTTTCTTGACTAACTTATCGCTGCACTTTACTGTTTGTGATTACGGTATCTCCTTCCAGCTTCGCACTTGCAACCCTGCTGTTGAGGATCCCACGCCGTCCCCCACGCCAGCCAATCGAGCTGAAACACCAGCAAACCTAACAGCCAGGATATTAGTCCCCTTCCAATTCAGGTACAACTTGTCCTTCTTGAACAGGTCACCTGTGCCCCACAAAAGATCCGAGTGATCTAAAACTCTGAATCCCTACCTCCAGGAACAATTATTTAGCCACGCATTCATCTGCCATGTCCTCCTGTTCTTACCCTCACTAGCACAGAACACTAGAAGTAAACCGGATATTACCACTGTCGTGGTCTTGTCTTCTTCCCTTTTTCCGAGCTCTCTATAGTCACTCTGCAGGACCTCATCACTATTTCTACCTGTGTCATTTGTACCAATGTGTTCAGTGGCTTCTGGCCATCCCCCACCCCGGGGAGAACGTTCCGCAGCCGCTCTGAGACATCCTGGACCCTGGCACATAGTTAGCTATGCATCATCTTGGATTCCCATTTGCAGCCACAGAATCTCTTGTTTGTTCCCCTCGCTATCGAGTCTGAATAATTACTTCTGAAGTTATGCATCTCGCATAACCTTCTGACAATGGGATTTCTTCCTGAAACAGTTGGAGTTGGCTGAATTGATTTGCTTCAGGCAGTGGACAATTTCCCATGAATCCTCATCAGGAATCTTCCATGAGTGGGAAAGGCGACTCTATTTTTTCACTCCCAGGCATTGATGTGATGAGTGGCAGGGAAACAGAAAGGGAACAATAAACTGTTCCTTCACAGATAGGGTAGATTGTCCCATCTCTAAATCAGTAACGTTATCAGACCCGAAACTGGACCATGTGTGCTCTCCTTGTATATTGTCTGAACTATATGACTCCATCACATTCTCGACTCCAGGTCAGTGCATTATTGCTGTTATCGTACGCAGAATCAATTCATTAACAATAAATGGCCCTACTTGTTTTGAAGATGTGTTAATATGTGCCTGCATAATGTAAACATAAGCGTTTGATGACTTCACAATATCTGTGTTAAGAAGAATATGTTTTATTCTTAAACAAATACAGAAATTGCTGGAAAAGGTCAGCCTGTCTGGCATCAGATATGAAGAGAAATCAGAGTTCAATGTTTCCGTCCAAAGACCTTCCCTTTGAATCTAGCTTATTCTTAACTTATTTCCCCAATTTCATTCTCCCACATAAGAAGAAATATCCATCCGGTATTCACAAACTCCACTCTTCTCAAGATGTTATATGGTCAATAAAACATCTCTCATTCTCAAGCCGGATTGTTCCTTCTTTGTAATGTAATGTCTTCATCCCAAAAATGAGTAAAAAGAAAAATCTTTGAAATGTTTCGAAAGCAATTTTGTTTTTATCAGTTACCGCAATTATAAAGACACATAATGCATCAGATGTGATCTCAGCAATGCCCTGTACTGATGCAAAAATCATCGCTATGATCATACCCAACACCCCTTACACAAAACAGAATCATTCTATTTAAATCCAAATTACCAGCTGCATCTTCAAGAGTAATTTGATGTGATTCATGTACTAAGGCACACAGATCCCTCTGTACCACTCAGTTCTGCATTCTCCTTCCATTTAAATAATTTTCTGCTGTTTCGTCTTTTCCACAAAACAGAAAATTTCCATCACAGAAATTTTGTACTTTTTTTTCTGCTGAAGGTTTGCTCAAAACTGTCCTCTGTCTGTATGCCATTGATTGATGCTCTGCCACCCCCGTCTGCATCCCATTGCAGACTCTCTGTCTCCCCGTCTGTCTCCATTTGCATACGCTTTCCCTCCCCCTGTCTGCATTCCATTGCAGACGCTCTTCCTCCCCGTCTGTACCCCACTGCAGACGCTCTGACCCCCATCTGTCAGTATCCCAGTGCAGACGCTCTGCCTCCCTGTCTGTATCCCATTGCAGACGCTCTGCCTCCCGAGTCTATATTCAAGTGCAGACGCTCTGCCTCCCCATCAGTATCCATTTGCATACGCTTTCCCTCCCCCCGTCTGTATTCCGTTGCAGACGCTCTGCTTCCCCGTTTGTATTCCACTGCAGGCGTCCTACCCTGCCCCTGTCTGTATCCAATTGCAGAATCTCTGCCTTCCCTGTGTCCGTATCCCATTGCAGACGCTCTTCCCTCCCCCTGTCTGTATCCCATTGCAGACGCTCTTCCCTCCCCCTGTCTGTATCCCATTGCAGACGCTCTTCCCTCCCCATGTCTGTATCCCATTGCAGACGCTCTTCCCTCCCCATGTCTGTATCCCATTGCAGACGCTCTTCCCTCCCCATGTCTGTATCCCATTGCAGACGCTCTTCCCTCCCCCTGTCTGTATCCCATTGCAGACGCTCTTCCCTACCCCTGTCTGTATCCCATTGCAGACGCTCTTCCCTCCCCATGTCTGTATCCCATTGCAGACGCTCTTCCCTCCCCATGTCTGTATCCCATTGCAGACGCTCTGCCCTCCCCCGTCTTCATCCAATTGCAGACGCTCTGCCCTCCCCTGTTAGTGTCCCATTGCATACGGCCTTCCCTCCTCCTGTCCGTATCCCATTGCAGACGCTCTGCCGTCCCCCTGTCTGTATCCTATTGCAGATGCTCTGCTCTCCCCCGGCTGCATCCCGTTGCAGATACTCTGCCCTACCCCCGTCTGCGTCCCATTGCAAATGATCTGCTCTACCCCCGTCTGCATCCCATTGCAGATTATTTGCCCTCCCCTGTCTGTATCCCATTCCAGACGCTCTGCCCTCCCCCGTCTGTATCCCATTGCAGACGCTCTGACCTCCACTGTTAATGTCCCATTGCATACAGTCTGCCCTTCCCCTGTCTGTATCCTTTTGCAGACGCCCTGCTCTCCCCATCTGTATCCCATTGCAGACGCTCTGCCCTCCCCCACCTGTATCCCATTGCAGATGCTCTACCCTCCCCTGTCTGTATCCCATTGCAGATGTTCTGTCCTCCCCCTGTCTGTATCCCATTGCAGATGTTCTTTCCTCCCCCTGTCTGTATCCCATTGCAGATGTTCTGTCCTCCCCCTGTCTGCATACCATTGCAGCTGCTCTGCCTCCCCTGTCTGCATCCCTTTGCAGACGCTCTGCCCTCCCCTGTCTGCATCCCATTGCAGATTATCTGCCCTCCCCTGTCTGTATCGCATTGCAGACCCTATGCCTACCCCCCCTGTCTGTATCCCATTGCAGACGCTCTGCCCTCCCCCGTCTGTATCCCATTGCAGATGCTCTGCCCTCCCCTGTTAGTGTCCCATTGCATACGGTCTACCCTCCCCCTGTCTGTATCCCATTGCAGACGCCCTGCTCTCCCATCTATATCCCATTGCAGACGCTTTGTCCTCTCCCTGTCTGCATCCCATTGCAGATGCACTGCCCTACTCCCGTCTGCGTCCCATTGCAGATGATCTGCCCACCCCCTGTCGCTATCCCATTGCAGACGCTCTGCCCTCCCCCGTCTGCATCCCATTGCAGATGCTTTGATGTCCCCCTGTGTGTATCACATTGTTGATGCTCTGCCTGCTCCTGTATGTATTACATTGCAGATGCTCTTCCTCCCCCTGTCTGTATTCCATTGCAGATGATCTGCTGTCCCCCTGTCGTTATCACATTGCTGATGTTCTTCCCTCCCCCCGCCTATATCCCATTGAAGACTCTTTGCCCTCCCCCTGTCTTTATCTCATTGCCAATGTTCTTCCCTTCCCCTGTCTGTATCCCATTGCAGACACTCTGCCCTCCCCCGTCCGTATCCCATTGCAGACGCTCTGTCTCCATTTAACATCTTATTGATTGACTATCCTGATGTATGAGCAAACTCAGCTCCATCCCCTTCATGGAATTCATTGATGTGGATTGTAAGTTGTTGATGACCTCACATAGTTCCTTGAAGAATTCCACGAGATACAACATTCCAAACACAAAATGAACAATGAACTCTACTCTGTATTTCCTGACCACCCAAGGCGCCCCTACTCCTGCGTAACAGCCTGGAATGGTTATATGGCGTCCTCCTGTGCTGTGTAATTTACTGAAATAACTTCAATACTTCATGCTATTCCTGTCTAACCCCGTGGAGTTGCATTATGGCCTACCCCTGCTATATTGTCACGATGCTAACTAGCTGAATGGGATCTTTTCCTCCCTCTGTAACAGCCTCGGGAGTGAATTGACAGAACAATGGGTGAGGTAGGAGCAGCAGTTGGCCATTCGTCCCCTCCAACTTGCTGCTAAGTTTAAAAGCATCTTGGCTGGTCTGATTGTAGATGAATACCCCCTTTCCTCTCAGTTCCCAATAAACACTGACTCCCCTGTCAATCAAAGGTCAGTCAAGGTCAGCCTTGAATATCCTCAATGACCCAGACTTCAATGTTCCCGGGGGATGAGAATGCCACAGATCGCACAATCCAAAGGAGAACGGAGCAACGTTATCTCAAATGGAAAAGGGAGACCACTTTCATTTTAAAGTGTGTTAACCTCACAGCAAGTCACCTACTCTTTTCAGATACAAGGGCACAGCAAATAGGAACAAACATATACCATTCAGCCCCTCAAATGTATCCCATAGTCCCATTGACTGTTCAGTCAAGTATTTATCAAACTGAACTTCTACTGCACCCTTGGAAAATAATCCTCACACCTTAAGTCACAGAGCATAGGAAATTGGAATTAGGCTATTTGGCCCATCAGGTCTACTTTGCAGTTTGATCCTGTCTGGTCTGTTTCTCAACATAATTTCCCCGCCTTCTCACTGTAACCCTTGATCGTGGTTTTAATCTAACCATTGCCTTAAAGACATGGTTGCGTCGATGTCTCTGTATGTGTGTGTTATTGCGTGTGTGTTTCTGTGTATATCTGTTTAATGACAGGAGACAGGGTGGTGCTGGATTTTTGAGTTTTGAACTGGACGTCTGTGGGCAGCGATGATCCAGAGACAAAATTGTTGGGTCCACTTTTGTTTGTCATTTATATAAATGATTGAAATGAGAATTATAGAATGCATATTTCGCAAATTTGCGGATGACATCAAGCTTGGGTGTACAGTGGACAATGTTTGTATAATGGTGAACAACTGAAGATTACAAATAGACCTTCATTAATTAAATCAATGATTCATAGAGATGAACAACAGGGAAACAGACCCTTCAACTCGTTCAGAATATCCAAATATTCTAAATTACTCCATGCACATTTGCCAGCATTTAGCCCATATCCCACTAATCATAAAGCCCACCCAGTTGCCTTTTAAATGCTACAATTGTTCCACCCTCCACCAGTTTCTCTGGCAGCTTATTCCATAGAAGCACCATCCTCTGCAGGAAAAAAAGTTGCTCTTCATTGTCTTCCAAATATTTCTCTTCCCACCTTAAAACTATGCATTCTAGTTTTAGACTCTCCTACCTTCGTGGGGGAGGAAACCTTGACCACTCACCGTATCCATGCCCTTTATCATTTTATAAACCTCTAGAAAGTGTAAATGTAACTCCAATCAAGACGGTTGGGCGTGCTTTCAGTCATCCTGGGTCTATAGTCTCAAATTCAGTAGTCGTACCTCTTCCTTCTCCATCAAGGTACGTTTCCAAAAAAGTTTAATCAACTTGTTCAGATATATTATGAAACAGCTCTATAGGATTTGGAACTAGAATTTTCAGCGCAGTGATAGGGACACTACCATCATTCAGCATTAGCCCCTAAAGCTGCATCATGATGCTCCTATGTGTTTGTTCTTCGGCGTGTTGTAATATGCTGTGATACACCTCCACAGGACATGAATACACGTCACATTCTCCAGAGATAGGGGCACTCCGGCACGTTCATGGACTGGAATCGAATTCAGAGTTCCGGCTCAGAAACGTGGGCACCACCCACTACACAAGGCCTAAACCATGCCCAGATTTTGGGTCTTATTCTAAGTATATGGATTTATTAAATTCTAGTTAACATTACCAAATTATATAGGGGACATTTCTCATTGAAAAAAGTACGTTATTAGCCTGTGACTTTGCACGTTATAGGATGTTGAGTGCATTCGCTATGCCATTAGATAAACTATGAACATCTTTAAATGCTTGGCTATGATCTCCTGTTTAAATGGCTGTTATCAGTCGTCTGCTATATCAGGGAAAGAAATCCTGCAAACACACTCTGCACTATGAAGGATCTCAAGTAGATATCAATACTGAACACCAGAGACAAGGAAAGAGCACAATTCTGGGCCCAAAACACCAGTCACTATTTCAAATCTCTAACATGTGGCTTTCTTCGACCGAAAGATATGAAGTAATACAAGAGAACAGTTCACTATCCAGCTTCTCCTTACCCACTCCTCCCTCTGCCTGCGCAAAGCAAACCAAGCTCTGGGTCTTTGGGAAAGTCAAGGCTGTTGTTTGTGGACCTACTGGAGAGGGGAGTGTCGTTTTAGTTCGAAGGGAGAATGTCGAGGGGGTAGTAATATCACTCACTGGGCTGATGTATGGCAGATGGAGTTTAACTTGGATACATGCGAGGTGTTGCATTTTGAAAAAATCAAACAAGGGGAGGGCTTGTACAATTAATGCTGGGCGTTGGTAGTTATGCAGAAAAGAGGCACCCGGAGCGCAGGGATAATTCTTTGAAGTTTGTGCTGCAGACGGTTTAAGGTTACTTCATTGCTCAGACCTTTGAGATTAGAAGTTGAGAAGTCATGCTGAGGTTGTGCAGAACATTGATGAAGTCTCTTCTGTTGTACTGTGTGCAATTATAGTCGTTATGTTATAGGAGGGATATTATTAAGCCAGAGAGGTTCGGATGAGATTTACCAGGTTGTTACCATGAACACTTCATCTTCTGCCTCGGGAGCTTACAAACACAAGGCATGAACATTGAATTTACCAGTTTCCAAACCACCCTCACCCATCCAGATCCCAAATCCAACTTTCCGACTCAGGTCCGCCCTCTCGAGGGGACCTACCTGGCCATGTTCCTTCCCACCGACCGCTCCTCACTCCCCATCGACCTATCACTATCATCTCCCACCTTCGTACACGTATCGCCTACCTTTCCCCAGCCTCACTCCACCACCGATTTTCTCTTAGCCCTCTTCCCCCTCCCCAGCCATAAAGAAGGGTCTTGACTGAAAAGTTGACTCTCTTGCTCCTCGGTTGTTGGTTGATCAGCCGTGTCTTTTCCACCACCACACTTTATCTACACTGAGTTCTCCAGCATCTGCAGTCCCCATTGTCTCTTAGGTACAATTCTCTGTTAACATAATGTCGCTGTCTGTTGTAAGCACACATAGTCTAAGGGACATTTTCTTCAAGACCATTGATGATAGAAGTTCTCTCAATGTTTTATTGAAATTTAATGCCTGAGCAGCAGTTACAGGATGTATGCTTCCATTTATAAACAGGAAAGCATATTCATGTTCCGATAAATCTCCAGTATTACTCCCATATCCAAGGCAGATCGAATTGAATTGACCTACAAGCTCCAACTTTCGTTCCCTCAGTCACCCTCACATATCCCTATCAGAATGTGTAAGTATTAATCGTTACTTTGAATTTTAATAAGATAGTATTGAATTGAAGCGGGTTAACTGGAACTATTAGTTCAGCGAATGTTATTGATGTCAGTCTCTGGGGATCCTAAATGTGTCACGGGAGGATTTGCCTCTTCTATTAATTAAGGATTCGGTTCAATGAATTATCCCACAGTATGAGCAGGAGCTCACTGACAGCACTAACAGAGATAAGCTGCTCCAGAGAGAGGTGGAGGAGAGATCATAATCTGAGAATATTAGACTGGAATGTTCCAACAATGGATCAGAATCTGAGAACATTAGAGTGGAATGTTCCAACAATTGACAGGAGTTTGTCCTATGGACTTTACTGGCTTTCCCAGCCTAGGATATCATTATCATGGCGTATGTTTAATGTTCTGCTGGTTATTGAAGCTGGTTACTATCCCATCCTTGCTATAGTTGGTGTTCCCGGTAAGTAATTCTATCTGTTCATAAAGCCAGGTTAAACTGAATTGCTGCCAATATTATTTAAAATTTAGAAAGGTGGACGTCAACATTTTTAATTCTAATGAAATATTCCATTTCATATAAATTATAACGAGCAAATTACTCATGACAAATTACTCACCAATATGCGAGGAGGAACCAGACTGTTCTCAATCTCCATAATCCTTCAAGCCCTGCACAGATCTACATTTCTATGACCTCCCCATTCACGAATCCTGTCCAATCCCATCATCATAATATCCCCGTATCCTCCTCCACCTCAGTGCATCTTCTGAATAAACCATCAATTGTGCCTTTGTTAAATCTGGACACACATTATTAAGTCATTTCTAACCACATATTAATGACAGAATAATTGCTCTTGAGTATCTGGAACTTGTTCACTGCACAGAATCCGCCAGTCAGGCAGGCATTGCATGCTGCTTAAATCATTGCACATAATTTAGAGGCACAGAATAATAATCTGTTTATATCTCATGAAGGAAATTGATGTAATTGAACTGAAACCATCATCATTTGTGAGAAAACGCCTATCTGCCTGCATCATGTCCTTCAAAGAAATCAATGAGTTATCCTTCCCCAGTCAGGTCTGCGCAAACACAGAGCAATGTGTTTTACTCTTTACCGTCCTGTGGAACAGCTGAACGAGTCACTTAGTTCAAGATCCATGCAACATGCTGGCCTGGCCAGGGCTGCACACATCCCGTGAGAGAAGAGCAAAAGTAAAGTCAGCTCCCTTCCTGTGCCTGTTTTCCTTATTCCTGTACTTCATTTCCATTCAGCTAGTTGACCATTCCCTATTTCAAGTGCAATCTTTCTGACTGAGTCTCTCCCCAATAGACTCCGTGGTCATCTCCAAGGGCGCCTTGGTGCTGGCTTTACTGATGCTGATATACAGATGTAAGGAACTTTTAAATTCCACATCCGTGGCAGTGCATAGAGACGGAATGGGGTTTTATATCATAATAAAGAAATGGAGACCGGTAAGTGAGGGAAAGGAATTATTATGATCACCGCTGAGATTGTTGTTGAGGCAGTATTTGGGATAATGTGGATGGGTTTTCACTCCTTTAAAAGGAATGATCTCATTGCAACAGAGACAGTGTAAAGGAATGTCACCAGACTAGTCCCTGCGCTGATGGTAAAAGAGGAGTGAGTGAAGGTTAATCTGAGGCACTGCCAGAGAATAAGGGGTCATTGCATTGAAACTTGACAGTGATGGACAATCACACGTTATGTTCTACATAGACACTGAGAAGGTGATAAATTCCATGGCTTGTATTTTTTTTTATTTTAGTCGTGATGTATGATTCTGGATATTTAAGTGCCTCTGAGGATAAAATCTTCAATCAAATCCTGCCTTGATATCCGGCTCAATCCCTGATACCTGAGCAGATCAGTTAACCCCGTTAGTTAATGTTAATAGGATGGTGTCTCTCTGGAGAGTGTTTTCATCTCACAGAGGGTAGTGAATGTCAGCCATTTTCAGGTCTAGAAAGTTAGGGGAGCTGGATCACGGCAAGTATTTAAAGAGGAGATAGATGGATTTTTGACCTGTCAGAGAGCTGAGGGGTGTGAAGAATTGGCCATTAAAAAGTAGTTAATGCCAACAGTCGGTCAGACATGATCACATACAATGTCGTGAGCATCCGAGGTACCTTCTCCTGTTTCCTATGTTCTCATATTCTGTCTTTGGAAAGTGAATGGTTGCAATTTTCCTGGAAGTGCTGCTATTGAATGTTGAGGACAGTGCGAGACATGTATTCCGTGAGCCATCTCTGGGAGAGATATGGGCCAAGTATTCACAGTGAGTCTGGGTCTACAACATGACCAACAAATGAAACCCTAGTTGCAGTGAGGAGACACTCTGTAAAGAGATGAGAGGCCTCTTTCGTAACTAGCCTGGATTTCCCATCACATTTTCCAACCCACACCAAACCACGCAGTGTTAATGACTGAATGGTATCCTGTGTTACTGCGGACCAGGTATTTGGAGCAAGTGGTCTCTATCTGCTTCTGTTCAGGTGGTTGTAAGGACTATATGGAACAAAGGAAATAGGACTGAGGAGCAGGAGTGGGTCATTAGACACTTTGTAATTGCTCGATCAGACAGTAAGATCGTGGCTAATCTGAGTGTGGGCTCCACAGCACTTTTCTGCCGGTCCACAATTTTCCTCCATTCACGTCTGTCAAATGTTGAATAAACTCAACTTCAAATAAATAGTCGGAAACTGCACAAAGTCAAAGCGCATAGGCAGCACAATTCTAGAAGGTAACAGGCATTTATTTATCAGTCTTTTTCCGATCCATTTAATTCTGCTGCAGTTTATCATTTTTGATTTGTTCATGGAATGTGGCTGTTATTGGTCGGCCAATATTTATGGGCCATGTGTAATTACGCTGGAAGTGGTGGTGCTGAGCTGCCATCTTGGGATGAAACTTCGGAGGAAGAGAATTCCCATTTGAACAGACCCGTGGGAATTTCTCATTCCTGCTCTGACCACTGTTGGAGGGTCACTGTTTGCTTTACCAGCCCCACGTCTCCACTGATTACAACAGATTCTAAGTATAACCTAGGTCATTTTCCCGAAAAAAATATGAGACACAGAGTCACTCACGTACAGACGCATACATAAATGCACGTCTTAAGACGAAAAAGAATGAGGAAAGATTTCCAGAGTTTCATAGTAGTTGAACTCAGTCTGAAGAGAATAATGGTGTTGCAGGTGAACCTATAGTCAATGAGCAGGAATCTGACGTGGGTGTCCGTGTTGCCCAGATGTTCCAGGGATATGGCACCCGCTATGGACCCATGCCACTGGTAGGAAAATTGTAGGGGATCGAGGCAGGCTGGGAAACTGGAACTGATGTGGACCCTGACGAGCCTCTCGAAGCACTTCATGCCGCCCTCAGTCTCCTGCGCTCTACAGAGAAATGTCCCAGCTTATCCAAACTCTCCCTATGACTCAGACCCTTGAGTCCTGGCAACATCCTTGTTAAGTTCCAGTTTAATACCATCATTCCA
The DNA here is from genome assembly GCF_047496795.1 of Chiloscyllium punctatum. Taxonomy (NCBI): domain Eukaryota; kingdom Metazoa; phylum Chordata; class Chondrichthyes; order Orectolobiformes; family Hemiscylliidae; genus Chiloscyllium; species Chiloscyllium punctatum. The sequence goes on along the minus strand of NC_092745.1, from coordinate 15,762,356 downwards.
ATAGCAAGGTGACCAAAACTGAACACAGTGCTGAACTTGGAATTATTTGCAACTGTAAGTTTTACTCTGCTGCCAATTATTATGGTACTGTGATATTGTTTTATTATTTGTGTTATTCTGAAATCTTATTATTCATTAAATCCTCTGATGACAATCCCCTCCGGTGAACGTCCTCCTGACTGCTTGAATTTGTATCAATCTATTTTGTTTGGGCAGACATTTTGAGACCGCTACATATCAGAGAATAGGAAGAGATGATGGATGTTTGTGCAGTGTGTATCTTTTCCTGGACCAGCTTGTCTCTCTAGTCACTTAAAGCTTTTGTGGGTCAGAGTACCTCAGAATTGTTACTACCCAGAAGGAAGCTATTCAGTACATTGTAGGTGCATGAACATAGACCATTAAAGCTCAGTATCTGCAACATCCTTCAGCACTGCCCATAGCTCCACCGAACGAACTGCGAACCACAAATTTACTAACTCATCCTTCTATTCCCTCATTTAACTCATTTTCAAAAAGACAAACAACAGTTGCCCCCAAACAGACTTTTACAGTATACCACTAGCGACTGAACTCGAGAATGAACATTCCCCATCAACTACGACTCTCTGTCTTTTCTCAGCTAGCCAATTTCTGATCCAAAACGCTAAACCACCCTCAATTCCACGTCTCCATATTTTCTGGGAGGAAGTAAGGACTGCAGGTGTTTGAGATCATATTCGAAAATGTGGTGCTGGAAAAGTACAGAAGGTCAGGCAGCATTCGAGGTTCTAGGAGAAAGTGAACACTGCAGATGCTGGAGATCAGAACACTGATTAATGATGAAGTGCTTACAATCTAAACGGCAACTCTCCTACTCCTTGGACGCTGCCTCATCTGTTCTGTTTTTTCCAACACTATACTCTCCATATTTTCTGTAATCGCCTACCATGGGGGACTAAACAAACGTTTTATTGAAATCCATATAATCCACTTTACTCACATCCACCTGTTTGTCACCTTCTTAATCAACTCAGTAAGATTTGTGAGTAATGAAATACCCTTCACAAAATCTTGTTGACTATTCCTAATCAAATGATTCCTTTCGAGATGATAATAAATACTATCTCTTCTAGTACTTTCCAACACTTTACTCACAACCAAGGTAAGCCTGGTATATAATTACCAGGGTTGTCTCTTCTCTATTTCTTGAGCAAGCGGATGGAATTTGCTGTCCTCCAGTCTTCTGGCACTATTCCTGGATATAATGGCGATGTAAAGATCCGAACCAATGGTTCCGTAATCTCCTCCGTAACTTCTCAGAGAATCCTAGGATAAATCCCATCTGGCCAAGGGAACTTCTCAACTTTCACATTCTGCAGAATTGCTAACATCTCCACCTTACGAACCTCAATCCGGTCTAGTCTAATAGCCTGTACTCCATATAGGCCTCGACAGCATTGTCTTTTTCCCTTGTCAATACTGATTCAATGATTTATTTAGCGCCTGTCCTATCTTCTCGGACTACACACACAACTTCACACTACTGTCCTTGATTGGCCCTAATCTTCATTTGTTCATTCTTTTATTCGTGACATACTGATAGAAAGCTTAAGGGTATTCCTGGATCCTACTTGCCAAAGACTTCTCACGCTTTCTCCCGGCACTTCTTAGTTCTTTCTTTAAGTCCATCCAGGCTAACTTGTAACTCTCAAGCATCCGAACTGAGCCTTCACGTCTCATCGTTACATAAGCCTCCTTCATCCTCTTCAGAAAGCACAGCAGCCTCCCTCGACCACTTCCTCCTTTCCTGACATGTATAAACTTATCAAGGACACACAGTAGCTTTTGTTTGAAAACGCTCCACATTTAAATTGTACCCATCCCCTGCAGTTTCCTTCCCCATCCTATGCATCTTAAAACCTTTCCTAATCGCATCATGATTGCCTTTCCCCCAGCTATAACTCTTGTCCTGCGGTATACACCTGTCCCTTTCCATCGCTAACAAAACTGAATTGTGGTCACTATCAGCAAAGTGTTCACCTACCTCCAAAACTGACACCTGGTCTGGTTCATTACCCAGTATCAAATCCAATTTGGCCTTGTACCTTGTTGGCCTATCGACATACTGTGTCAGGAAACCATTCTGCACACAATGGACAAAAACTGACCCATATAAAGTAAATTGAACTGAAGCGTTTCCAGTCAATATTTGGATAGTTAATGTCCTCCATAACACCTACCAAGTTACTTTCGCTCCAATCCAGTATCATCTTTGTAATCCTTTCCTCTACATCTCTGGAACTTTTCAGAGGGGAATAGAGAACTGTCAATAGGGTGACTTCTCAGTTTCTGTTTCTAACCTCTTCCCACACTAACTCAGTAGACGAGTCCTTATCAAACATCCTTTCTTCCAACGTAATGCTGTCTTTGATCTTCAATGCCAACCCATCCTCCACCTCCGTCCCACTTTTAGTACCTTCCTTGTTCTTAATGAAGCATTTAAACACCGGACCCTCCAACGAACCGTCCTGTCCCTGCTATATCCATTTCTCCAAAATGGCCTCAACATCAAGCTGTACAACTGCACAATTTGGAAACAGGGAGTGATTGGAGGGATGTTAAACGAGGGTGAGTTGGATATATCAGAAGACATCATGAGGGTAGATACATAGGAACAGACAGAAAATGGAAGTTTGATTTAGAAATTCGCACAGACTGCAAGACCTTTATCTGGTGCCATAACCTGCGAGCACTGTGCGGACACTGGCTGTGGTCCCAGATCATGTATCATCAATAATATCACAGAGCGAAGATGCTAACAGTTAAACAGAGTCCTAAAGGCCAAGTGATTTTTTTTTTCTACTGTGAGAAGGTGATTTAATTTCAATAGACTGGGTGAACAGCAGCAGGAACTGAGAACCCCCTCAATACTGAGACACTGCGCCAGAGAATCTCAATGAAGTGGATCACGGACAGAGGGGAAATCAGCATCTCAGCTGTGGGCCAAATAATGATTGACAAAGATTACATATCACTTCCACGGTTTTGTAATACACATTTCAATTTATGTAGCTCAAAATCATGAGTGTATCTTATCTCTTTGTACTTTCCATAGTTTAGTACTGACAGAAAATCATTTTGTCCCTGTATTTTGTGTTCAATAAGCAGATTTTACTCCTCAATCCTTACTTTAGATGTATCTTTGAATCTGTACTTCATATGAGTTATAAACGGTAACATTCCAATATTGATGACTGGGGAATATTATTTTACCTCCCTCCAGTCTGACCTGCCATGTCCCCAAATTCTCTCTGTTTTCTGTCTCCTCCACAATGTCATAATCACACTGTAATTGAAGTCCAGTAAATGATATTTCATCACAGTTCACTAACATCAATAACATCATAGGACAGGCCTCATATGCCATTCTCTGAACCTGGAATAACAATCTGAATTGCATTTGTCACGTACAATTCTCTGTCAACACATCCATGCCATTTGTCTGTTATAACCCCACGTTTCTCAGACAAACATTTCCTTCAGATCATGAACTATAAAAATTGTCTCATTGTTTTATTGATATTATAGTGCTTGGTCAGTAGTTCCACGATCTATGTATCCATTTATAAACAGAGAAGCATGTTTACATTCTGATAAACTTACGGCATTACTCCTGCATCCAAGGCAGATTGAATGGTTGCACTCAATTGATCTACCAGCCACAAGATTTGTTCCATCGATCACCCACACAAATCCCATCCAGAATGCGAAAGTTTGAATCATTGTTTTGAATTTGAATAAAGCAATATTGATTTGAAAGGCGTTGGCTGGAGCTATTTGTTCAGGACTGTGATTGATGTCAGTCTCCGTGGATCATAAGTGTGTCACTGGAAGGTTTGCCTCTTCTAATAATTAAGGACTCGGTTCAATGTGTTATCCCAGTATGGGCGGGAGCATCAATGACTGGACTAACAGGGATCAGTAGCTCGAGAGACAGGGGGAGGAGGGATAAGAATCTGAGAACATTAGATTGGAATGTTCCATTCGTGGATCAGAATCTGAGGACATTAGACTGGAATATTACAACAGACAGGAATTTATCCTGGGGTCTTTACTACCTTTCTCAGCCTTGGATATCATTAGCATCACAGATCGAAGATATCCTTTGGATTACACAACGTGGTTACTATCCCATCCTTGCTATAGTTGGTGTTCCTGGTAAGTCATTCCATCTGACCATTAATCTGTAACTGAATTGCTGTTCATATTCAAATTTTAGGATTTCGAAGTCATCATTTTCAGAGCCACTCAAAAATGTTACTCCTTACAGATTATAACTGGCAAATTACTATTCACAACTTACTCAACAAGACGCGAGGAGAAACCATACTGTTCTTAAACTCCATGATCTTTATTCTCCATTCATATTTGCATTTCTACATATTCTTTCCACTCACCAATCCTGCCCAAGACCACTATCAGGAAAATTCAGTCACCTTCTCAGCCTCAGTGCAACTGCTGAATAATCCATCGTTTGTACCTTTGGTGAATCCAGATATAACTGTTTCAAGTCCCTTCTAACTATGCTTCCATCACAAAATATTTGCACTTGAGATTGTTAGTTTGTTCTCTCCACGGCATCTGTCAGATGGACAGACAGTGCATGGTGGTGAAGTCATTGACTCATCATTAATAGGCACAGAATAATAATCTTTTGTTGTCGCATGAAAGAAGTTCATGGAATGCAAATGAAATCATCATCACTTGTTTTAGACAGAAGCCTATCTGTTTGCCTCATGTCCTGCAGAGAAGATCAATGGGTCATCCTTCCCTGGTCGGGTCTCAGTGTCACTGCAAACCCACAGCAATGTGTTTTACTTTCTACTGATTGTGGAACAGCTGAACCAGCTACTAAGTTCAGGATTGGAATCACATACTGGTCTGACCAGGGCTGCACACATCCCGTGAGGGTAGTAGAAAAGAAAAGATCCCTCCGTTCCTTTGCCTGATTTCCATGTTCCTGCAAGTCATTTCCATTCAGATAGGTTACCATTCCCTGATTCGAGTGAATTCTCTCTCATTGAGTCTCCCTCCGAGAGTGATATTCATCTCCATCGGCCCCTGTGGTGATGACTTTATTGATGCTGACGTGCAGATGTAAGGAACTTCTAAATTCCACATCATTGGCTGTGTAGAGAGAAGGAAAGGCTTTTTACAGCACAGGAAGCAAGCTGAGACAGCTAAGTAAGGGAACAGAATTATTGCGATCAACCCTGAGAGTGTTGTTGTGATAGTATGTGGGGTATTGTGGACAGATTTCCTCCCCTTTATAAGGAATAATCATCTTGGCAGAAAGAGTGTAAAGGAGTTTAACCAGACTAATTGTTGAGATGATTGTACCATCGGGATTGCATGAGGATTAATCTGTAACACTTTGAGGGAATAAGAGGTGATTGCATTGAACCTTAAGGGGATGGACAGTCACTCAACTTATTCCAAACAGACAAAGATACGGTGATAAATTCAATGGCTTGTTTCTTGCTTGGTTTACATGATTCTCGATAGTTTAAAAGCCTCTGGAAACGTCCCTCTCACCCCATGCCACTCCCCATTTCGATTGAGAAGAGAGAGAGAGAGAGGGTCAGTCTTTGAGTAGCCTCTCCACACATTATGAACGTCATGTAATCCACAATCCCGACAGTAGCTTCAATACCTTCATGCTAAAACAGTTAACAATTCCCATCAGCTTCAGACCTTCATGGAGAACATGGGTCTGTCTTCAGAGGTAGAAGATGCCTCTTTGAGACTTGCTACACAACATTTGGCTTTCTTTCACACTGCCGGCGAAACATATTAAAGTATCATGTGTTCCACAGGCAGTGGAGCCACGAGGAACATTGTGGAGCCGTCTATTAGTGCATTCTCTGCTCCATTGGTTTTTCAGGTTGGAGCATCATGACACCCTCCTGTTACTGTATAAATGTCTTAAAGGGTTGAATGGCCTCCTCCTGCTTCCATGGAAAAGGTTGAAGGGTCTGATTGGGCTCCTCCTGTCCCCGTTTAACAGCTCAATGTACTGTCCAGAGCGCTCCTCTTCCTGGGGAACAGACAGCACGATTGAATGGGTTGCCCTTCTTCTTGTTCAATCGTTTCGATGGGCTGAATGGCTTCCACATATCCGTGTAACCAGCTTGAGATGCTGAGTGAGCTCCTCTTTTAACTGTGGATATGTACAGTGTCTGGCAGTACAGTTACGTGAATGTTACCAACACTTTAACATCATAAACCAGAATGCAGTCCAGGTCTTGCTGAACATGGACAGAGACTGGTTCAAGAATTCACAGGGGACAAAATGTTCTTAACTTCGTGTGATCTTCAGTGATCACCCGATTCTGATCTTACGATGGATGGAGGGGTGCCAGGGGTGCGGGCGCGTTGACGTTGATGAAGGAACTGAAGATGTTTGTGTTGATGAAGTTAACCTGATGATCTCATGAAGGGATGACCTGGACTGAGAGAATTGGGAGTCACCTCCCACAAACGTCTTCCTTTGTGCTCTGAATGACCCCAAACTGTGAGGAGGGCACACCTGATTCCCATTAAGGTTAAACAAGTAGGTGGTCCCGATGACACCCTCAGTCAAATTCTGCCTTGATATCTAGGATATTCACTCTTTCCTCAGCCCCTGATTTCACCTCTTGTTCATATCAACAGGTGATGCTGTATGTGTGGGTTGTCTTTTCTTCTCGCAGAGGGGAATCAATGTCAGAAATTATCTGGGCTAGAGAGTTACGGGAGCTTAATCACTGAAAGTATTTAAAGAGGAGGTAGATGTATATTTGACCTGTCAGAGAGATGGCGGGTTTGAAGGATTGGGTATTAAAGAATAGTTAATGCAAACAGTAGATCAGCCATGATCGTATACAGTGGCTTGACCGTCCGAATTACCTATTCCTGTTCCTTATATTCATATTTCCTGTAATGACAAAGTTAATAGTTGTAATGTTCCGAGACGTTCTGTTATTGAATGTTGCAATCAGAGAGAGCAAAACAGTTTTGAGTCATTTCTGGGTGAGGTTAGGGGGCTTTATTCAAAATGAATCTTGGTCTAGACCATGACCAACAAATGAAGCACAAGTTGCAGAGAGGAGGCACTCTTTAAAGAGACCAGAGGCGTCTTTCAAACAGAGAGTGGATTTCCAAATAACATTTTCCAACCCACACCAAACCGTGCATGACAGTCTGGAAGGATTGAATGAGATCCTGTGTTACTGTGGACCAGGCATTTTGGAGCAAGTGGCCTCCTTCTGCCCCTGTGCAGGAGCTGTGAGAGGCTGAATGCAACATGGTAACATGGGACTATGGAGCAAGGGTGGGTCATCAGACACTGTGTCATTGCTCCACCACACACCATGGTCTGATTATGGTCTCAGCAGCACTTTTCTGTCTGTGTACCATTTTCCTACTCTCATTTATCTGTCAAATGTTTACCATATACATTCTTGAATAAATGGAAATATCCAGGCATCACAAACTTTAACAGCCCTTTGACAATCTCTTGACCGTGTACTGACCAATGTTCGAGGGTCACTGATATCTTTTCCCACTCCTCTACTGGTGAAAGCAAATTGTAAATGTAACCAGTTGAGAGCTGTGGCCAATGAAATAGTTATGAGACTGGGTAATTTTTTACAAAAATGTGGGATGCAGAAATTTCAACTCTGAACGAATGGTAAAATGATCGACTGTCCCAAATTCTTTTCTGCCTTTCGAGTTATTCTGCTCACGCAAGTGTCTGGGAATGCGATTTTTTCCCGGAACAGTTGGATTTGGCTGAATTCCCTTTGCTTCTGGCAGTGGAGAGATTCCTATGAATTGTCACCAGGAATCCTCGAGGAGTGGTAAAGATGACTCAGGGATTTTGTGTTCTTACACCTTGTTTTCAGGCATATCAAAATAAGATAGAGAGACCAATAGGCTGCTGCTTTAGAGGCAGGTAATATTTTTCTCCAGCTCTGTGTGGAAAAATACTGTCATGTCATTTGAACACCAAACTGGGCCATATGCGATCACCATGAGCATTCTCTGGAATGGATGATAATCGACTGTATGCTGTAAGTCGGTGCATCATTGCTGTTGTTGTGCACAGTGCCTTTCATTAGCAAAAAAAAAATGTGCCCGCTTTATAATTTGATGATATGTTTATATGTGTCTGGGTAATTCTTATAAATGGGTTGATATCTTCACAATATTTGTGTTTATATAAACACATCATATTCATTAAAAATATTCTCTAACGTTAGTCTCCTTAACAAGAGAGAATATGTATCGAGCGGAAACACTTTTCTGAAAACCGTGGTTCAAGAAGATTTCTCACCTAAGACCTTGACAGATAATCCCCGATAACAAAAGGCCTTCATTTCAGGAAGGAGTAAAGGGAAACATCTTTGAACATTTTCAAAAGGGTATAACATCCGTTTTTCAGTTTAGAGGATCAAAACTTCACCCAGTGTATCTGATGTGGTCTCAGCAATGCCCTGTACAGATGCAATAAAACATTACTGATTAAACCCAATACCCGTTGCCACAAACAGCATCATTCCACTTACCTTCCAAATCACTTGCTACATCTGCAGACAGATTTTACATGATTCATGTACCAGGAATATGAAAAGAACATCTGCATCACAGAGTTCTACATCCCTCTCCGTTTAAATTGTTTCCTGCTGTTCTATCCTTCCTAACTACTCACGTTATATTATTTCTGCAGAAGGATTGCCCACTAACTTTCCCTGTCTATATCACAATGCAGATTCACTGCCTCCATTTGAACATATATAGAATGATCATCTTGGTGTAAAAGGTAATTCAGCTTTGATCCTTTCAGTCCCTTCATCCAGATATTTGATAGATTATTGATCATTAATGATCCTACAGTGATCTCTGAGGCAAAACTACTTACAGTTTTGTAAAAATATGCATTTATCTCTACTGTCTATTTTCTGTTAGTGACAGCATCCCTGTTCCTCTGCAGCAGTTCAGTCGGGTTGAATGGCCTCCTCCTGGGCTGTGTAATGTACTCAAAGAGCTGAATTACTTCATTCTATATTCCTGTGTTACTCCTTCGGGGGGAAGAATGGCCTCCACCCATCTCATTGTAACGATCCTGTGTGGCTGAATGGGGTGGTACCCTACCCTGTAACAGACTCAGGTGGTGGATTGAGGAAACAATACTTTGGATAGGCGCAACAGTATATCTCTGTAATAGCATCGAGGGCTGGATTGAAGGAACAACACATTGGATAAGGGCTGCAATTAAACATTTGGCTGCACCATTCAGAAACCTCATGGCTGATCCGATTGTGTCTGACCATCCGACTCCTGTCTGTTCCCAATAAACATTGACTCTCCTGTCCAGCAAAGATCAGTCTTGAAGATCTTCATAACCGGGTACTCACTGCTCCCTGAGGATGAGGACACCACAGTAGCACAACACTAAAGGGAAAGGGACCTCCTTTTTTCATTATGGGACCCATTATTTTAAAACTGTGTTAACCTCACATCAAATAACTGCCCCTTTTCGGATATAAGGATAATATAACTCGGAATAGACATAAATCATTCCGGCCCTGCAACTCTGTCCCACATTACCACTGACTCTTTCCAATTAAATGTGTATCAAACCCAGTTTCTGCTGCTGTCTCAGGAAGAGGATACCTGATAGCATAACACCACACAAGCATTAAAGAAACGAACAGAATTAGACTATTTGGCCCATCAAGTCTGACATGCCATTCAATCATTTCTTATATTTCCTCAACATCATTGTCCTACCTTCTCCCGAGAATCCTTGATCTCCTTATAAATCAAAAACGTATTTATTTGTGTCTTAGTGACACCAGTGTCTGTGTCTTTGTTCTTTACTGAATATTGCTCCTTCCTCTGTTGGTGGGACGTGAGATTTCAGAATCGCCACACAAGGCCTCCTGGTCCTTTCTGGCTCTTACCAGGATCCTCCCCGTAGGTCGGGGTTGGGGGTTCAGGGAATGGTTATCCGGCACTCCACTACCTGGCTTGGCCCTTTCTACCCTATTCAAGGCTGTTTCTCCTGGATTGGGAGAAAGGGAGAGAAGGAATGAGGGTGGGAGTAGGTGTACCTGCTGTTAGTGCTGGAGGGAGTGAATGTTGAAGTGTTTGGAAGGAGTCTGACTACAGTGTTGTATCCATGCCGTGTTACTAGTGTGGGGGGCTATTGCGTTAGTGACAGAAAAAGTGGGAGAGGGAAGTTGCTGAATTCAATAGTGAGAGTGGTCGTGCTTGAGCCTTATTTGGAGATAGAATGTGAGCCTTGTTCGGGGGTAGGTGTTATAACAGATAGATAGTGAGTGTGAAGGAGCAGAGAGAATACGATGACTCTTATCTTGGCAGAGCGGGAAGGCTATTGATACTTGTCCTGTATTGCTGACCAATTCTTCAGATCATCTAAGCGTCGAGGTGAGCCTCTCCAAATATCCTGTCCAAGTGTATCACTAATAACGTCACAGATCCTGTCCCTCAGATTCCACAGAATCAGTTTCGGTGGATCTAACAAATAGCAAGGAGAAACAAACATTGGTGTGCTATATATCGAGACTAAACCTGTGGCGCAAATACTTTGCATCATATGCTCTGGAAATTGTACATGCAAGTATATGCATGGGATAGCAATGACATAGAGATATTATCGCTGGTATCTTAGCCCAGAAACTCAGGGACTATACTAAGTGCCAGAGTTTGAATCCTGCCATAGCAGATGATGGAATGTGAACTTAATAAGTATCTGGAATCAAGGGTTTATGGTGACCAGTAACCTATTGTCGAATGTTGGAAAAATTTATCAGGTTCACTAATGTCCTTTAGGGAAGGAAACTGCTGTCCTTCCCTGGTCTGGCCTGCTTGTGACTCCAGACCAAGGCAACGCTTTTGACTCTGAACTGCCTCTGGCATGGGCAATACATGCTGGTTATAAATGCGACGCCCTCATCCTGTGAATGAGTAACAAATAATAGTGGGTGCTGCAGTAATACTGGATGGTGACAAATTGCATCGAAACTGTGATAACTGAGTGACTGCTCATGTTGTGAAAAATAAATTCCTTTAGTATATATCAGGTAGTTGGAGAGTATGTTGTGAACCAAACTAGAGAGCAGATTATTTCGGATTTGGTGTTGTGTGGTCAGTATAACTTATTACTAACCTTGCTCTGAAGTAGCTTTGAGGAATTATGACATTAATATGTTGCATTCTGAATACCGTCTGCATGCAGTACAGAAAGTTTGAACATTATAGTCAAACATCGAGGATGCCTGGAGGCTAGAGGGTCAAGTTAGTTCCAGTGAGTTGGAAACGTACAATATAAAATTCAGTGAGAGACAAGCAACAGTTGTTCAAGTCATAGAGTCCGAAAACATAGAGGCATAACCTTCGGCCCAATGTGGTCCATTCCGAACAAAATGTCCATTCACACTTAACCCATTTCCCTGCTATTGCCCTATATCCTTCTAATCCTTACCTATCCAATTATTTGGCCAAATGCCTGTTAAATGATGTTAATGTACCCACCTCAACCACTTCCACTGTCAGCTCAGTCCATATGCATACAAACCTATGTTTAAAAAAATTGATCCTCAGGTTCCCTTTAATTCGTTCTCCTCTGACCTTAAACTGATGCCCTCTAGTCCGGGATTGCCCAAACCTAGGGTAAAAAGACTGAGTGCATTCACTCTGTTCATGCCTCCCATGATCTTATATACTTCCATCAGATCCCCCATCATTATCAAACACCCTAAAGATAAAAAAAATTCTATCGTGTCCAACCTCTCCTTAAAATCCAGATATGACAGTCCTTGGCAACATCAGTGTAAATTTCTTGTGCATTTTTTCCAGTTTAATAACATCCTTCCTAGAGCAAAGTGAACAAAACTGAACATAACGCTACATGTATGGCCTCACCAAAATCCTGCATAACTGCAAGATACCTCCCCAATTTCGATATTCAATGCCCTGACTGAATATCGGGGTCAGGGTGCCAAAAGCCTTCATCACTGCCCTGTCTATCTCTGAATCAATTTCAGACAACTGTGCACCTGAATTCCAGGGTCCGTCTGTTCCACTACAACCCTTAAGGCCCAAACATTCACCATGAAACTCCGACCTTGAATTGACTTTGAAAAATGCAAGAACTCACATTTATCCATATTTAACACCATTTGCCATTTCTTGACCCCCGTCCCAAACTGATCAAGATCCTGCTTCAATTTCTGATAACCTTCCTCACTGTCCACGAGACCACATTATTTAGTGTCATCTGCAATCTTAATAATCATGCCCTGTGCATTCTATACTAAGTCATTATACATATAACAAACAGTAATGGTCCCAGCCCCGACCACTGAGGCACTTCACTACTGGCAGGCCTCCAGTCCGACAAGCATCCTGCCACTATTACTCTCTGCTTCCTACCATTAAGACAATTCTGTATCTAATTTGCCATGTTCCCACTCCATTCCATGCAATCTACCCTTCCAAAGCTGCGTACCATGTGTACCCTTATTGAAGTCCTTTCTAAAATCAATTGGGTTACGTATATCACCCTGCCCTCGTCAACGTTGCTGGTCATTTCATCAAAGAACTCTAATAAATTTGTGAACCATGATCTCCCATACACAAAGCCATGCTGACTGGTCCTTATCACACCCTGCCTTTCCAAATGTATGTTTATCTTATCTCTAAGAATCTTCTCAAGTACCTTACCCACAGATGTCCAGTTTACTGGTCTCTAGTTCCCAGGTTTTTCGTTGTAGCCCTTCTTGAATAAGGGCACAAACATCCCTGTCCTCGAGTCATCTGGGGCCGCACCAATTGCCAGCGATGATGTAACAAATATCAGCCAGTACCCCCACAATCTCTTTTCTGTCTTCTTGCAATGTTCTTGGATATATCTGGTTTATAGAAATACTGCAAAGACTGAAACAGAAGTCGATTACTTTAACGAAAAAACACCCAAGAGTGAGAAAGTGACTTCGTGATGGTTAACATAATAAATTAAAGATTATATTAATCATAAGAAGTGACTTCCGAAGAAATCCAGACATTATGGAAACCTGAGAAATGTCAGAAATTTATAATCCAGGAAAGGAAGGCCATGAAACTGATAAGGAAATCAGAAAGCGAACATACATGCTAACAAACAGGAACACAAAGACTGCATAAATCTACGATCTATATTTCAAAGGAAATAAAATCAAAGCATGGTCAAATGTGGAAATTTGTAATCAGAAGAGGATTGCTTATTGTGGAGAACAGGGAAATGGCCGAGAAAATAACCAGTTACTTTGCATTTGTCTTGATGGAAGAAGACCCAGAAAATCACCCAGAAATAACACATGATCACAGAGGACTTGTGGAACTAAAGGCACAAAGTCAATTCATATCAGTAACAAGATAATACTTGAACATGGAGTTGGGTGGAGCATTGGTAGGTCTAACGAAACAGATGCAATTCATTTCAAAATGTCAGAAATAAGTCAGCAATAGAAGTATTAATTGTTGTGGTTCTGTTCGTCGAGCTGGGAATTTGTGTTGCAGTCGTTTCCTCCCCTATCTCGGTGACATCCTCAGTGCTTGGGAGTCTCCTGTGAAGTGCTTCTGTGTTGTTTCCTCTGGCATTTATAGTGGTTTGAATCTGCCGCTTCCGGTTGTCAGTTCCAGCTGTCCGCTGCAGTGGCCGGTATATTGGGTCCAGGTCGATGTATTTGTTCACAGAAGTGCTTCACAGGAGGTGCCCAAGCACTGAGGGTGTCACCTAGACAAGGGACGAAACGTCTGCCACACAAATTCCCAGCTCGGCGAACAGAACCACAACAATGAGCACCCGAGTTACAAATCTTATCACAAACTTAGAAGAAGTACTAATTACACTGCCAATTGCTGTGTTTTACTTTTCTGTACATTCCAAGAGGCCCGGAAAGCCATTGCAGATAAATGGAAGGTAATAAACGTGATCCAAGCATGGTAGGTAGATGAATGGAATGGATCCAGGCATCGAGAAAGGGAAAAAGTGAGAGTGTAAATAAATGCAGTCCAATTAACTTGACATCTGTAGAGAAACTTTTGAAATCTATGAGACAGGATGTGGTATTGGATATTTAGAAATTAACAGCAACATTGGAGGGAATCAGTGAGCATTTTTAAAGGAAATTATACTTGATAACTTCGAAATTTTTTGAAGGGTGTTTGAAAGAATTTATGTAAGTGGAAAGATAAAGTTGGGCTCACCTTCCATTAAAGGAATCAGAATATCGATGCAACAAAATGTTGAAGTAGTTTCATAGGGTATTGGTGAGACTGTACATGGACTATTGTCTATGAGTTGGTGAGGCTGTACCTGGAGTATTGTGTACAGGTTTGGTGAGACTGTACCTGGAGGATTGTGTACAGGGTTGGTGAGACTGTACCTGGACTATGTGTACAGAGTTGGTGAGACTGTACCTGGAGTATTGTGTACAGGGTTGGTTAGGCTGTACCTGGAGTATTGTGTACAGGGTTGGTGAGACTGACCCTGGACTATTGTGTACAGGGTTGGTGAGACTGACCCTGGAATATTGTGTACAGGGTTAGTGAGACTGGCCCTGGAATATTGTGTACAGGGTAGGTGAGACTGACCCTGGAATATTGTGTACAGGGTTGTTGAGACTGTACCTGGAGTATTTTGTACAGTTTTGGTGACCTAATCTGAGAAAGATTATAATGACCATAGAGGAAGTGCAATGGACATTCTCCAGATTCATCCCTCAGATGGCGAGGTTGTCTGATGTAGAAACTCAGACTGTGTTCTCTGGGGTTCAAAGAATGAAAGATGATTGCAGTGAAATTTAGAAAATATCATAAGGTGGAAATAAACGGGATATTTCTCTGGCTGTCTACTCGACATTTAGGGTAAATAATGACAGGATAAGGGACAGGCCATTTAAAACTACAATGAAGAAAATCTTCATCACAGAGGACTGACTAATACAGGGGCATGGGAACCTGCTGGCAGACAAGTTTAGGGAGAAGCCCCAGGTATTCAACAAGTGTGTCAAGTGGACCAGAATAACCAGGGAATAGGTAGGAGTCATTAGTGACTTGCCAAGTTGCATCTAAGTCAACTTTAGTGGTAGGAGTCAGAGGGTGGTGGTAGAAGCCTGTTTGTGTGACTGGAGGCCAGTGTCCAATGGTGTACGACGGGGACCTGTGTTGTGTCCATTATTATTTGTGATTCGGAGGTGGCAGTGTTGGACTGGGGTGGACAAAGTTAAAAATCGCACAGCAATCAGGTTTATTCGGAGGCACGAGCTTTCAAAGCGCTCAACCACCTGATGAAGAAGCAGCGCTTCCAAAGCTAGTGCCTCCCAATAAAGCTGTTGGTCTATAACCTGGTGTTGTTTGATCTGTAACCTTATCATTTGTGGTATTCATAAATGTTGTAGTTGTGAATATGGACGAGGGGTGGGAGAGTGTGATAACTAAGTTTGTGTTTGATACAACGATTGACCGGGTGTTTGGCAGTGAGGAGGAAGGTCTTATGTTACAAGAAGATACAGATGGAATGGTCAGATGGACAGATCAATAGCAGATAGAATGTAAACCTGATAAACATGAGGTGATGCACTTTGAAAGAAGGAAGCAGACAGGGCAGTACTCAGTGAATGGCAGCACACTAGGGAACTCAGAGGGAGCTTCTCCACAAATCCCTGAATGTGACCAGACAGGTTAATCCACAAGTTAAGAAAGCAAAGGGGAGTGTAAGCATAGCCTTTATTTATCGAGGCACAGATTATAAGAGCTATGCAGAGCTTTGGTGAGGCCGAGATGGAATACTGTGTGTAGTTCTGGGAACTACATTACAAGAAAGATGTCATTGCTCTGGAGGGGGTTGCAGAAGAGATTCATCACGATGTTCCCTGGGATGGAGCATATCAGCTATGCAGAGAGGCTGTATAAGTTCTGATTGTTTAGTTTGGAGTAGAGAAGGCTGAGGGGGACGTGATTCAGAAGGATAAGATTGTGAGGGACACGGACAGTGTGGATAGACAGCAGCTGCTTCTTTAAGTCAGAGGGAGAAGAACAAGGGGGAGCACACTATTAAAGTGAAGGCTTTGAGATTTAGAAAGCACTCGAGGATCGCTTTTTAACTAGAGGATTTTGGGGGTTTGGAATGCACTACTGGAGAGAGAGTTATCACGGGTAGCCCCATAGCTGTTACAAAGTACTTGACGACCTCTTGTAGTGTCATAACATTCCCAGCTATGGGGCTCGTGTAGAAAAGTGGGACTAATGTAGACAGTGCTGTATTTCTGACAGTGCAGATTCTATGCTTCTTTGAGTGAATGGTTGTGCAATGTCAATCATTTAGAAGCTTAAGACAGGAATTGATGCATTTCAGAACACTCTATATGCACAATGGTAATAAGAGTGAAATTGCAATAGCTTCAAAAAGTACGTCAATGGCAAAATTAATGGAAAAGAACGTGCAGCTTCTTTACAGTCTGAAACCAGAGAATGGAGAATCGAGAAGAGGGAAATGACAGAACTATGCAGCAAATATTTCAGTTATGTCCTCACAGAAGAAAACAAAACAAAAAAAAAACAATCTTCCCAGCAATACCAGGAAAGTTTAATCTGATGAGAGAGAAAAAGGGAATAACATAAAATTGGCAAATAAACGTTATGGAGAAAGTATTTTAACTGAGAGTAATGGGCTGAGAAAAAGGCAATAGAGATTTAACAAATGGCAATCATATTTGAGAAACTGACTTTCAACAAAACTATGGATAAGCAATCAATACAATACAATCGGATTTTCAGAAAGAGTTTTGATGAAACCCCAAGCCTACTCTGCAAATTTGAACCGTATGGGACTGGGGCGAACAGAAGGGCATGGATTTAGAATGGGAGAGTTAACAGGAAACAGTGAGTAGGAATAAATCAATGTTATTTCGAGCAGAGGACTCGGGGGTGAAGCAGGATTCAGTGCGTGGGCCCTAGCTATTTCAAACACACACCAAACGTTTGTTAGAGGGAATCAAATGTAATATTCCCAAGCCTGCTGATGGCACTAATCGATGTCGGATTATGAGTGGGTGAGGAGGATGTAAAAAATCTCCAAGGTGACTGAGGCAAGTGGAGTGTCTGTGCAAATACAGGGCAATGAAGAACAATGTGGGTAGATGTGACGGTGTGCTGTTTGATGGGAAAAAGAGAACGGTAGCCTACCATTTGAAAAGGTTGAAAAATGTTACTCTCTAAAGGGACTTATGCTTCCTT
Source organism: Chiloscyllium punctatum (assembly GCF_047496795.1). Lineage (NCBI taxonomy): Eukaryota > Metazoa > Chordata > Chondrichthyes > Orectolobiformes > Hemiscylliidae > Chiloscyllium > Chiloscyllium punctatum. Next base: position 15,745,028 of record NC_092745.1, on the reverse strand, counting down.
TTGTTTCTTTCATCACTGACCTCCGCCGTCCATACAGGGCAGTGAGTTCTGAAGCCAGAAGAAAATAATGGGAATGGCATTGGGACACTTACCAGTGTACATAGACCAGTGTACATATAGGTGGGTAGCTGTAACATTGAAAAGGATCTGGATCGCCCTGTACACTAGTCACTGAAAGTAATTTTTGCAGGAAGAGAAAGCAGTTAGGAAGGTAAATGGTGTGTTGACCTTAATTTCAGGGGGATCTGAGTCCAGATGTAAGGGTGTCTTACTGCAGATGTTCAGGACCTTGGTGAGACCCCATCTCGAACATTGTGCTGTATTGTGTGCAGTTTTGTTCTCCTTACCAAATAAAGGCCAATCCTGACATTGAGGAAGAGCAGCGAAGGATGACCAGACTGATCTCTGGGATGACAGGTTTGCTGTGGGAGCAGAGTTTGGGGCAAATGGGCCTGTATTCCTTGGGCTTTAGGAAAATCAATGGAGATCTCAGTAAAATAAGTAAAACTCTGACAGGGCGAGAGAGATTAGAAGCAGGGATGATAACTTTGGAGCCATTTCAGAGACCATTGAACAGTTTATCACATGTCTGTGCGTCTGGAGTCACTTTGAGGCCAGACCAGGATACCACGGGAGATTCACTTCCTGAACATACATTGGGGAAGCAAACCGCTGTTTGCAATCGATATTGGCTTCAGGGTAACTATTACTGGTACCTGATTTTAAATCCCGATATTTTATTAATTGTTTTTAACTTCCAACAACTGCCAGAGCATTAGCCTGGTCTGAATTAGTAATCCAATGTAATTTCCACAGCAGCACCATCTCCACGTGGGGACCTATCCGAAACCACACTGCGCACGTTATTTCTGTGCTGTTTGACAGCTCTGTCAAAAAGAACTCCCATCAATTTGACTGTCGTGGTGGGACTGAGGGAGAGGTAATTGGTCAGATTGTAATTATTCTCCTCTGAGCGGACTGGATATAGCTGAGTAATTTTCCGCATTGCCAAGGAGATGTCAGAGTTGAAGCTGGAATGAAGCAGCTTCCCCAGGGACACGGCTTGTTGTGCAGCACAAGTCTTCAGTCTTAGTGCAGGAATGGGGTCAGGGTTCATTGCCTTTGTTGTATCTACTGTGTTCAGCTGTATCTTCATGTCAAGCGCAGTAAATTAAATTGGTTGAAGGCTGACATCTGTGATGCTGTGGGCATCATGGCGACCGTGAGATGGATCATTGATTCAACACTTCTGGCTGAGGATGGTGCAGGTACTACATCCTTGTCTTTTACACTGAGGATGCAGGGCTGCTCCATTATTTAGGATGGGGATGTTTGTGCAGCCCTTTCCTCCGTCATTTATTTCATCATCCATCACCATTTATGACTGAATGTGGAAGGACTGCAGAGCTTCAATCAGATCTATTGGTCAAGTACTGTAGTTTTAATTGGTTAGCACGAGGTTGAGGTTCACATGGTTCTGACCCTGACACTTTCACCCACACTCGTCACTGAACCATAGATTGTGTTGATGGTAATGGCTGACTGAGGAGATTATCCCGAGCAAAATGATACAGGTTGTGGTTGAATGCAGGTCTGATTCTCCTGCTGTGTGTTCTACAGCACTACATAAATACGCAGGTTGAGCTGCAATATCTGCAATGCAATTCTGCTCTCTGTTCCCCAGTTCACATCGAGACCCATTCACCCATCAGCCCTCTACTCAGTGACCTACTCTGGTTTCTGATGTGCTAATACTTTCATTTTCAAGTCCTCGTTCTGCTGAGGGTCTCTCCCTGGTTCATGCTTTCAATCTGACACATTCCGTAAAATAATTTTACTAATTTTAATTCAATTATTTAATTCATCTGTAGTTTTCCTTCTGTCATGCTATCTTCTGTTTTTAAATTAAATTTGTTTCCCTCTGTTTCTCTCCCTGACCATGACTAAGAGCTCTGTAGTGTCAGTGATGCCAGCATTTTGTAGTTTCAGAGCCAATTAATCCTCTGGATTCCCAATCATCTTCACCACATTGTATGTTGACATATGAACAATCTTCCTTATCTGAACACACTCTGATTAAACAGTGTACATAAAATCATATTTCCTCCACTTCAACCTGTCCTGTTGTCGTTGTTACCTGGATACATGAACACCAACTGGCCGCCAAAAGACATGACCCACTATCACTAGTTTCCGTACATACAGACAAAGAAGGACACCACTTTGACTGGGATTATACACACATCCTCGGACACGCAAAACGAAGACATGCACGAAAGCTCTGAGAGGCATGGCCTTCTAACCAGAGGTACATTAATAAACACATCATTTTAGATCCTATCTACCTTCCCTTGAAAAAAAGGACTGGAAATGACATCACCCAACTTAAGAAACCAAAACCTATAAATGGAGAGGTGGAACATACCACCAGTGTGTCACTGGACACTCTTACTGATGATGTTACCAAGTCATGGTGACGAAACATCTGAAAACAAACATTCCAGCTCAGCGAATTAACCTACATACTTAGAAATTGTTATTTTTCTTTTAATAGTGGAATTTGGGACGACTTTGTCACTCATGTTTTAACAGAGTACGAGGCGAGGTAAGCTTTTCTTGGTATGTGGTTTTAATTAACAGAGGGGTTCGACATTCACATCATAATGGTTTAATGGCTCGTTGTATGGGATTTCAACAGATTTGGGGTACAAAAGGACCCAGCAGATTCCAAACCTGGCAGCTAGTGACCTCGACCTTCCAATAAAACAGGTGAGAAATGCATTTAATTTTGTTTCCTTGTGGCTGGTTAAATTAAAAGAAATGTCTTTTAACATTACTAATGAAGTTCTGAGGTTTGAAGATGATTCCCAAATTTGTTAAGGAGGCGTAGAAAGACAAAAGAAGGGCAGATTTTTAGAATTAACAAGTGGCTTAGAAATGGGTTTCACCAGAGACAAAAGGAAAGCTGAAATTGTAATGGAGATGGTGAAGCACTTTGGTGTATCAGAGAAACAGGCAACTGCAGGCGAGTTAGAAAAACTTAAATTGCAAATGTAGCAACAGGAGTTAGCAGATAAAGAAAGAGAGAAAGAGAGAGAGAAAAAAGAGAAAGAGAAAGAGAGGAAAAGAGAGGGAGAGTTTGAAATTCAGAAGTTTGGAATTAGGTAAAAAGTTAATTAGAAGGATGAAGATGAAGGGAGAACGTAGAGATGTATACAACTATGTTAATATATTGCCATATTTCGGTGAGGAAAATGTCAAAATCATTTTTTTATCTTTGCAAAATTGGCTTGGTAGATGGCGTGTCCCGTGAACTTGCGGGTAATGCGAGTTCAGACCAAGCTGGTGGGCATGGTTTGAAAGATATGTGCAGTGCTGTTACAGGAGGGAGCAATAGATTATGCCGAATTCAAACAGGCTATTTAGACTGCATATGAATTGCTACTAGAAGCATATGGACAGCTGTTCAGAAATATCGAGACTGAACCAGATCAGGCTGATGTTGAGTTCGAAAGAAGTAACCACAGATATTTTGAGAAATGGGTGCAGGCCTTAAAAATGGACAAGATCTGTGAGGCCAGAAGGGAGATTATTCTGCTGGAGGAGTTTAAAACTCACTTCCAGAGATGCTAAGAATTTATGTGAATGTATTGAAAGTTCAGGAAATGAGAAGCACGGCAGAAATTGTAGGTAAATATGCATTGGTGCGTGAGATCAAATTTAGCTTCTGGGAAGATTTTCATTTTGTGAGCGATAGAAATTGTGAGAAGGTGAGATCCTACACTACAAAGTGAACAGTAGAGCACATTGACAATAGTTTACCACAGGTTAAAAAAAAGCCCAAGGGGGTTGAAAGGAGGTGAAAGGCCTCAGGTGTTCTCACTATAATGGAGTGGAACACATAAAAATTACAGTGCCGATGGTTTAAGAAGGGCACAGGGAAAATGTGTTTTCACTGCAGTAAGCTGGGACACACCGTGCGGTGCATTGAAGGAAGACACTTTGGGAAAAGACGATGTAAAAGAGGTTAAGCCAGTGGCATTTGTGAACCTGGAAAAGGAGACTCCAAGTGGAGCTGAGGAGCTGCAGGAGATTGCACAGCCGAGACTGTGGTTGAGTATGGAATCAGTGCTTAATCTCCATAAAGAATTCGCCACTGTGGATAAACTTTACAACGATAAAAACGGGGTGGAGGAAGGAGGACAAGAAGTTATAATTTTGTGAGTTACGGGATCTGCTCAGTCTCTAATAGTTGAGAAATGAGGTTCATGGAAAAGCACAACAGATCAGGCAGCATCTGAACAGCAGGACAATGGACATATCAGGAATAAACCTATTGTCAGGAATGTGGCGGGGGGACAAGGGGGCTGAAAGATAAATAGGAGGGTATGAGTTGGGCTGGTGAGAGTGTCACTGGGAAGGCGATAAGAAGATATAGGTGGAAGTAATAGTGATATGTCGGAGGGGAGGGTGGAGTGGATAGGTGGGAAGGAAGATGGACAATTAAGACAGTTCAAGAGGACGGTGCTAATTTGAATGGTTGGATCTGGGATGAGGTTGGGGAGGGGAGATGTGGAAATTGGTGAAATTGATGTTGATGCTGTATAGTTTGAGGGTTCCAGCTGTCCCACCACCTATCCAATTCACACTCCTCTCTGACTTATCACCATCACCGCCCACCTGCATCTACCTATCACCTTCCAAGCTCCCTTCCAACCAGCTTCATCTCCACCCTCCTATTTAATTTCAACCCACGTCCCCCTCACTTAACCCCCTTTCCTGACGGAAGGATTTATGCCTGAAACGTCAACTCTCCTGCCCCTCGGATGCTGCCAACCTGCTGTGCTTTTCCAGCCCCACACTTTCCAACTCAGATCTCCAGCACCTGCAGTCCTCACTTTCCCTCGAACTCTAATAGTAAGAGATGGATGTATTTTCACTCTTTCTGACATGTCACTCAAGAGAATGATAATTTGTGGAATGGGGACAGAAACTAAGCATTCCCTTATGTAACATCACGTTGGAGTGCCAAATCTAGATTGGGGAAGTTATATGGTGAGTGAGTGACAGGGTGTCCGTTCCAGGAATACAGTTTATTGTTGGGAATGATTTAGCAGGATCCAAGGTGGGAGAGGTACCCCTTGTGGTGGAGAAGTCAAAGGAAGACTAGGGAACTGGGGAATTAAAATAAAAATACCCAGGGATTTTTCCATACTGTGTAGTAACATGATCCCACTGTCATAAATTACAGTAGGAATGAAAAACGAAAGAAAAAAAACAAAGGAGTTGACATTCAGTGTACTCACACCCTGTTTGATGTAATGATGTCGGAAATTTGTATATATTGTACACACACAGACGCCCATACACACACACACACACACACACACACACACACACACAAGGAATTAGAATATATTGTCGAACGTTATTAAAGATAGAAGCCTAAAATTTAAATGGAGACCACTACAGATTAGTGCAGAAGGTAAATGGACTGAGGTGCACTAGATTGTGTTTCGGGTAGTACATAAACGAACTGCAGGCGGTCACCTAGGTGTACAGACTCAGGCTAAGGTACAGAAGCATTTCTACTGGCCTGGAATGCACACGGACGTGGTGAATTTTTGTTGTGCATGTCATACAATGCCAAATGGTAGGTACGCCACAGACATGATTAAAACCAGCACCTTTGTTGCCAATTCCTGCATTCGAAGAACCCTTCACGTGGGTTATGATTAATTGTGGAGCTCCCCTTTCTAAAATAAAAGTGGAAACCAATATCTGCTAACCATAATGGATGTGTCTACCAGATTTCCAAGCATAATTCCATTATGGAGTGTTAAGGAAAAAAGGGAGGTAGAGGAGTTGGTAGCTTTCTTTACTCGCTGTGGGCTATGCAGAGTGATTTAGTCAGACCAAGGGTCTCATTTTACCACTCAACTGTTTAAAGAAGTCATGGATAGCTTCAGCATACAGCAGTTTGAATTAAGTGCGTCTCTTACCAAATTACAAGGAACCTTGTAAATTTGGCATTAGACGCTGAAGACAACATTGACAGCGTACTGTCAGAATTACACAAATGATTGGAATAAAGGCGTCTCATTATATTGTTTGCCATTAGAGATGCCCCAAATAAATCTACTCACTTTACTTCATTTGAGTTAATATTCGTGCATGAAGTGAGAGGTTCTTTGAAATTAATTAAATATAAATTGACAGGACCGAAGTCGGAAATCACACACTTGGATTATATATCTGAGTTGAGGGAGAAATTAGATGGAGTTGGTTAGTTATCTAAACAGCACCTGAAGAGGGCACAGTATAGAATGAAGCAGGTGGCAGATATAAACTCTGAAACGTTAACGATTTCCTGTGGGGATGATGTATGAGTATTGTCACCAGTGGTAGGAAATCCCTTCAAAGCCAATTTTAGTGGCCCCTTTCAAATTAAAAAAAATGTTGAGTCAGTTAAACTATCTGGTAAAGATAATGGATATGACAAAAAGAATTAGAGTATGTCATGTGAATGAATAATGCTCCAGACACATTTAAGACCCAGGAACAGAGTTATGGCCAGATGAACAAATTGTGCAGTTTATCTGTATGATGTAGTGATCTTTAGCAACTGATTGAAAGCTCAATGTTACTTTTGGCAGAGCATGTTGAACGATTACAAGAAGCAAACTTGGTAATAAATGTAAGAAAACAGAATTCACAAAGGCAGAGGGGCCATTCCTGGGACATTACATTGGCCATGGAAGGTTGACCCCATGGAACACAAGGAATTTCCAAAACGATCCTCGAAGAAAGAGGTGGTTCGATTTTTGGAACTGAGTGGACTCTATCGGAACGTTGTTCCAAACTTCAGTAGCGTATTGACACCCCTGATGGATTTACTAACGAGAACACAGAGTTGTGGTGGACAGAACAATGCAGGGAGGCATTTGAGAATTTTAAAGCAGGATTAATCAACGCACCGGTTTTAACTGCACCAAAGATTTTGAAAACCTTTGAAAATTGTGTTTGATGAGAGATATATAGTGGTCGGAAATGTACTGATACAGAAAGATGATGATGGAATTGAATGGCCAATTGAATGGCCAAAACTCAATATCCACCAGAAAAAAATGCAAAATCTCCATTATTGAACAAGAAAGATTGAGTTTCATCGTAGTTTAAGTTTCGTACTGCCCTGACAATATTTTAATGTTTATATGACAAACAAATTGTCAGAGACGGATGTGGACAACAACGACAAATGTCTCGCATTTTTTGGAATATTTAAAGACCAGAATATGAGTCTATTTCATTGGGGTCTTATGTTACAGACTTTAAACTTACAATATGTGCATTCTGTGGGTCGTATAAATGTGATACCAGATGTGTTATCACGGATTTAAAGGAAAATGTGTCGATAAAATTTGACTTATTCCAGTGTTATATATGTGTGCACATGAACATGAATGGGAAAAGTGAGAGTAATACTTTTGTACTTCATAATAATGGGATTAAGAATTAGAGGGAAAAAAATGAAGCCATATTTTCAATCTGATCGTTCATTTTATTTCTGACGGAGGGAGGTTTTATGAAGCCGAAAGCGTGTCTGGTCACTTTAAGACAGAACGGGTTTTGCAGAATAGAAAGTACAGCCACAGATGCCAGCAAAAGGTCAGACTGTTCCAAATGTCACCATTACCTGGGAAATGGATACCTGAGTTTTGGTTGCTGTTTTAAGAACAATGCAAATACAACCAAATAGTTGAAATAACGCTTAGCATACCAGAAGCAAACGGAAATCGATATTAGTGTTTGGACAACTGGAAAGTATGAGATATATTGTAACATGGCAAGTATATGAACCCAGCATTTTGAATACTAGACAGAGAGCCACTGCCATCCAACAGCACAGTAACTGCTGTAGAGCAGGAGTGCTAACTGGTCATCTCAAGCTCTCTCTGTCAAAGATGCGTGTTTATTTCAAACTTACTTGCAGCAAAAAAAAGACCCAGGGAGATCAGTAGCTGGAAGAGTGAACACAGCGGGGAAGATTGAGACTGTGTGCTCTTGAGATGCTAATGTTTAATATGTGGGTTGTTGGAACAGCATAATTTTACAGAGTTAGAGTCAGATCGTAAATAGTTAAGAAAAGAGAGGCTTGTATTTGGGAATGGTTGTTTAGTGTTCACAATTAAAGTTAAGAAATAAACTTGTTAATTTTCCGAACAGTGGAAGGTAGGAGATCTGTGTCATATTGTAACAGATTATGAGGTAAGGCGATCTTTTCTGGGTGTGTGAATTTGGAAAACAGAGGGGTTCGACTCCACCTTGTAAATGTCCATCCACACTAACCCCATTTTCTACAGATAACCCATGTCCTTCGAGTCCTTTCCAATCCACATGTTTATTCAAATGATTTTGAAATGTTGTTAATGTACCCCCCTAAACCACATCTGCTGGCAGCTCATCCACGTACCAGCCCTTTGTACAAAGAAGTGGCCCCTCAGGTTCCCTTTTATTCCTTCCCCTTTAATCTTAAACTGATCCCCTCTCGTCCTCGATTCTCTAAACCGTGGAAAAAGACTGAGAGCATTCACCCTATCCATACCCCTCATGATATTATACAGCTCTATAAAGTCCCCCCTCAGTTTCCTACACAGGAAAGAAAAGGTCCTCGCTTGTCCAACCTCTCCCTATATCTCGGACCATTGAGTCCTGGCAACGTCCTTGTAAATTTCTACTGCACTCTTTCTAATTTAATAACATCCTCCAGATAACAAAGGTGACAAAACTGAACACAATACTCCAAGTGTGGCCTTACCAAAGTCCTGTGTAACTGCAACAAAAATCCCCAACTACTATACTCAATATCCTGCCTGTTGAAGGCCAGTGTGCCAAATGCCTTTTGCACTGCTCTGTCTGCTTGTGTCTCCACTCTCAGGAAACCGTGCACCTGAAGACCAAGGTCTCTCTGCCGACTAGGGTGCTCCCTTTCACCATGACACTCCTACCTTGATTTGAGTTTCCAAAATGCAAGACCTCACACATCTATATTAAATTACATTTGCCATTTCTCGGCCCACTTCCCCGCCTGATTAATATCCTGCTGCAATTTCTGATAACCTTCCTCATTGATCACGCTACCACTTATTTTAATATCATCTGTAAACTTACTAATCATGCCTTGTACATTCTCAATGAAATCATAGATAACAAACAGCTATGGACCCAGCCTCAAGTCTGACAAGTATCTTTCCACCACACCCTCTGCTTCCTACCATCAAGCCAACTGTGTATCTAATTGGCCAGTTTCCCCAGCATTCCACGCCATGTAACCTTCCAGTGCAGCCTGCCCTGTGGTACCTTATCAAAGGCCTTACTGAAATCCAAATAGAATATGTCTACCACTCTGCCCTCGTCAACCTTCTTGATCACTTCTTCAAAGAACTCTAACAAATTTGGGACGCATGATCTTCCACTCACAAGTCTATACTGACCGGTCTGAATCAATAGGGAGTGCTGATGAACAAAGAGACCTTGGAGTGCAGGTTCATATCTCCTTGAAAGTGGAGTCGTAGGTAGATAGAATAGTGAAGAAGGCGTTTGGTATGCTTTCCTTTATTGGTTAGAGTATTGAGTACAGGAGTTGGGGTGTCATGTTGCGGGCTGTACAGAACATTGGTTAGGCCACTATTGGAATATTGCGTGCAATTCTGGCTTCCTTCCTATTGGAAAGATGTTGTGAAACCTGAAAGGTTTCAGAAACTATTTACAGGAATGTTGCCGGGGTTGGAGGATCTGAGCTACAGGCAGAGGCTGAACAGGCTGGGTCTGTTTTCCCTGGAGCGTCGGAGGTGGAGGGGTGACCTTATAGATGTTTACAAAATTATGAGAGGCATGGATAGGGTAAATAGGCAAAGTCTTTTCCCCGAGGTCGGGGAGTCCAGAACTAGAGGGGCATAGGTTTAGGGTGAGAGGGGAAAGATATAAAAGAGACCGAATGGGCAACTTTTCCACCCAGAGGGTGGTACGTGTATGGAATGAGCTTCCAGAGGAAGTGGTGGAGGCTGGTACAATTGCAACATTTAAGAGACATTTGGACTGGTACATGAATAGTTAGGGTTTGGAGTGATATGGGTCGGGTGCTGGCATTTGGACTAGATTGGGTTGGGAGATCTGGTCGGAATGGATGGGTTGGACCGAAGGGGCTGGTTCGATGCCGTACATCTCTATGAATCTATGACTAAGTAATGGGTGCAGTCAATGGTATGCTGTCCTTCATTATAAGATGATTCGAGTTCATAAGTAAAGCTACCATCCTGCTGTTGTCCTGCCTTGCTGAAAGAGCATTTGGGGCACTCTGTACAGATTTGATCTCCTTTGTAAGGAATGATCTCCTTACCACAGACACGGGTAATGGTAACATGCGGATGGAGTGAATAAGCTGAGTGTTTAATCTGTACAGCTGTGAGAGATGAAGAAATGGTGATACTGAAACACGTGGAGTGGCAGCGATCGCTTATTTCCAAAAGAGACATTGACAGGGAGAGAAACTCCATACTTTTCAAAGGATGGATTGGTTTGATTTATTGTCACGTGTACCTCAGTACAAGGAAACACTTTATTTATGAGCAGTGGAGGAAGATCATAGTAAGCATGGCCAGACAGATCATAGGGTGGAAATATACTTAGACAGAGTAAGGCATGCAGGTTACACTGAACAGGACATGAACTGGATAAGATCAACATGAGCAAGATCACCATTATTTGAACTTAGAGAGTCCATTCATCAGTGTAATGTGGCTTTCCTGATACCTTATATGCCTTAATTAACTCGCCCCACGTTATTGTGCAATCGACGTGTGAACCCTGTACTGAATGTCAGGTTGCTCACAATCCCCAACAGCAGCCACAATCCCATCCATCTGAAACAGCCATTCCAACTAGCTTCCGCCCGATATAGAGAACAGTAGGCTGTCTTCTCAGAAATGAAAGATCCATTCTTGAGACTTCACGCAAGACATATGGCTTCCCTGCTCACCACGAGAAAACTACATTAAAATCCACGTGTGTGTCATAAGCAAAGAAACCAAGACGAATAATGTGGAGCAGTCTGTCTGTGCAGCCTCTGCCCCACTTGTTCATCATGTTAGAGCATCAATTAGGAGACAGTGAAGACTGCCGATGCTGGAGATCAGAGTAGAGCATCTATTGTGGAAAAGCACAGTAGGTCAGGCAGCATCCGAGGACCAGGGGACTCGATGTTTTGGACATAAGCCATTCATCAGGCATCAGCATAAATTACCTCATTCTGCCCACGTGTAATTGCATTGAGGTGGGAATGGCCTCCTGCTGTTCCTGTATAAGTGACTCAATGGACTGAATGGCTTCTTCCTCTTCTGATTGGACAGGGCCTGGAGCCTGACTGGCTACCACTGGTTCCTGTTTGACAGCTCATTGTACTGACTAGTGTGACGATGCTGCAGCTTTAACAGATTATTTTGTCCTGGTTTCTTTAAGAGAGAGATTGAGCGCTCATTACTAAGCTGGCGAGTGACGACCACTTGAGTAACAGCTCGTGAGGCCTTGTGTTTATTTTAATGCAGCCTGAATGGGTGTTGCCAGCTCTCACAGGTTAGACTCACTGGGTTTTGGGTTCTCAGGACCATCAGAATCTATTGGGGTCTCCACAGAGTTGAACACTTCAGTGACTATCTCCTGGCTGCTACCCTCACTAACATTTCTCTTGATGCTGTTTTTAATTCCTGGATTGGAGAAATGTTTGTGACAATCTGTGTCGAAATATTTCTTTTTGCCAAGGGCAGTGTTTATGGGATTTTCCTACATTGGAACCGTTCATTAATAATAGTTCCTAGATCCATTATTCTGTTAACTTATCCAATAGAATTACGTACTTCTAAATACCTCTTTCTTTGGTTTCATTTTATCTTTCGTGTTGAAGTAGATTGTGTTTTGCCTCACACCAAGTGGTTTGACCAGTCACATTACATCTGGAATAGACACTTTACATTTCCTTTAAAATAAGAAAACATTAGAATCTATGCTCCCACCTTCAAATATTTTCGAGGGGCTCTGGTATGGCCCATCACACTATGCTCCTCTTCCTGAGTAATAAACTGGAGGCACTGAATGGGCTGCCCCTGTTCTTCCCCAATAATGTAAATTGGCTGAATGTTTTCCTCATATTCCTGTGAAACCAGCGTGAGATGATGAATTAACTCTATTTCACTGTGGCAATGTGCAGTGTCAGGCAGTGCTTTTACATGAATGTTACAGACACTTTAACAGCACCAGCCTGAATTGTGTCCGGGTCTTGCTGCACATGGACACAGGCCAGTTCAGGAGCTGAGGGGGGAACAAAATGTTCTGAACATTGTGGAATCTTTGGTGACGATCCCCAGTTCTGATCTTATGGTGGGGAGGGTGGGGGCAGGGAGACATTGATGATGCCGCTGAAGATGTTTGTGAAGAGGATAATACCCTGAGGATCTCCCACAGAGGTGACCCAGGACTGATGTGATGAACATCTTCCTTTGTGCCATGTTTAATTCCAAACACTGGAGATTTTTCTCTGATTCCCATTAAGTCCAGCTCCTTGATGTCAACAGAAGGCAACCACTGCCTTGATATCGGACCCAGTCATTTTTACCTCAACCCTTCAGTCAACCTCTTTTGTTCATATCAATAAGCCATGATATAGGAGCAGCAAGTGTTTTCTTCAAACAGGTGGGATTGAATGACAGGATTTCTGTTCTCAAGAGTGTTCGGGGAGCCATAAATTATTTGAAGAGTAGGTCGATGGATATTGACCTGTCAGAGAGTTGAGGGCAACGAAGAATTGGGTGTGAAAGAGGATTTGAGACCAAGAGCACATCAGTCATGATTTTAGTGAAGGACAGGGCAGGCTTGGGGAGTGAACGACCTGTTCCTGTTTCTAATGTTCTCACATTCTGTTATTGGAAAATTAGTGGGTGCTATTTTCATGAATGTTATGTGATTGAATATTGCAGTCAGGAAGAACAGATGATTTTGTGAGCCATCTCTGGGTGAGTTATATGGGCTGTATTGACAGTGAATCTGGGTCTTCAACTTGACCAACAAATGAAGCACAAGTTGCAGATAGGGGAAGCTCTGTGAAGAGAAATGAGGGGCTTCTTTCACACCCGTGCCTGGATTTTCCAATTACGTTTCCCAAATCACTTCAAAGCTTGTGTGACAGTCTTGAGAGGCTGAATTGTCTCCTCTGTGTCTGTGCAACAAGTTTTATGTGTAAGTGGCCTCCAACTGTTCCTGTCTAGCAGGTTTGAGGGGCTGAATGGAACACAGGAACATGGGACTGAGGAGCAGGAGTGGGTCATTAGATACTTTGAGCCTTCTCCACGAAGCACTAAGATTGTGGCTGATCAGGTTGGGGTCTCAGCCCCACTTTCCTGTCTGCATCCCATTATGCATGACTCACTTCCCTGTCAAATATTTAACTAATGCAGCTTTCAATCAATGTGAACATAAACTTCCAGTGAAGAGAATTCCCACTTGAAAGGTCCTTTCAGACTTATTCGTCATCCTTCTTATAGAATCAGAGAGTCATGCAGAACGAAAGCAGACCCATTAGTCCAATCTGTTCACTCCGATCAGATATCAAATCTGATCCAGTACCATTTGTCAGCATTTGGCCAATATCCCTCCTCTTTCAGATACTTTTTAAATGTGCGATTGTAACCGCCTTCAGCACTTCCTCTGACACCACTTTCTGTAGACACACCTCTCTCTGTGTGAAACATTTATCTTCAGGTCCCTTCTAAATCATTCGCCCTCTCCCCTCCAACCTGTGCTGTCGTTTTCTGGGCTCCCCTATCCTCGGGAGCATAACATGGCTGTTCAGAATATCCATGCCCCTGATGGTTTAATAAACCTCTGTAATGTCACCCTTCAGCCTCTGACACTCCAGGGGTAAACACCTCACCATAATCAACCTCTCCCTAAAGCTCAAACTTCCAGTCCTGGAACATCCGTGTAAGTTATTTCTGCAGAAAACCGAGTTGTACGCAGTATTCTTAAAGTGGCCTCACCAACATCCTGTACAGATACAACATACCACTACCACTCCTAGACTCAATGCTCCGACTGATGAAGGCAAATGTGCCAAATGTGTTCTGTCCCTCTCTGTCTACCTGCGACTCCACTTTCAAGGAACAATGTACCTGCAGCCCTATGTCCCTTTGTTTCACAACACGCCCCAGGACCTTACCATTATGTGTATAATTTCTGCCCTAGTTTTCGTTCCCAAAATGCAAAACCTCGTATTAAACTTCATCTGTCACTCCTTGCTCCTTTGTCCCACCTAATTGTGGTCTCGTTGTACTCTGAGATAATCAACTACACCACCTTTCTGATGTAATCTGTAACCTTACTAACTATGACCCCAATATTCACATCTAAATCATTTACATAAATGATGAAATGCAGTGAACTCAGTACTAATCCTTACAGCACACTGCTGCTCACAAGCCTCCAGGCTGAAAAATATCCCTCTTCCTTCAAGCCAATTATGACTAGCTTCTTCTGCATCCCATGTGACTGAAACTGACTAATCTGTCTACCAATCGGAATGAAATACTAGCTATAAAGAGACGCTGAGTAGAAAATAGGAGATTGAGGGGGGACCTGATTGAGGTTTGCAAAATCATGAAGGGCATAGACAGGGTGGATAGAGACGAGCTTTTTCCAAGTGTGAAGGATTCAATAACGAGCGGTCATGCTTTCGAACTGAGAGGTGGAATGTTTAAGGGGGATAAACGCGGTAAGTACCTTCACACAGAGGGTGGTGGGCATTTGGAACGCGTTGCCAGCAGAGGTGGTAGAGGCAGGCACGGTAGATTAACTTTAGATGCATCTGGACAGATGCATGAGTAGGTGGGGAGCAGAGGGATACGGATACTTAGGAATTGACCAACAGACTTCGACAGTACATTTAGATCGGCTCAGGCTTGGAGGGCGAAGGACCTGTTCCTGGGCTGTAAATTTTCTTTGCTCTTTGTTCTTTAAATGAACACCTTGCTGAAGTCCATACTGACAATGTCTACCAAACTGCCTTCATCAATCTTCTTTGTCACCTCTTCAAAAAACTCAACCAAATTAATGAGACATGATTTCCCATGCAGAAAGACACGTTGACAACCCCGATCAGCCCTTGCGTTCCCAAATGTATGTAAATGCTATCCCTCAGAATCCCCTCCAACAACTTACCCACCACTGACATCAGGTTCACCGATCTATTGTTCCCCGGCTTTTTGGGTCACTGTTTCCTTTTCTAGTCCCACTCCTCCACTGCTCACAACAAATGTTAAATGTAACCAGGTCGGTGATATGGCCGATGTTATCGGTCTCAGACTGGGTTAGGATCATTTTTAGGAACAAGTCAGGCTAGTTTCTTTAATCTACTAAAACAATACGTTTATGATCCAGAGCAATGTTACTCAAACTATGGTGGAAAGATGAATGGCAAACTGTTTGGGTATTACAAATATATAATCAATATTTCCGTTTCTAAAAACAGACACACACACACACGCACTCTCTCTCTCTCTCTCTGCAATTTTAACTTGAAAGACCTTTGTCCAGATATGATTGGAACTCATGACAAAAGGAAAAATTGCGAGATTGTCCAAAACGTTATTCTGCTTCTGAGGATATTGTACTCACACAGTTTCTAGCAATGGGATTTCATCCTGGGAGAGTTTTGATTTGGCTGAATTCCCTTTGCTTTTGGCAGTGTGTAGATTCCAATGAATCTGATCAGGAAGCAGCCAAAGGGTAGTACAGTGGTTGGCACTGCTGCCTCACAGTACCAGGGGCTTGGGTTCGATTCCAGCCTTGGGTGTCTGTGTGGAGTTTGTACATTCTCGACTTTTCTGTGTGAGCTTCTAAGCTTTGTTCCAGTTTCCTACCCCAAACTGTGCAGGTTCGGTTGATTGGTCATGCTAAATTGTCTGTAGTGTCCATGGATTTCTAGGTTAGGGGCATTAGTCTGGGGTAAATATAGGGGAATGGGTTGGGAAAGTTGGTATGAACTTGTTGGGCCGAAGGGCCTGAAACAACACTGCAGGGATTCTATAAAAATAAAAATGGTAACGATGACTGTAGAGTTTTTATTTAGCTCGTGCACATTGCTGTGATGAGGAACAATGAAAGAGAGAGAGGGCTATGGGCTGTTCCTTCTCGGCAAATTACATTTTCTCCCTCGCTGAGCTGAAATACACAATAATGTTATCCTCTCCCAAACTGGACCACGTGAGGTCTCCCTGTGCGTTGTCTAAACTATGTCTCCATCAAATTCCCTGCTCCATGTAGGTGCATCATTGCTGCTGTCATGCACAGAGCCATACCCTTTGCAGAAAATGGTCTCGGCCGATTTGAAATATGTTTACGTGGCCCTGCATCATTAAAAAAAATATTTAATGTATTCAGAATACCTGTGTTAAAATGAATGCATTTCCTTTACAAATGCAAAAATTGCTGGAAAAGCTCGGCAGGTCTGTCAGCATCCAGATGCCTTTTACATGCTGTATTTGTACCAGCCTCCACCACTTCCTCTGGCAGCTCATTCCATATGCACACCACCCTGTGCGTGAAAAGGTACCCTTTAGGCCTCATCAAAACCTTTCCCCTCTCACGTTCAACCAATGCCCTCTAATTTTGGACGGCCTTAACCTGGGGAAAAACCCTGACTACTCACCCTACCCGTGACCATTCTGATTTTATAAACCTTTACTGCTGCGAAATGTGACCCCAATCAACATGAATGGCTGTGTTTTAAATCATTCTGGGCCTAAATTCTGAAATGCAATACTGACACCTCTTCTATCTCCATCAAGTCACTATTCTAAATCCGTTGTAATCAGTTTGTTCAGATCTATCATGAGACACTTCTCTGGGATTTACACCTAGACCTTTTTGCCTGGAGGTAGTATCCCTACTAGCATCACTCAGCAATATCCATAAAGCTGTAACAGTATTCTGCTGTGTGTTTGTTCATCAGACTGTTCTGACATGCTGTGACACACCTCTGGAGGGACGTGAATCCAGGCCTTCTAGTCCAGAGCTAGGAACATTACCACATACATTCAGGAATTGGAATCAAATACAGAGCTCTAACTGAGATGCACTGAGATGCACTGAGTACCCACTACACTACCATTCCCAGATTTTGGGTCATGTTGTAAGTGCCAGCTTTCAGCTCGGTGAGGATTTATTATAATCAGGTTACCATTACTGAACTACAAAATACACTTTGTATTGTTAAACAAATTCAAGGCATTTGTCTCAACTGTAGGATGTTGAGTGCACATGCTATGCTATCGCAATTAACAATAAACACCTTTAATTGCTATTATCTGTAGTCTGCAATATGAGGGAATGACATCCCCCAAAGAAGGGTCTCGAACAGATATTTATTACTGAACACTTGAGACGAAGGAAGAGCATAATTTTTGGCTCCAAAACACACATCAATTACCCAACTCTCATGTGTCATTGTCCTCTTCCTGAAAGCATTAAATGATTACTGTCCAGCCTCTCCTCCCCACTGACTGTGTCTGCAATCTGTCCCACCTCCCCCTAACCACACAAGGCAAACCAAACTTAGGGTTTCGTGAAATATCAAGGGCGGAGTGTGCAGGCATCCTGGAGGAGGGGAGGGAATTTTAAAATTAAACGGGGAAGGTGAGGGGGTGGTAATATCACAAACTGGGCTGAGGAGTGGCAGATGGAGTTTAGTTTAGATAAATGCGAGGTATTGGATTTGGTAAATCAAACAAGAGCAGGGTCTATACACTTAGAAGTAGGGTCTTTGGCGGTGTTGTAGAACGGAGACCTAGGCCGTCAGGTATAATTCTTTAAAATTTGCATCTCATATAGATAGCGTGGTTAAGAAGGTGTTTAAAACACTTGTCTTCATTGATCAGAACTTTGAGTATCGGAATTGGGACGTCATGTTGAGGTTGTACAGGACATTGATGAGACCTCTTCTGGAATACTGTGTCGAGTCTGGTCACCTTGCCCGCTCATTCCATAGCTACACTTCCCTTAGATCACTTTTAAATGTTTCCCCTCTCACCTTAAAACTATGCACTCTAGTTTTGGTCTTCCCTACACTTATAAAATACATTGACTTTTCACTTTGATATTATTGACCTTGATATTATTAAGTTGGAGAGGGTTGAGTACAGCTTAACCTGGATGTCGTTGGGAAAGAAGGGAGTGAGCTATAAGGAGAGGTTGGGTAGGCTGGGGCCTATTTCACTGGAGAGGATGGGATTAAAAGGTAACTTTACAGAGGTTTATAAAACAATGAGGAGTACAGATAAGCTGAAGGGCTGATGTCTTTTCCCTCGAGGTGGGGATTCAAAACTGAGGGATATATTAAGGTGCAAGGAAAAAGATTTAGAAAAGTCATGAGAGGTAGTTATTTTAGACAGAAGCTGGTATGTGCGTGGTATGAACTTCCAGATGAAGTGGTGAAAGCAGAAACGGTTACAACGTTTAAAGGACATTTAGATCAGTACTTGGATAAGACATCAGTTTGGATGGTGCTGTGAGCAGCTGTCCTCTCCCTCCCCCTCTCTGAATGAATCCCCGTTGGTTTTCACCCTCTGCCAATGCCTGTGCAGTGGCATGTGGACGCCAGCACAGGGGAGCATTGCATCACTTTAAGCACCACAGAGACAGCCAGACCTGCCCCACATAGAGACACACAGATACACACACAGCAATTGTTAGGACACGACATTGAGCTCATCTGGTAACTTAAATGAAACATAAAGAAATTATCAATTCACCTCGTAAACTGTTAAAATACGTGTGACAGAGAACTCCCAACTTCCACTGTTTAAATAAAAACATCAATTTATTTTTTTAACTATGGAAGTGAACATTTCACATCAACTATTCACAACTCTGGGACCCCCTTTCTCTTAACCGCTTACTCCCCAATTCCAACTCTATAACAATATAATCTTTCCTTAAGATGCTTATTAAAATTTCATCAACTTAATTTCCAAACCACACAGCAGCTGTTGTTTTTGTCTCTTCTTCTGTGAGAAGATCTCCCTGGGTCATCTTCTTTCTTTTTACTGCGGATATGTTTCATAGGAAAAGTTACCTTTGATAGAGAGTGTTTCCTAATCTCTCGAATCAGTGTGGCTCTGTCTTCAATTCTCAAAATTCCTGAATTCTTAATATTCATAACATCGGATTATCTCATTGGTTCGATTTTTGAAAAACAATAAATTCAAACTTGATTTGGTTTTAGTATCCTCTGGTATTATTTAAACAGATTCAAATTGTTGTCCAAATAGCAACCATCTCACGGATCTATTTCACGGCCAAATATGACATATTTTCAGTTGTCCTTCACACTCTGGGTCTGCCATCCTCTCATATCACAGACACTTGTAAGCTCTCAGTTCAGAACATCTTTCCCTCTATCTTGAACGTGCAATACACACATTCAACTTCATTACATGAATACCCTGATGTCATTACAGATACTTGGAGCCAATCCGGATTTCTATAGCTCTATGGTTTGTCAATATTTCATTCACTCATTCTGGTTTGTATCAGGACTTTTGTGACTCCATTAACAGCATCTCGTTATTGGACTCCGTCCGTGGAATATATCAGTATTTCACTTGCTAACACTCGTGAGTGAGGCAAGATTTCAGTTGTTTCATGGGGAGTGTGACACGATGACAATTTCAATGATTGTACATGACACCAAACCTGGAAGAATTGTAAAGTCTATGGAGGACAGTATAGAACTCTAACATGACAGTGACACGTTGGTATCGTGTTCAGGTTTATGGCAGATGGGGATCAATGCAGAGGAGTGTGAGGTAATGCACTATGGTAGGAAAGACAATGAAAGGCAATATAAAACAGGCTGTGCCGTGAGAAAGGGAGTGCAGGAACAACGGGCACTGCGTGTATATAAGTGTAGACTATTGAAGATATCAGGACAAGGGGAGAGCAGTAAATATCACAGACGAGTATCAGTATTTTAGCTACTTAGAGGGGAGGTGTACGAGGGAGTCTCCGCCCTCCCTTCCTGGGAGGTGGTGGCGACGATGTGTTGTGAGCCCACCCTCCTACCCACCGAGACCGTGGGGATTCCATTTGTACCAGCTCGACACAAAAGGGAGATGGCATCAGGGCCACGGCTTCTAAGTTGTGCCGGGGGGAAACGGAGCTGCCAGTGGGTTTAAAGTGAGAATTGCCCTTCACTGAATATTGCTCCTTACTCGGTCGGTGGGACGTGGATGTTTCAGAATCTCCACACAAGGTGTCCCAGTCCTCCCCGTCTTCATACCAGGGTCCTCCCCACATGGCGGTGGGGGGTGGGGAATGGATATCGGGCATTCCACCACCCGGCATGTCCCTTTCTCTCCTATTCCAGGCTGTTTCTCCTGGAATGGGAGCAAGGGAGGGATGGAGGCTGGAAGTGGGTGGCCATGTTGTTGGTAGTGGTGCAGCTAGGGATAGTGGGAAATGGTGAGGGAGTCTGTCAGCAGTGTTGTATCCATGCAGTGTTATTAAAGTGGGGGGTAAAGTGGACGGGGTAACACAGAGAGAGAAGGTGAGACAGAGAGACCAAGACAGAGACGGAGAGAGAGAGAGGGAAGGTGCTGCATGCAGCAGTGAGAGTGTTGGAGCCTTGTTTGGGGGTCGGTGCTATAACAGATATACACTGAGGGTGAGCAAGCAGAGAGAATACAGTGACCCTTACCCTGACAGAGCAGGGAAGGATATTAATGCTTGTCCTGTATTGCTGGACATTTCTGCAGACCGCAGATACTGCACTGAGCTGGATGGGGAGCTCAGACCATGCTCGGTGGGTCTGTTGGTGTGGCGCCCTCTGGGAAGAAAATGGTATCCCCCTGCACTAACCCATCCACCAGGACCTCTGTGCCCCTGTCAACAAACTGTGGTGTAATTGCCCCTTATTCCCCATGCTCGGGGTAAACTGTGCAGGGTAGCTCTAAACTAAGAAAGCTCAACCATGTGCCCCTTGGCCTTTTAAAGATGGCACCAGTGCCAGAGATACGGATTATCCAGGGGCATCCGGGCGATGGTGAGTACCTCCAGCCATGATGGGTGGGAGGTTCGGGCTAGTATTGAATGAGAGGGACACCATGGGGTGGGATGGGTAGTTAATGAGATGAGTTTGATAAGATAGCAGCAGGAAAATAGCTCAGCCTCGTACAGACAATCCCTCTGTCACAGTCAATAAAAATGGTACCGAGACAAATTATTGTTAGAATCTGCCCAATGAGTCATACGTTCTGTTGAAACCACTCCCATTTACAAAGATGTAGAACAAATACTCATCCAAAACTCTCCATCATCTCACTTCACACTAATATCCCTTTTTCACATCTTTCCAGGGAAGATTGGCTCATGTTCCAGGATGCTATCGAAGTGTCAACATTTCAGCATTCTGAAACCTGAGAACACATCCTTCCATGACAGTCTCTCTCAGTCTCCCCCATCTCTGCTTATTTCCCAAACCCCTCCCATGTTGTGATATTTAAACTGATTCCCCTGCCATCTCTCTGTGGCAGTGAATTCACACCCACAGCACCCCCTTATCAGGCACAATGGAGAGATGGAGCTGTAAATGGATGGGAGCTGCGCATCCTCTCATTTCCAGCATGGGCTGCAAGTTTCCCCACGCTGGGCAGTGATCTAACATAGTGTTACTGAGCGATGTACTGGGGTGGTGCACACAGTCCTAATGCTGGGAGGGTAACTGCTCCTGGTTTACAGATCAATGCACTGTGGTGGTGTACACAGCCCTACATGCTGGGAGGGTAACTGCCCCTGGTTTACAGATCAATGCTCAGGGGTGGTGTACACAGCCCTACATGCTGGGAGGGTAACTGCTCCTGGTTTACAGATTAATTCACGGGTGATTACTGGACAGTGCGCTGTGCTGGTCAGACTATCTGGTAGAGGTTTGTAGATACCTTCTGTGGAGAAGTTGGCACTGACAGGGAATACTTGCAGACACATAGATGGGTTCAAGTGTGTATACTTTAATGCAAGGAGTATCAGAAATAAGGTGGGTGAACTTAAGGCGTGGAACAATACCAGCGACTACGATGTTGTGGCCATCACGGAAACGTGGATAGATGAGGGACAGGAATGGTTGTTGTAGGTTCCTGGTTACAGATGTTTCAGTAAGATTAGGGAGGGTGGTAAAAAAGGAGGGGAGTGGCGTTGCTAATTTGAAATGGTATAACGGGTGCAGAAAGGCAGTTCGAGGGGGATCTGCCTTTGGAGGTAGTATGGGCTGAAGTCAGAAATAGGAAAGGTGCAGTCACCTTGTTGGGTGTTTTCTATAGGCCCCCCAATAGCAGCAGAAATGTGGAGAAACAGATTGGGAAACAGATTTTGGAAAGGTGCAGAAGACACAGGGTAGTACTCATGGTCGATTTCAACTTCCCAAATATTGATTGGAAGCTCTTTAGATCAAGTAGATTGGACGGGGCGACGTTTGTGTAGTGCATCCAGGAAGCTTTTCTAACTCAATATGTAGATTGTCCGACCAGAGGGGAGGCCATATTAAATTTGGTACTTGGTAACGAACCGGGATAAGTGATGGACTTGTTAGTGGGTGAACATTTTGGTGATGGTGACCACAATTCTGTGACTTTCACCTTGGTTATGGAGAGAGATAGGTGCGTGCAACAGGGTAGGTTTTACAATTGGGGGAAGGGTAAATACGATGCTGTAAGACAAGATCTGAGGAGCATAAGTTGGGAGTATAGGCTGTCAGGGAAGGATGTGGTGGAAATGTGGAACATTTTCAAGGAACAGATATGACGTGTCCTTGATATGTATGTACCTGTCAGGCAGGAAAGAGATGGTCGTGTGGGGGAAAATTGGTTGACGAGGGAGGTTGAATGTCTTGTAAAGAGGAAGAAGGGGGCTTACATAAGGTTGAGGAAACAAGGTTCAGACAGAACATTGGGGGGATACAGGATAGCCAGAAGGGAGCTGAAGAAAGGGATTAGGAGAGCTAAGAGAGGGCACGAAAAATCTTTGGCGGATAAGATCAAGGATAACCCCAAGGCATTTTATGCGTATGCGAGAATGACGAGAATGAGGGTCGGTCCGATTAAGGACAGTAGTGGGAGACTGTGTATTGAGTCGGAAGAGATAGGAGAGGTCTTGAATGAGTACATTTCTTCAGTATTTACAACCGAGAGGGACCGTATTGTTGAAGAGGAGAGTGTGGAACGGACTGGTAAGCTAGAAGAGATACTTGTTAGGAAGGGAGATGTGTTGGACATTTTGAACAACTTGAGGATAGACAAGTCCCCCGGGCCTGACGGGATATATCCTAGGATTATGGGCGAAGTAAGAGAGGAAATTGCAGAACCGTTGGCAATGATCTTCTCGTCTTCGGTGTCAACGGGGGTGGTACCAGGGGACTGAAGAGTGGTGAATGTTGTGCCCCTGTTCACAAAAGGGAATAGGGATAACCCCGGGAATTACAGGCCAGTTAGTCTTACTTCGGTTGTAGGCAAAGGAATGGAAAGGGTACCGAGGGATAGGATTTATGAGTATCTGGAAAGGCACTGCTTGATTAGGGACAGCCAGCACGGATTTGTGAGGGGTAGGTCTTGCCTTGCAAGTCTTATTGAATTCTTTGAGGAGGTGACTATGCATGTGGATGAGGGTAGAGCAGTGGATGTCGTATACATGGATTTTAGTAAGGCATTTGATAAGGTTCCCCATGGTAGGCTTATGCGGAAAGTCAGGAGGCATGGGATAGAGGGAAATTTGGCCAGTTGGGTAGAAAACTGGCTAACCGGTCGAAGTCAGAGAGTGGTGGTAGATGGTAAGTATTCAGCCTGGAGCCCAGTTACAAGTGGAGTTCCTCAGGGGTCAGTTCTGGGTCCTCTGCTGTTTGTAATTTTTAGTAATGTCTTGGAAGAGGGAGTCGAATGGTGGGTCAGTAAATTTGCAGATGATACGAAGATTGGTGGAGTTGTGGATCGTGAGGAGGGCTGTTGTCGGCTGCAAAGGAACTTAGATATGATGCAGAGCTGGGCTGAGGAGTGGCAGATGGAGTTCAACCCTGTCAAGTGTGAGGTTGTCCATTTTGGAAGGACAAATAAGAATGCGGAATACAGGGTTAACGGTAGGGTTCTTAGTAAGGTGGAAGAGCAGAGGGATCTTGGGGTCTATGTTCATAGATCTTTGAAAGTTGCCACTCAGGTGGATAGAGCTTGTAAGAAGGCCGTTGGTGTATTAGCATTCATTACCAGAGGGATTGAATTCCCGAGTCGTGAAGTGATGTTGCAGCTGTACAGGACTTTGGTTAGGCCACATTTGGAGTACTGTGTGCAGTTCTGGTCGCCTCACTTTAGGAAAGATGTGGAAGCTTTGGAGAGGGTGCAGAGGAGCTTTACCAGTATTTTGCCTAGAATGGAGAATAGGTCGTACGAGGATAGGTTGAGAGTGCTCGGCCTTTTCTCATTGGAACGGCGAAGGATGAGGGGTGACTTGATAGAGGTTTATAAGATGATCAGAGGAATAGATAGAGTAGACAGTCAGAAACTTTTTTTCCCGGGTACAACAGAGTGTTACAAGGGGACATAAATTTAAGGTGAAGGATGGAAGGTATAGGGAGGATGTCAGGGGTAGGTTCTTTACCCAGAGAGTGGTGGGGTCATGGAATGTGTTGTCTGTGGGAGTGGCAGAGTCAGAATCATTGGCGACCTTTAAGCGGCAATTGGAGAGCTACATGGATGGGTGCTTAAGCTCGGACAAATGTTGGGCACCACATCGTGGGCCGAAGGGCCTGTTCTGTGCTGTATTGTTCTATGTTCTATAAAGCAATTCTGTAGTGTGTGCAGCTCCACGTGCTGGATGGATATTTCTTTCAGGTTCGCACATTCGTGCACTGCTGTGTTCTGCACAGCTCCCCGTGCTGGACAGAAATCTAATCCGGGTTTATATATCAATGCAATGCTGTGTTCTGCACAGCCCCCCGTGCTGGACAGATATCTAATCCAGGTTTATAGATCAATGCACTGCTGTGGTCTGCACAGCTCCCCGTATTCCTGTGCATCAGCTTTGAAATGCCGAATGTTCCCTTCCATTTCCTGTGTAACAGGCATGAGAGATTTAAAGATCTACTCCAATCGCTGAGTAACAGCCTCCAATGGCCAAACGGCCTCATTCTGTTCCTGTTTAAAACTCTTGATGTGCTCAATAACCTGCTTCAGTATCAGTGCCGTTGTGAATGGTGCTGCATATTTTGAAACCATCAGTGAACAGCTCACTCTGACTTTATGATGGAGGGAAGGCCATTGATGCTGTGGCTGTTCCTAGCCCACAGTGCCTCATGGATGGCCAGTTCCCATGTGCTCAGCCCTTTAGAAGTATGTCCTACTTCACAGGAGGGAGTGCCACATCACACAGTGAGCAGTACGCCTAATATGATTTATTTCTCCATCCCGGAGGCTCGCAGTCTTATTCGTGATGAAGGACTGCTGTCTGAAACGATGATTTTCCTGCTCCTCGGATGCTGCCTGACCTGCTGTGCTTTTCCAGCAACACACTAACCTTGAGAATGTCTATTTTGAGGCTGAGACTTTCCCGGCTCTAGGACTGTGTGCTGGCTGCTCCTACAGATACTGTCAGAGACAGATCCATCAGGGACAAGGAGTTTGTTGAGAATTTTTCCCCTAGTCTGGCTGTTGTGTATTGAAGCCTGTCCCTGCTCAGTCATTGAGTGGCCTGTGGGGACATTCTTGATCATGAACATTGATGTCCCACACCCAGAGGATGGTTTGTGTCCTTGTGCTTCCTCTGATTTGTTTCCAACATCGAGGGGAACTGAGTTATCACCGAGAGGAGGGGTGGGGGTCAGGAGATAACCATCCTCAGGCGATTTCCTTGACCATGATCTGTTACCGTGAGATTTCCTAGGTTCTGGAATCAATGGTGGGGAATTGCAGGGTAACTCCTTCCCTGATTGTATCCCAGGGTGTGCCCACCACTGGTGGGTCTGTGCCGGTGGGACAAGATATCCCCAGGGATGGTGATTGGGCTTCATGAGACATTATGGGCAGCACGGTGGCACAGTAGTTAGCGCTGCTGCCTCACAGCGCCAGAGATCCGTGTTCAATTCCAGCCTCAGGTGACTGACAGTGTGGAGTTTGCACATTCTCCCCGTGTCTGCGTGGGTTTCCTCCGGGTGGTCCGGTTTCCTCCCACAATCCAAAGATGTCCAGGTTAGGTGAATTGGCCATGGGAAATTGCCCATAGTGTTAGGTAAAGGTTGAAGTGTAGGGGAATGGGTCTGGCTGGGTTGCTTCTCGGAGGATCGGTGTGGACTTGTTGGGCTGAAGGGCCTGTTTCCACACTGTAGGTAATCTAATCTAATCTAAATTACCCATCAGGCCTGATCCTGTGAGTATGACGGTGTCGGACAGTTCCTTGACTGGGAGTGTGGTGCTGAAAATGCACAGCAGATCAGGCAGCATTCAAGGAGCAGGGAAATGAACGTTTCAGGCATAATCCCTTCATCAGGAATGAGGCTTGTGGGCTGGGGAGCTGAGAGATAAATGTGAGGGGGATGGGGCTAGGGCTAGGGTTGTGGTTGGGACTGGTGCTGGAGGGAAGGGAGCTGGGAATGTGATCGGTAGACGGAGGTGGGTGAGAGATGATAGGTCAGAGAGGAGGGTGGGGTGGATGGGGGCAAAGTCATTGACAGGTCAAGGAGTTCCGCGGAACGTTCTGTCCCTGACATTGTTTGTGAACAGTCAGTGAATTGAACAAACGATAAGATCCCGAGGGAAGAGATCGCGTTCCAGGGAGAAGGAGCCACTGTTCCGAAGGTCTCTCAGGCAGTTAAAGGGGTGAATACGTTTTCCTTGCATTTACATTTCTCCACGAAACAGGATCGACCACAATTTAGACAAAAATGCAGAAATTCCCAAATTCTGTTTGTCTTCAGGAAACTGGGACAGTATCCTTCAGGACAGCAACGTTCCCACCCTCCGTAATAAAACTGGGAAGGAGTGACCTGTGTCTGCTCTCGAGTGTGTGGGAATTATCTAGAAATCATCTGTCCTTATGGATGTGTCTGTGTGTGTTTGGGGAGGGAGGGTATCTTCTGGTTTATGTCACATTTTTGTCAGTAATTCTGACCTTCCCATTTGTTATTCCAGCTCCAATTATTTTAATAAATCCTTGAACACAGGGACACATTTGGAAATCTCATTGGGTCCCCAATAAAACGGGTCCCTTTGCCTCCAGGCTGATGGATAATGGGTTTGTTTTCCTTCCTCACAGTTAACGTAGTGACCATCTACGTCCTGCTTTATAAAGATTGTGGATTGTCTCCATGTGTCAGACGTTACCTGGGGGCCATGGCAGCGGCTGATCTCTTGGTCATTATCCTCGACCTGATCCTGAGACACATTCCCATTGTTTATCGGGAACATCTCAATTTCCTGAGGGTCTCCGTCCGCGTGTGTAATATCCACGCCGTCCTGGTTTATGCAGCCGCTGACTGCTCTGTCTGGTTCACCGTCACTTTCACCTTTGATCGATTTGTGGCCATTTGTTGCCAGAAGTTGAAAAGTAAATATTGCAGTGAGAAAACGGCGGCTGTGGTTCTGGGAGCAGTGACTGTGCTGAGCTGTTTAAAGAACATTTTCTGGTATTTTATGTTCACGGCTCGGTATTGGATGCAGAACACCCCCTGGTTTTGTTCTGTAATAGATGCTGTTCGATTCTCCATTGTCTGGGTCACAATCGAGTTCCTCCACCACATTCTAACCCCGTGTGTCCCATTTCTCCTGATTCTGCTGCTCAATGTTCTCACCATCAGACACATTTTAGTGACCAGCAGAGCCCGCAGGAGACTCCGCGCTCACACCAATGGGGACGCTCAGTCTGACACTGAAATGAGAAACCGAAAAAAATCCATCATTTTACTGTTTGTGATCTCGGCCAATTTCATCCTGTTATGGTCAACGTTAATGCTGTATTCTATATGGAGACGGTTGTATGAGTATGGATATCGGTCTGTGTCTCTCCATTACTTTGTGCGGGAATTGGGCTTCCAGCTGCAGCTCCTCAGTTGCTGCACAAACACCGCAATTTATGCCGTGACCCAGACTAAGTTCAGGCAGCAGCTGAAGAATGTGCTGAAATATCCCTTCACCCAAATCCATCAATCAATCAAATTCCCTCATTAATCAATCCATCCTGGATTTTCTCATTTCAGTTCAGTGTTTCAGTGATGGATCAGCCTGTCGATATGGTAACAGACTGAGGGTAGCGCTGGTTTGTCCATCCTTATCCCACAGGGGGGTTACAGGGAAACATTTCAATGTTTCTCACAACTCAGGCGCCAGTGAGAAAAGGCACCATCCCACTGACTGTATCCATCGCTTCCATTTGTAACCAATAAAAATGTTGATTAAAGCGTGCCGAGCAGCAGAGTGACCGATGTTGTTGTGTGTCTTTGTGTTGGAGAAACTGAGCTGGTCAGAGACAGAATCAGCCCCAAGTCCTGGTCCTCAGGAAAGGGGAGGGCACTGCACCCTGAGCTCAGGAGCTTGGTTCAAATCCCTCTGTCCCTACCACTCCAACCTGGCCTCCCCATTTACTGTCCCCACCCTTTCTCCTTATTGATCTCCCTCTCTATCTCTGCACACTCTCTCCTTCTCACCACCTCTCCCTCGTCCCCCTCTCTCTTTAACATACACCCTCAACCCCACTTTCTTCACCTGCCTCCACTCTTCCCTCTCCCCCTCACTCACTCTCCTGCCGGTTCTGCATCCCCCCCCCCCCCCGTAATTCGGTCTTTACCCCATTTTCCCACTGCTCCCACCTCCCACATCCCAGCCCCACCGTTCCACATGCAGCTTCACCACCAACACACACACACCCAGTCTCTCGTTCAGAGGGAGAGGGAAGGACCGGCGAGACAGAATGTGTCAGATCGAGAGGGAGAGAGGGAGAGAGATTCAGCCAAAGAGAAACGGACGGAGGTGGGCAGAGAGAGAAAGAGAGAGAGATACTGAGGGAGCGGGATTGAGAGTGAGAGAAGGTGGAGAGAGAGTGAAGGAGCAGGGAGAGGGGGACAAGAGACAGATATGGTGAGGGAGAGAGAGAGAGACGTGGGAGGAGATAATGAAAGGGAGGGTCGAGAGAGAGTGGGCGAGATAAGGAGTGAGACTGAGAGAGGGGCGACGGAGGGGGCAAGAGAGAGAAAGAGACGGAGCGAGCGAGAGAGAGACAGAGACAGAGAGAGCAAGTGAAAGCGAGAAAGGGGCAAGACCTAGAGAGAGAGAGAGAGAGAGAGAAAGGAGGCCAGAGAGTTCGGGAGGAGAGAGTGACAGAAAGAGAGAGAGGACAGAGAGAGAGAGAGAATAGGTGGTGAGTGAGGGAGGGGGTAATAGAGGGTGAGGGAGCAAGAGAGAAAGAGTGGGGTGTGAGAGAGTAACACAGAGAGAAGGGACGATAGAGAGAGGAGGGACGATAGAGAGGGTGGAGAGAGAGAGAGAGGGTGGCCAGAGAGAGAGATGGCGGTGAGAGAAGGAGGGCGGGAGAGAGTGAGGGCGGGAGAGAGGGGAAGGCGAGAGAAGGGAGGGCGAGAGAGAGGGTGAGAGAGAGAAGGAGAGAGGGCGGGGTGAGAGTGCAGGGTGAGAAGGCTTGGAGAGAGAGAGGGAAGAGAGAGAGGGGGGAAAGAGAGTGGGGATAGAGATAGAGAGGGAGACAGTGTGTGAAACAGAACTCACTCAAAAATCAGCCTGAGACAAAGCCTTGGAACCAAGATCAATTTATTACGGTCTTGCAAGAACTGGACGCCTCTGCCGTCCAGCAGAAATGCGTACGTCACAGAACATGTGTACTTTCTATGTTCAGTTTGCAAGTTTCTGAATCACATCTCCCATTTCTAATTTCATACTATCATAAGTCGGTTACCTCACTTGCTTTTCTTCAGTTTTTCTTATCTGGCTATCCGGCTGTCCTTATATGTCTGCATTCTCTGTTCCTTGTTCCTTTTGTCCAGTTTCCTTATCATACGATAAGTGAAATGCCCCTACTGCGTCTTTTGTTGTCAGCTACAACATTCCATAGTTATTTCCTAGCTTAAAACTATTTCTTTAAAATTAATTCTTTAAAAGTCCCTCTATATTTATTAAAGTCTTAGCCTTAAGTATGCTGCATGTTGTAAGAATTCCGCTCACCCCCGCAACACCCCACCCCCACCTATAGAAGCTACATTCCACTACCAGCCACAGCAACTACATTTCTATATCGCCTGCAGAAACTACAATTCTCACTTCCCACAATTTCCCCTTTTCTTTTTTTTTAAATCTGTTGTTTCTGCACTTATTAAGTCTCCTTTGATTCATTTTCTTACGGTCTGCCGTCTGACACCTTTTGGCGATGAGGTTCACAATCTAAAATTTTACGTTTGTGTTGTTCATCCCTTGAACTCGAGAAGCATTCTTTGGCTTTCTCTTTGTTGCATATCACCTGTTGATTGTCCAAGCATCTGATGATTTATTTGAGTTTACTCCCCAAGGGATGTCATCAGTCGGCTCATTACCCATTTTAGGACAATAAATGCTACCACCAGACACACTAATATAAATATTCCATAGATAGCTCAATTGACTAACCACCTTCCGCAACCAGTCAATCCCCAATTGCCCCATTCCCATCCTTTTTCGTTCTGGTACCAACTACCGGCCTCCCTTATCTTGGTGATTTTGTCTCGCACATGTTTGGAGATATCACAAATGTTAGAGGAG
The DNA here is from genome assembly GCF_047496795.1 of Chiloscyllium punctatum. Lineage (NCBI taxonomy): Eukaryota > Metazoa > Chordata > Chondrichthyes > Orectolobiformes > Hemiscylliidae > Chiloscyllium > Chiloscyllium punctatum. The sequence continues at coordinate 15,714,159 of NC_092745.1, read as the reverse complement.
ACCTCAGGTATGTACGTACAATATTCCTCTCCAATTAGTGCACAGGTACCACCCTTCTCTGCTCGAATATAATACAGAGCCATCCTGTTCTGAAGGGTCGTTAGTCTAGTGGCAATCATTTCGTTCGTTATGGCTGTTATTTGGGATATGGGGTTCGGTTAACGCATTGGCAGTATTGTTGGCTAACTCTTCCAGGGAAGCTGCTAACTTTTGTATTTCTATTCCTGCTCGAGCGGTCCTATACATAGGTATAAAAGCCCAGAGGAGCCGATCCCCATTGGTTACTTTCCGGGTTTCCCGCCTTCCTCCCTATTTATTCCGAGGTATTTTTGGGGCTCCTTTTAACAGCCTCAAGTGGGGAATTATATACGCGAGGTAGCAGCAGCCACTCCAGCCTTTCTGGCTTTGAGGCAGTGTTTCAGCAACATCATAACATGCATGCATTCCTGTACATTCAGTCACGCAAATGTATTTTTCCCCGGGAATAAATAGAAAGGCCTCCAGGCCGCATTCCCAATATGTTCCATTTAATATTCGGGGAATGGTTGTGGCAGTGGCTTGACTGGTGTAAACACAAGATGATTTTCCAAATCGGAAGGGTGCAGTATCATTCTGAATACAGAAACAAATGGTATTTACTGCTCCTTTCGGTGGGGAGAATTTAAGTTCATCAATCGCACCCAGAGTTTTCAGGGCTGGTCGAGGGAACCATCCCTCAAAGTTATAATTACCCCTCTCAAATTCCCATTTTGTATCATTTGAGTCTGAGTCAAATTGTCGTGCATCATACACTTCTTCTTTGGTAAGTGGTATTACCGTGAGAGGAATTCCGGATTCCCCATGGTGTGGGAACTCTGCACATACCCAACAATCGACATGTCCCTTTAATTCTGACATAAAGCGGTAAAATGATTTTTCCCGTCCTCCACCCCCACCCCCCCACCGCCCCCCCCCGGAAGCGAGCGCCAATATTATCGTGAAAATATAAAGCTGACCACTCATTTTAGCTCACAACCCCTATCTGTCTATTCCCTAACGCTTTAACGAACCAGGGAGGAGTGAGTCCATGCAACACTTACAATTGTTTTGGGATACAGTTTTTTAACCAATATCAATAGTCTATTATCACAGTCTATTCGTCTTGATCAGCTTGACTTTCAGAGGGTTGTCTGTAGGATGAGCTGCAGGTGAAGGAACGCCCACCGGGCCCTCAACACAAGTGTGATGGCTCCACCCTTTTTCAGCAGTCCGGCAGCTGTTTCAGTAGTCAGGAGGGTTAGGAACGGTCCCTCCCAGCTTGGGTGCAGTTTGGTATCTTTCCAGGTCTTTATCAGGACCCAATCACCCGGTTGTATCCGACATATTGCGAACTCAAGTGGAGGTGTCTGGGTCAACAGACCTTTCTTCCTAAGGACAGACAAAGAAGAGCCAAGCGCCACAATATAGATATTTAAAAACTTATCATTGAACTCTACTGTTGGTAATTCCCCTCTTCCACCCAAGAAAGGTAATCCAAACATCATTTCATATGGAGAGAGGCCGATCTCACGTCCAGGCGTAGTCCTAATGCGTAGCAACGCGATAGATAAACATATTTTCCATGGTAATTGAGTCTCGAGGACTTGCTTAGACAATTGCAACTTTAAGGTTTTGTAGGGGGTAGTGTAATTTTTAAACGGTTAGCTGCCTTGTAGTCTTTTCTACCTCATAGTAAACACAAGCAGACACTCGAAACTGTTGCCGGACCTCCCCCACGTTTATATGAATGAAACAGTTGTAACAGCTTTCCTCGATAGTTGAGAGACCGCCCTTAACCACAGTTGTACAACATCATCCATATAAGGGAAGAACGGGAAGCTCAAACACTGATTGGCCAAGTGAATAACAAAATAATCCCAGGCACCAGAACCCAAATAAGGAAAACAGTGGGGAATCCTAGCACTCGTTGGTCAAGGCAGCAGTAGTAGACCCAGCCCACATATACATGTATATAATGCGTGGAGATTACTATGCTTGTGTGTGTGTACCTTTGGGGCAGCACCCGACTTTGCAAAGTTGAATGAAAAAGTTTTGGACAGACTCCTCCGTGTCTTTGTTCCTGGGAAGGGAAATAAAAAGTGCCGTAGATGGGGCTGGACAGCCACTTATCTCGCACAATTGGGGGCTCCTCCGGGATGAAAGAATTATTGCCGGGGGGGGGGGGGGCAGTCTCTTCGGCTCACCGATCAAGCCTGATTACAACAAAGACGCGTCTAGTATATATTTATACTTCTCACTGATCAGCTTGGTCCGTCGGCCGTCGGCCAAGAGAGGATGTGACCCAGCTCATTTAAAAATAATTTTGAATCCTGGAAAAGGAACACACGGACGAGTGCTGGGACGACCGGTTAGTGACTATACACGGGGGTACACACATTTAAAAAGGCCAGACAACTCCGTGCACGGATCAAGGTAAGAGATTCTTTTGTTCTTCCTTGTTGGCCGCGTGGTTTTGACGGTCATCTGTGAAAACGCTTTGGGCGTTTAAGACCAGGACTGAAGATAAACCACGGGAAATTGTGGTTTTGACGGTCATCTGTGAAAACGCTTTGGGCGTTTAAGACCAGGACCGAAGATAAACCATGGGAAATCAGACTTCTAAGGAAAAGTCAGGGTAGACTGCAAATGGGAAAGAAATACCCCCCGATAGTCCGTTAGGTCGGAAGTTAAGTCTATGGACGGACAGTAGTAGAACGAAGGACTTAAAGAAAGAGACCATGGTAAAATATTGTTGTTTTATATGGACCAAAGAACCTATCTGCGCCCCCTTGGTAGTTTGGCCCGAGTATGGGTCTGATGAAGACTGGGTGTGTCAAATCCTAAATGTATATGTTAACAGAAAACAACCGTTTGACCCAGAGGAGAGCAAATACGCCGCCGCCTGGTTGGCGGGCGACGGCGAGAGTCCCACGCATCTCTATCCTCTGATTCCCCAAACAGACCCGAGGAAGCCCCAAAAGTCTTGGGACATCCTCACCGACGGTTTGCCACCGTCTTCCCCGCCCCCGTATATACCACCCGCGCACGACCAGGCGTCCAGCGCGGACCTCCCTCCTGCAATGGATAATTCCGAGTCCCAGCAGGCTGCGACCAGTGAGGAAGGGACTGCTGGGGGGGGCACAGGAGGGGGCGCAGAACTCACCCCAGGCACTAGGAAATCAGTCCGACTCGAGATGCGGAGAGGTCGAGAAGAGGGATTGAGAGCTGGGAGGTGTGATAATATTGAACAGCTGAACCCCTTACGAGAGGTGCCATTTGGGAACGAACGGACCGGGTTCGTAGTACAACCTTTAAATTCTGGGGATATCCGGCAACTCCGTAATGAACTACCCCGTCGACTGGACGCCCCCGTCAGTGTGGGAATACAACTGGACCAATTTCTGGGGCCCAGTATATACACATGGGCTGAACTGCAGGCCATGATGAGAATACTATTTAATTACGATGAAATTGTTATGATCCGGAATAGTGCAATGGCCATTTGGGATAGGGAGCATCAGGACGGCCCTCAGCGTGGAGAGCAGAAGTACCCCTTAGAGGACCCCCGGTGAGATCAAAACGACGCGGGGGGACGGGCCAATATGACAGACCTCAGAAGCCTTATAATCAGGGGGATCCAAACCTGCGTGCCCAAACAGCGGAATTTAGCAAAAGCATTTGAAGTTGGACAGAAAAACGATAAATCCCCCAGTGAGTTTTTAGACCGTTTGCGGGAGTCCATGCGAAAGTATTCAGGTTTAGACCCCGATGGGGAAATAGGCAAGAGCATGCTTAAGCTGCACTTTGTGACTAAGTCATGGCCTGACATTCAGAAGAAATTACAGAAAGTGGAGGATTGGGCTGAAAAGGATGTTGCAGAATTATTACGGGAAGCACAGAAGGTGTACGTTCAGAGGGATGTAATAAGGGAGAAACATAAGACAAAAATGATGGTGGCCCGTACGGGAAGCTTGTAAGTCCACCGGAATGGGGGAGGGAGATTATGGGGTGGAAAGAGGAACGTCGAAGAAAAGTTGGAGAGGGAGAGAAGCGAGACGGGGCAGAAGTGAGAGAGGAGGATCTTATGGAATTGAGCGCCCTCAGAAGGCCGGATGTTACCATTGCGGGAGACTGGGACATTTCAAAAGGGATTGTCCCGAGTTTAAAAGGGAAAGAGAAGGGATGTATGAAATGGAGTGTGAACAAATGGATTAGGGAAGTCAGGGGAGGATCGGAACACAGGCCTACCAAGAACCCCTGGTAAATTTACGGGTGGGCCCATTTAGACAAGATGTTACCTTCTTAGTTGACACAGGCGCTGGCAGGTCCTCAATTCCCCTCCATCCGAGGGGGGTTGGCTTCCAAGCTAAAACATTAAACATTTCAGGAGTTAAGGGTGGGGTTTTTAATGCGAAAATATTCGAACCACAACCATTGCGGCTGGAGGAGGAGGAGAAAAAGTTAATTGAAATCCTAAAAGGAAAATTGATGGCCGCACCTGTTTTAAGCTTGCCGGATTTTAGTAAGACATTTCGCCTCTTTGTGAACTCCAGAAAGGGAACCGCTCTTGGAGTACTGACCCAGGACTGGGGGGGAAAAAGGAAGCCCGTGGCTTTCCTGTCAAAAATTCTGGATCCAGTCTCCCGAGGGTGGCCGGAGTGTGTCCAAGCGGTGGCAGCCACGGCAAAGCTGGTAGAGGAAAGCAGGAAGTTGACTTTTGGGGCCCCCTTGACAGTCACTACTCCCCACCAGGTTACAACTATCCTGAATCAGAAGGCCGGGAGGGGGCTGACTGACTCGAGAATTCTGAAATATGAAGCCATATTGTTAGACCGAGAAGACCTCCGAATACAAGTCGGGGGCTGCCAGAACCCGGCGGACTTTCTTTGGAAAGGGGAAGGGGAGGAGGAACTGGAACACTGCTGTTCAGACATAATAGAGTACCAGAGTAAAGTGAGGGAAGATCTGAGGGATACCCCCTTACATGCAGGTAGGCGGTTGTACATTGATGGGTCCTCTCGAGTGATAGATGGGAAGAGACACAACGGTTATGCAGTCATTAGTGAGACTGGTTGGGAATTAGTGGAAAGTGGACGGCTACCGAATGCCTGGTCGGCACAAACGTGCGAATTGTACGCCTTGCACCGGGCTCTGAGGAATTTAAAGGGAATAGCCGGGACAATCTACACTGACTCTAAGTATGCCTTTGGGGTAGTACACACCTTTGGGAAGATCTGGAAAGAAAGGGGAATGATATATAGTAGAGGAAAGGAGTTGGTCCACGAGGAACTAGTAGCCATGATCTTGGAGGATTTGTTGCTGCCACAAGAGATTGCTGTAGTACATGTGAAAGGACACCAGAAAGACGATAAAATAGAGACCCTGGGGAATCAATTGGCAGATGAACAGGCAAAATTGGCTGGGATGCGGAAGGAAGTAATAAACTGCCTGGTAAGGATTCCACAGATATCCGAAATTACCGAAGTGCCCACGTTTACTGACAAAGAAGAAACTCTTCTCGCGTCTCTGGGGGGTACAAAGGATAGGGAAAGCAAGTGGACCTTACCCGATGGCCGCCAGCTACTAAATCGACCGTTGACGCGGGACATTATTGCCCGTTTACACCAAGGGGGTCACTGGGGCGCCCAGGCACTGTGTGATGCCTTCCTGCGCCGATATGCTCACCCTGGTCTGTACACGGTAGCCAAGCAGGTCACAGGAGTTTGCATAACATGTCGAAAGATTAACAGAAGGGGGCTGCGGCAGCATGCAAGACAAGGGGGTAGGAGTCCGGCCTATAGGCCGTTTGAGTATGTTCAGGTAGATTACACTGAGCTCCCCCCCCATAGGTCGCCTGAAGTATCTATTAGTAGTGGTAGATCACCTGACAGGATGGGTGGAAGCTTTCCCCACTACCACGGCAACGGCAACTCAGGTTAGCAAGATTCTACTCGAGCAAATCATCCCACGATTTGGGCTACCCCGCGCTATTGACTCTGACCAGGGGAGCCACTTCACCTCGACCGTCCTCCAGAATGTAGTGCAAGCAATGGGGATTGACTGGGATTTGCACACCCGCTGGCATTCCTCCTCCTCGGGCAAGGTCGAAAGAATGAACCAGACCATCAAAAAGCAGCTAACCAAGCTCACTCGTGAAATTGGCCTGCCTTGGACCAAATGCCTACCCCTTGCCCTGTTGCAAATTCGCACCCAGCCAAGGCGGGATTTGGGCGTCTCCCCTTTCGTAATGTTATTTGGCCTCCCGTTCCATGGGCCGAAGGGGGACCCTCCTGTATTTGAGTCACGGGATATGTTTGTGCAAAAATATGTGGTGGCTCTGGGGTCTGCTCTGTCTCGTTTCCGCCAACAGGGACTTTTGGCACAGACGCCGCCCCTCGAGTTTGCGGTGCACACCGTCAAGCCGGGTCAGTGGGTCCTGATTAAAAGCTGGAAGCAACGTACCCTCGAACCAACTTGGGACGGTCCCTTCCTGGTACTTTTGATGACCGAAACGGCTGTCCGTACGGCCGAAAAGGGCTGGACACATTACACTCGAGTCAAGGGACCAGCGCCACAACCGACGGAGGACGAACGAACCTCTCTGACAAAGGCATCTAAGGAACAGAGACCCTGAGAACGAACTAATCGGACTTTGGCGAGTCTAAAGGAACTGTGCCCTCGGGCTACGGGTGTCGCGAAAAAAAAAATGCGGTCAATCGTATTGTTAACTTGCTATGCCATTGTCCTTGGGCTGGGTCATAGTGTGCGTGTTACCCAATTTGGCTTCCGGATAAAACAAGCAGAGGACCGTCAGTGGTTCACCATCTCCGTGCTTGCCAACCAATCAACACAGACACTTAGCTTAGACCTATGTGAGTTGGTGCCCTGTAGGACTAAAAGTCAACTGAAACTGGAAGGGGCATGGGGTGGACCGAGAGCCGGAAGGTACATAGGGCGGGCTGTCTTAGAGTGGCCGGAAGGTGGGAGGGACGGGGACTTGCTGGGTCTGTATTGTACACTGTTTATGTAACTGGGTTGGCTTTTTATGTACAAATGTCATTGTTGCTGTCTTGTCATATGTGAAACTGGGATTTGAGGTTTGTCCTCATCTCCCTATAAACTGTTTGAATGGTAGGGTTTGGGGCCTGGCTTTGCTGCTCCTCTCCCTTGTAAAATTGCTGTTGTAAACAGCTGTAAATGTTAACTGTTTTTTTGTAAACTGTGTTTTGTAATTTGGTTAATAAAATATTATAAACAGGAGCATCATAGATTCTGCTCATTCCAAGAGCTGGCTCTGAGGAAACTGGATGAGTATCAAGGACTTTTAAAAAAAAAAAAAAAATAAAAAAAAATAAAAGTCAACTGAATCAAACTAAGCCGAACCTAGAGAGAGAAAGGGGATTCCAGGGTCAGACGTTAGTATTACAATTGCATGGTAGGGAAGGCCTAAATAGGCCTCCAGCCCCCGGGGTCCAGGCTATGGTGTCAGTTGTCCGTGATTCCATCACCCCTGGACGAGATTGTGGGCAGAATCAGTGCAATCCGCTTTATCTGACCATAAAGAACTTGGAAAAGAACGAGGCGAGCCTTAACAGAACAATACTGGGTATTAGAGTTGGGGGCCAGGCAGGATGGGGGGGGATGCAGCTGTGCTGCACGTATATCACGGTCATTGAAGCTGAGTCTGGGGGCTCATCCACCACTGATAAGCAGGAAAAGATTAGAATAATTGAGGTGACGGATTTGGAAAAGACCTTTGAAATAGAAACTGGATACGGGGAGGCGAATGCCTGGATGGAATGGGTCAAATATACTGTGAGGAGCATGAAAATGAGTGATTGCTACGCATGCACGAGTGCCCGCCCTAACCCTCAGGTGGTCCCATTCCCGCTGGGATGGGAGAAACACCCACGAGCCATGGACTGCATGATAAGGCTGTACCAGGACCGAGAGGCCTGGAACGACCCCACTTGTCGACCCTTGAGTTTGAAGTTTCCCCCCGTCAGGTCTGAGGGGGCGCCGCGCCCGCCATCATTCTCAGGGGTAACGGGTACGCACCAGGCCTGCGTCTCTCGGACGGGACTACAGTGGGACGACGATGTGGGGACATTTGACAAGTGCAGCGGATCAATTCGGCTGGTCAATGAAACTACCGGGGGCGGAAATTACTCCCACATTCATGTGCCTAGGGCAGACCTCTGGTGGTACTGTGGTGGGAGGGTTCTGCGACCGATCCTGCCCCAAAAATGGACGGGCACTTGTGCGATCGTTCAATTGGCCAACCCATTCACCCTGGCATTCGAAAAACAAGAGCAACCCCGTTCTAGTGGAAGAACTGAGAGCTTTGGAGACCTCTTTCGATGATAACATATATTTAGATGCCATAGGGGTCCCCAGGGGTGTTCCTGACGAATACAAGGCTAGGAACCAGATAGCGGCGGGTTTTGAGTCGTCACTGTTCTGGTGGGTGACCATCAATAAGAATGTGGAGTGGATTAATTATATTTACTACAATAAGCAGAGGTTCATTAATTATACCCGGGATGCAGTGAAAGGAATAGCAGAACAACTGGACGCCACTAGCAGGATGGCGTGGGAAAATAGGTTGGCCTGAAACATGATGTTGGCAGAGAAGGGGGGGTGTTTGTGTCATGATAGGCACTCAGTGCTGCACTTTCATCCCCAACAACACAGCCCCTGATAGGTCCATCACCCGCGCCCTGGATGGACTCACCACATTGGCGGACGAACTGGCCGAAAACTCGGGCATCGACTCTGGCCTCACGGACTGGTTGGAAGCTTGGTTCGGTAAATGGACGGGGGTGGTCGCTCCCTTTCTTGTCTCATGTATAGTGGTGGCAGGAGTACTCACTGCCCTTGGGTGTTGCGTTATTCCCTGTGTCCGGGGATTAACTCAACGACTGATCGAACCCGCCCTTACTAAGAAGGATGTTCCCTATGGGCAGGTTGAACGAATAAATCTCGAGATGGAACAACGTGAATCCCTCTTGGGCGGGGGTAGTATTAGAGAAGGGCAGTTTGATGAACAAGCTCGGGAGTTATTAAATGCCCTGGAGAAGAAACTTACGGTTGAAAAATTACAGGCCGTAAGAAAAGACACGGGGGATTTGTAGGGGGTAGTGTAATTTTTAAACGGTTAGCTGCCTTGTAGTCTTTTCTACCTCATAGTAAACACAAGCAGACACTCGAAACTGTTGCCGGACCTCCCCCACGTTGAAATGAATGAAACAGTTGTAACATCTTTCCTCGATAGTTGAGAGACCGCCCTTACCCACAGTTGTACAACATCATCCATATAAGGGAAGAACGGGAAGCTCAAACACTGATTGGCCAAGTGAATAACAAAATAATCGCAGGCACCAGAACCCAAATAAGGAAAACAGTGGGGAATCCGAGCACTCGTTGGTCAAGGCAGCAGTAGTAGACCCAGCCCACATATACATGTATATAATGCGTGGAGATTACTATGCTTGTGTGTGTGTACCTTTGGGAACAACACCCGACTTTGCAAGGTTGAATGAAAAAGTTTTGGACAGACTCCTCCGTGTCTTTGTTCCTGGGAAGGGAAATAAAAAGTGCCGTAGATGGGGCTGGACAGCCACTTATCTCGCACACTACCCTAGTCATTCTTTTATTCCTAACATACCTATAGAAAGCCTTAGGGTTTTCCCTAATCCTACCAACTAATGACCTTTCATGTCCCCTCCTTGCTGCTCTTAGCTCTCTCTTCAGGTCCTTCCGGGCTACCTTATAACTCTCAATCGCCCCTATTGAACCTTCACGCCTCATCTTTACAAAGGCCGCCCCCTTCCATTTAACAAGGGATTCCAATTCCTTATTAAACCACGGCTCCCTCACACGACCCTTTCCTCCCTGCCTGATCGGTACGTACTTATCAAGGACACTCAATAGTTGCTCCTTGAACAAGTTCCACATATCAATTACGCTCTTGCCTTGGAATCTACTTTTCCAATCCACACATCCTAAGTCATGCCTCACCGCATCATAATTTCCCTGCCCCCAGCTATAACTCTTGCCCTGTAGTACACACTTATCCCTCTCCATCACGAGAGTAAAAATCACCGAATTGTGATCACTGTCCCCAAAGTGCTCACCTACCTCTAGTTCTAATACCTGGCCTGGTTCCTTACCCAGAACCAAATCCAGTATGGCCTCACCTCTTGTTGGCTTATCTACATATTGTGTCAGGAAACACTCCTGCACACACTGGACAAACACTGACCCATCTAACGAACTTGAGCTATTGCTATCCCAATCAATATCAGGAAAGTTAAAGTCCCCCATAACAACCACCCTATTACTGTCACTCTTCTCCTGAATCATCTTCGCAATCCTTTCTTCAACGATTCTAGGACTATTAGAGGCCTGTAAAAGACTCCTAACAGGGTGACCTCACCTCTCCTATTCCTAACCTCAACCCAAACTACCTCAGATGGCAAATTTTCGTCCATCTTCCTTTCCACCGCTGTAATACTATCTTTGACAAGCAAAGCCACACCCCCCTCCTCTTTTACCCCCACCTCTGACCCTACTAAAACATTTAAACCCTGGAACCTGCAACAGCCAATCCTGTCCCTGATCTAGCCATGTCTCCGTAATAGCCACAACATCGAAGTCCCAGGTACCAACCCACGCTGCAAGTTCACCTACCTTATTTCGTATACTTCTGGCATTAAAGTATACACACTTCAAGCCACTCTTCTGATTACAGGCACCCTCCTTTAAGATTGATGCCATATTCCTAACCTCCCTACACCCCAGGTCCTGCACCCTAAACCTACAGTCTGGGTTCCCATGCCCCTGCAGAGTTAGTTTAAACCCCCCCCCCCAAGAGCACGAGCAAACCTCCCCCCAAGGATACTGGTGCCCCTCAGGTTCAGGTGCAGACCATCCTGTTTATAGAGGTCCCACCTTCCCCAGAAAGAACCCCAGTTATCCAAGTACCGAAATCCCTCCCTCCTGCACCATCCCTGTAGCCACGCATTTAACTGTTCTCTCTCCCTATTCCTCGACTCTCTATCACGTGGCACGGGTAACAAACCAGAGACAACAACTCTGTTCGTTCTAACTCTGAGCTTCCAACCTAGCTCCCTAAAAGCCTGTCTAACATCCTCAGCACTCCTCCTACCTATGTCATTGGTGCCAATATGGACCACGACTTCAGGCTGCTCGCCCTCCCCCTTAAGGACCCGGAAAACACGATCAGAGACATCACGTACCCTTGCACCTGGGAGGCAACATACCAAACGTGAGTCTCTCTCGTTCCCACAAAACCGCCTATCTGTGCCCCGAACTATCGAGTCCCCAATTATTATTGCTCTGCTCTTCTCCACCCTTCCCTTCTGAGTAGCGGGGACAGGCTCCGTGCCAGAGGCCTGAGCCCCGTCACTTACCCCTGGTAAGTCGTCCCCCCCACAAGTATCCAAAACGGTATACTTGTTCTTGAGGGGAACGGCCACAGGGGGTCCCTGCACTGGCTGCTTCCTCCCAGTCCCCCTCACTGTCACCCATCTATCTGCCATCTTTGGAGTTACTACTTCCCTAAAGCTCCGATCTATGACCCCCTCTGCCTCCCGAATGATCCGAAGTTCATCCAACTCCAGCTCCAGTTCCCTAACACGGTCTTGGAGGAGCTGGAGATGGGTGCACCTCCTGCAAGTGTAATCAGCAGGGACGACCATGGCATCCCTCACCTCATACATGTTGCAGGAGGAATATTGCACTGCCTTCACTGCCATCCCACTAAAGCTAACCTTTATTTTAAAACAAAACTGGGTCTAAAGAATACAACAAGCAAAATTCAGCACTTACCTACTTACCACAACGGATCTTATTATTAGGTGAGAGGAGGAGGGCGGGTGGGAGGCATTACCTCCGTAGTGCCTCGGGTTCTTCAGCTGCGCGCTTTTAAAGGGGAAACAAACCTATCCAGGTAAGATAACGCTCTACCTGCTTCCGGGTCTCGGCTGCCTCTCTGGTCGTCGTCACTTCCCCCTGCTGCTCCCGCTCTTTCTGTGAAGAGAGAGTGAAAAAAAAACACCGCTGCCCGCTACCGGTAAGTACTTTTAAAACAAACAGTCTTACCTTAGCTGCCGCTCGCACTCAAAATGAGTGAGAGAGAGAGAGGGTGAGAGAGAGGAGGGTGAGAGAGAGGTGTGTGTGAGAGAGAGGGCTAAGAGAGAAGGGTGAGAGAGAGGGTGAGAGAGAGAAGCGGTGTGAGAGAGAGGGGGAAGAGAGAGAAGGCTGAGAGAGAGAGATGGTAAGAGCAAGTGTGAGGGAGAGAGGTGTGTGAGAGAGAGGGGGAAGAGAGAGAAGGGTGAGAGAGGATTAGAGAGGGAGGGATGAGAGAGAGAGGGATGAGAGAGTGAGTGAGGGATGAGAGAGAGCGGCTCTGAGAGAGATCAGGGTGGGAGAGACTAGGGTCAGACAGGGGATGAGAGAGAGGGGAGGCTGCGAAAGAGAGGGTGAGAGAGAGAGGTTAAGAGAGAAGGGTGTGAGAAGAGAGAGAGATGGGTAAGAGAGAGAAAGGTAAGAGTAGGAGGGGGTGAGAGAGAGAGGGGTGGAAGAGAGAGCGGGCGTGAAAGAGACAGGGGGTGAGAGAGAGAGCCAAGCTGAGAGAGCGGGTGAAAGAGAGGGGGTGAGAGAAAGAGGGGTAAAAGAGAGAGGATGTGAGACAGAGACGGGTAAGAGAGAGCGAGGGGTGAGGGAGAGAGAGCGGTGAGGGAGAGAGAGGGTGTGAGAGAGATCGGGGTGGAAGGGAGAGCTGGTGAGAAAGAGACAGCAGGAGACATAGAGACAGGCTGAGAGAGAGAGGGGGTGAGAGAGAGGGGTAAGAGAGAGAGGGTGAGAGAGAGAGACGGGCGAGAGAGAGGGGTGAGAGAGAGAGGGTGAGAGAGAGAGAGAGGGGGTGAGAGAGAGATGTGTGAGAGAGAGGGGTGAGAGAGAGGGGTGAGAGAGAGAGGGGGGAGAGAGGGCGAGGTATGGAAAGAGAGGGCCTGAGAGGGGGTGTGAGAGAGGCGGTGAGAGAGACAGCTGTGAGAGAGAGAGGGTGTGAGTGAGAGGGGGGGTGAGAGACAGAGGATGAGATGGAGGTGGGTGAGAGAGAGGTGTGTTTATGAGAGAGAGGGGTAAGAGAGAGGGCTGAGAGAGAGAGGGTGAGAGAGAGGGTTGAAAGAGTGGGGATGAGAGAGAGGGGTGTGAGAGAGACGGGGTTGAGAGAGAGGTGTGTGAGAGAGAGGGGTGTGTGAGAGAGAGAGAGGTGAGAGAGAGGGGTTGAGAGAGGGGGCGGTGAGAGAGGGGGAGAGAGAGAGATAGGGCCTGAGAGAGGGGGTGAGAGAGAGAGGTTTGAGAGAGAGGGGTGAGAGAGAAAGTGGGAATGAGAGAGAGAGGGTGAGAGACGAGTTTGAGAGAGAGGTGTGTGTGAGAGAGGGTAAGAGAGAGGGTGATGAAAGGGAGGTCAGAGAGAGAAGCGGTGTGAGAGAGAGGGATAAGAGAGAGAGGGGTGAGAGAGAGAGATGGGTAAGAGTAAGTGTGAGAGAGAGGTGTGTGAGACAAAGAGGGGGAAATGAGAGAGAGGGATGAGAGAGTGAGGGAGGGATGAGAGACAGGGGCGCTGAGAGAGATCAGGGTGGGAGAGACTGGGGTCAGACAGGGGATGAGAGAGAGAGAGAGGGAGCTGCGAAAGAGAGGGTGAGAGAGAGAGGTTGAGAGAGAAGGGTTTGAGAGAGAGACGGGTAAGTGAGAGAAGGGTGAGAGTGGGAGAGGGGTGAGAGAGAGGGGGGGTGAGAGAGCGAGGGGTGGAAGAGAGAGCGGGTGTGAAAGAGCCAGGGGGTAAGAGAGAGAGCCAAGCTGAGAGAGAGAGGGTGAAAGAGAGGGGGTGAGAGAGAGAGGGGTAAAAGAGAGAGGATGAGAGACAGAGACTGGTATGCGAGAGCGAGGGGTGAGGGAGAGAGAGGGGTGAGGGAGAGAGGGGGTGTGAGAGAGATCGGGGTGGAAGAGAGAGCTGGTGAGAAAGAGACAGCAGGAGACAGAGAGACAGGCTGAGAGAGAGAGGGGGTGAGAGAGAGAGGGGGTGAAAGAGAGAGGGGGTGAAAGAGAGGGGTAAGAGAGAGAGGGTGAGAGAGAGAGAGACGGGCAAGAGAGAGAGAGGCGTGAGAGAGAGAGAGGGGAGAGAGTGCGAGGAATGGAAAGAGAGGGCCTGAGAGGGGGTGTGAGAGAGGCGGTGAGTGAGAAGGGGTGAGAGACAGAGGTGTGAGAGAGGGGGGGGTGAGAGAGTGATGGTGAGAGAGAGGTGGGTGAGAGAGAGTTGTGTTTATGAGAGACAGGGGTAAGAGAGAGGGGTGAGAAAGAGAGGGTGAGAGTGAGAGATGGGCATGAGAGAGAGGGGGTGTGAGAGAGAGGCAGTGAGAGAGAGAGGGTTATGAGAGAGAGGGGGAGAGAGTGCGATGTATGGTAAGAGAGGACCTGAGACGAGGTGTGAGAGAGGCGTTGAGAGAAAAGGGGTGAGAGAGAGAGGTGTGAGAGAGAGGGGGGTGAGAGAGAGAGGGTGAGAGAGAGGTGGATGAGAGAGAGGTGTGTTTATGAGAGAGAGGGGTAAGAGAGACGGGTGAGAGAGAGGGTGAAAGTGAGAAGTGGTGTGAGAGAGAGGGGTAAGAGAGAGAGGGATGAAAGAATGGGGTTGAGAGAGAGGGGTGTGAGACAGACGGGGTTGAGAGAGAGGTGTGTGAGAGAGAAGGGTTTGAGAGAGAGAGAGGGGCTGAAAGAGAGGGCCTGAGAGAGAGGGGGTGAGGGAAAGAGGAGTGAGAGAAAGAGAGGTGAGAGAGAGAGGGTGAGTGAGAGAGAGGGTGCGAGTGAGAGAGGGGTGAGAGTGAGAGATGGGTAAGAGCAAGTGTGAGAGAGCGAGGTGTGTGAGAGAGAGAGGGGGAAGAGAGAGAGGGGTGAGAGAGGATGAGAGAGAGAGGGATGAGAGAGAGAGAGGGGCTCTGAGAGAGATCAGGGTGGGAGAAACTGGGGTCAGACAGGGAATGAGAGAGAGAGGGGGGCTGCGAAAGAGGGTGAGTGAGAGAGAGGTTGAGAGAGAAGGGAATGAGAGAGAGAAAGAGAGACGGGTAAGAGAGAGAAGGGTGAGAGTGGGAGAGGGGTGAGAGAGAGAGGTTGAGAGAGAAGGGTGTGAGAGATAGAGACGGGTAAGAGAGAGAAGGGTGAAAGTGGGAGAGGGGTGAGAGAGAGAGAGAGGGGTGAGAGCGAGGGGTGGAAGAGAGAGCGGGTGTGAAAGAAACAGGGGGTGAGAGAGAGAGCCAAGCTGAGATAGAGAGGGTGAAAGAGAGGAGGTGAGAGAGAGGGGTAAAAGAGAGAGGAAGAGAGACAGAGACGGGTAAGCGACAGCGAGGGGTGAGGGAGAGAGAGGGATGAGGGAGAGAGGTGGTGTGAGAGAGATCGGGGTGGAAGAGAGAGCTGGTGAGAAAGAGACAGCAGGAGACAGAGAGACACACTGATAGATAGAGGGGGTGAGAGAGAGGGTGAGAGAGAGGGGTAAGAGAGTGGGGTGAGAGAGAGAGGATGAGAGAGAAGTTGTGTGAGAGAGGGGTAATAGAGAGAGGGGTGGAAGAGAGAGCGGGTGTGTGAGAGAGACGGAGTGAGAGAGAGAGACGGGTAAGAGAGAAAAAGGTGAGAGTGGGAGAGGGGTGAGAGAGAGAGGGGTGAGAGTGAGGGATGGAAGAGAGAGCGGGTGTGAAAGAGACAGGGGCTGAGAGAGAGAGCCAAGCTGAGAGAGAGAGGGTGAAAGAGAGGAGGTGAGAGAGAGGTGTAAAAGAGAGAGGATGAGAGACAGAGAGGGGTAAGCGAGAGCGAGGGGTGAGGGAGAGAGAGGGGTGAGGGAGAGAGGTGGTGTGAGAGAGATCGGGGTGGAAGGGAGAGCTGGTGAGAAAGAGACAGCAGGAGACAGAGAGACACACTGAGAGATAGAGGGGGTGAGAGAGAGGGGTAAGAGAGAGAGGGTGAGAGAGAGAGACGGGCAAGAGAGAGAGGGGTGTGAGAGAGAGAGAGTGGTGAGAGAGAGAGGGGGACAGAGCGCGAGGTTTGGAAAGAGAGAGCCAGAGAGGGGGTGTGAGAGAGGCGGTGAGAGAGAAGGCGTGAGAGAGAGAGGTGTGAGAGAGAGAGGGGTAAGAGAGTGGGGTGAGAGAGAGAGGATGAGAGAGAAGTTGTGTGAGAGAGGGGTAATAGAGAGAGGGGTGGAAGAGAGAGCGGGTGTGTGAGAGAGACGGAGTGAGAGAGAGAAACGGGTAAGAGAGAGAAAGGTGAGAGTGGGAGAGGGGTGAGATAGAGAGAGGTGAGAGTGAGGGATGGAAGAGAGAGCGGGTGTGAAAGAGACAGGGGCTGAGAGAGAGAGCCAAGCTGAGAGAGAGAGAGAGGGTGAAAGAGAGGAGGTGAGAGAGACGTGTAAAAGAGAGAGGATGAGAGACAGAGAGGGGTAAGCGAGAGCGAGGGGTGAGGAAAGAGAGGGGTGAGGGAGAGAGGTGGTGTGAGAGAGAACGGGGTGGAAGGGAGAGCTGGTGAGAAAGAGACAGCAGGAGACGGAGAGTCACACTGAGAGATAGAGGGGGTGAGAGAGAGGTGTAAGAGAGAGAGGGTGAGAGAGAGTGACGGGCAAGAGAGAGAGGGGTGTGAGAGAGAGAGAGTGGTGAGAGAGAGAGGGGGACAGAGCGCGAGGTTTGGAAAGAGAGAGCCAGAGAGGGGGTGTGAGAGAGGCGGTGAGAGAGAAGGCGTGAGAGAGAGAGGTGTGAGAGAGAGGGGTAAGAGAGTGGGGTGAGAGAGAGAGGATGAGAGAGAAGTTGTGTGAGAGAGGGGTAATAGAGAGGGGGTGAAAGACTGGGGATGACAGAGAAGGGTGTGAGAGAGACGGGGTTGTGAGAGAGGTGTGTGAGAGACAGGGGTGTGTGAGAGAAGAGAGGGCCTGAGAGAGAGGGGGTGAGAGAGGGGGTGAGAGAGTGGTGAGAGAAAGGTGAGAGAGAGAGAGGGTAAGAGAGAGAGAAGGGGATGTGAGAGGTGGGTGTCAGATTAGATAGGGTGAGACTCAGGGTGAGAGAGAGAGAGGGGTGTGAGAGAGAGACAAGCGGTGTAAGAAAGAGAGAGGGGTGAGAGAGAGAGAGAGAGAGGGCCTGACAGAGATGGTGAGAGAGAGGGGATGAGAGAGAAGGGGTGAGAGAGAGGTGTGTGAGAGGTAGAGGGGTGAGAGAGAGGGGTGAGAGAGAAAGGGGTGAGAGAGAGAGGGGTGAGAGAGAGTGTGTTGAGAGAGAAAGGGGTGTGAGAGAGATCGGAGTGGAACAGACAGCGGGTGAGAAAGAGAGAGGTGGTGAGAGAGAGACAGGCAGAGAAAGAGAGGGCGAGAGAGAGAGGATGAGAGAGAGGGGGTAAGAGAGAGAGGGGAAAGAGAGAGAAGGGTGAGAGAGTGAGAGAGAGGGAGGATGAGAAAGATCGGGATGGGGGAGAGAGCGGGTGAGAAAGAGAAAGGGGGTAAGTGAGAGTGGGGGAGAGTGATGGGGAGAGGGAGGGGGTGAGAGAGAGAGAGGGTGAGAGAGAGGGTGTGAGAGTGGGTGAGAGACAGGGGGCTGAGAGAGATAGCGGTGAGAGAGAATGAGAGTGTCGAGAGTGGGAGGGGGTAAGAGAGTGATACAGCTAAGAAAGAGAGGGTGTGAGAGAGTGAGAGAGGGTGAGGGGTGAGAGAGAGGGGAGAGAGGGAGTGGATGACAGATAGAGCGGGGTGAAGGAGAGAGGGGGTGAGAGAGAGAGGGGTGAGAGAGAGAGAGGGTGAGAGAGAGAGCATGAGAGAGAGAGAGAGGTGAGAGAGGGAGGGGTGTGAGAGAAGGGGTTGAAAGAGAGAGGGTGTATGACAGAGAGGGGGCAGTGAGAGAGAGGGGTGAGAGAGAGAGGGGGTGAGAGAGGAGGCGGTGAGAGAGGGGGTGAGAGAGAGGGGGTGAGAGGGAGAGAGGGCTGTGAGAGAGAGTGGAGAGTGAGAGAGAGGGGTGAGAGAGAACGGTGAGAGAGGAGGCAGTGAGAAAGAGGAGTGAGAGAGAGGGGGTGAGAGAGAGAGGGCTGTGAGAGACAGATGAGAGTGAGAGAGAGTGGGTAGTGAGAGACAGAGGAGAGTGAGAGAGAGAGGGGTGAGAGAGGAGGGTGAGAGAGGGGGCGGTGAGAGAGGGGATGAGAGAGATGGTGGAGATCAAGTGTGAGAGAGAGAGGTGTGTGAGAGAGAGGGGGGAAGAGAGAGAGGATGAGAGAGGGATGAGAGAGAGAGGGATGAGAAAGTGAGGAAGGGGTGAGAGAGAGGGGCTCTGAGAGAGATCAGGCGGGGAGAGACTGGGGTGAGAGAGGGGATGAGGGGGGCGCTGTGAAATAGAGGGTGAGAGAGAAGGGGTGAGAGAGAGAGGTTGAGAGAGAAGGGTGAGAGAGAGACGGGTGAGAGTGAAGGGTGTGAGTGGGAGAGGGGTGAGAGAGAGAAGAGTGAGAGTGGGAGAGGGGTGAGAGAGAGAGAGGCGTGGAAGAGAGAGCGGGTGTGAACGAGACAGTGGGTGAGAGAGAGAGACAGGCTGAGAGAGAGGGTGAAAGAGAGGGGGGAGGGGTAAGAGAGATGATGAGAAATAGAGACGGGTAAGAGAGAGCGAGGGGTGAGGGAGAGAGGGGGTGAGGGAGAGAGGGGGTGTGAGAGAGATCGGGGTGGGAGAGAGAGAGGGTGAGGTAGAGATAGCGGGTGACAGAGAGACAGGCTGAGAGAGTGAGGGGGTGAGAGAGAGGGGTAAGAGAGAGAGGGTGAGAGAGAGTGAGAGAGAGACGGGCAAGTGAGAGAGAGAGGTGAGAGAGAGAGGGTGAGCGAGAGAGGTGTGAGAGAGAGGGGGTGAGAGAGTGAGGGGTAACAGAGAGAGGGGGACAGAGTGCGAGGTGTGGAATTTGAGGGCGTGAGAGGTGGTGTGAGAGAGGCGGTGAGAGAGAGAGGGTGTGTGAGAGAGAGAGAGGGGTAAGAGAGAGGGGTGAGAGAGAGAGTGTGAGAGAGAGAAGAGGTGAGAGAGAGGGGGGAGTGAGAGAAAGGGTGAGATAGAGAGGAGTATGAGAGAGAGAGGGGAAGAGAGAGAGGGGTGAGAGAGTGGGGATGAGAGAGAGGGGTGTGAGAGAGAGGGGTATGTGAGAGAGAGGGGATGAAAGAGAGGGCCCCAGAGAGAGGGAGTGAGAGAGGGGGTGACAGAGAAGGGGTGAGAGAGAGAGGGTGAGAGAAAGAGAGGTGAGAGAGAGAGGGTGTGAGAGAGGGGTGAGAGTGAGAGAGGCGTGATAGTGAGAGAAGCAGTGTAAGAGAAAGAGAGGGGTAAGAGAGAGAGGAGTGAGAGGGAGAGGGATGAGAGAGAGAGGGAAGAGAGAGTGAGGGAGGGGTGAGAGAGAGAGGGGCTGCGAAAGAGAAGGTGAGAGAGAAGGTGTGAGAGAGAGAGGTTGAGATAGAAGGGTGTGTGTGAGAGAGAGATGGGTAAGAGACAGAGGGGTGAGACAGAGAGAGGGGTGAGAGAGAGGGTTGAGAGAGCGAGAAAAGGGTGAGTTAGAGAGCGGGTGTGAGAGAGAGCGGGGTGGAAGAGAGAGCGGGTGTGAAAGAGACAGGGGGTGAGAGAGCGAGACAGGCTGAGAGAGAGGGGGTGAGAGAGAAGGAGTGAGAGAAAGGCGGTGAGGGAGAGTGGGTGAAAGAGAGAGGATGAGAGACGGGTAAGAGAGAGCGAGGGGTGAGGGAGAGACAGGGGTGAGGGAGAGAGAGGGGTGAGGGAGAGAGTGGGTGTGAGAGAGATCAGGGTGGAAGAGAGAACTGGTGAGAAAGAGACAGGGGGTGATAGAGAGACAGGCTGAGAGAGAGAGGGGGTGAGAGAGAGAGACGGGCAAGAGAGATAGAGGGGTGAGAGAGAGAGGGGTGAGGGAGAGAGAGAGGGGTGAGGTAGAGAGAGGGGTGAGTGAGAGGGTGAGAGGGAGACGTGTGTGAGAGAGGGGAAAGTGAGAGAGAGAATGAGGGAGAGAGGCGTGATAGAGAAGGTGTGTGATAGAGATCAGGGTGGGAGAGACTGGAGAGAGAGGGGGGGCTGAGAGAGAGAGAGAGGACTGAGAGAGAGGGGGAGAGAGGGGGGTGAGAGAGAAGGGGTGAGAGAGAGAGGGAGAGAGTGGGTGAGAGAGAGGTGGGTGAGAAAGAGGTGTGTGAGAGAGAGGCGGTAAGACAGAGGGGTAAGAGAGAGGGTGAAAGAGAGAGAAGCGGTGTGAGAGAGAGGGGTAAGAGAGAGAGGGGTGAGAGAGAGAGGGGCGTGAGAGAGAGGGTGAGAGGGAGAGGTGTGTGAGACAGGGGAAAGTGAGAGAGAGGATGAGGGAGAGAGGCGTGCTAGAGAAGGTGTGTGAGAGAGATCAGGGTGGGAGAGACTGTGGAGAGAGAGGGGGGGGCTGAGAGAGAGAAAGGGCTGAGAGAGAGGGGGTGAGAGAGGAGGTGAGAGAGATGGGGTGAGAGAGAGAGGGAGAGAGAAAGAGAGGTGAGAGAGAGGGGTAAGAAATGGAGGGGCAGGTGAGAGAGGGGGTGAGAGAGGTGGTGAGAGAGAGGGTGAGAGAGAGGTGTGTGAGAGAGACGGGTAAGAGAGAGAGGGGTAAGATAGAGAGGCTTGAGAGAGAGAGGGTCGAGAGAGAGAGGGCCAGAGAGAGACGGGTGTGAAAGAGCGAGGGGCTGAAAGAGAGGGCCTGAGAGGGGGCGGGGGTGAGAGAGAGGGTGATAGAGAGAGGTGAGAGATAGAGAGAGGCGTAGGAGAGAGGGCGAAGTGAGAGAGAGGGGTGTCAGAATAGAGAGGGTGAGAGAGGGTGAGAGACAGAGGGGTGAGAGAGAGAGAAGCGGTGTAAGAGAGAGAGAGGGGTGAGGGAGAGAGGGGTGAGAGAGAGAGAGAGAGGGCCTGAGAGAGAGAGGGTGAGAGAGAGGGGATGAGAGAGAGAGGGGTGAGAGAGAGAGGGGTGAGAGAGAGAGAGGTGTGAGAGAGAGGGATGAAGAGAGAGGGATGAGAGAATGAGCGAGGGATGAGAGAGAGTGGCTGTGAGAGATCAGGGTGGGAGAGACTGGGGAGAGAAAGGGGATGAGAGAGAGAGGGGGCTGCGAAAGAGAGGGTGAGAGAGAAGGGGTGAGAGAGAGGTTGAGAGAAATAGCTGTGAGAAAGAGAGAGATGGGAAAGAGAGAGTAGGGTGAGGGAGAGAGAACGGGTGAGAAAGAGACAGGGCGTGAAAGAGAGACAGGCTGAGAGAGAGGGGTGAGAGAGAGGGGTAAGAGAGAGAGGGGTGAGAGAGCGAGGGGGTGTGAGAGAGAGATCGGAGTGGAACAGAGAGCGGATGAGAAATAGAGAGGGGGTGAGAAAGAGACAGACTGAGAAAGAGAGGGTGAGTGAGAGAAGGTGAGAGAGAGGCATGAGAGAGAGGGGGTGAGAGAGAGAGAATGGTGTGAGAGAGAGAAAGGGGCGGTGAGAGACAGGGTGCGAGAGAGAGAGGAGGTATGAGAGAGACAGTGGATTGAGAGAGAGGTGTGTGAGAGAGAGGGGGGTGTGAGAGAGAGATGGGGTTGAGAGAGAGGTGTGTGAGAAAGAGGGGGTGTGACGAGCAAGGGGGTGAGAGAGCGGGTGAGAGAGAAGGGGTGAGAGAGAGAGGGTGAGAGAGAGGGTGAGAGAGAGTGGGATGAGAGACAGAGAAAGTTGTGGGAGTGAGAGACGGGTGAGAGTGTGAAGCAGTGTGTGAAAGAGAGGGGTAAGAGAGTGGGAGGCGAGAGAGAGATTGCATGAGAGAGAGAGGGTGCGAGAGAGGGGGTGAGAGAGAGGTGTGAGAGAGAGCGCGATGAGAGAGAAAGGGATGAGAAAGAGAGGAGCTGAGACAGAGAGAGGGGCTGTGAAAGAGAGGGTGAGAGAGAAGGGGTGAGAGAGAGAGGGCGTGAGAGAGAGGTGCGAGACAGAGAAAGGGGTAAGAGAGAAGGGTAGGCGAGAGAGGGTGAGAGACAGATAAGGGTGTGAGAGAGAGGTGTATGTGTGAGAGAGGGAGAGGGTAAGGAGAGGGGGTTGATAGAGAAAGGGGTGAGAGAGAGAGAAAGGGTCAGAGAGAGAGGGAGTGTGAGAGAGATCGGGGTGGAAGAGAGAGTGGGTGAGAAAGAAAGAGCAGGTGAGAGAGGGAAACAGGCAGAGAAAGAGAGGGTGAAAGAGAGAGGGGTAAGAGACAGAGGTGAGCCAGAGGGGTAAGAGAGAGAGGGTTAAGAAAGAGAGGGGGTGTTGGAGAGAGGGGGTGTTGGAGAGAGGGTGTGAGGGTGAATGAGAGACAGGGGACTGAGAGAGAGGGGTGAGAGTGGGAGGGGATAAGAGAGTGAGAGGGCTAAGAAAGAGAGGGTGTGAGGGAGTGGGAGAGAGTGAGAGGGTGAGAGAGAGGGGAGAGAGGGATGGGATGACAGATAGAGCGGGGTGAGGGAAAGAGGGGGTGAGAGAGAGGGGTGATAGAGAGAGGGTGAGAGAGAGGGCGTGAGAGAGAGATAGGGGTGAGAGAGAGAGGGGTGAGAGAGAGAGAGGGGTGAGAGAGAGAGAGGGCCTAAGAGAAAGGGTGTGATAGAGAATGGGTGAGAGAGAGGGGGTGAGAGAGAGAGGGGTGAGAGAGTGAGAGTGGCAGGAAGAGAAGGCCTGAGAGAGGGGGGATGTGAGATGCAGTGAGAGAGAAGGGGTCAGAGAGTGAGGTATGAGAGAGAGAATGTGTGAGAGAGTGGGGGGTGAGAGAGAGAGGTGTAGGTGAGAGAGAGCGAGGGTGAGAGAGAGAAAGAGGGTTGAGAGAGAGGTCTGTGGGGGTGTGTGAGAGAGAGGGGGGCTGAAAGAGAGAGAGAGAGAGACGGGTAAGAGAGAGAGGGGTGAGAGAGTGGGGGTGAGAGGGAGAGGTAAGAGAGAGAGAGGGGTGAAAGACAGAGAGGGGGTGAGAGAGAGATGGCCTAAGAGAGAGGGGGTGAGATAGAGAGCGGGGTAAGAGAGAGGGGTGAGAGAAAGAGAGGGTGAGAGAGAGAAGCGTGAGAGAGAAGGTGTGTGAGAGAGATCAGGGTGGGAGAGACTGGGGAGAGGGAGAGGGGCCTGCGAGAGAGAGTGGTGTGAGAGAGAGAGAGGGTAATAGAGAGAGGGGTGAGAGAGAGTGAGAGGGGTGAGAGAGAGGGGGTGTGAGAGAGATCGGAGTAGAAGTGAGTGCGATTGAGAAAGGAGAGTGGGTGAGAGAGAGACAGGCAGAGAAAGAGTAGGGGAGAGGGAAGGTGAGAGAGAGGCATGAGAGTGGGGGTAAGAGAGTGAGAAGACTAAGAAAGAGAGGGTGTAGAGAGAGGAGCGAGAGGGGATGACAGAGAGAGCAGTGTGAGGGAGAGCGGGGTGAGAGAAAGGGGTGAGAGAGAGAAGGGTGTGAGAGTGAGGGGGTGAGAGAGAGGGTGTGTCAGAAAGAGGAGTGAAAGAGAGGGCTGTGTGAAAGAGAGGGGGTGAGAGAGAGAGGGGTGAGAGAGGGGGTGCAGAGAGAGGGGATGAGAGAGAGAGAGGGGGATGAAAGAGAGAGAGGGATGAGAGATGAGATGGGGGAGAGAGGGGTGAGAGAGAGCGGGGTGAGAGAGAAGTGGTGAGAGAGAGAGAGGTATGAGAGAGAGGTTGTGAGAGAAAGGTGCGTGAGAGTGAGGGGAGTGATAGAGATGATGTGTGAGAAAGAGGGGTGAAAGAGAGGGGTGTGTGACAGAGAGGGGATGAGAAAGAGGGGCAGTGAGAGAGGGGGTGAGAAAGAGGGGGCGAGAGAACGGGGGTGAGAGAGAGAGAGTGAGAGAGAGAGGGGCTGTAAGAGAGAAAGGGGGTGTAAGAGAGAGGGGGGTGAGAGAGAGAGGTGTGAGAGAGAGGGGTGAGAGAGAAGTGGTGAGAGAGAGAGAGGTATGAGAGAGAGGTTGTGAGAGAAAGGTGCGTGAGAGTGAGGGGAGTGATAGAGATGATGTGTGAGAAAGAGGGGTGAAAGAGAGGGGTGTGTGACAGAGAGGGGATGAGAAAGAGGGGCAGTGAGAGAGGGGGTGAGAAAGAGGGGGCGAGAGAACGGCGGTGAGAGAGAGAGAGTGAGAGAGAGAGGGGTGAGAGAGAGAGAGAGGGCCTAAGAGAGCGGGTGTGATAGAGAATGGGTGAGAGAGAGAGGGTGAGAGAGAGAGAGGGGTGAGAGAGTGAGAGGGGCAGGAAGAGAGGGCCTGAGAGAGGGGGGATGAGAGCTGCAGTGAGAGAGAAGGGGTGAGAGAGAGAGGGATGCGAGAGAGAGAATGTGTGAGAGAGAGGGGGGTGAGAGAGGGTGAGAGAGAGAGGGTGAGAGAGAGACGGGTGTGAGAGAGAAAAAGGATTGAGCGAGAGGTCTGTGGGGGTTGTGAGAGAGAGAGGTGCTGAAAGAGAGAGAGAGAGACGGGTAAGAGAGAGAGGGGTGAGAGAGTGGGGGTGAGAGGGAGAGGTAAGAGAGAGAGGGGTGAAAGAGATAGAGGGGGTGAGAGAGAGACAGCCTGAGAGAGAGGGGGTGATATAGAGAGAGGGGTAAGATAGAGAGGAGTGAGAGAAAGAGAGGGTGAGAGAGAGAGGCGTGAGAGAGAAGGTGTGTGAGAGAGCGCAGGGTGGGACAGACTGGGGAGAGGGAGAGGGACCTGAGAGCGAGAGAGTGGAGGTGTGAGAGAGATCGGAGTAGAAGGGAGAACGATTGAGAAAGGAGAGTGGTTGAGAGAGAGACAGGCAGAGAAGGGTAGGTGAGAGGGAAGGTGGGAGAGAGACATGAGAGAGAGGGGAAAGAGAGTGAGAAGGCTAAGAAAGAGAGGGTGTAGAGAGAGAAGAGAGAGGGGATGACAGAGAGAGCAGTGTGAGGGAGAGCGGGGGTGAGAGAGAGGGGTGAGAGAGGGGTGAGAGAGAGAGGGCGTGAGAGAGAGGGCGTGAGAGAGAGAGACGGGTGAGAGAGAGGGGTGTGAGAGTGAGGGGGTGAGAGAGGGGGGGTGAGAAAGAGGGGTGAAAGAGAGGGGTGTGTGACAGAGAGGACGTGAGAGAGAGAGGGGTGAGAGAGGGGGTGGTGAGAGGGGATGAGAGAGAGAGGGGGATTAAAGAGAGAGAGGGATGAGAGAGAGATGTGGGAGAGCGGGGTGAGAGAGGGAGAAGGGTGAGAGAGAGGGGTTGTGAGAGAGAGGGGGTGTAAGAGAGAGAGGGTTGTAAGAGAGGGGGGTGAGAGAGAGAGAGGTGTGTGAGAGAGAGGGCCTGAGAGAGAGGGTGAGAGAAAATGGGTGAGAGAGAAGGGGTGAGAGAGAGAGAGGGGTGAGAGAGAGAGGGGTGAGAGAGCGAGAGGGGCTGAAAGAGAGGGGTGAGCGAGAAGGGGTGAGAGAGAGAGAGTAGTATGAGAGAGAGACGGTGTGAGAGAGAAGGGGGTGAGAGAGAGGGTATGAGAGAGAGGTGTGAGAGAGATAGGGGTAAGAGAGGGAGGGATGAGAGAGAAAGGGTGAGAGAGAGAGAGGGTGAGAGAGAGGTGAGAGAGAGAGAGAAGGATGTGAGAGAGAGGGGGGTGAGAGAGAGGGTTGAGAGAGGGTAAGAGAGAGAGGAGTGTGAGAGAGACAGGGGGTTGAGAGAGATGTGTGTGAGAAAGAGGGGGTGTGAGAGAGCAAGGGGGTGAGAGAGCGGGTGAGAGAGATGGGGTGAGAGAGAGTGGGATAAGAGACAGAGAAAGTTGTGAGAGTGAGACACGGGTGAGAGAGAGAGAAGCGGTGTGTGAAAGAGAGGGGTAAGAGAGAGGGGGGTGAGAGAGAGATTGCATGAGAGAGAGAGGGTGCGAGAGAGGGGGTGCGAGAGGTGTGAGAGAGCGCGCGATGAGAGAGAAAGGGATGAGAGAGAGGAGCTGAGACAGAGAGAGGGGCTGTGAAAGAGAGGGTGAGAGAGAAGGGGTGAGAGAGAGAGAGGTGAGTGAGAGAGAGAGGTGCGAGACAGAGAAAGGGGTAAGAGAGAGGGGTAGGAGAGAGAGAGGGTGAGAGAGAGATAATGATGTGTGAGAGAGGTGTGTGTGAGAGAGAGAGAGGGTAAGGAGAGTGGGTTGAGAGAGAAAGGGGTGAGAGAGAGAGAGAAAGGGTCAGAGAGAGAGGGAGTGTGAGAGAGATCGGGGTGTAAGAGAGAGCGGGTGAGAAAGAGAGAGCAGGTGAGAGAGGGAGACAGGCAGAGAAAGAGAGCGTGAGAGAGAGGGGGTAAGAGAGAGAGCGGGGAATGAGAGAGACGGGTGAGAGGGTGAGAGAGAGAGGGAGGATGAGAAAGATCGGGGTGAGAAAGAGAATGGGGTAAGTGAGAGTGGGGGAGAGAGAGGGAAGAGAGAGCGGGGGTGAGAGAAGGATAAGAGAGCGCGGGGTAAGAGAGAAAGGGGGTGAAAGAGAGAGGGGTAAGAGAGAGAGGTGAGCCAGAGGTGTAAGAGAGAGTGGGGTAAGAAAGAGAGGGGGTGGGAGAGAGGGGGTGTTGGTGAGAGGGGGTGTTGGTGAGAGGGGGTGTTAGAGAGAGGGTGTGAGGGTGAATGAGAGACAGGGGACTGAGAGAGAGGGGTGAGAGAGAATGAGAGTTGTGAGAGTGGGAGGGGATAAGAGAGTGAGAGGGCTAAGAAAGAGAGGGTGTGAGGGAGTGGAAGAGAGTGAGAGGGTGGGAGAGAGGGGAGAGAGGGATGGGATGACAGATAGAGCGGGGTGAGGGAAAGAGGGGGTGAGAGAGAGAGGGTCAGAGAGAGGGCGTGAGAGAGAGATAGGGGTGAGAGAGAGAGGGGTGCGAGAGTGAGGGGGTGAGAGAGATGATGAGTGAGAAAGGGGGGTGAAAGAGAAGTGGGTGTGACAGAGGGGGGATGAGAGAGAGGGGATGAAAGAGGGGCAGTGAGAGAGGCGTTGAGAGAGAGAGGGGGTGAGAGAGGGGGGTGAGAGAGAGAGAGGGCCTAAGAGAGAGGGTGTGATAGACAATGGGTGAGAGAGAGGTCGTGAGAGAGAGAGAAGGGTGAGAGAGTGAGAGGGGCAGGAAGAGAGGGCCTGAGAGAGGGGGGATGAGAGATGCAGTGAGAGAGAAGGGGTGAGAGAGAGAGGTATGAGAGAGAGAATGTGTGAGAGAGAGGGGAGTGAGAGAGAGAGGTGTAGGTGAGAGAGAGAGGGTGAGAGAGAGAAAGAGGGTTGAGAGAGAGGTCTGTGGGGGTGTGTGAGAGAGGGGGGCTGAAAGAGAGAGAGACAGAGAGACGGGTAAGAGAGAGAGGGGTGAGAGAGTGGGGGTGAGAGGGAGAGGTAAGAGAGAGAGAGGGGTGAAAGAGAGAGGGGGCTGAGAGAGAGACGGCCTGAGAGAGAGGGGGTGAGATAGAGAGTGGGGTAAGAGAGAGAGGGGTGAGAGAGAGAGAGGGGTGAGAGAAAGAGAGGGTGAGAGAGAGAGGCGTGAGAGAGAAGGTGTGTGAGAGAGATCAGGGTGGTAGAGACTGGGGAGAGGGAGAGGGGCCTGCGACAGAGAGTGATGTGAGAGAGAGAGGGGTAATAGAGAGAGGGGTGAGAGTGAGAGAGGGGTGAGAGAGAGGGGGTGTGTGAGAGATCGGAGTAGAAGAGAGAGCGATTGAGAAAGGAGAGTGGGTGAGAGCGAGACAGGCAGAGAAAGAGTAGGGGAGAGGGATGGTGAGAGAGAGGCATGAGAGAGGTGGTAAGAGAGTGAGAAGGCTAAGAAAGAGAGGGTGTAGAGAGAGGAGAGAGAGTGGATGACAGAGAGAGCAGTGTGAGGGAGAGTGGGGGTGAGAAAGAGAGGGGTGAGAAAGAGAGGAGTGAGAGAAGGGATGAGTGAGAGAGGGGGATGAAAGAGAGAGAGGGATGAGAGAGAGAGAGATGTGGGAGAGAGGGGTGAGAGAGAGACCGGTTTGGGAGAGAGGGGGGGTGAGAGAGAGAGGTGTGAGAGAGAGAGGTCCTGAGAGAATGGTGAGAGAGAATGGGTGAGAGAGAGGGGGTGAGAGAGAGAGGGGTGAGAGAGAGAGAGCGGTGAGAGAGAGGGGTGAGAGAGAAGTGGTGAGAGAGAGAGAGGTATGAGAGAGAGAGGTTGTGAGAGAGAGTGGGGTGAGAGAGAGGGTGTGAGAGAGAGGTGTGTGAGAGTGAGGGGAGTTTTAGAGATGATGTGTGAGAAAGAGGGGTGAAAGAGATGGGGGTTTGACAGAGAGGGGATGAGAAAGAGGGGGTGAAAGAAGAGGGGCAGTGAGAGAGGGTGTGAGAAAGAGGGTGCGAGAGAGCGGGGGTGAGAGAGAGAGAGGGTGAGAGAGAGGGGTGAGAGAGAGAGAGGACCTAAGCGAGAGGGTGTGATAGAGAATGGGTGAGAGAGAGAGGGTGAGAGAGAGAGAGAGGGGTGAGAGAGTGAGAGGGGCAGGAATAAAGGGCCTGAGAGAGGGGGGATGAGAGATGCAGTGAGAGGGAAGGGGTGAGAGAGAGAGGTATGAGAGAGAGAATGTGTGAGAGAGAGGGGGGTGAGAGAGAGACGCGTGTGTGACAGGGAGGGTAAGAGCGAGAGAGGGTGAGAGAGAGAGAGGGTGAGAGAGAGAGACGGGTGTGAGAGAGAAAGAGGGTTGAGAGAGAGGTCTATGTGGGGGGTGAGAGAGAGAGGTGTTGAAAGAGAGAGAGAGAGAGACCGCCTGAGAGAGAAGGGGTGAGATAGAGAGAGGGGTAAGATAGAGCGGGGTGAGAGAAAGAGAGGGTGAGAGGGAGAGGCGTGAGAGAGAAGTTGTGTGAGAGAGATCAGGGTGGGAGAGACTGGGGAGAGGGAGAGGGAACTGAGAGAGAGAGAGTAGTGTGAGAGAGAGGGGGGTAATAGAGAGAGGGGTGAGAGAGAGAGGGGGTGAAAAAGAGGGGGTGTGAGAGAGATCGGAGTAGAAGAGAGAGCGATTGAGAAAGGAGAGTGGTTGAGAGAGAGAGAGGCAGAGAAGGGTAGGTGAGAGGGAAGGTGAGAGAGAGGCATGAGAGAGAGGGGTAAGAGAGTGAGAAGGCTAAGAAAGAGAGGGTGTAGAGAGAGGAGAGAGAGGGGATGACAGAGAGAGTAGTGTGAGGGAGAGCGAGGGTGAGTGAGAGAGGGGTGAGAGAGAGAGGGCGTGAGGAAGAGAGGGGTGTGAGAGTGGGGGGTGAGAGAGAGAGGGGTGAGAAAGAGGGGTGAAAGAGAGGGGTGTGTGACAGAGAGGGGGTGAGAGAGAGAGGGGTGAGAGAGGGGGCGGTGAGAGGGGATGAGAGAGAGGGGGGATTAAAGAGAGAGAGGGATGAGAGAGAGAAGTGGGAGAGAGGAGTGAGAGAGAGAGAGCAGCGTGAGAGAGAGGGGGTGTGAGAGAGAGGGGGCGTAAGAGAGAGAGGGGTGTAAGAGAGGGGGGGTGAGAGAGAGAGGTGTGAGAGAGAGAGAGGGCCTGAGAGAGAGGGTGAGAGAAAATGGGTGAGAGAGAAGGGGTGAGAGAGAGAGAGGGGGGTGAGAGAGAGAGGGGTGAGAGAGAGGGGTGCAAGAGTGAGAGGGGCTGAAAGAGAGGGGTGAGCGAGAAGTGGTGAGAGAGAGAGAGAAGTATGAGAGAGAGAGGGTGTGAGAGAGAAGGGGGTGACAGAGAGGGTATGAGAGAGAGTGTGAGAGAGAGAAGGGTGTGAGGAGAGAGGGGGGTGAGAGAGAGGGTTGAAAGAGAGGGTAAGAGAGAGGAGTGTGAGAGAGACAGGGGGTTGAGAGAGAGGTGTGTGAGAAAGAGGGGGTGTGAGAGAGCAAGGGGGTGAGAGAGCGGGTGAGAGAGATGGGGTGAGAGAGATAGGGTGAGAGAGGGTGAGAGAGAGTGGGATGAGAGACAGAAAGTTGTGAGAGTGAGAGACGAGAGAGAGAGAGAAGCGGTGTGTGAAAGAGAGGGGTAAGAGAGAGGGCGGTGAGAGAGAGATTGCATGAGAGAGAGAGGGTGAGAGAGGGTGAGAGAGAGTGGGATGAGAGACAGAAAGTTGTGAGAGTGAGAGACGGGTGAGAGAGAGAGAAGCGGTGTGTGAAAGAGAGGGGTAAGAGAGAGGGCGGTGAGAGAGAGATTGCATGAGAGAGAGAGGGTGAGAGTGAGGGGGTGCGAGAGGTGTGAAAGAGCTCGCGATGGGAGAGATAGGGATGAGAGAGAGGAGCTGAGACAGAGAGAGGGGCTGTGAAAGAGAGGGTGAGAGAGAAGGGGTGAGAGAGAGAGAGAGGGGCGTGAGAGAGAGGTGCGAGAAAGAGAAAGGGGTAAGAGAGAGGGGTAGGAGAGAGAGAGCGTGAGAGAGAGATAAGGATGTGTGAGAGAGGTGTGTGTGTGAGAGAGAGAGAGGGTAAGGAGAGAGGGTTGAGAGAGAAAGGGTGAGAGAGGGAGAAAGGGTCAGAGAGAGAGGGAGTGTGAGAGAGATCAGGGTGGAAGAGAGAGCGGGTGAGAAAGGGAGAGCAGGTGAGAGAGGGAGACAGGCAGAGAAAGAGAGGGTGAGAGAGAGGGGGTAAGAGAGAGAGAGGGGAACGAGAGAGGGAGGAGAGAGTGGGGGACAGAGGGGTAAGAGAGAGAGGAGTAAGAAAGAGAGGGGTGAGAGAGAGGGGGTGTTGGTGAGAGGGGGTGTTAGAGAGAGGGTGTGAGGGTGAATGAGAGACAGGGGACTGAGAGAGAGGGGTGAGAGACAATGAGAGTTGTGAGAATGGGAGGGGATAAGAGAGTGAGAGGGCTAAGAAAGAGAGGGTGTGAGGGAGTGGGAGAGAGTGAGAGGGTGAGAGAGTGGGGAGAGTGGGATGGGATGACAGATAGAGCGGGGTGAGGGAAAGAGGGGGTGAGAGAGAGAGGGGTGAGAGAGAGATAGGGGTGAGAGAGAGAGGGGTGCGAGAGTGAGGGGGTGAGGGATATGATGTGTGAGAAAGAGGGGTGAAAGAGAGGGGGGTGTGACAGAGAGGGAATGAGGGAGAGGGGATGAAAGAGGGGCAGTGAGAGAGAGGGCCTAAGAGAGAGGGTGTGATAGAGAATGGGTGAGAGAGAGGTGGTGAGAGAGAGAGAGGTGTGAGAGAGTGAGGGGTGAGAGAAAGAGAGGGTGAGAGAGAGAGAGGCGTGATAGAGAAGGTGTATGAGACAGGTCAGGGTGGGAGAGACTGGGGAGAGGCAGAGGGGACTGTGAGAGAGAGTGGTGTGAGAGAGAGGGGTAATAGAGAGAGGGGTGAGAGAGAGGGGGTGTGAGAGAGATTGGAGTAGAAGAGAGAGCGATTGAGAAAGGAGAGTGGGTGAGAGAGAGACAGGCAGAGAAAGAGTAGGTGAGAGGGATGGTGAGAGAGAGGCATGAGAGAGGGGGTAAGAGAGATGCAGTGAGAGAGAAGGGGTGTGAGAGAGAGGTATGAGAGAGAGAATGTGTGAGAGAGAGGGGAGTGAGAGAGAGAGGTGTAGGTGAGAGAGAGAGAGGGTGAGAGTGAGAAAGAGGGTTGAGAGAGAGGTCTGTGGGTGTGTGAGAGAGAGGGGGGCTGAAAGAGAGAGAGAGAGACGGGTAAGAGAGAGAGGGGTGAGAGAATGGGGGTGAGAGGGAGAGGTAAGAGAGAGAGTGGGGTGAAAGAGAGAGAGGGGGTGAGAGAAAGACGGCCTGAGAGAGAGGGGGTGAGATAGAGAGAGGGGTAAGAGAGAGAGGGGTGAGAGAGAGAGGGGTGAGAGAAAGAGAGGGTGAGAGAGAGAGGCGTGATAGAGAAGGTGTATGAGACAGGTCAGGGTGGGAGAGACTGGGGAGAGGGAGAGGGGACTGCGAGAGAGAGTGGTGTGAGAGAGAGGGGTAATAGAGAGAGGGGTGAGAGAGAGGGGGTGTGAGAGAGATTGGAGTAGAAGAGAGAGCGATTGATAAAGGAGAGTGGGTGAGAGAGAGACAGGCAGAGAAAGAGTAGGTGAGAGGGATGGTGAGAGAGAGGCATGAGAGAGGGGGTAAGAGAGTGAGAAGGCTAAGAAAGAGAGGGTGTAGAGAGAGGAGAGAGAGGGGATGACAGAGAGAGCAGTGTGAGGGAGTGTCGGGGTGAGAGAGAGGGGTGAGAGAGAGTAGTGTGTGAGAGTGAGTGGGTGAGAGAGAGGGGGTGTGAGAAAGAGTAGCGAAACAGAGGGGTATGTGACAGAGAGGGAGTGAGAGAGAGAGGGGTGAAAGAGGGGGCGGTGCGAGAGGGGATGAGTGCGAGAGAGGGGGATGAAAGAGAGAGAGGGATGAGAGAGAGAGATGTGGGAGAGAGGGGTGAGAGAGAGAGTGGGGTGAGAGAGAGGGGGTGAGAGAGAGAGAGGGGTTGTAAGAGAGAGAGGGGGTGTAAGAGAGAGGGGGGTGAGAGAGAGAGGTGTGAGAGAGAGAGGTCCTGAGAGAAGGGTGAGAGAGAATGGGTGAGAGAGAGGGGGTGAGAGAGAGAGAGGGGTGAGAGAGAGGGAGTGGGGTGAGAGAGAGGGGTGAGAGAGAAGTGGTGAGAGAGAGAGGTATGAGAGAGAAAGGTTGTGAGAGAGAGAGGGGTGAGAGAGAGGGTGTGAGAGAGAGGGGGGGGGGGGGGGGGGGGGGGGGGGGGGGGGGGTGTGAGAGAGATAGGGGTAATAGAGAGAGGGGTGAGAGAGAAAGGGTGAGATAGAGGTGATAGGGAGAGAAGGGTGTGAGAGAGAGGGGGGTTGAGAGAGAGCGTTTAGAGAGAGAGGGTGAGAGAGAAAGGAGTGTGAGATAGACAGGGGGTTGAGAGAGAGGTGTGAGAGAGAGAGGGGGTGTGAGAGAGAGAGGGGTGAGAGAGAGAGAGGGGTGAGAGAGAGGGGTGGGAGAGAAGTGGTGAGAGAGAGAGAGGTATGAGAGAGAGAGGTTGTGAGAGAGAGGGGGTGAGAGAGAGGGTGTGAGAGAGAGGTGTGTGAGAGAGATAGGGGTTACAGAGAGAGGGGTGAGAGAGAAAGGGTGACAGAGAGAGGGTGAGAGAGAGGTTGATAGGGAGAGAAGGGTGTGAGAGAGACGGGGGTTGAGAGAGAGGGTTGAGAGAGAGAGGTTGAGAGAGAGGAGTGTGAGATAGACAGGGAGTTGAGAGAGAGGTGTGAGAGAGAGAGGGGGTGTGAGAGTGCAAGGGGGTGAGAGAGAGGGTGAGAGAGAGTGGGATGAGAGACAGAGAAAGGGGCGAGAGTGAGAGACGGGTGAGATAGAGAGAAGCGGTGTGTGAAAGAGAGGGAGAGAGAGAGGGGGGGTGAGAGAGAGGGTGCGAGAGAGCGGATGAGAGAGAGTTATGAGAGAGCGGGATGAAAGAGAAAGGGATGAGAGACAGGAGCTGAGAGAGAGGGGCAGCGAAAGAGATGGTGAGAGAGAAGGGGTGAGAGAGAGAGAGGTGTGTGTGAGAGAGTAACGGGTAAGAGCGAGAGGGTGAGAGAGACAGGGGTGAAAGAGAAAGCGGTGAGAGAGAGGGGTGAGGGAGAGAGGGGTGGAAGAGAGAACGGGTGAAAAGAGACAGGGGGTGACAGAGAGACAGGCTGAGAGAGAGAGGGGGTGAGAGAGAGGGGGTGAGGGCGAGAGGGCCTGAGAGAGAGGGGGTGCGAGAGAGGGGATGACAGAGTAGGGGTGAGAGAGAGAGGGTGAGAGAGAGAGAGACAGGTGTGAGAGAGAGGGTTGAGAGAGAGAGGAGTGAGAGAGAGGGGACGAGGGAGAGAGTGTGGTGGGAGAGAGAGCGGGTGAGAAATTGACAGGGGGTGACAGAGAGACAGGCTGAGAGAGTGAAGGGGTGAGAGAGAGAGTGTGAGAGAGAATGTGTGTGTGAGAGGTCGTGGGGGAAGACTGTGGAGTTACTAGGGGGGCTGAGAGAGAGAGAGAGAGACGGCTGAGAGAGAAGAGGTGAGAGAGAGTGAGTGAGAGAGAGAGGGTGAGAGAGAGGGGGGTGAGAGAGAGGGGTAACAGAGAGGGGTGAGAGAGAGGGGTAACAGAGAGGGGTAAGAGAGAGGGGGGCGAGAGAAGAGAGAGAGGGTGGTGAGAGAGAGAGGGATCAGAGAGAGAGGGATGAGAGAGAGCGAGGGGTGAGAGAGATCAGGGTGGGAGAGACTGGGGAGAGAGAGAGGGGCTGATAGAGAGAAAGGCTGCCAAAGAAAGGGTGATAGAGAAGGCTTGAGAGAGAGAGGCTGAGAGAGAGAGAAAGGTGTGAGAGAAGAAGAGACGGGTTAGAGAGAGAAGGTTGAGAGAGAAAGGGGTGACAGATAGAGGGGTGAAAGAGAGAGAGGGGTGAGGGAGCGAGGTGGTGTGAGAGAGACAGGGGGGTGAGAGAGAGAGACAGTCTGACAGAGAGAGAGGGTGTGAAAGAGAGAGGGGTAAGAAATAGAGGGTGTGAGAGAGAGAAGGGTGTGAGAGAGAGAGGTTGAGAGAGAGGGTGAGAGAGAGAGAGAGGGCCTGAGAGAGAGGGTGTGAGAGATAGTAGGTGAGAGGGAAAGGGTGAGAGAGTGGATAAGAGAGAGAGAGGGGTGTGAGAGAAAGGGTTTTGAGAGAGAGAGAATTGTGGGAGAGAGGGGCTGAAAGAGAGGGCCTGAGAGAGAGGGGGTGAGAGAGGGTGCGGAGAGATGGGGTGAGAGAGAGAGGGTGAGAGAGAGAGGTGAGAGAGAGAGGGGTGAGAGAGAGAGGGGGGTGAGAGAGAGAGGGTGAGTGAGAGAGGGGTGAGAATGAGAGAGGGGTGAGAGAGAGAGAGAAGCGGTGTGAAAGAGAAGCGCTGAGAGAGAGGTGTGAGATAGAGAGGGTGAGAGAGAGAGAGGTGTGAGAAGAGAGACGGGTAAGAGAGAGGGGTGAGAGAGAGAGGGGGTGTATGAGAGAGAGGGGGGTGAGAGAGAGAGGGGTGACAGTGAGAGAGGGCTGAGAGAGAGAAGCAGTGTGAGAGAGAAGCGCTGAGGGAGAGAGAGAGGGGTGAGATAGAGAGAGGAGTGAGAGAGAGAGGGCCTGAGAGAGTGAGGGTGAGAAAGAGGGGGTGTGAGAGAAGGGGTGAGAGAGAGGGTGAGAGAGAGGTGTGTGGGAGAGAGAGGGGCTGTGAGAGAGATCAGGGTGGGAGAGACTGGAAAGAGAGAGAGGGGCTGAGAGAGACAGCAGGGCTGCGACAGAAGGGGTGACAGAGAAGGCGTGAGAGAGAAAGGCTGAGAGAGAGGTGTGAGAGAGACGGGTAAGATAGAGAAGCGTGAGAGAGAGAGGGGTGAGAGAGAGAGGTTTGAAAGGGACAGGGGGTGAAAGAGAGACAGGCTGAGAGGTAGAGAGGGTGAAAGAGAGGGGGTGAGAGTGAGGTAAGAGAGAGGGTGAGAGAGAGAGGATGAGAGAGAGAGGGTGTGAGAGAGAGAGGGGTGTGAGAGAGATCGGGGTGGAAGGGAGAGCGGGTGAGAAAGAGACAAGGGATGACAGAGAAACAGGCTGAGAGAGAGAGGGTGAGAGAGAGGGGGTGAGAGAGCGGGGGTGAGAGAAAGATGTAAGAGAGAGAGGGTAAGAGAGAGAAGGGTGAGAGAGAGAGGGTTGAGGTAGAGGGGGGTGTGAGAGAGATCGGGGTGGAAGAGAGAGTGGGTGTGAAAGAGACAGGGGATGATAGAGAGACAGGCTGAGAGAGAGAGAGGAACGAGATAGAGGGGGTGAGAGAGAGGGGGTGAGAGAGAGGGGTAAGAGAGAAGGTGAGAGAGAGAGAGACGGGTAAGAGAGACGGGTGATAGAGAGAGGGGTTAGGGAGAGAGGGGGTGTGAGAGAGCTCGGGGTGGAAGAGAAAGAGACAGGGGTTGACAGAGAGATAGGCTGATAGAGAGAGGTGTGAGAGAGAGGGGGAAGAGATAGAGAGGTGAGAGAGAGGGTGTGTGACAGAAATTAGGGTGTGAGAGACTGGGGAATCAGTAGGGGGGGGCTGAGAGAGAGAAAGGGCTGAGAGACGAGGAGTGAGAGATGGGTTGAGAGAGAAGGGGTGAGAGATAGGGTGAGGGAGAGAGGGAAAAGAGAGAAGGGAAGGGAGAGAGGCGTGAGAGAGTGAGAGAGAGGATGTTTGAGAGAGAGGATGGATGAGAGAGAGGGGGGTGAGAAAGAGAGGGTGAGCAAGAGGTGTGTGTGAAAGAGAGAAGCGGTATGAGAGAGACAGGTAAGAGAGAGAGGGGTGAGAGAGAGAGAGGTTGGGGTTTGAGAGAGAGGGCCTGAGAGAGAGGGGGTGAGAGAGAGGGGCTCAGAAAGAAAATATTAGAGAGAGAGGGTGAGTGTGAGAGAGGTGTGAGAGAGAGGGGTGAGAGAGAGAGTGTGTGAGAGAGATCAGGGTGGGAGAGACTGGGGTGAGGGGGGGCTGAGAGAGAAGAGATGAGTGAAAGGGGTGTGAGAGAAGGGGTCAGAGAGAGAGGTGTGAGAGAGAGAGGGTAAGAGAGAGAGAAGGATGAGAGAGAGAGGTGAGAGAGAAGGGGTCAGAGAGAGAGGTGTGAGAGAGAGAGGGTAAGAGAGAGAGAAGGATGAGAGAGAGAGGTGAGAGAGAAGGGGTCAGAGAGAGAGGTGTGAGAGAGAGAGGGTAAGAGAGAGAGAAGGATGAGAGAGAGAGGTGAGAGAGAAGGGGTCAGAGAGAGAGGTGTGAGAGAGAGAGGGTAAGAGAGAGACAAGGATGAGAGAGAGAGGTGAGAGAGAAGGGGTCAGAGAGAGAGGTGTGAGAGAGAGAGGGTAAGAGAGAGAGAAGGATGAGAGAGAGAGGTGAGAGAGAAGGGGTCAGAGAGAGAGGTGTGAGAGAGAGAGGGTAAGAGAGAGAGAAGGATGAGAGAGAGAGGTGAGAGAGAGAGGGGTGTGAAAGAGATCGGAGTGGAAGTGAGACCGAGGGAGAAAGAGAGATGGGTGAGAGAGAGAGACAGGCTGAGAGAGAGAGGGTGAGGGAGAAGGTGAGAGAGAGGCGTGAGAGAGGGGTTGAGAGGGAGGGTAAGAGAGAGTGAGTGGAAAGAGAGTGAGGGGTGAGAGGGTGATAGTGAGAGGGGGGATGAGAAAGATCAGGGTGGGAGAGAGCGCGGGTGAGAAAGAAGAGAGTGGTTCAGAGAGAGTGGGAGAGTGAGATGGGGAGAGTGGGGCAGAAAGTGGGGAGAGGGGGAGAGAGGGGAGAGGGGGAGTGACGGGGGAGAGGGGGGTGAGAGAGGGGTGAGAGAGAGGGGGAGAGAGAGGGGGAGAGAAAGGGATGAGAGAGGCCAGAGAGAGTGGGGAGAGAGGGGTGGGGAAGGGAATGAGAGAGGGGGAGAGTGGGGTGTGAGAGAGGTATGAGAGAGAGAGGGGGAGAGAAAGGGGGAGAGAAAGGGGGTAAGACAGAGGCGGGAGAGAGAGGGGGGACAGCGAAAGGAGAGGGAAGGGGGATGGAGAGGGGTGAGGGGGAGAGAGAGAGAGTGGAGAGAGAGAGAGGGGGGGCTTGAGAGCGAGGGGTTGAGAGGAAGGGGTGAGAGAGGGGGGAGAGAGAGGAGGGAGAGAGAGGAGGGAGAGAAACGGGAGAGGGTGAGAAGGGGAATGAGAGCGAGGGGGTGAGAGAAAGGGGGTGAGAGAGGGGGAGAGAAGGGGAGAGGGGAGAGAGGGGATGGGGAGAGAAAGGGAGGGAGGGGTGAGTGAGAGTGGTGGAGTGAGAGAGGGGGAAGAGAGCACAAGAAGGACAGAGAGGGGGAAGAGAGTGAGAGGCGGGGAGAGAGATGGGTTGAGAGTGAGGGGGGTGAGAGAGGGGTGAGAGAGAGGCGCGTGTGAGCGAGAGAGGGGGCGAGCGAGAGAGAGAGAGGGGGCAAGGGGGCGAGAGAGAGAGGTGCAAATGAGCGGGAGGGAGGGGACGGAAATGAGACAGAGTCTGAGAGCGAGAGAGCGCACGAGAAGGGGACAAGTGAGAGAGTGTGAGAGAGATAGAGAAAAATAGATAGCGAGGAGGCAGAGCATGATCGGGAGAGATAGAGGACGATCCAGTGACAGAGGGATGAGAGAGAGGGACGCGAGGGAGAGAGAAGTCGGGTGAGAGAGAGAGTTTGGGTGGAGAGTGAGTGCGGGGGTGAGAGAGAAAGAGAGGGTGAGAAAGAGGGAATGAGAGTGAGGGGGGGAGAATGAGGGAGAGAGAGAGAGTCAGAGAGAGATGTATGAGGGAGGACCAGTACAGCAGAGGCGAAAGCAGGTCCCTCACAAGATGATGTGAATGAAGTCAAGAATGTAGCTGTTCCTTACCCAGCTTTGTGTCTATGTCCTGTCTTCCAGGTCTGAATACAGAAGGTCACTAACCCCTCCCTGTGCTGTTTACTGTGAGTGATCTTACCGGCTGCAGGATTTACTGAAGGCTCCAGACCTCCCTCTTCATGTCTCTCTGACTGACCAAGTGTCTTTGATATGGATATGGGCGAGACAAGAGTTAGGAATTCGGCTGAGACAGGAACATCCTGATGACCTACAGGAGACAGGGAAACAGACAGAATGGGAAATTAGACTGATGCAGTGAGGGATACACATGGAGAATGGCCCTGAGTTCCACAGACATCTGGAAAATCCCAGTCTCCATCCCTGGCCTGTGCTGCCGCGTCTCTCTGGAATGGGGAATTCCATTGGCTCAGGATCTGGAGTAGCTGCAAGTGTGAGAGATGCTGACAGAGGCAGCAATTAGACCCACACAGTGAGGGATACCACATGGAGAGAGACTGAGTGATATCACCAGAGTGCAGGATGGTATCAGGATCACACAATGGTCATGATGAAAGGGGTTTGATTCATGGTGCACGGGGATCAGTACTCAGTGACAGGTGAGCTCCGAGTGGGACAGGTGATGGCCTCGTGCTAATCTCACCCGACTGTTCATCCAGATGTTAATGCCGGTGTCCAGTATAACCCATCTAACTGCTTAATATCCTTTTAGGAAGGAAATCTATTCTAGACAGCGGGTCTGGCCTACACATGATCCAGACCCAGAGCGATGGGGTTGACTCTAAACTGCTCTCTGTAATTATCCAGTAAGGCACTCAGCTCAAGGGCAGCTCGGGATGGACATGCGATGCTGGCCAGCCAGAGACAGCAACATCCCATGAGTGAATTAAACACAACACTGCTGGGAGCAGTGTCCAGGCCAATCATGTCGGTAGGCTTATGTACAGGACTTTAAACTGACAGAGAGGATGTAGGGCCAGGATTCAGGTGAAAGGAGCTTTCTAAATCCAAAGAGAAATGGCAAGATAGCTGAAGGCAAGCAGAAAGGAACAGGAAGAGGCAGAGTTTAACTGAAACTGTACATCAGTGAATTGGACTGTGACGAGAAATTGTGGAAATAGTCAATTGTAATGTTCTTTTTTGGACTGGATTAAGTCTCTGCAATAAGGTGGATGGACTGTGGCACAGAGATAAATGAGATTTAGTGGTGACACGGTGAACAAAAGGTGGAACATGAATATTTTATTGTACACCTTATTGAGAGGTCTCAGGGAGTGCAGGATGGGTAACCCTGACAGTAATGGGGAACAAAGGCATTACAGAGAAAGCATTTGGCCTCAGATGATGAAGCTGAATCAGCCTGAATGCAGATTCTGGGTAACACGTGTCAAAAACACAAGCAGGAGAACAGTTTATAGGTGACCTAACAGCATTTCATTGCTCAACCCTGTTACACATTCCAATGAATTCCTGTGTAATGCAAAGGCACTGTGATAATTCTGGGAGACTTCAGTCTTTGTATAATCTGGGACAGTCACATTGGCAAAAGTGATGTTCTCCGAACTCCTCTTTGAATGTTTTTGTCAGTGTTTCTTTGAATAACACGTTGTGCAAACGGCCAGGGATGTGACTATCTCAGATCGACCGTTGGGTGATGACGCTGAGGGAAGGAGTAATGTCCCACTGAGATATCCTCTGGGAAATTGCAGTGTAGTGGAATTCAGCGAGATGATGGATTTTTAAAGTGACCATGAAGCACACCCTCCAATCACAACCAAAGGCATTGACATGTGTTTGAGAGGAGAACTGACCAAGGTAAATAGGGGAAACAGTGAAGTGTATGGCTGGAAATGGACAGTGGAAAACATTTACAGTCATAGAGATGTACAGCACAGAAACAGGGCCTTCGGTCCAACTCATCCACGCCACCCACATATCCTAACATAATCTCATCACATTTGCCAGCACTTAGCCCAAATCCCTCTTAACTCTTCCTGTTCGTATAGCCATCCAGATGCCTTTTAAATGCAGTAATTTTACCAGTCTCCACCACTTCATCTGTCAGTTCATTCCATACACACAACACCCTCCACATCAAAACATTGTCCCTTATGTTCCTTTTATATCTTTCCCCTCTCATCTTGAACCTAGGCCCTCCAGTTCTGGACTACCCCACCCCAGGGAAAAGACCTTGTCTGTTAATCCTAACCATGCCTCTCATGGCTTTATCAACCTCCATATGGGTTACCCCTCAGCCTCAGACATTCCAGGGAAAACATCCCCAGCCCATTCAACCTCTCCCTTTAGCTCAAATCCTCCAATCCTGTCAGCGTCTTTGCAAATTATTTCTGAACCCTTTCAATTTACACAACATCCTTCCGATAGGGAGGAGACAAGAATTGCACGCAATATGCTAAAACTGGCTTATCCAATGTCCTGTACAGGCACAGCATGACCTCCCAACTCCTCTACGCAATGCACTGATCAGTAAACACAAGCATACCAAACACCTTCTTCACGATCCTATCGACCCACAGTTCTCCTTTCAAGGAACAATGAAACTGCACTCCAAGGTCTCTTTGTTCAGAAACACTCCCTGGGACCTTAACATTTAGTGTATCAGTCCTGCGAAGAGTTGCTTTTCCAAAATGTATCACCTCCCATTTATCTAAATTAAACTCCATCTGCCACCCCTCAGCCCATTGGCCCATCAGTTCACCATCCTGTTGTCATGTGAAGTAACAATCTTCACTGTCCACTACACCTCCAATTTTGGTGTCATCTGCAAACTTACTAACTATACTTGCTGTGTTCACGTTCAAATCATTTATATAATTAATGGAAAATAGCGGACACAGCACCGATCCTTGTGGCACTCCACTGGTCACAGGTCTCCAGTCTGTAAAAACCACCCTCCATAACCACCCTCTGTCTTCTACCTTCCTGCCAGTTCTGTATCCAAATGGCTGGTTTTCCCTGTATTCCATGAGATCTATCCTGGCTCTCCAATCTCCCATGTGGAAACATTTCGAACACCTGACTGAAGTCCAAATCACTCACATCCATCGCTGTGCCTTCACCA
This sequence comes from Chiloscyllium punctatum, assembly GCF_047496795.1. Classification (NCBI taxonomy): domain Eukaryota; kingdom Metazoa; phylum Chordata; class Chondrichthyes; order Orectolobiformes; family Hemiscylliidae; genus Chiloscyllium; species Chiloscyllium punctatum. The sequence goes on along the minus strand of NC_092745.1, from coordinate 15,672,889 downwards.
ATCCTTTTGTTACTTCTTCATAAAACTCACTATCTTGAGACATGATTTCCCACGCACAAAGCAATGCTGACTATCCCCAATTAGACATTGCCTTTCTAAACACATGTAATTCCTGTCCCTCATGTATCCATCTTTCCACGTGCCCATGACTGACGTCGGGCAAACCAGTCTGTAGTTCCCTGGCTTGTCCTTACCACCCTTCTTAAACAGTGGCACCACGTTAGCCCAAACTCCAGTCTTCTGACATCTCACATGTGTCTATCGATGATACAAATATTTCAGCAAAGGGCGCAGGAAACACTCCTCTAGCTTCGCACAGCGATCGAGAGTATACCTGACAAGGTCCTGTATATTTCTCCACCTTTAACCATTTCAAGAAATCCTACACCTCCTCCTCTGTAATATGGACATTTTGCAAGATGGCATCATCTACTCCCAAATGCTATTTCCCAAACCATCATTCTATTCTATATCTTCCATGTCCTTCACGACAGGAAATACTTGTTCAGTATTTTCTCAATCTGCTGCAGCTCCACGTGCAGGCTGTCTTGATCTTTGTGGCCCTATTGTCTCCACAGTGACCCTTTGGCCTTTATGCATTTGTAAAATATCTTTGGATTCTCCCTAACCCTAATTGTTAAAGCAATCTCATGTCCCCTTTTTGCCCTCCTGATTTCCCTCTAACCCTACACAACACTGCAATCTCCCCCTCCCTGACCGATCACTAGCCAACACTGCACTCAACCCCTCCCTGACTGATCTCTACACAACACTGCAATCTCACCCTCCCTGACTGACCCCTACCCAACTCTACAATCTCCCTCTCCCTGACTGATCCCTACCAAACACTGCAATCTCCCCCTTCCTGACTGACCCCCACCCAACAAAGTAATCTCCCCCTCCTGACCCATCTCTCCCAGATCAGGTCAGAGAGATGCAGGTATTAATAATTAATCCTGTCCTTTGTGTACTTGAGCTGAAAATGTGTTGCTGGAAAGGCGCAGCAGGTCAGGCAGCATGCAAGGAACAGGAGAATTGACGTTTCGGGCATCAGCCCTTCTTCAGGAAATTCCTGAAGAAGGGCTGATGCCCGAAGCGTCGATTCTCCTGTTCTTTGGCTGCTGCCTGACCTGCTACGCTTTTCCAGCAACATATTTTCAGCTCTGATCTCCAGCATCTGCAGTCCTCACTTTCTCCTTTGTGTATTTGACTGTGGCAACATTGAGAGAACACTATGTGCTGTCAATCTCCAGAGTGTTCGATGGGGGCACTTCGAGGAAGCTTTCCTCCAGATCTAAGTCCATTCTCAAACTAAACTGGGATATTTACATGAGAACCGTTTCAGTGAAGATTCACTTTAAATGCTTTCTGTGCCTTGCTGTAGTTAGCTGGGGACACTGGTAACCTGGGCAGGACAGTTCCTGAGAAGTTTGATGGGAGCCAGATTAAATGGAGATTTCTGGGTCCCATTCCTTCACATGGAAGAGTTAAAGTCCCACAAGTGCACATTGAGATGCTGATGGTGTTGTGTATTTATTTCTAAAAACAAGGTAAACAACCCAACCAGAATGTTCGGAGTGAGGTGACAGTGGGGGAGCAATTTGGAACCAGTGACCATAGTTCTATTAATATTGTAATCATTGTGGAGTGAGACAAAATGTTCCCCAGGTGCTAGTTCTACACTGGGGCAAAGCACATTCTGATGGAGTTAGCCAGCAGCTTGCAGGGTTTGGTTTGAGAAGTTTGTTTGCAGGCAACGGGACCGCAGGCAAGTGGAAGCTCTTTAAATGTGGGACAGCTCCAGTTCAAGATGTGTACGTTCCTGTGAGTGTGAAGAGCAAGGTTGGCAGGAATAAGGAACCCTGGATGACAAGAGACATTGAGGATTTAACCAGAAAAATAAGCATACATGGCTCAGGTACAGGCAGCTGGGGTCAAGGGACACAAGAGTTTACTGAATAAGGAAATCAGTAGGGCAGATGACCTTGGCTGAGAAAATTTGGGTGAATCCAAAGAGATTCTTGAAGTATATTAAAGGAAAAAGAATAACTAGAGAGAGAATAGGTCTCTTCATGGACATGTATATGCAGAATCACAAGAGTTATTTCTCCTCTGTGTTGACCATGGAGAAGCACATGAAGGCTTGGGAACTTAGTGATCATCTCTTGGGGACCATCCATATCACAGAAGAGGATGTGGTGAATGTATTAGAATGTATGAACGTGGATAAATCTCCTGACCAAATATATCCAACAACACTGCAAGAGGCGAGAGAAGAAATTGTGGGGTGCCTGGCTGATCTTTTTGCATCAACATTACCTACGGGTGAGGTCCCAGATTTTGGAGGGCAGCAAATGTTGTGCCCTTATTCGAGAAGGGCTGCAAAGGAAAACCTGGGAATTATAGATCAGTAAACCTTACATCCATGGTAAGTAAATTACTTGAGAAGATGCTCTGCATTTGGAAATACAGCATTTGATTAAGAGTAGTCAGCATTGTCTTGTGTGTGGGAGACCATCCCTCACAAATTTGTTAGCATTCTTTATTGAAGTGATCAGGAAGTTTGACGATGGCAGGCCAGTACATGTAGACTCTACAGATTTCAGGAAGGCCTTTTATAAGGTTCCACATGGTACCTTGCTCTGGAAGGTTAGTTCGCATGGAATCCAGGGGGCGTTGGCAAGCTGAGTACACAATTGGCTTGATGGTAGGAAGCAGAGGGTAAAAGTCAGACTGGAGGCCTGTGACTAGTGGTGAGCCTCAGCGGTCATAGAATCATAGAATCCCTCCTCTGTGGAAACAAGCCCTTCGGCCCAACAAGTCAACTGGCCGTCTGAAGAGTATTCCATCCAAACCCATTCCCGTACCCTGTTACTCTACATTAACCCCTGACTAATGCAACTTACTTACACATCCATGAACACTATAGGCAATTGAACATGGCCAATTTACCTGACCTGCACATCTTTGGACTGTGGGAGGAAACCGGAGCACCCAGAGGAAACCCACACAGACATGGAGAGAACATACAAACTCAGTTGGGTTGGCATGGTGGCTCAGTGGTTGGCAATGCTGCCTCACAGCACCAGGGACCCGGGTTTGACCCCAGCCTCGGGTGACTGTCTGTGTGGGGTTTGCACACTCTCCCTATGTCTGAGTGGGTTTACTCTGTGTGCTCCGGTTTCCTCCCACAATCCAAAAATGTACAGGTCAGATGAATTGGCCGTGCTAGGTTGTCCATAGTGCTCGGTGCATTCGGCCAGGGTAAATATTGGATAGGGAGAATGGCTCTGGATGTATTACTCTTCGGCAGGTCGGTGTGGACTTGTTGGGCCAAATGGCCTGTTCCATACTGTAGGAAATCTAACCCTAACAGGTTTTAACCCACACAGACCATCCTGTGAGGTTGGCATTGAACCCAGATTGACAGTGCTGTGAGGCAGCAGTGCTAACCACTGAGCCATTCTTCCGCTGAGCTGGTCAGTGCTAGGCCAATTGCTGTTTGTTATCTAGATCAATGGTTTGGATGCGGGTGTTTAAAGCATGATTAGAAAGTTTGCAGATTACACTAAAATAAGTGAGGAATGGTCTCAGCAATTGCGACAGGGCCTTGATCAGCTGGGGAATTGGGCTGAGAAATGGCAAATGGAGTTTAATATAGACAAGTGCGAGATCTTGCATTTTGGAATTTCACATCAAGACAGGGGTTTCATGGTGAATGGTAGGGCCAGAAGGAGTGTAGTGGAACAGAGGGACCTTGGATTCCAGGAGCACAGCTCTCTGAACTCAGGGAGACAGGGCAACGAAGAAGGCTTTTGGCAAACTAGGCCCTTCACCAGTCAGTGCATGGAATATCGAAGTTGGGAAGTTCTGTTGTAGTTGTGCAGGATGTCAGTGAGGCCGCACTTGGAGTATTGTGGTCAGTTTTACCCACCTTGCTATCCGAAGGATGTTATTAAACTGGAAAGAGTGCAGAAGAAACTTACAAGGATGTTGGCAGAACTCAACTAGACAGATAGAGAGAGAGGTTGGACAAGCAAGGACATTTTCTTTCGTGTGTAGGAGACTGAGGGGTGTCCTTATAGAGGTGTAAAAGATCACTCATCCAAGCTTGGGGAATCAAGGATGAAAGGGCATCAGTTTTAGGTGAAATGGGAAGATTAAAAGGGAACCTGAGGGACATTGCTTTTACCCAGAGGGTGGTACACATACGGAATAAACTACCAGTGCAAGTAGTCGAGGAGGATACATTTAAGAACATTTAAAATGCACTTGGACAAATACATGGAGAGGAACGTATTGGAAGGATATGGGCCAAGTGCAGGGAAACGGGGTTAGTGTGGATGGACCAGTTTGGGCCAAAGAGCCTGTCTCCATTCTGTAGAACTCTGCGACTCTGAACATACCCAGCTGTCCCATCATCCAGAAGCAACCAAAACCATAGGAACACGAGCCGGAACAAATGTGAAACAGTCCTGCAGAATTTGGCAGGAAGCCAGCCTGTCTGTGCAGTGAAGGATTCCTGGCACAGGAGCTGTGGTGAGATGCCCATAGAGAACTGGGGAAGGAAGCTGGAAAGCTCACTCCACTGCTGATAGCCTGGAGGACCCCCGGCTGGGATAAGGCAGCTGGGATCCGGTCACCTCAGGGAAACCTACAGGCTGTGACCGAGCTAGGTCTCTGACACGATGAGTAGGACAGAACGTTACAGAAAAATCTCACTCATATGGGAATTATTCCAGTTACAATTGGGAAGAGCCCAATCCAGTGAAAGGAGGGTCTCTGGGGATGGGGAGGGAGCCTCAGGATACATTGACAATCTGGAAGGACAGTGTATGAGCTCCAAGCAGCTGCATGTGTCCTGTACACCTGCAACATGGAGCAACACACATCAGGCCCTAGTAGAAAGTGCCAGGAGCAAATACAATCCCTAGGGAACTAGGACCCATCCCAGAATGGGATAATGTGTGCCTTTGGGGTTCTACCTCCCCAGGGAGATAATGACAGACCCCACACTGACACATCCACACCCACTCACAATGGGGACTCCCGCTGCCTGTCTCGCAGGTAACTGCACCTTTTGCCCCCAGCCCTGAGCCACAGCCGAACTCTGATTCCATGAATCATGTGGTTACCCAGTGTAAAGCAGCTTATGGTCTCACTCCGTACACAACAGCCATTCCAGGCACCCAGCTGGTGGGCACCACCAAAAAGATCCCCGTCTCTGGCACAGATACATGTTTGGATGAGATTGACTGACAGTCTGTCATACACAGAGTGGACGCTGAGGAGCAAACCAAATGAATCGCCATGTATGTTCGTCCAGCAGGCCATTCAGCCTTCCCTGAGGGCCAACAGCTAGGGAGGGGCATCCATGATGAGATGAAGGCAGTGATCCTCACTGCTCGAGGGCAGGATAAGGCATATCCTGCAGAGGCGCTACATATTTGCAGAACAACATCCAGGGGAATGCCCCTCCCCTCCCACCGTCAGCTTCTCCCGGAGACTCTGTGTCCAATTTGTCCGGATTTTTGGGATATGACCTGCACCTCTCTTAGCAATGAGAAACTGGGCCCGACCCTTTGTCTCCCATGTCTCAGAAAGGAGGAGAGACACCTGGGATTCGACCCCTCAATTGCGCCCGTAATGAGGCTTGGGCTCTCTGCTAATTAATTGCTGAATACGAAATAGACTTTAGGGATGTCCACATTGTGTTACAGGAGCTCAGGGATCAGAAGCGATTGGTAGAGTTTCCCCGAGAATGGTAGTAGGATACCAAGCACCCTGCCTGGACTTGGGGTCACTTTCGGACAGCGATATCCCAGGAAGCCCACCAGGGAGAATTCCTCAGTAACAAAATTAAAAACGGGCTGTGACCAGGAGGGAAGGCTCCTCCCCCAGCTGGTCCCACACATACCAGGCTCTCACAATGGACTAGTCATTAAACTCACAGGGAATTCCTTGTTCACGAACATTTATCACAAACTGACACGAATCATAATGAATATATCAGGGATACAGTAATCAGAATGGTGTCCTTCCCCATTAAAATAATCACGTTCCCAACTGACCCACAGGATAATGGGACAAAGGACAGGGAATTATGAGGGAAAGCACAGAACCCAGAAAAGTAATTAACAGACAAAAGAAAAGGGACCCCCTTAATGATTTAGCCACAGTATACGAGTCCACTCCCAGGGCAGGAGCGTTACCGGTCAGTACACTGACTTGGCTAATTTGGAGAATAAACTCAGGATCCTGATCCAACAACTCTCTAATGAGCCTGAGAAAGACTTAATACAGAAAACCCAAAGGAGACCATGGGACAACTCGTGGAGAATCAGGCTAACCATCACTTAGTGACCAGACTGAAGGGCCACGCCAACATGATTAACCAGATCATCCAGGGCCCAATCAGAGATGACGGTGAGCAGTAAAACCACATCCTGTGCAGTAACGGGATATGGAACAGCTGAGGGAGGAGCTCAGGCAGGCCAGCCAAGGGCAAGTCCCATCCCGGGTTAGTGACAAACAGCATAAATATTTGTTCCAGGAGAACACCCACACCAACGTCTCTCACTGTCAGTGACAGCAGCTCACCAAGGGCTGGGTTAATAACAGCTGTAAGGACACTCTTGGTGGGACACCTGGGCTTGGTATGAGGGATTCCACTTCACCCGAGTGACCAAAGTTAGGATGAAGTCCAAATTATCGGAGTTGTATAAAAAAGGTATTTGGATGGGCTACCATGATTACCACCATGATTACTGTGGAGATAGAGGGAACATTGCCAGGGACCATACTTACGTAAATGGGAAGGACCAGGTCAAACCATGACATTCCCATAGATTGTTATCCAAGAATTCGGCTCCTCTTACATCGGCTGTAGCCCTAACCGCACTCACCTTGATATATCTCGGGATACCGGTGGTTAGGATTGCAGTCTGCAACAGATGGGTACGATCATGGTGAATAATGCCTGGACACACACCCTCAGGGACTGGAAGGTAGATGGAACTCCCCGGGTGATCACATTAGTTTCATTCATTTGTACTGTTTGAGAGTTCCTGGCTGGGCCAGTATTGATTTCCTGCCCATAGTTGCCATTACGACAGTTTGGCCATGTTAAATTGCCCATTGTGTCAAGGGATATTCGGGCTAGCTGGAATAGCCATAGGAATTGCAGGGTTTCAGGGATATCATTGGCGTAGTGGGTCTGAGCTGGATTCTCTTCAGAGGGTCATTGTGGACTCAATGGGCCGAACAGTCTGATTCCGTTCAATCAAGATTTTATGATATCATTTATCAGCTATAAGACTTAGGGTGTAGCTTTTGTTCGCTGATAGGTTTGATATCCAGACATTTCGTTCCCTGGCTGGGTAGCATCATCAGTGGCGACCTCCAAGTGTAGCTATAAGACCATCGGTTTGGAAAACGTACACAATGGCTTTTGCACAGACAGCTGGTTACTCTGACAACAAGCATAACCAGCTATTAAAATTAGTTTTGTAATTTATTGCATAAGCTTCTTTCCATTCAATTGGATGAGTTGGGGGAGATGTCACAACTTCCTGGAGTTGCTTCCCCAACTCCACACTTTGTAACTCTGACTTTCCAGCATCTGCAGTCCTCACTTTCTCACGCAGGTAAATGATTCTGGGTTGACTGACTGACCTGTGGCTGTTTGAATGCACAATAAGATCCCAGTCCCAGAACTATAGAAGGCTTGTATCACAGATGGAGTTCTTTCTGCCCATCCCCCCCCGCTCCCCCCCCCCCCCCCCCCAATAAATGATCTTGGTCCTGTTCAGGATCCTCAGGATTGTTCCTTGAATGCCCTCACTGACTATCCTTTCTGTGGAGACCTTTTCTCCGTGTTGTGGTTCTGTTCGCCGACCTGGGAATTTGTGTTGCAGACGTTTCGTCCCCTGTCTGGGTGACATCGTCAGTGTTTGGGAGCCTCCTGTGAAGCGCTTCTGTGATATTTCCACGGACATTTATACTGATTTGTATCTGCCACTTCCGGTTGTCAGTTCCATCTGTCCGCTGCAGTGGCCGGTATATTGGGTCCAGGTCAATGTGTTTGTTAAACACACCAACCTGCACCCAATATACCAGCCATTGCAGCGGACAGCTGGAACTGACAACCGGAAGCGGCAGATTTAAACCACTATAAATTCCGGAGGACACATCACAGAAGCGCTTCACAGGAGGCTCCTAACTAATGAGGTTGTCACCTACACAGGGGACGAAACGTCTGCAGCACAAATTCCCAGCTCGGCGAACAGAACCACAACAACGACCACCCGAGCTACAAATCTTCTCACAAAATTTGAACAGCTCTTCTCCATCCTGTCTCAGACTTTGCGTCTCATGCTGTCCCTCCCTCAATCTCTCTCTCTCTCTCGCAGCAGCCCATCCTTTCTCCACCAACCCCAAAACCCCATCAAACAGTCCCCTGTCTCTGGCTGTCCCACTCCCCCCTTGTCTCCCAAACTCCCCCTTCCCATATCGACCAACACCTCCTGGGCTGTAGGACATGGTGCAGAGACTAACACACCTTTTGACTGACTGCAGTCATGCACAAAAAGATCCCACTCTGCAACCATTCCCCAGCCAAACACACTGTCCTTCTCCCTCTATATGTGTCCTTCTTCCTCTCCCTGTTTCTCACTGCTCATCTCTCTGTCTTTCCCCACTTTCTCCATCCCCACTCTCTCCATGTCTCTCTTTCTCTTTTTGTCACCCTCCCCTTCTCTTTTTCTTCATTTCAGACTCAACGAGAAAAATACTTTATGTCCCTTACACTAACCCCCCTCCCCACAGTCGGGGTAACGTTCGGGAGAGACTAGGAAAAGGTTGATCCCCGCATTAACTGTACAGCATCCAGCGACACAGAGACAAACTCTTCCCATGTCCCTTCCCCAGTCACTGGGACAGGGGTCTCGGGAGACAGAGGGAAAGAAACTACAAGAGAGAAAGAGAGATGGGTAGACAGATAGTGAGAGGGAGGGAGAGAATAAGAGAAAGACGGGCAGGCAGAGGGTGGGAGAGAAAGTGAGAAGAACTGAAAAAGAGTAGGAGAGAGGCAGAGAGAGTAAGGGCCAGAGAGAGTAAAACCCCAGGAAGAGAAATACAATGTCAAACAAGGGGGAAAAGGGGAGGCAAAGACAGGGAGTGAAGGTCAAATAGACAGCAAAGGAGATATCCCAGGGAGAGATATAGGGTAGAGAGAGAGACAGAGGAGTTGCAGCAACAGCAAATAGCTGAGAGAGTTGGGGTGGGGTGGTGCTGCGATGCAACGAGAATGATTTACAGACAAGAAAGGCAAGCTCCCACAGAACTGAGAGAAAGATGCAGAGAGAGATGAGCAAGGTGTTGGTTTTGTGGAAGATTGAATGATTAAACATTCCTGAAAAACATGATGGGGTGTGAAAGGGGCAGAGTGTTTGAGGAAGGGAATCTGCAGGGAAATGGCAACAGGACAGAGATATGAAGGATGTTGTGAGATAGGGATTGAAGGAAAAATGTGGGAGAGACAGCTGGGAACACAGAAATATACATAAGAGCCCTCATGGGAGTGGGAAGCAGTGAGATCGTTGGGATCAGACTGTGCAGCTGCCCTCTCTCGCAATTTGCGCCTTTATCTCTCCTCAGTGGAGAGCTCGCATCTTGTGATAAAATTCCCACAGACAGCCTGAATCCCACAATATGTGTGTGTGTGTGTGTGTGTGTGTGTTCACTCTCTCTGGTTCCAGCTCCTGTCTGATGATTACTCATAGCAGAATAATTTGATTCTCTGTTTCTGTACTGTCCGGGTTTCAGCTCCCAAATCAAATGCTCAATCATTCACGATCCTATTGAACAGTAGAGCAGGCTCGAGGGGCTGAATGATCTCCTCCTGTTCCTATTTCGGATGGTCTTATGTTCTTAACACTACCTCCCAGCTCTTGGTCCCCACACTGGAGGTTATGACTCCACAAGGCCCTGATCTGTGGAGGGCTGCACTCTGAGTCTCGGAGGGAACCAGCCTGATTTGGATTGGAGTTGCAGCCTCTCAGTGAGAAGTGACATCTCCTCGAGGTTCCCCTCAGTCTCTCACTGTAAGGTGGAGCAGGCCAGTCTCGGGGAAGCAAACAGCAGGCCAGGTCTGCCATGTCCTCCAGCTCCATTTCAGAAGGCCACGTGGGAGGGGCTTGTTTCCTTCATCAGTTTCCCGTGCTCTCCCTTCTGGGTTAGGGTGGGGGCCGAATGGCCTTGCTCCTGGCCCTTATTGAGGTTCAGGCTGGCTATGATTGGGTTATACAGGGCATGCTCCTGAGTGAAGTCAGGTAGCTCAGTTGGCTGGACAGTTGGTTTATATGAAGGGCTTTTGCCCGAAACGCCGATTTCGCTGCTCGTTGGATGCTGCCTGAACTGCTGTGCTCTTCCAGCACCACTAATCCAGTAGTTGGTTTATAATGCAGAGTAAAACCAATAGCGTGTGTTCAATTCCCACACCAGCTGGGGTTACCCTGAAGGACTCTCCTTCCCAACCTCTCCCCTCAGCTGGGCCCTGGTGACCCTCTGATTAATACACCACCAGACCCACTCTCTAATGCGGAGCTGTCCCATGCTCTTGTAAGACTATGGTGACATTTCATTGGTTTGTACCTGGAGCACTGTGTGCAGGACTAGTCACTGCATTGCCAGAGGGATGTTAGTGTGTGGGGAAGGTTTACTAGATGAATCCCCACTGGAATGAATGTCACTTTCTTTCTCCCAGTTAATTCACTCTTGCAGACTTTGTGTCTTTGTAGACACAAGGACCGATTCACCCGAAACAGCAGCTGGATTTTATATTCATGAGCACCCAATAAGATTGGCTAGTTTACATGCTCACGCACGCACACACAGACACAGACACACGCTCCCTCAAACTCACACAGACACTCTTACACACACATACACAAAGGACTCCCCCCACACATAGACAGACGCTCCCTCAAACACAAACAAACACACACTCTTGCACAAACAAACACACACTATCTCTCTCACACACATACACGCACAGACATACGCTCCCTCAAATACACACACGGAAACACTCTCTCACACATACATGCAGACACATTCTCTCACACACAGACACATCTCTCTCTCTCACACACACACAGGCACTCTCTCTCAAGCACACACAGACACACACTCTCTCTCACATGGACACACTCTCTCTCACACACACAGACACACTCTCTCACACACACATACACACACTCTCTCTCATTTACAAACACACTATCACACACACTCTCATTCTCTCACACACGCACTCACTCACACGCACACAGACACTCTCTCTCTCACACACACACACTTTGTCTCTCACACACACAGACATTCTCTCTCACACCCATACACACAGACAGACACACAGACACACGATCCCTCAAACACACACTGACACACTCTCTCTCACACACACATAAATACACAGTTACTCTCTCTCTCACATACATACACACGCAGACACACGCTCCCTCAAACACACATAGACACACTCTCTCTTGCACACACACTGACACACTCTCTCTCACACACAGACACATTCACTCTCACACACACATACACACAGACACACTCTCTCTCTCACACACACACACAGACACTCTCTCTCACGCACACACAGACACACACTCTCTCACACGGAAACACTCTCTCTCACACAGCCACACTCTCTCACAAACAAATACACACACTCTCTCTCATATACACACACACTCTCACACACACACTCTCATTCTCTCACACGCCCACTCACTCTCACGCACACAGACACGCTCACTCTCTCACACACACAGACAATTTCTCTCACACACATACACACAGACAGACACACAGATTCACGATCTCACACACACACATAAACACACAGTTACACTCTCTCATACACAAACACAGGCAGACACACGCTCCCTCAAACACACATAGACACACTCTCTCTCACACACACAGACATACACTCTCTCACACGCAGACAACCTGTCTCTCACACACATAAACATACAGTTACACTCTCTCTCACCTCTCACACACACATACACACGCAGACACACGCTTCCTCAAACACACATAGACACACTCTCTCTCACACACACACTGACACACACTCTCTCTCACACACAGACGCATTCACTCACACACAGATGCACACAGACACACTCTCTCACAAACACATACACACTCTCTCTAAAACAAGACACACTGTCATACACACAAATAGACACACAGACACATGCACACATAGACACACAGACACAAACACATAGACACACAGATATTCTCTCACACACAGACACACACTCTCACACACAGACACACACACGTACACACAGACACACTTTCTCACGCACACATACACACTCTCTCACACACACCCTCACTCACACACATGCACACAGAGACACGCACTCCCTCCAGCATACACACAGCCACACGCTCTCACATGAACATGCACTTTCTCCCTCACACAAACACATACAGGCACACAGAGATACACCTGCATCCACACTCTCGCACGCACAAACACGGGCAGTCTCTGTCCCTCTCTCTCTCTGTTTCTCTCTCTCTCTCTGTCTCTCTCTCACACACACACACATACACACACACAGCTGTCAAGGCATTGTTGAGGTTTTGATGGAGAAATGATTTCTCTGAGGACTGAACCCTGATCTCGCATGATGACTGCTCCAGGGGGACAGACAGCAGCTACAGATGACTTGTTGGATCTCCCTGTGCACCACCTCTTGCATCGAAAGCGTTAATCTGTTTGGGTGCCGGCTTTTCTAAAACGTCTCCAAACAACAAGTGACAATAGATAGATGAAAGTTTTCCCCCAAACCATGTTTCAGACACATGCTGCTGTTATTTTTCACTGATTGTTTAAAATGATCTGAATCTTCTGAAATGGGGAGTGGCTTCCATTTCAAATTACGACACCAGAGTGCCTCGGGGACCACGAGGAAATGATCAGGGAATTACATCTGTTCCTTTCTATCCTCTGCACTCTGTCCCACCAGATAGTGCTCCCTCAGTACCTCAGATAGTTCTCCCTCAATACCTCAGATAGTTCTCCCTCAGTACCTCAGATAGTGCGCACTCAATACCTCAGAAAGTGCTCCCTCAATATCACAGACAGTTTGCCCTCAGTACCTCAGATAGTGCTCCCTCAGTACATCTGAAAGTGCTCCCTCAATACCTCATATAGTTCTCCCTCAATACCTCAGAAAGTGCTCCATCAATACCTCAGATAGTTCTCCCTCAATACCTCAGAAAGTGCTCCCTCAATGCCTCAGAAAGTGCTCTCTCAATACCTCATATAGTTCTTCCTCAGATAATGCTCCCTCAATTCCTCAGATAGTGCTCCCTCAATCCCTCAGAAAGTGCTTCCTCAAAACCTCAGATAGTGCTGCTTCAATAACTAAGAAAGCCTCACGTTGTTGTGTTTAGCTCCCAAAAGCCCCTCAGACATTACCTCCAAAAAACTTTCACACCCTCAACACTTCAGGGCTCAGCCCAGCTCCCCCCTCAGATTGTGTTCAAACCCCTTCAGACTGTAAGGACCCACATCCACCCCTGTCCAAGACTGGAGCCCAGGTCCCCAGAACATTACTTGTCTCTCTGGATTAATTTTAGAATTCCTACAGTGTAGAAGCAAGCCATTCCATCCATTGGCTCCACACTGACTGCCTGAAGATCATCGCACCCAGATTCACATCCTCTACTCTATCCCTGTAATGCTGCATTTCCCAAGGCATCTTTAGGTGGTGGGAGGAAACTGGATCACCTGGAGGGAACCCGCACACATACAGAGAGAATGTGAAAACCCCACACAGACGGTCACCGGGAGTTAGAAACAAACCACTGAGGCACCGGGCTGTCCTCTCTCCCTGGAGGCCATCTCATCTGACTTTTTACGAAACAGTCTCCCATGTGAACCCATCTCATCTTTCTCCTTAGTCATCCCTTCAAAAGGTCTATCAAGTTGGACACATCATTTCCATAAAAAGCCAAGCTGACCATCCCTAATCAATTCTTGCTTTTCCAAATCCATGTCAGTTGTCTCTCAGAATACCCTCCAACAGCTTACCCACCACTGCCATCAGGCGCACAGCTCCATAGTTCAATGGCTGTTCCTTGCAGCCTTACTTCAATAATGGCACATCATTAATCACCCTCCAGTCTTCAAGCACCTCACCCGTTGCCACTGATCGGTCCATCTGACAAGGCCATCTACATCCTTCTGTAATCTAAGCCTGTCATCCTCAGTATTTATCACCCAACCAATCTTCATATCATTCATGAACCAAATGATAAACCCTCCACCATTGAAATCTAAATCTTTTCTATCAACCACATCAGCAAGACCCTAACAGTGAGACATGAACAGTCAGAGATTTCTAATTGGGCCATCACTGTCTGCTTCCTGCCACTCAGCGTTCTGTGCCAAATTCCTTCATCTTGAGTTTTTATGTTCACTATCAGTTTCCAATATGGATCCTGATAAAAGCCTTACTGACCTCCAAGCAGGCAACAGGAAAGTATTGCCCTTATTTGCACACCTGGTCACCTCCTTAAAAAGTGCAATCCCATTGGTCAGACCCGAGCTCCCCTTAACACAACCATTCTGACTGTTCTTCATGAACTCCAGTCTCTTTAAATGCTGATTAATTCTCTCTCCCAAAATTACTTCCAACAGACGTCCCACCCACGATATTAGCCTGACTGGCCTGTAGCTGCCTGGTATATCTCATGCCCCTTCTTGAATAACAGTACCACATGGTCAGTCCGACGACACCTCTCCTGTGCCCAGAGGGGATTTGAAAATGTTTGCAAGTGTACCTGCTACTTCCTCCATCACCTCATTCAGTAAACTGAGATATATTTCCACCGTCTTTGGAGATTTATTGGGTTGTAAGAAGGCCAGACCACTCAGAACCATCTCTCTCTCTATATATGCTCATTAATTTAATTGTATCACAGAGCATCTTCACGATTTCATATCAACCCTGTCCCAATGAGCACTGACAAAATGAATACATTCACTGTAGCCTCTGGGTCCATGCACAAATTCTCACTGTATTCCACAACCTACTCTTTGTCTCATTATCAATTCACTCTTAATGTCACTGTAAACTACTTTCAGGTTTTTATTTCCTCTCTTAGCACTCCTCTCTCCCAGGCAAATAGCCTGTGAAACGAGGAGTGTGTGATGTCATTCTGGATGTGGATTAGCATTGGGAAGCTCAGAAATAAGGAACACATGACTGTGCTGAGTGTGGGGCAGTGGGATTCATTTGGGATGAGCACAGGGAAGCTGAGGAATAAACCTCAGCCCTGCAGCATGAAAATATCCCTTTGAGCTGGCAGGTCAGTCACACAAAACGAAAACTTGATCCCTGGGAAAAGAGGGTGGTAACCAAATGAAGACAGTCTGTTTGAACACAGTCTCTGTAATCTGGACGTGGGAATCATTGCTGAGCAGGGTATGTAGGAAGCAGAGGCAGAAATGTACTGAACAATTTCAGATATTCCGCTTAGACGACAAGACATGGGAGCAGAAATTAGGCCATTCAGCCCATCTGATAGTGTGGCACTCACTCAGTACTGATTCTCTTACAATGCATGTATCCCCCTGACTGACCCACTGACAGTGCAGCACTTCCTCAGTACTGACCTTCTCACAGTGCAGCACTGCCCCCAGATTGACCCTCTGACATTGCGGCAATCCCCCATTACTGACCCCCTGACAGTGCAGCACTCCCTCAGTATTATCGTCTGACAGTGCAGCACTCCCTCAGTAATGACCCTCTTACAGTGCAGCACTCCCTCAGTAATGACCCTCTGACAGTGCAGCATTTCCACAGTACTGACCCACCGACAGTACGGAACACCCGCAGTGCTGACCCTCTGAGAGTCCAGCCCTCCCTCAAACTGACCCTCTGATAGTCCAGCACTCCCTCAGAACTGACCCTCTGACAGTGCAGTGCTCCAGCAGTACTGACCCTCCGACAGTGCAGGTCTGCCTCAATACTGACCCTCTGACAGCGCGGTGCTCCCTCAGTACTGACCCTCCAACAATACAGCTCTCTCACATTACAGACCCTCTGATAGTGCAGCACTCCCTCAGTACTGACCCTCCGACAATGCATCTCTCCCACAGTACAGTCCCTCCGACAATGCAGCTGTCAACAGTACAGACCTTCTGACAGTGCAGCACTCCCTCAGTACTGACCCTCTAGCAGTGTAGCACTCCCTATTGAAGGGTGGTGTTTACCATGGAGCAAGGCCCACATCAGGAGAGCCAGCAGTATCCATTTTAAAGCAACAGTATTCATTCTAAAACAGCAGCTGCCAGCCCAACCACATGATCGGGCGAAGGGGGCCCAAAGACAGATCCTAATACACACCGGACCAGACACTAGTCAGGACTCAAGACAATGGTCATGACTCACAGATCGAAACCCACTTTATAATCTCGTCAAGGTTCCAACTGACACACACCCATAACCTGATCATGCAAAACAGTCCTACACAAAAGGCAAACACCAAACGAACAGGATGAATCTAACAGACACTTTGGAAGTAACAAAGCGGGGTGCTAGCCTCCAGCCCTCACGGAGAGACAAGCAGATAGCACCCGGACCCATTTACGTAAAGATAAACAGCACACCTTTTGTGTATGCTGCCGACTCTCCGAGGATGGCAGGAAACTTGACATTCACACATACTCCAGCCATGATTCCCACCATTCACAGTCATTCATACCCAATCTCCTACATCCTGACTCATGAAGTATACAACTTGTAACATCGCGCGGGGAACGGGAGAGCGATCGAGATTCGGACCTCGGTTGGTCTCCGCCGGGGTTAAACACTTTAATAAATTACCGATTCTCGAACCGCACTCTGGGCTCGGACTGAGATCATTTCATCCGCGCTAACACTATGTACTGACCCTCTGACAGTGCAGCACTCCCTCAGTACTGACGCTCTGACACAACAGCATTCCCTCAGTACTGACACTCTGACACTGCAGCACTCACTTTGTGCTGGCATTTCTACAATGTGGCATTCCCTCAGTACTGACCATCCGACAATGTGGCACTCCCTCAATACAGATGCTCCTATAGTGCAGCACTCCCTCGGTACTGACCCTCCAATAACGTGGCATTTTCTCAGTACTGACCCTCTGACAGAGCAGAACTCCCTCAGAACTGACCCTCTGAAACAACACTCCCTCAGAACTGACACACTGACTGTGTAGCGCTCCCTCAGTAATGACCCTTTGAGTGTGCATCATTCTCTCAGTACTGACCCTCTGGCAATGCAGCAATCACTCAGTTCTGAATGTCCGACACATAGTGTGGTGCTCCCTCAGTACTGACCCCCTCACAGCGTGGTGATCCCTCAGAACTAATCGCATCAGAGTGTGGTGATCCCTCAGTACTAACCCCCTCTGGGTGCGGTGCTCCCTCAGTTCTAACCCTTTCACAGTGCAGCGCTCCCTCAGTAGTAACGCTCTCACAGTGCGACACTTTGACAGCACGGCCATCCATTAGTACTGACCGTCAGAGAGTGCGCACTTCATCATTACTGACACTCTCACTGAACAGCAATCCCTCCATCCTGACTCTCTGACAATGCAGCACTCCCTCCACACTGACTTTCTGACAATGCTGCACAACCTCCAAACTGATCCTCTGATAATGCTGCACTCCCTCCACACTGACCCTCTGACAATGCTGCACTCCCTCCATACCGATCCTCTGACAATGCTGCACTCCCACCACACTGACCCGCTGACAATGCTGCACTCCCTCCATACTGACCCTCTGACAATGCTGCACTCCCTCCATACCGATCCTCTGACAATTCTGCACTCCCTACACACTGACACTCTGACAATGCTGCACTCCCTCCATACTGACCCTCTGACAATGCTGCACTCCCTCCACACTGATCCTCTGACAATGCTGCACTCCCTCCATACTGCTCCTCTGACAATGCTACACTCCCTCCACACTGATCCTCTGACAATGCTGCACTCCCTCCATACTGATCCTCTGACAATGCTGCACTCTCTCCACACTGATATTCTGACAATGCTGCACTCCCTCCACTCTGATCCTCTGACAATGCTGCACACCATCCATACTGATCCTCTGACAATGCTGCACTCCCTCCATACTGCTCCTCTGACAATGCTACACTCCCTCCACACTGATCCTCTGACAATGCTGCACCCCCTCCATACTGATCCTCTAACAATGCTGCACTCTCTCCACACTGATATTCTGACAATGCTGCACTCCCTCCACTCTGATCCTCTGACAATGCTGCACACCATCCATACTGATCCTCTGACAATGCTGCACTCCCTCCATACTGATCCTTGATAGTGATGCACTCCCTCAGTACTGACTCTCTGACAGTGTGGAAGTGGCCCTATACTGGCCCTCCGACAGTGTGGCCCAATCTCAGGCCAAAACCTCTGACAGTATTGCACTCCATCATAACTGACACTCTGACAGTACAGCACTGCATCAGTACTGACTCATTGACAGTGTAGTACTCTCTCAGTACTGACCCTCGGCCTCGGTCCCAGAACTCTGACAGTCCAGCAGTGCCTCAGGGTACTGTCTATCTGACAGTGTAGCACTCTATCTGTACTAACCCTCTGACTGTGCAGCACTCCTTCAGTACTGACCCTCTGGCAATGAGGCACTCCCTCAGTATGGACCCTCTGATGGTGCAGTGCTCTCTCAGTGCAGATCCTCTGATAGGGATGCTTGCCGTCTGGACTGAAACTCTGAGAGTGTGGTGCTCACTCAGTACTGAATCTCTGACAGTGCAGTACTCCCTCTGTACTGACCCTCTGACAGTGCAGCACACAATCAGTATTGACCCTCTCACAGTGCAGCACTCGCTCAGTACTCCATCTTACAGTGCAACACTGCCACAGTACTAACCTTCTGACAGTGCAGCACTCCCTCAGTACTGACCCTCTGACAGTGCAGCACCCCCTCAGCAATGACCCTCTTTTTTTCTATTTCATAGAGTCTTGTGGAAATTTGGAGACATAGAGTTTGCAGATTCTGAGGAAGCATGAGAGAGACACACAAACCAAACCCTGTCTGAAACTCTCGGCAATAGACTATTCAGAGGCACAGAATCACAGAGGTGCACAGCTTGGAAATGGACCCTCCTGTCCAACTTGTCTCTCTGTCCAACCAGATATTCTCATCTCATTTCATTCCATTTGCTAGCACTTGGCTGATATCCCTCTAAACCCTTCCTATTCACATACTCATCCTGATGCCTTTGAAATGTCGCAATTGTACCAGCCCCCGTCACTTCCTCTGGCAGCTACCTGCATGCCCTTGAATAAGTGCTCAAACATTCATACAGTCGATACAAACTCTAATAAACACAAACCAACGAAAGGCTAGCATTGTCATTTTCAACCGACCCTTAGCTTCTTCATTACGCGGATTTCAGCACAGGTAAAGAGACAGAGTTAGTGACCATCCACCGTGACCCTGTTATAAAACTTATTTTCAAATGTGGCTTGTATGTGATTCCCACACCCTCTAATAGTTGCCTGGAAGGTGGGGTTGGTGTGTACTCTCCTGCTGCAGTCCTTGGGTGTCCCACAGTGATGTTAGGGAGGGAGCTCCAGGATTTTGACCTGAACCATGTAAAGAGCTCTCTTACTGGAGTGCCTTTTTAACATTGGGAAGTTAATATAGACCAGGAGGACCCGAGAGCTGCTGTCTTGTCAGAGAGAGAGGCCTGGTGGGTCACACCGCAGGTGAGGGGAGAGTTTGAGAAGCTGGGGACTTCATGGTCATTTCAGACATGATAGAGATCGAACCAACAATGTTGGCATCACGAACCTGTTAGCTGTGGGAACTGACCTCGCCTTGTAGCAGAGGGATTCAATCCCTGGAACAGAGCAAGCTTGAGAATTCAACACTAAAATCAATCTGTACGGACGGGCTAGAGACCTGAAACATCAATACAGAGATTGCTGAAGAAGCTAAGCATGCCCGGCAGCATCTCTGAAGGGAGACGGAGAAAGAGACAGACAGAGTTCACCTTTTAATCCAGTGATTTCTGCGGGAAAGTTCCTTCCGAACAGACTGTTTTGAGGAAGGGTCACTTGAAATGCGAATTGTTCCTCTCTCTCTTTTCACTGTTGCTACCTGCTGAATGTCCCCAACCATCTGTTTGCTTGAGAATTTGATCTGATCCAAGCGTCACTGAGTAATTCAGTCTGTGTTCAATGCACTGAGGCTGCTTCTGCTGAAAGTTAACAAACAGGTTTAAGGCTGTGTAAGGTATTGTATTAGGAGGGCGGACTACATGGGAGAACAGATACAGAACACAGGCACTTCACAAAGATCCTTCTCAATTTATCTTTGTGATGTTAATTCAGAAGGAACAGCTCAGACCTCACATTTCAGTTCATCAGCCAAGGGCAGTATATATGTCATGACAAAGACTTGTTGTAAAGACTGTACAGAACCGTACTTTAGTGACTATGTTTGTACGTAAAGTGTTTTTGTGAATGAAGTCTCCTTTTGAAATTGATATAAATATTTTTTCAAGGGGGATCGAGCATCTTGAGCTTGTGGATACAATACCATTATCCCTAATCTTTCTTAAATAATGCTAGACAAGTTAGATACTCCCCGGCTATAGACATCAAATGATCATCAACGGGGAGGAGATGGTGGGATTGTCATGGGAGGGTCAATGTTGCCTCACCCCACCCGGGTTCGATTCCAGCCTTGGGCGACTGTCTGTGTGGAGTTGGTACATTCTCCCCGTGTCAGCCTCCTGGTGCTCCAGTTCCCTCCCACTGTCCAAAGATGTGCAGGCGAGGTGGGTTAGCTAGAGGAAATGAAGGGATCCAGGAATGGGGGGTTGCGGGGTGGGGGCGGTGGGTGGATGGGATTCTCTGCCGAGGGTCAGTGTAAACCTGATAGGCCGAATGGCCTGCTTCCACATCTTAGGGAATCTATAATCAATCCAGAGACTCAAATAATGTTCAGGGCCCTGGGCTCCAATCTTGGGGGTGGCAGTGGGTCATCACAGTGAGAACAGGTTTGGGGATGAACACGGTCCAAGGGGGCAACAGGTTTGCTTTCTGAGGTGTTGAGGGCATGAATGTTCTATTGAAGTGTTTTGGGGATAAACTTACTGACGGGATGGTTCTAAGGTATTGAGGGATCACTATCTGTCAGTACTGGGTGCAGATGGTCAAAAGGTACAGATACACTTCACAGAACATAGAACATAGGACATACAACAGTACAGCAGAGAACAGGCCCTTCAACTCACGATGTTGTGCCCACCATTGATCCTCATGTAAGGTAAACCTCATGAATGAACCCTCAAATGTCTGTGACAAAATGCATTTCCAATAGTCTCTTAAATATCCCCAATGACCTCGCTTCCACAACTGCTGCTGCCGGCAATGCATTCCATGCTCTCGCAACTCTCTGCGTAAAGAACCCACCTCTGACATTCCCTCTATACTTTCCGCCAAACAGCTTAAAACTATGACCCCTTGTGTTAACAATTTCTACCCTGTGAAAAAGCCTCTGACTATCTACTCTATCGATGCCTCTCATTATCTTGTACACCTCAATTAGGTCCCCTCTCTTCCTTCTTTTTTCCAATGAAAAACATCCGAGCTCAGTCAACCTCTCTTCATAAGATAAGCGCTCCAGTCCAGGCAGCATCCTGGTAAACCTCCTCTGAACCCTCTCCAAAGCATCCACATCTTTTCTATAATGGGGCGACCAGAACTGGACACAATATTTCAAGTGCGTTCTAACCAAAGTTTTATGGAGCTGCAACAAATCTCACGTATCTTAAACTCAATTCCTCTGTTAATGAAAGCCAAAACACCATATGCTTTCCTAACAGCCCTGTCCACTTGGGTAGCCATTTTAAGGGATCGATGTACCTGCACCCCAAGATCCCGCTGTCCCTCCATACTGCCAAGAATCCGAGCTTTAATCCTGTACTCAGCTTTCAAGTTCAACCTTCCAAAATGCATCGCCTCGCATTTATCCAGGTTGAACTCCATCTGCCACCGCTCAGCACATCTCTGTGTCCTGTCAATGTCCCACTGCAGCCTACAACAGCCCTCTAGACTGTCAATGACACCTGCAAACGTTGTGTCGTCTGCAAACTTGCTGACCCATCCTTTAATCTTCTCATCCTAGTCATTAATAAAAATTTCAAACAGTCGAGGCCCAAGGACAGAGCCCTGTGGAATACCACTCACCACAGACTTCCAGGCAGAATATTTTCCGTCTATTACCACTCACTGTCTTCTGTTGACCTGCCAATTCTGTATCTAGACAGATATCTTCCCCTGTATCCCATTCCTTCTGATCTTCTGAACGAGCCTACCATGGGAAACCTTATCAACTGCCTTGCTGAAGTCCAGATACACAAATCCACTGCTCGACCCTCATCAACTTGTCGAAAAACATCCTCAAAGAGCTTGATAAGGTTTGTGAGGTATGACCTGCCCCTCACAAAGCCGTGCTGACTGCCTTTAATCAAGCCATGGTCTTCCAGATGGTCATAAATCCTATCCCTCAGAATCCTTTCTTACACCTTGCAGACGACAGATGTGAGACTCACTGGTCTGTAATTGCCAGGGATTGCCCTATTTGCTTTCTTGAAGAGAGGAATTACATTTGCCTCCCTCCAGTCCTCAGGTATAACTCCGGTGGAGAGCGAGGATGCAAAGATCTTTGCAAGCGGAGAAGCAATCACGTTTCTCGCTTCGCAAAGCAGCCGAGGACAAATCTGATCTGGCCCTGGCGACTTGTCAATCTTAATGTTTGTCAAAGTTTTCAGTACATCAGCTTCCTCAATCTCTAACCATTCCAGCATGCACTCCTGCTCCTCAATGGTTTCATTCACTACAAGGTCCTTTTCTTGAGTAAAGATAGAAGCAAAAAACTCATTTTGGGCTTCCCCCACCTCCTCAGACTCTATATGCAAGATCCCTATGCTATCCCTGATCGGCCCTACTCTTTCTTTGATCATTCTCTTATTCCTCACATACATGTAAAATGCCTTTGGATTCTCCGTAATCCTTCTTGCCAAGCCTTTTTCGTGCCCCCTCCTGGCTCTCCTTAGACCATTTTTGAGCTCCTTCCTCGCCTGCCTGTAATCTTCTAGAGCTGAGCAAGACCCTTGCTTCCTCCATCTTACGTAAGTTGCCTTTTTTCTTTTGAAAAGAAGCTCCTCTGCTCTCGTCATCCAAGGTTTCTTTATCTTACCCATTCTTGCCTGTCTCAGAGGAACACATTTATGCATCACTCACAACAACTGTTCCTTAAACCGTCTCCACATGTCCATAGTGGCCTTTCCATGGAACAATTGCTCCCAGTCCATGGTTCCCAACTCACGTCTGATAGGATCATAGTTTCCTTCTCCCCAATTAAATATCCTCCCATTGTGCCTGCTTCTCTCCTTCTCCACAGCGATGTAGAATGTGAGGCAGTTGTGGTGACTACCACCAAAATGCTCTCCCACCGCGAGATCTGTCACCTGCCCCAGCTCATTGCCGAGCACCAAAATCAAAATGGTCTCTCCCCTCGTCGGCCACTTCAATGTGCTGAGTTAGGAAACCCTCCTGAACACACCTTACAAAAATAGCTCCTTCCAAACCATCTGCTTGAAGGAGTTTCCAATCAATATTGGGAAAGTTAAAGTCACCCATTCCAACAACCCGATTACATTCACTCTTTACCAAAATCTGCCGACCTATGCTTTCTTCAGTTTCCCTGCTGCTATTGGGGGGCCTGTACTAAACTCCTAATGAGGTAACTGCTCCCTTACGTTTCCTAATTTCCACCCATACTGACTCAGTAGGCGGACCCTCCTCGACAATGGTAACTTCTGTAGCTGTGATAACCTCTCTGATTTCATTTCTGAATTCATTGCATGTGATGCCCCTCAAGGGTTGGTCACTACGGTGGCTCAGTGGTGAGCACTGCTGCCTCACATCACCAGGGACCCATGTTCGATTCCAGACTCGGGCGACTGTCTGTGTGGAGTTTGCACATTCTCCCAGTGTCTGCGTGGGTTTCCTCTGTGTGCTCCGGTTTCTTCCCACAATGCAAAGGTGTGCAGGTTAGGTGAAATGGCCATGCGAAATTGTCCATAGCGTTAGGTGCATGAATCAGGGGTAAATGTACGGGAATGTGTCTGGATGGGGTCCTCATCGGAGGGTCGGTGTGGACTTGTTGGGCCGAAGGGCCTGTTTCCACACTGTAGGGCATCTAAAGATCTATCCTTGGACCATCCTTTTTCTAACCTACATACTGCCAGGAGGTGACATTGTCCAAAAGCACCGTGTTAGGTTTCACATGTGCACTGACAATGCCCAGCTCTCCCTCCCCAACATCCCTCTTCATTACTCCACTATTACTCAGTTATCAAACTGCTTACCACGCTCCCACTACTCAATTAGCTGCAATTTTCTCCAATGAAACATTGTAATAGTTAAAACCATTGCCTTCAGTTGCTATTACAAATTACTTTCCCTTACTGCTGAGCCCCTCCCTCCCACTGGGAAATATCTGAGGTGGAACTACATTCGTTACAATATTGCTGTTATATCTGACCCCAAGGTGACCATCTGATCAGACATCCACACAATCACAAACACCAGGAATTCCATTCTCTAAAAAAGGTTGCGTGTCTCCCCCTCACCCCAGCTCCATTGCTACTGAAACCCCTTACCCATGTCGGTGTTACCTTAAACTTGACGAATCTGAAGCAGAACCCTTGATTCCATGACAGACCCAGAATCTGCTAGCTTTCTGTGTTTCCTGCACAATTACTCCCTGGTTCCTTTGTGGTGCAGCTTTCTCCAGTTTCCAACATTTAAATAGCACTCTGTTCTCTTAATATATCCTCCAAAATGACAAACTTCCAATTTTCCCAAATTATACTCCATCAGCCAACTTGTTGCCCCCTTCTCCTGTGCATCATTCTCTCTTCACAATCCTCTTAGAACTTTACAGTTATGCCTTTTCTGACAGATTCCCTCGCCCCACCCCCTCCACCCCCCAATTCTTCTCAACGTTTACTGGGAATCCTGGGCAGTGGGAAGCGTGCAGTGTTGCTTTGTTTTTCTATGGGATGACAGGGAGGATCTTGCTGCCCATTGGTCAGAATGGAGACAACTTGCCCATCAAGCTGCATGAGCCTTTCACACCCCATGTCTCATTGATGAGGCACAGCGGCAACACGGAAGGAAAGAAAAGGAAGCAAATCCTGCTCTCCACCTCTCACTGACTCTTGGATCATTCCGTCCCATCTATGAAAGATCTGCCCTGTTCAGTCACATGAAGTCCCAAGGTGGAAAATCATAGAAACCCACATAGATTTCCCCCTGAATTAACTGCTGACCTCAACAAGGGGTAATGTGTACAGTCATCCTGGCCCAGGAGTAGGGGATGGTGTGAGTTTCTAACCTGAACTGACAGTGACAGATTTTATAACTTGCATTAGAGGATACTACAGGTGGACATTCAGATGGTAATCTCAGTAACTGTAATGCCAAACTCTGACAGCGTTACTCAATTAAACAGAACCTGGATATTCACATTGTGCGTGAGTATTGTGTTCCAACTCAATCCCATTTACTGCAGCAAAGTTCTCCTTTAAATCATCCCATTCTCTCAAGTGTTCTCCCCACACCTTCAATGTGTCCTGTAATCCTTGTATAATGAGCTGATGGGTGTAAGGTTTATGATTATAACGGGTAACTTTTGGAAACCCCTCTGTCACAGCTCCCCTCAATTTCCTTTGCTACAAGGAGAACAATCTCGGTTTCCCCAAATTCCTGATTCCCCAATGTCTGTTTGTTCTCTATAAGGTACACATCAGGATTGTGTTGGAACATTGTCCACTTGCCTGCATCAGTACAGCTCCCAGCAATGTTAAAGAACATGAACATCCTCCAGGACAAAGCACTGTGCCTGAGTGGTGTTCCATCCACCACCCTCAGCATTCCCTCTCTCCACCTCCGAGGTACAGTGACATCACTGAGTAAGAGGCAAAGTCAGTATTGTCCCACCAGACCATAGGGCTGCTCTCTCATTAGCGAGAGATGACTGGTCATGGTTTAACCTCAAGATTACCCCAGCCCAGGCAAGGGGAGAGGTTGAGAAGGAGAGTCCATCTATTCTAGATCGATATTATCTACCCAATGTATCAGCAACAATGATATCATACCAATGAATAATGTAAAAGAATATCCAAAACATGCTACTACAATCCCCCATTCCTTGAACCATCCTGGTAAATCTCCTGTGCCCCCTCTCAGGGACCCTGCCATTCTTCCCAATGTGTGGGCAATCTCTGGTTTGTACAGACCCAGCTGCTCTGTGTTCCTGTGGCTGATGTCATCTTCGAGCACCAGTTGCACTAAACCTCACTGTCTGGAAGGGGGGGAGACACAGAATTCCCAATAGCATTGAAGACATATTTAGGTGCACACTTGTGATACCAAGATAGATGGTGCGAATGACTGTGTATTGGAAAATGGATCAGGAGAGTTTGGTGATATTTTTATTTACTGGCACAGACTCAATGGCCCACAGAGCCTTTTTCTGTGCTGTAAACCTCATGACACTTAATATAGGAATATGACAGGCCACCATTGAAACCAGTTCAGAAAAAAATGATAGTAGAATAGATGACACATGATTGGTCAATGTGTTTGGGAGGAAAGTGAGATGGAGAGGTCTAGGAGGAAATTCTGGAGCTCGATACAGGAATCTGAAAGGGCCGTCATCAAGTGAGAAATAAAAATGGGGAATCCTCAAGGATGGAATCAAAGAAAGGCACTTTTGCACAGCTTTGAGAGACTGGAGGGGATTAGAGTTAGGGAGGGGTCTGAGGTTGGAGAGGAATTATTAGAGGTAAGGAAGATGTTCGCTGAGCTGGGAATTTGTGTTGCAGACGTTTCGTCCCGTCTCGGTGACATCCTCAGTGCTTGGGAGCCTCCTGTGAAGCGCTTCTGTGATGTTTTCTCCGGCATTTATAGTGGTTTGTGTCGACCGCTTCGGGTTGTCAGTTCCAGCTGTCCGCTGCAATGGTCGGTATATTGGGTCCAGGTCGATGTGTTTGTTAAACACACCGACCTGGACCCAATATACCGGCCATTGCAGCGGACAGGTGGAACTGACAACCGGAAGCGGTAGAGACAAACCACGATAAATGCCGGAGGAAACATCACAGAAGCGCTTCATAGGAAGCTCCCAAGTACTGAGAATGTCACCGAGACGGGACGAAACGTCCGCAACGCAAATTCCCAGCTTGGCGAACAGAATCACAACTACGAGCACCTGAGCTACAAATCTTCTCCCAAACTTTGAACATAAGGAAGAGTTGTGAGGCTGGGTGAGGTGACAGAGATAGGGAGAGATGTGAAGAGGGATGAATGCAGACATAGCAAGAATTAGAGTCGTAATGTTATGTAGCATGGAAACAGACCCTGTGATCCAATCAATCCATGTCAAACAGAATTCCAAACTGAGTTAATCTCACCTGCCTCCCCTTGGTCCACAGGTATCCAAACATTTCCTATTATGTACCTGTCCAAATGAGTTTCTCGGAGAATCACTGTGGAAACTGGCCATTTAGAGTCAGAGTCATTGAGATGTACATCATGGAAACAGACCCTTCCGTCCAACCCATCCATGCTGACCAGATATCCCAAGCCAATTTAGTCCCACCTGCCAGCACCCGGCCCGTATCCCTCCAAATCCTTCCCATTCATATATCCATCCAAATGCCTCTTAAATGTTGCAATTGTACCATTCTCCATCACTTCCTCTGGCAGCTCATTCCATCCACGTACCACCCTCTGTGTGAAAAAGTTGCCACTTCGGTCTCTTTTATATCTTTACCCTGTCATCCTAAACCTATTCCCTCTAGTTGTGGACTAGTTGCTGGAAGACCGGTACCATTATTTGAGAAAGGTGGTAAGGAAAAGCCAGCAAACTATAGACCGGTGAGCCTGAAGTCTGTAGAAGGTACGTTGTTGGAAGAGCTTATAAGGGGCAAGATATCCATGTAATTGGAAAGACAAGAATGATTAGGGATAGTCAGCATGGAAATCACTGACTTTGACTTCAGAAAGACGTTCAGCAAGGGTCCCCATCACACACGGGTTAGCAAGTTCATCACCATTGAATACAAGGAGATGGGGAGATTTGGATACAAAATTGGATGGAAGTTCACTGAGTCGTAGAGATATACAGCACAGAAACAGACCCTTCGGTCCAACCCGTCCATGCTGACCAGGTATGCCAACCCATTCTAGTCCCACCTGCCAGCACCTGGCCCATATCCCTCTAAACCCTTCCTATTCATGTTCCCACCGACAGAGGAACCTCAATTATGTGAACGAGTTGGGTGGGCACTAATTCATTCGGATAATCAATGATTTGGTGAATCGATTAAATGCCTTACCTCTGGGGCTCAGAGTTTTCAAAGTCTGCTCCCCATTCAGGAGATTGCAGCAGCACACAGCACGATCGACCGCGCACACACTGTCCCCAGCCTGACCCTCACTGCCGTCCACACACCGTCCCCAGTCTGACCCTCACTGCCATCCACACACCGTCCCCAGCCTAACCCTCACTGCCGTCCACACACCGTCACCAGCCTGACCCTCACTGCCGTCCACACACCATCCCCAGCCTGACCCTCACCACCGTCCACACACCGTCCCCAGCCTGACCCTCACTGCCGTCCACACACCGTCCCCAGCCTGACCCTCACCGCCGTCCACAAACCGTCCCCAGCCTGACCCTCACCGCCGTCCACACACCACGCCCAGCCTGACCCTCACGATCATCCAACACTGCTCCCAGCCTGACCCTTAATGCCGCCCACACATTACCCCACAGCCTGACACTAACCGCTGTCCACTCGCCGCCCCAGCCTGACCCTCACCAACATCCAACACCGCTCCCAGCCTGACCCTCAATGCCGCCCACACATTGTCCCAAAGCCTGACACTCACCGCCCCCAGCATAACCATCACCAGCATCTACACACCACCCCCAGCCTGACCCTTACCACCGTCCACACACCACCCCAGTCTGACTCTCACCGGAATCCACACTGCCCCCAGCCTGACCCTCACCGCCATCCACACACCACCCCCAACCTGACCTTCTCCCCCGTCCACTCACCACCCCCAGCCTGACCTTCACCGGCATCCACACACCACCCCCAGCCTGACCCTCACTGCCACCCACACAACGCCCCCAGCCTGACCTTCACCACCTTCCAAAGATCACCCCCAGCCTGGCCCTCACTGATGCCCACACATTGCCCCCAACCTGACCTTCACCGGCATCCACACACCACCCCCAGCCTGACCCTCACTGCCATTTGCACACTGACCCAGCCTGACCCTCAGCGCCACCCACACAACGTCCCCAGCCTGACCCTCACCACCGTCCACACACTGCCCCCAGCCTGACACTCATCACCGTCTACCGACCGTCCCCAGCCTGACACTCACCACCGTCCACACACTGCCCCCAGCCTGACACTCACCACCGTCCACACACTGCCCGCAGCCTGATCCTCACCACTGTCCACACACTGTCCCAAGCCTGACCCTCACCACCGTCCACACACTGCCCCCAGCCTGACACTCACCACCGTCCACACACCGCCCCCAGCCTGACCCTCACCACCGTCCACACACTGCCCCCAGCCTGACACTCACCACTGTCCACACACTGCCCCCAGCCTGACCCTCACCTCTGTCCACACACTGCCCCAAGCCTGACCCTCACCACCGTCCACACACTGCCCCCAGCCTGACCCTCACCACCGTCCACACACTGCCCCCAGCCTGACCCTCACCACCGCCGACACGCCGCCCTTAGCCTGACCCTCACTGCCACCCACACACCGCCCCCAGACTAAACCTCACCGCCATTCACACACAGACCCCAGCCTGACCCTCACCGCTGCCCACACACCATGCTGAGTTTGACCCTCACCACCAATAGCACTGCTGCCTCACAGCACCAGAGACCCAGGTTCAATTCCCGCCTCAGGCGACTGACTGTGTGGAGTGTGCACGTTCTCCCTGTGTCTGCGTGGGTTTCCTCCGGGTGTTCCAGTTTCCTCCCACAGTCCAAAGATGTGCAGGTCAGAGAATTGGCAATGCTAAACTGCCCGTAGGGTTAGGTAAGGGGAAAATGTAGGGGTAGGGGTGGGTTACGCTTCGGCGGGTCGGTGTGGACTTGTTGAGCCAAAGGGCCTGTTTCCACACTGTAATGTAATCTAATCTAATTCAAAAAATCTAATCATTCACACACCGCCCCCAGCCTGACCGTCACCACCATCCACACACCGCTTCCAGCTTGTCCCTCACTGCTGTCCACACACCGCCCTTAGACTGACCCTCACCAAGGTCCAACACCGACCCCAGCCAGACCCTCACTGCCGTCCACACACCACCCCCAGCCTGACCCTCACCGATCCCACAGACACCACCCCCCAGCCTGACCCTCACCGCCCTGGACTCACTGCCCCCAGCCGAACCCTCACTGCCCCCACCCTGACCTTACCGCCCCAACCTGACCCTCACCACTGTTCAACACTGCCCCAGCTTGACCCTCACTGCCACCCACACACCACCTCCAGCCTGACCCTCACTGCCGCCCCCAGACTGATCCTCACCGCCGTCCAACACTGCTCCCAGCTTGACCCTCACTGCCACCCACACACCACCCCAGCCTGACCTTCACCGTCATCCAACACCGCTCCCAACCTGACCCTCAATTTCGCCCACGCATTGCCCCACAGCCTGACACTCACCACTGTCCAGTTACTGCCCCCAGCCTGACCCTCACCACCTTCCATAGATCGCCCCCAGCCTGGCCCTCACGGATGCCCACACACTGCCCCCATCCTGACCCTCACCGCTGTCCAACACTGCCCCCAGCCTGACCCTCACTGCCACCATACACCGTCCCCAGTTTGATCCTCACCGCCATCCACACACCACCCCAGACCGACCCTCACTATCCAACACTGCCCCATTCCCCAACCCCGTTCAACACCGCTCCCACCCCAACACCGTCCAACTTCGCCCCCTCCACCAACACCATCCAACACTGCCACCTCCCCCAACCCTGTCCAACACCGCCCCCTCCCCAAACCCCATCAAACACCGCCCCCTCCTCAACACTGTCCAACACCGCCCCCTCCCCAAACCCCATCAAACACCGCCCCCTCCTCAACACTGTCCAACACCGCCCCCTCTCCAACACTGTCCAACACTGCCCCCTGTTCAACACCGTCCAACACTGCCCCCTCCCAAACACGGTCAATCACCGACCCCTCCCTAACCCCATCAAACACCGACCTATACCCAACCCCGTCCAACATCGCCCCCTCTCCAACCCCGTCCAACACCGCACCTGCCCCAACCCCGTCCAACTCTGCCCCCTCCCCAGCCCCATCCAACACCACCCCTCCCCCAACCCCGCCCAACACTGCCCCCTCCCAAACCCTATCGAACACTGCCCCCACCCCCAAACCCTTGAAACACCGCCCCCTCCCCAACCCATCCCACACTACCCCCAAATCCGTCCAACACTGCCGACTCCCCAATCCTGTCCAACACAGACTCCTCCCCAACTCCGACCATCACCCCCCCAAACACGTCCAACACTGCACCCTCAACCCAACCCTGTCCATCACTGCCCCCTCCCCAAACCCCATCAAACACTGGCCCCATCCCCAAAACCGTCCAACACCACCGCCTCCACAACCCTGTCCAACACCGCCCCCTCTCCAAACCTGTCCAACACCGCCCCCTCCCCCAACCCCATCAACCACCGGCCCCATCCCCAAACCCGTCCAACACTGCCCCCTCACCCCAACCATGACCATCACTGCCCCCTCCCACAACCCCATCAAACACCCGCCCCATCCCCAACCACGTCCAACAACGCTCCCTCCCCAATCCCGGCAAACACCGCCCCCCCTCCCCAAACCCTATCAAACACCGCACCAACCTCAACACTGTCCAACACCGCCCCCTCTTCAACACCGTCCAACACTGCCCCCTCTCAAACACAGTCAAACACCGACCCCTCCCTAACCCCATCAAACACCGACCTATACCCATCCCCGTCCAACATCGCCCCCTCTCCAACCCCGTCCAACACCGCACCCTCCCCCAAACCCGTCCAACACGGCCCCCTCACCCCAACCCTGACCATCACTGCCCCCTCCCCCAACCCCATCAAACACCCGCCCCATCCCCAAACCCGTCTAACAACGCTCCCTGCCCAATCCCGTCAAACACCGCCCCCTCCCCAAACCCCATCAAACACCGGCCCCTCCTCAACACTGTCCAACACCGCCCCCTCTCCAACCACGTCCAACACCGCACCCTCCCCCAACCCCGTCAAACTTTGCCCCCTCCCCAGCCCCATCCAACACCACCCCTCCCCAACCCCATCCATCACTGCCCCCTCCCAAACCCTGTCCAACACTGCCCCCTCCCACAGCCCCGTGCAACACTGCCCCCTCCCCCAACCCTGTCCAACACAGCACCCTCACCAACCCCGTCTAACACCGCCCCCTCTCCAAACGTATCCAACACCGACCCTCCCCAATACCGTCCATCACCGCCCCCTCCCTAAACCCGTCCAATACCGCCCCCTCTCCCAGCCCTGTCCAACACCACCCCTACCCAACCCCATACATCACTGCCGGCTTCCCCAAACACCGTCCAGTACCGCCACTCCCCCAACCCCATCCATCACTTCCCCCTCCCCAACCCCGTCCACCATCGCCCACTCCCCAACACCGTCCATTATTGCACCATCCTCCAAGTCCCATCCAACACCACCCCCTCACCCCAACCCCGTCCATCACTGCCCCCTCCACCAACCCTATCCAACACCGCCGCTCCCAAAGCCCTGTCCAACTCCGGCCCTTGGCCAACACAATCCAACACCGCCCCCTCCCCAAAGCCATCCAACTCCGCCCCCTCCACCAAACGCTGTCCTACACTGCTCCCTCCCCAACCCCATCTAACACCGCCCACTCCCCCAGCCCCGTCCAACACCACATCCTCCCCAACCCCGTCAAACACCGCCCCCCTCCCCAACACTGTCCAACACTGCCCACTCCCCAATCCCGTCCACCACTGCTCCCTCCCCCAAACCAGTCCAACACCGCTCCCCCAACATGTCCCACATCACCCCCTCCCCAACACCATCCAACACCGCCGCCTCCCAAACCCCATCCAACACCGCTCCCTCACCAACCCAGTCCAACACTGCCCCCTAACCCGAACACCGGCCATCACTGCCCCCTCCCCAACCCCATCAAACACCGCCCCAATCCCTAACACCATCCAACACCGCCCCCTCACCAACCCCGTCCAACACTGCCCCCTCCCAAACCCTGTCGAACACTGCCCCCACCCCCAAATCCTTGAAACACCGCCCCCTCCCCAACCCATCCCACACTACCCCCAAATCCGTCCAACACCGCCGCCTCCCCAATCCCGTCCAACACAGACTCCTCCCCAACCCCGACCAACACCCCCCCAAACACGTCCAACACTGCACCCTCAACCCAACCCTGTCCATCACTGCCCCCTCCCCAAACCCCATCAAACACTGGCCCCATCCCCAAAACCGTCCAATACCACCGCCTCCACAACCCTGTCCAACACCGCCCCCTCCTCAACACTGTCCAACACCACACCCTCCCCAACACTGTCCAACACCGCCCCAAACCCGTCCAACACTGCCCCCTCACCCCAACCCTGACCATCACTGCCCCCTCCCACAACCCCATCAAACACCGGCCCCATCCCCAGCCCCATCCAACACCATCCCTCCCCCAACCCCGTCCAACACTGCCCCCTCCCAAACCCTGTCGAACACTGCCCCCACCCCCAAATCCTTGAAACGCCGCCCCCTCCCCAACCCATCCCACACTACCCCCAAATCCGTCCAACACCGCCGACTCCCCAATCCCGTCCAACACAGACTCCTCCCCAACCCCGACCAACACCCCCCCAAATACGTCCAACACTGCACCCTCAACCCAACCCTGTCCATCACTGCCCCCTCCCCAAACCCCATCAAACACTGGCCCCATCCCCAAAACCGTCCAATACCACCGCATCCACAACCCTGTCCAACACCGCCCCCTCTCCAAACCTGTCCAACACCGCCCCCTCCCCCAACCCCATCAACCACCGGCCCCATCCCCAAACCCGTCCAACACTGCCCCCTCACCCCAACCCTGACCATCACTGCCCCCTCCCACAACCCCATCAAACACCCGCCCCATCCCCAACCCCGTCCAACAACGCTCCCTCCCCAATCCCGTCAAACACCACCCCCTCCTCAACACTGTCCAACACCGCACCCTCCTCAACACTGTCCAACACCGCCCCCTCTCCAACACCGTCCAACACTGCCCCTCTCAAACACAGTCAAACACCGACCCCTCCCTAACCCCATCAAACACCGACCTATACCCAACCCCGTCCAACACCGCACCCTCCCCCAACCCCGTCCAACTTTGCCCCCTCCCCAGCCAAATCCAACACCACCTCTCCCCCAACCCCATCCATCAGTGCCCCCTCGTAAACCTTGTCGAACACTGCCCCCTCCCCCCAACCCTCTCCAACACCGCCCCTCACCCCAACCCCATCAAACACCGCCCCCTCCCCAAGCCCGTCCGACACCGCCCTCCCCAATCCCGTCCAATACCGCCCCCTCCTCAATCCCGTCTAACACCGCTCCCTCCCCTAAAGCTGTCCAAATCCGTGCCCTCCCCAAACCCATCCAACACCACCCCCTCCCCAACCCCGTCCAACACCGCCCCCTCCCCCACCTTGTCCAACACCGCCCTCTCCCCCAATCCCGTCCAACACCGCCCACTCCCCAGTCATATTCAAAACCGCCCACACCCCGGCTGCGTTCAAAACCGCCCCCTCCCCAACCATGTCAAACACTGCTCCCTACCCCCAACCCTGTCCAACACCACCCCGTCACCCCAACCCTGTCCATCACTGCCCTCTACTCCAGCCCCATCAAACAACGGCCCCATCCCCAACACCATCCAACACTGCCCTCTCCACCAACACCACCCAACACTGCCCACTCCCCCAGCCCCGTTCAAATCTGAACCCCTCCCCAACCCTGTCCAATACCGGCCCCTTCCCAAAACCATCCAACACTGCCCCCTCCCCAACCCAATCAAATACCACCCCCTCCCCAACACCATACAACACTGCCCCCGCAACCCCGTCAAACACCGACCCATACCCAACACTGTCCAACCCCGCTCCCTCCTCAACCCAATCCACCACCGCCCCCACCCAACCCCGTCCATCACTGCCCCCTCCCCAACCCCATCAAACACCACACACTCCCCCAAACCTGCCCAACACTGCACCCTACCCCAACCCTGTCCAAAACCACCCCCACCCCAACACCGTCCAATACCGCCCCCTCCCCAACACCATACAACACCGCCCCCTCCCTAACCCCGTAAAACACTGACCCATACCCGACACGGTCCAACCCTGCCCCCTCCTCAACCCAGTCCAGCACCGCCCCCTCCCAAACCCCGTCTAACACTGCCCCCTCCCCCCAACCCGGTCCAACACTGCCCCCTCCCCCAAACCCATCAAACACCGCCCCATCCCCAAAACCGTCCAACACCGGCCCCTCCCCAACCCCGCCCAACACCGCCTGCTCCCCCAACCCTGTCCAACAGTGCCCCCTCTCCAACACAGTCCAACACTGCCCCCTCCCCAACCCCGTCAAACACCGACCTATACCCAACCCCTTCAAACACCGGACCCTCCCAAACCAAGTCCAACACGGCCAATTCCGCAAATTCCGTCCAACACCGCCCCCTGCCCCAACCCCATCGAACACCACCCCCTCCCCAACACTGTCGAACACCGCCCCCTCCCCAATCCCATCCAACACCACTCCCTCCCCCAAAGCTGTCCAAAACCGCCCCTCACCCAACGCTGTCCAACACTGCCCCCTCCCCCAACCCCATCCGACACTGCCCCCTCCCCATTCCCGTCCAACACCACCCCCTCCCCGAACCTCGTCCAACACCGCCCCCTCCCCAATCGCGTCCAACACCGCCACCTCCCCCAACACTGTCCAACACCGCCCCTCCCTTAACCCCATCCAACACCGCCCCTCCCCCAACACTGTCCAACACCGCCCCTCCCTCAACCCCATCCAACACCGCACCCTCCCCAATCCCGTCTGACACTGCCCCCTCACCAACCCCGTCCAACACCACTCCCTCCCCACCTCACTCCAAAACCACCCCCTCCCCAAACCCGTCCAACACCACACCCTCTCCAACCCCGTCCAACACCACACCCTCCCCAACCACATTCAACACCGCCCACTCCCGTTGCCCCATTCGAAACTGCTCACTCCCCTCTCCCCATTCAAAACCGCCCCCTTCCTAACACCATCCAACACTGCCCCTCCACCAACACCACCCAACACTGCCCACTCCCCCGGCACCGTTCAAAACCACCCCCTCCCCAACACCGTCCAACACCGCCCCCCCAACCCTGTCCAACACCGCCCTCTCACCCTAACCCCGTCCATCACTGTCCCCTACCCCAACCCCATTAAACACGGTCCCCATCCCCAACAACATCCAACACTGCCCCCTCCGCCAACACCACCCAACACTGCCCACTCCCCCAGCTCCTTTCAAAACAGAACCCTCCCAAACCCTGTAAATACCGGACCATTCTCAACAACGTCCAACACTGCCCCCTGCCCAACCTGATCAAACACTGCCTCCTCCCCAACACCGTTCAACACCGCCCCCTCCCTCAACCCCGTCCGACACCGTCCCCTCCCCCACCCCCATCCGACACCGGCCCCTCCCCAATCCCGTCCAACACTGCTCCTTCGCCAAACCCGTCCAACACCACCCCCTGCCACTCTCTCTCTGTCCCTCTCTCTCTCCCCCCGTCTATCTCCCCCACTATCTGTGCCCCTCTCTCTGTGCCCCGCTCTCTGTACCCCTCTCTGACCCCCTCTACCCCCTGCTCCTTCTGTCCCCCTCTCTCTGACCCCCTCTATCTTCCCCTCTCTCTCTCCACCTCTCTCTGTCCCCCTCTATCTCCCCGTCTTTCTGTCCCCCCTCTCTGACCCCCTCTATCTCCCGCACTCTGCGCCCATCTCTCTGTCCCCCTCTCTCTGATACCTACTACCTGCCCCTCTTTCTGTCGCCCTCTCTCTGCCCCCCTCACTCCCACCCGCCTCTCTCTTTGCCCCTCTCTCTGTTCCCCCCTCTATGCCCCCTCTCTCTGCCCCCGCTCTCTTTTATCCCCTCTCTCTGTCCCCCTCTCTCTCTCTGACCCCCTCACTCTGTCCCACGCACTCTGACTCCATCTCTCTCTAGCCCTCTCTCTCTGCCCCTCTCTCTCTGTTCCCCTCTATCTCCCCAACTCTCTGTGCCATTCTCTCTGTGCCCCGATCTCTGATCCCCTCTACCTCCAATTCTTTCTGTCCCCCTCTCTCTGACCCCCTATCTCCCCCACTCACTGTGCCCCTCTCTCTGTCCCTCTCCATCTGACCCCTCTATCTCCCCCTCTCTCTGTACCCCTCTCTCGCCCACCCACCTCTCTCTATCCCCTCTCTTTGTGCCCCTCTCTCTCTGTCCCCCTCTATCTCCCCCACTCTCTCTATCCCTCTCTCTGTCCCTCTCCCTCTGACCCCCTCTATCTCCCCCCTCTCTGTCCCCCTCTCTCTCCCACCCTCCTCTCTCTATCCCCCCTCTTTGTCCCCCTATCTCTCTTTCCCGCTCTCTCTGTTCCCCCTCTCTCTGTCCCCCTCTCTCTCCCCATCCGCCTCTCTCTGACCCTTTCTCTCTCCCACCCGCCTCTCTCTCTGCCCCCCTCTCTCTGACCCCCTCTATCTCCCCACTCTCTGTGCCCCTCTCTCTGTCCCTCTCCCTCTGAACCCCTCTATCTCCCCCTCTCTCTGTCCCCCTCTCTCTCCCACCCGCCTCTCTCTATCCCCTCTCTTTGTCCCCCTCTCACTCTGTCCCCCTCTCTCTATCCCGCTCTCTCTGTTCCCCCTCTCTCTGTCCCCCTCTCTCTCCCACCTGCCTCTCTCTGACCCCCTCTCTCTCCCACCGCCTCTCTCTCTGTCCCCCTCTCTCTGTCCCCCTCTCTCTCTGACCCCCTATATCTCCCCCACTCACTGTGCCCTCTCTCTGTCCCTCTCCCTCTGACCCCCTCTATCTCCCCCTCTCTCTGTCCCCCTCTCCCTGTCCCCCTCTCTCTCCCATCCGCCTCTCTCTGACCTCCTCTCCCTCCCACCCGCCTCTCTCTGTACCTCCTCACTGTCCCCCCTCTCTCTGTCCCCCCTCTCTCTGTCCCTCTCTCTCTGCCGCCCCTCTCTGTTCCCGCTCTTTCTGACCCCCTCTATCTTCCTCACTCTCTGTCCCCTCACTCTCTGTCCCACTCTCTCTGTCAACCCTCTCTCTGTGCCCCCTCTCGCTAACCCCCACTATCTTCCCCACTCTCTGTCCTCCCTCTCTCTGTCCCCATCTCTCTCTGTCCCCGTCTCTCTGCCCCCCTCACTCTGTCCCCCTCTCTCTCTGTCCCCATCTCTCTCTGTCCCCGTCTCTCTGCCCCCCTCACTCTGTCCCCCTCTCTCTCTGTCCCCATCTCTCTCTGTCCCCGTCTCTCTGTCCCCCCCTCACTCTGTCCCCCTCTCTCTCTGTCCCCGTCTCTCTGCCCCCCTCACTCTGTCCCCCTCTCTCTCTGTCCCCCTCTCTCTCTGTCCCCGTCTCTCTGTCCCCCCCTCACTCTGTCCCCCTCTCTCTCTGTCCCCGTCTCTCTGCCCCCCTCACTCTGTCCCCCTCTCTCTCTGTCCCCCTCTCTCTCTGTCCCCGTCTCTCTGCCCCCCTCACTCTGTCCCCCTCTCTCTCTGTCCCCATCTCTCTCTGTCCCCGTCTCTCTGTCCCCCCCTCACTCTGTCCCCCTCTCTCTCTGTCCCACTCTCTCTGCCCCCCTCACTCTGTCCCCCTCTCTCTCTGTCCCCCTCTCTCTCTGTCCCCGTCTCTCTGTCCCCCCCTCACTCTGTCCCCCTCTCTCTCTGTCCCCGTCTCTCTGCCCCCCTCACTCTGTCCCCCTCTCTCTCTGTCCCCATCTCTCTCTGTCCCCGTCTCTCTGCCCCCCTCACTCTGTCCCCCTCTCTCTCTGTCCCCATCTCTCTCTGTCCCCGTCTCTCTGCCCCCCTCACTCTGTCCCCCTCTCTCTCTATCCCCTCTATCTCTCTCTGTGCCACTCTCTCGGTCCCTCTCTATCTCCAATTCTTTCTGTCCCCCTCTCTCTGACCCCGTCTATCTCTGTCCCCTCTCTCTGACCCCGTCTCTCTCCCCCACTCTGTATCCCTCTCTGCGACCCGCACTCTATGTCTGCCTCTCTCTGTCCCCCTCTATCTCCCCCTCTCTCTGTCCCCCTCTGTCTTACACGCTCTATCTCCCCACTCTCTGTGCCCCTCTCTCTGTCCCCCCTCTCTCTGCCCCCATCTCTCTCTGTCCCCTGTCTCTCTGTCCCCCCCTCTCTGTCCCCTCTCTCTCTGACCCCTTCTACCCCCCCACTCTGTGTGCCCCTCTCTTTGTCCCCCTCTCTCTGACCCCCTCTACCTTCCATTCTTTCTGTTCCTCTCTCTCTGACGACTCTATCTCCCCCATTCTCTGTGCACCTCTCTCTGTCCCGCTCCCTCTGACCCCCTCTATCTCGCCCTCTCTCTGTACCTCTCTCTCTGTCCCCCTCTCTCTCCGACCCACCTCTCAATAACCCCTTCTCTCTCCCACCCGCCTCTCTCTCTGTAGCCCTCTCTCCGTCCCCCCCTCTGTCCCCCTCTCTCTGCCCTCCTCTCTGTCGCCCTCTCTCTGCCCCCTGTCTCTCTGCCCCCCTCTCTCTCTGTCACCCTCTTTCTGTTGCCATCTCTCTGCCCCCCTCTCTCTCTCTGCCCCTCTTCTGTCCCCCTCTCTCTCTGACCCCCTCTATCTCCCCCACTCACTCTTCCCCTCTCTCTGTCCCTCTCCCTCTGACACCCTCTATCTCCTCCACTCTCTGTGCTCCTCTCTCTCCCACCCGCCTCTCTCTATCCCCTCTCCTTGTCCCCCTCTCTCTCTCTGTCGCCCTGTATCTCTGTCCCGCTCATTCTGTTCCGCCTCTCTCTGTCCCCCTCTCTCTCCAACCTGCCTCTCTCTGACCCCCTCTCTCTCCCACCCACTACTCTCTCTGTCCCCCTCTCTCTGTCCCCCTGTCCCCCTCTCTCTGTCCCCCTCTCTCTCTGACCACCTCTTTCTCCCCCACTCTCTGTGCGTCTCTCTCTGTCCCTCATCCTCTGACCCCCTCTACCTCCCCCCTGTCTGTCCCCCACTCTCTGTCCCCCTCTCTCTCCCAACCGCCTTTCTCTATCCCCCCTCTTTGTCCCCCTCTCTCTCTGTCACACCCCTCTGTCCCGCTCTCTTTGTTCCCTCCTCTCTCTGTTCCCCTCTCTCTCCCACCCGCCTCTCTCTGACCCCATCTCTCTCCCAGCCACCTCTCTCTCAATCCCCCCCGTCCCTCTCTCTCTGTCCCCCTCGCTCTATCCCCTCTCTCTCCCCCGCTCTCTGCCCCACTCTCAGTCGCCCTCTCTCTGTCCCCACCTCTCTCTGTCCCCCTCTCTCTCTCTCCCCCCTCTCTCTGTCGCCCTCTCTCTGACTCTCTCTCTCTGCCCCCTCCATCTCTGCCTCTCTCTCTGTCACCCCCTCTCTGTCCCCCTCTCTCTGTCGCTCTCTCTCTGACCCCCTCTGTCTCTGTCCCCCTCTCTCTCTGCCCCCTCTCTCTCTGCCCCCTCTCTCTGTCACCCCTCTCTCTGTCCCCCTCTCTGTGTCCCCCCTCTCTCTTTTCCACCTCTTTCCGTCGCCCTCTCTCTGACCCCCTCTCTCTCTCTGCCCCTCTCTCTCTGTCCCCCTCTCTCTCTGTGCCCCTCTCTCTCTGTTCCCCTCTCGCTCTGTCCCCTCTCTCTCTGTCCCCACCTCTCTCTGTCCCCCTCTCTCTCTGACCCCCTCTCTCTGTCACCCTCTCTCTGACTCCCTCTCTCTCTGCCCTCCTCTGTCTCTCTCCCCCTCTCTCTGTCCCCCTCTCTCTCGGTCCCCTTCTCTCCCTGTTCACATCTCTCTCTGTCATCCTCTCTCTCTGTCCCCCTCTCTCTGTCCCCCTCTCTCTCTGTCCCCCCCCCGTCCCACTCTCTCTGTTCCCCCTCTCTCTGTCCCCCTCTCTCTCCCACCCGCCTCTCTCTCTGTCCCCCCCGCCCCCTCTCTCTCTGTCCGCCTCGCTCTGTCCCCTCTCTCTCCCACGCTCTCTGCCCCACTCAGTCGCCCTCTCTCTGCCACCTCTCTCACTGTCCCCGTCCCCTCTCTCTGTCCCCCACTCTCTCAATCCCCCCACTCTCTGGCCCCCTCTCTCTGACCCCCTCTCTGATCCCCTCTCTGTCCCCCACTCTCTCAATCCCCCCACTGTCTGTACCCCTCTCGCTGACCCCTAATCTCTGTCCCCCTCTCTCTATCCTCCACTCTCTGTCCCCCTCTCTCTGTCCCTCTATCTATTCCCTCTCTCTGTCCTCCTCACGCTCTCTCCCCCTCTCTCTGTCGCTCTGTCTCTTCCCCCTCTCTCTCTGCCCTCCTGTCTCTCTGTCCCCTCTCTCTCTGTCCCCCTCTCTCTGTTCCACTCTCGCTCTGCCCCCCTCTCTCTTTCCCCTCTCTCTCTGCTCCCCCTCTCTCTGTTCCCCTCTCTCTATGTCACCCTCTCTCTCTGCCCCCCTCTCTCTTCCCCTCTCTCTCTGTCCCCCTCTCTCTGTCCCCCTCTCTCCCTGTCCCCCTCTCTCTGTCCCCCTCTGACTCTGACCCCTCTCTCTCTCATCCCCTCTCTCTGTCCCCCTCTCTCTGTGCACCCCTTTCTCTCTGTCGCCCTCTCTCTGACTCCCTCTCTCTCTTCCCTCCTCTCTCTGTCCGCCTCTCTGTCTGCCCTCCTCTGTCTCTCTCCCCCTCTCTCTGTCCCCCTCTCTCTCTGTCCCCCTCTCTCCCTGTCCCCATCTCTCTCTGTCATCCTCTCTCTCTGTCCCCCTCTCTCTGTCCACCACTCTCTCTGTCCCCCACTCTCACTGTCACCTTCTCTCTTTCTCCCCCTCTATCTGTCCCCCTCTCTCTCTGTCCCCTTCTCTCTCTGTCCCACTCTCTCTGCTCCCTCTCTCTGTCCCCCTCTCTCTGTCCCCCTCTCTCTCTCTGTCCCCATCTCTCTGTCGCCCTCTCTCTGACCCCTCTCTCTCTGCTCCTCTCTCTCTGTCCCCCCTCTCTCTGTCACCCACTCTCTCTGTCGCCCTCTCTCTAACCCCTCTCTCTGTGCCCCTATCTCTCTGTGCCCCTCTCTCTGTTCCCCTCTCTCTCTGTCCCCTCTCTCTCTGTCCCCACTCTCTCTCTCTGCCCCCTTCTCTCTCTGTCCCACTCTCTCTGCTCCCTCTCTCTGTCCACCTCTCTAAGTCCCCCTCCCTCTGTCCCCCACTCTCTGTCGCCCCTCTCTCTGTACCCCCTCTCTCTGTGCCCACTCTCTCTGTCCCCCCCTCTCTCCTTCCCCTCTCTGTCGCCCTCTCTCTGTCGCCCTCTCTCTCTGCCCCTCTCTCTCTGTCCCCCTCTCTTTGTGTACCCCTCTCTCTGTCCTCCCCTCTCTCTGCCCCCCTCTCTCTGTCGCCCTCTGCCACCTTCTCTCTGACCCCCCTCTCTCTGTCGCCCTCTCTCTGTCGCCCTCTCTCTCTGCCCGACTCTTTCTCTGCTCCCTCTCTCTCTGTCCACCACTCTGTCCCCCTCTCTCTCTGTCCCCCCCTCTCTCTCGTCCTCTCTCTTTCCCCACTCTCTCTGATCCCCTCTTTGCCCCCTCTCTGACCCTCTCTCTGCCCGCTCTCTGTGTCACCCCTCTCTCTGTCCCCCTCTCTCTGTCCCCTCTCTCTTCCCCCTCTCTCTCTCTGTTCCCCATGTCTCTGTCGCCCTCTCTCTGACCCCCTCTCTCTCTGCTCCTCTCTCGCTGTCCCCCTCTCTCTGTAACCCCCTCTCTCTGTCGCCCTCTCTCTAACACCTCTCTCTGTGCCCGTCTCTCTCTGTGCCCCTCTCTCTCTGTTCCCCTCTCTATCTGTCCCCTCTCTCTCTGTCCCCACCACTCTCTGTCCCCCCTCTCTCTTCCCCCTCTCCCTCTGCCCCCTCTCTCTGTACCCCCTCTCTGCCCCCCCCGTCCCCCTCTCTCTGTGCCCTCCCTCTCTCTGTCACCCTCTCTCTGACCCGCTCTTTATCTATCCCTCTCTTTCTGTC
Source organism: Chiloscyllium punctatum (assembly GCF_047496795.1). NCBI lineage: Eukaryota > Metazoa > Chordata > Chondrichthyes > Orectolobiformes > Hemiscylliidae > Chiloscyllium > Chiloscyllium punctatum. Next base: position 15,629,363 of record NC_092745.1, on the reverse strand, counting down.
CCCCTCTCTCTTTGTCCCCTCTCTCTCTGCCCTCCTCTCTCTCTGTCCCCTCTCTCTCTTTCCCCACCACTCTCACTCCCCCCCTCTCTCTGCCCCCTCTCCCTCTGCCCCCTCTCTCTGCCCCCTCTCTCGGTCTGTGACCCTCCCTCTCTGTTCCCCTCTCTCTCTGTCCCCCTCTCTCTGTCCCCCCTCTCTCTCTGTTCCCGATCTCTCTGTCGCCCTCTCTCTCTGTCCCCCTCTCTCTCTCTCGCCCTCTCTCTGTCCCCCACTCTCCCTGATACCCTCTCTTTGCCCCCCTCTCTCTGGCTCTCTTTCTGCCCCCTCTCTCTGTCACCCCTCTCTCTGTCCCCCTCTCTCTGACCCCCTCTCTCTCTGCTCCTCTCTCTCTGTCCCCCTCTCTCTCTGTCACCCCCTCTCTCTGTCCCCCTCTCTCTCTGTCCCCCTCTCTCTGTTCCCCTCTCTCTCTGCCCCCCTCTCTCTTTCCCCTCTCTCTCTGCTCCACCTCTCTCTGTTCCCCTCTCTCTATGCCACCCTCTCTCTCTGCCCCCTCTCTCTCTCTGTCATCCTCTCTCTGTCGCCAATTCTCTGTCGCCCTCTCTCTCTGCCCCCCTCTCTCTGTCCTCCACTCTCTCTGCCCCCTCTCTCTCTGTCCCCTTCTCTCTATGTCCCCCTCTCTCTCTCGCCCTCTCTCTGTCCCCCATTCTCTCTGACCCCCTCGCTCTACTCCCTCTCTCTCTGCCCCCTCTCTCTCTGCCCCGCTCTCTCTGTCACCCCTCTCTCTATCACCCCTCTCTCTGTCCCCCTCTCTCTGTCGCCCTCTCTCTGTCCCCACTCTCTCTGTCGCCCTCTCTCTGTCGCCCTCTCTCTGAGCTCCTCTCTCTCTGTCCCCCTCCATCTCTGCCGCTCTCTCTGTCACCCCCTCTCTGTCCCCCCTCTCTCTGACCCCCTCTGTCTCTGTCCCCCTCTCTCTCTTCCCCCTCTCTCTGTCCCCCCCTCTCTCTGTCCCCCTCTCTCTCTGACTCCCTCTCTCTCTGCCCCCCTCTCTCTCTGCCCCCTCTCTCCCTGTCCCCCTCCCTCTGTCCCCACTCTCTCTGTCGCCCTCTCTCTGACCCCCTCTGTCTCTGTCCCCCTCTCTCTCTTCCCCCTCTCCCTGCCCCCTCTCTCTGTCCCCCGCTCTGTGTCCCCCCTCTCTCTTTTCCACCTCTTTCTGTCGCCCTCTCTCTGACCCCCTCTCTCTCTCTTCCCCTTCTCTCTCTGTCCCCCCCTCTCTGTCCCCCTCTCTCTGTCCCCCTCTCTCCCTGTCCCCCTCTCTCTGTCCCCCTCTGACTCTGACCCCTCTCTCTCTCATCCCCTCTCTCTGTCCCCATCTCTCTGTGTACCCCTTTCTCTCTGTCGCCCTCTCTCTGACTCCCTCTCTCTCTGCCCTCCTCTCTCTGTCCGCCTCTCTGTCTGCCCTCCTCTGTCTCTCTCCCCCTCTCTCTGTCCCCCTCTCTCTCTGTCCCCCTCTCTCCCTGTCCCCATCTCTCTCTGTCATCCTCTCTCTCTGTCCCTCTCTCTCTGTCCACCACTCTCTCTGTCCCCCACTCTCACTGTCACCTTCTCTCTTTCTCCCCCTCTCTCTGTGCCCCTCTCTCTCTGTCCCCCCACTCTCTCTGATCCCCTCTCTTTGCCCCCTCTCTCTCCGCCCCTCTCTCTGCCCCCCCTCTCTGTCACCCCTCTCTCGGTCCCACTCTCTCTGACCCCCTCTCTCTCTGCTCCTCTCTCTCTGTCCCCCTCTCTCTCTGTCACACCCCTCTCTGTCGCTCTCTCTCTAACCCCTTTCTCTGTGCCTCTCTCTCTCTGTGCCCCTCTCTCTCTGTCCCCTCTATTTCTGTCCCAACCACTCTCTGTTCCCCCCTCTCACTGCCCCCTTTCCCTCTGTACCCCTCTCTCTGCCCCCCTCTCTCAGTCTGTGCGCGTCCCTCTCTGTTCCCCTCTCTCTCTGTCCTCTCTCTCGCTGGGCCACCTCTCTCTGTCCCCCCCTCTCTCTGCGCCCCTCTCTCCCCCTCTCTCTGTGTCACCCCTCTCTCTGTCACCCGTCTCTCTGTCCCCCTCTCTCTGACCCCCTCTCTCTCTGCTCCTCTCTCTCTGTCCCCCTCTCTCTCTGTCACCCCCTCTCTTTGTCGCCCTCTCTCTAACCCCTCTCTCTGTGCCCCTCTCTCTCTGTTCCACTCTCTCTCTGTTCCGCTCTCTCTCTGTCCCCTCTCTCTCTGTCCCCATCTCTCTCGGTCACCCCCTCTCTCTGCCCCCACTCCCTCTGCCCCCTCTCTCGCTGCCCCCCTCACTCAGTCTGTGCCCCTCCCTCTCTATTCCCCTCTCTCTCTGTCCTCTCTCTCTCTGTCCCCATCTCTCTCGGTCACCCCCTCTCTCTGTCCCCCTCTCTCTGACCCCCTCTCTCTCTGCTCCTCTCTCTCTGTCCCCCTCTCTCTCTGTCACCCCCTCTCTTTGTCGCCCTCTCTCTAACCCCTCTCTCTGTGCCCCTCTCTCTCTGTTCCCCTCTCTCTCTGTTCCCCTCTCTCTCTGTCCCCTCTCTCTCTGTCCCCATCTCTCTCTGTCCCCCCCTCTCTCTGCCCCCTCTCCCTCTGTCCCTCTCTCTCTGCCCCCTCTCTCTCTGCCCCCCTCACTCAGTCTGTCCCCCTCCCTCTCTATTCCCCTCTCTCTGTCCCCTCTCTCTCTGTCCCCACCTCTCACTGTCCCCCCTCTCTGTCGCTCTCTCTCTGACCACCTCTTTATCTGCCCCTCTCTTTCTGTCCTCCTCTCTCTTTGTCCCCTCACTCTCTGCCCTCCTCTCTCTCGGTCTACCTCTCTCTGACCCCTTCTCTCTCTGTCCCCCTCTCTCTCGCCCTCTCTCTGCACCCCCTCTCTCTGATCCCCTCTCTCTGCCCACTCTCTCTCTGCCCCTCTCTCTCTGCTCCACTCTCTCTGTCACACCTCTCTCTTTCCCTCTCTCTCTGTCCCGCCTCTCTCTGTCCCCCCCTCCCTTTCGCGGTCTCTTTGACCCCCTCTCTCTCTGCCCCTTCTCTCTCTGCCCCCTCTCTCTGTCCTCCTCTCTCTGTCCCCCTCTCTCTCTCTGTCCCCCATCTCTCTGTCGCCCTCTCTCTGACCCCTCTCTCTCTGCTCATCTCTCTCTGTCCCCCCTCTCTCTGTCACCCTCTCTCTCTCCCCCTCTCTCTGCCCCCCTCTATCTCTGTCCCCTTCTCTCTATGTCCCCCTCTCTCTCGCCCTCTCTCTCTGTCCCCACTCTCTCTGATCCCCTCTTTGCCCCCTCTCTGCCCCTCTCTCTGCCCCCTCTCTCTGTCACCCCTCTCTCTGTCCACCTCTCTCTGACCCCCTCTCTCTCTGCTCCTCTCTCTCTGTCCCCCCCCTCTCTGTTACCCCCTCTCTTTGTCGCCTCTCTCTAACTCCTCTCTCTGTGCCCCTCTCTCTCTGTTCCCCTCTCACTCTGTCCCCTCTCTCTCTGTCCCCTTCTCTCTCTGCCCCCTTCTCTCTGCTCCCTCTCTCTGTCCACCTCTCTCAGTCCCCCTCTCTCTGTCCCCCACTCTCTGTCGCCCCTCTCTCTGTCCCCCTCTCTCTGTCCCTACTCTCTCTGTCCCCCCTCTCTCTCCTTCCCCTCTCTGTCGCCCTTTCTCTGTCGCCCTCTCTCTCTGCCCCTCTCTCTGTGTCCCCCTCTCTTTGTGTACCCCTCTCTCTGTCCTCCCCTCTCTCTGCCCCCCACTCTCTGTCGCCCTCTGTCACCTCTCTCTCTGACCCCCCCCTCTCTCTGTCGCCCTCTCTCTGTCGCCCACTCTCTCTGCCCCACTCTTTAGCTGCTCCCTCTCTCTCTGTCCGCCACTCTGTCCCCCTCTCTCTCTGTGTCCCCCTCTCTCTCGCCCTCTTTCTTTCCACACTCTCTCTGATCCCCTCTTTGCCCCCTCTCTGACCCTCTCTCTGCCCGCTCTCTCTGTCACCCCTCTCTCTTTCTCCCCCTCTCTCTCTGCCCTCTCTCTCTCTGCCCCCCTCTCTCTCTCTGTTCCCTCTCTCTCTGTCCCCACCACTCTCTGTCCCACCCCTCTCTGCCCCCTCTCCCTCTGCCCCCTCTCTCTCTGCCCCCTCTCTCTCTGCCCCTCTCTCTCAGTCTGTGCCCCTCCCTCTCTGTTCCCCTCTCTCTCTGTCCCCTCTCTCTGTCCCCACCTCTCTCTGTACCCCCCTCTCTGCCCCCCGTTCCCCTCTCTCTGTGCCCCCCTCTCTCTGTCGCCCTCTCTCTGACCCCCTCTTTATCTGCCCCTCTCTTTCTGTCCCCCCCTCTCTGTCCCCCTCTCTCTCAGCCCCTCTCTCTCTGTCCCCCTCTCTCTGTCCCCCTCTCTCTGTCCCCCTCTCTCTCTCTGTTCCCCATCTCTCTGTCACCCTCTCTTTGACACCCCTCTCTCTGCTCCTCTCTCTCTGTCCCCCCTCTCTCTGTCACCCCCTCTCTCTGTCGCCCTCACGCTAACCCCTCTCTCTATGCCCCTCTTTCTCTGTCCCCCACTCTCTCTGATCCCCTCTCTTTGCCCCCTCTCTCTCCGCACCTCTCTCGGCCCCCCTCTCTGTCACCCCTCTCTCGGTCCCACTCTCTCTGACCCCCTCTCTCTCTGCTCCTCTCTCTCTGTCCCCCTCTCTCTCTGTCACCCCCACTCTCTGTCGCTCTCTCTCTAACCCCTCTCTCTCTGCCCCTCTCTCTCTGTGCCCCTCTCTCTCTGTCCCCTCTCTCTCTGTCCCCACCTCTCTCTGTCCCCCCCTCTCACTGCCCCCTTTCCCTCTGTCCCCCTCTCTCTGCCCCCTCTCTCTCTGTGCCCCTCTCTCTCTGTCCCCTCTCTCTCTGTCCCCACCTCTCTCTGTCCCCCCCTCTCACTGCCCCCTTTCCCTCTGTCCCCCTCTCTCTGCCCCCTCTCTCTCTGCCCCCCTCTCTCAGTCTGTGCGCCTCCCTCTCTGTTCCCCTCTCTCTCTGTCCTCTCTCTCTCTCTGGTCCAACCTCTCTCTGTCCCCCCCTCTCTCTGCACCCCTCTCTCTCTCTGTTCCCGATCTCTCTGTCGCCCTCTCTCTCTGCTCCGCTCTCTCTGTCCCCCTCTCTCGCCCTCTCTCTGTCCCCCACTCTCCCTGATACCCTCTCTTTGCCCCCTCTCTCTCTGCCCCTCTCTCTGCCCCCTCTCTCTCTGCCCCCTGTCTCTGTCCCCCTCTCTCTGTCCCCCTCTCTCTGTCCCCCTCTCTCTCTGTTCCCCATCTCTCTGTCGCCCTCTCTCTGGCCCCCTCTCTCTCTCTGCTCCTCTCTCTCTGTCCCCCTATCTCTCTCGCCCTCTCTCTGTCCCCCACTCTCCCTGATACCCTCTCTTTGCCCCCTCTCTCTCTGACCCCCTCTCTCTCTGCTCCTCTCTCTCTGTCCCCCTCTCTCTCTGTGACCCCCTCTCTCTGTCGCCCTCTCTCTAACCACTCTCTCTGTGCCCCTCTCTCTCTGTGCCCCTCTCTTTGCCCCCTCTCTCTCTGCCCCTCTCTCTGCCCCCTCTCTCTGTCACCCCTCTCTCTGTCCCCCTCTCTCTGACCCCCTCCCTCTCTGTCCCCCTCTCTGTGTGCCCCCTCTCTCTCTGCCCCCTCTCTCTGTCCCGCTCTCACTGTCCCCCTCTCTCTGTCCCCTTCTCTCTCTGTCCCCCTCTCTCTCTGCTCCTCTCTCTCTGTATCCCTCTCTCTCTTTCACCCCCTCTCTTTGTCGCCCTTTCTCTAACCCCTCTCTCTGTGCCCCTCTCTCTCTGTTCCCCTCTCTCTCTGTTCCCCTCTCTCTCTGTTCCCTCTCTCTCTGTCCCCATCTCTCTCTGTCCCCACCTCTCTCTGCCCCCTCTCCCTCTGTCCTTCTCTCTCTGCCCCCTCTCTCTCTGCCCCCCTCACTCAGTCTGTGCCCCTCCCTCTCTATTCCCCTCTCTCTCTGTCCCCTCTCTCTCTGTCCCCACATCTCACTGTCCCCCCTCTCTCTGTCGCCCTCTCTCTGACCCCCTCTTTATCTGCCCCTCTCTTTCTGTCCTCCTCTCTCTTTGTCCCCTCACTCTTTGCCCTCCTCTCTCTCTGTCCCCCTCTCTCTGACCCCTTCTCTCTCTGTCCCCCTCTCTCTCGCCCTCTCTCTGCATCCCTCTCTCTCTGATCCCCTCTCTCTGCCCACTCTCTCTCTGCCCCCCTCTCTCTGCCCCAGTCTCTCTGTCACACCCCTCTCTTTCCCTCTCTCTCTGTCACCCCTCTCTCGGTCCCACTCTCTCTGACCCCCTCTCTCTCTGCTCCTCTCTCTCTGTCCCCCTCTCTCTCTGTCACCCCCACTCTCTGTCGCTCTCTCTCTAACCCCTCTCTCTCTGCCCCTCTCTCTCTGTGCCCCTCTCTCTCTGTCCCCTCTCTCTCTGTCCCCACCTCTCTCTGTCCCCCCCTCTCACTGCCCCCTTTCCCTCTGTCCCCCTCTCTCTGCCCCCTCTCTCTCTGTGCCCCTCTCTCTCTGTCCCCTCTCTCTCTGTCCCCACCTCTCTCTGTCCCCCCCTCTCACTGCCCCCTTTCCCTCTGTCCCCCTCTCTCTGCCCCCTCTCTCTCTGCCCCCCTCTCTCAGTCTGTGCGCCTCCCTCTCTGTTCCCCTCTCTCTCTGTCCTCTCTCTCTCTCTGGTCCAACCTCTCTCTGTCCCCCCCCTCTCTCTGCCCCCCTCTCTCTCTCTGTTCCCGATCTCTCTGTCGCCCTCTCTCTCTGCTCCGCTCTCTCTGTCCCCCTCTCTCGCCCTCTCTCTGTCCCCCACTCTCCCTGATACCCTCTCTTTGCCCCCTCTCTCTCTGCCCCTCTCTCTGCCCCCTCTCTCTCTGCCCCCTGTCTCTGTCCCCCTCTCTCTGTCCCCCTCTCTCTGTCCCCCTCTCTCTCTGTTCCCCATCTCTCTGTCGCCCTCTCTCTGGCCCCCTCTCTCTCTCTGCTCCTCTCTCTCTGTCCCCCTATCTCTCTCGCCCTCTCTCTGTCCCCCACTCTCCCTGATACCCTCTCTTTGCCCCCTCTCTCTCTGACCCCCTCTCTCTCTGCTCCTCTCTCTCTGTCCCCCTCTCTCTCTGTGACCCCCTCTCTCTGTCGCCCTCTCTCTAACCACTCTCTCTGTGCCCCTCTCTCTCTGTGCCCCTCTCTTTGCCCCCTCTCTCTCTGCCCCTCTCTCTGCCCCCTCTCTCTGTCACCCCTCTCTCTGTCCCCCTCTCTCTGACCCCCTCCCTCTCTGTCCCCCTCTCTGTGTGCCCCCTCTCTCTCTGCCCCCTCTCTCTGTCCCGCTCTCACTGTCCCCCTCTCTCTGTCCCCTTCTCTCTCTGTCCCCCTCTCTCTCTGCTCCTCTCTCTCTGTATCCCTCTCTCTCTTTCACCCCCTCTCTTTGTCGCCCTTTCTCTAACCCCTCTCTCTGTGCCCCTCTCTCTCTGTTCCCCTCTCTCTCTGTTCCCCTCTCTCTCTGTTCCCTCTCTCTCTGTCCCCATCTCTCTCTGTCCCCACCTCTCTCTGCCCCCTCTCCCTCTGTCCTTCTCTCTCTGCCCCCTCTCTCTCTGCCCCCCTCACTCAGTCTGTGCCCCTCCCTCTCTATTCCCCTCTCTCTCTGTCCCCTCTCTCTCTGTCCCCACATCTCACTGTCCCCCCTCTCTCTGTCGCCCTCTCTCTGACCCCCTCTTTATCTGCCCCTCTCTTTCTGTCCTCCTCTCTCTTTGTCCCCTCACTCTTTGCCCTCCTCTCTCTCTGTCCCCCTCTCTCTGACCCCTTCTCTCTCTGTCCCCCTCTCTCTCGCCCTCTCTCTGCATCCCTCTCTCTCTGATCCCCTCTCTCTGCCCACTCTCTCTCTGCCCCCCCTCTCTCTGCCCCAGTCTCTCTGTCACACCCCTCTCTTTCCCTCTCTCTCTGTCCCCCCTCTCTCTGTCCCCCCCTCCCTGTCGCCGTCTCTTTGACCCCCTCGCTCTCTGCCGCTTCTCTCTCTCACCCCTCTCTCTGTCCTCCTCTCTCTGTCCCCCATCTCTCTGCCGCCCTCTCTCTGACTCCTCTCTCTCTGCTCATCTCTCTCTGTCCCCCCTCTCTCTGTCACCCACTCTCTCTGTCGCCCTCTCTCTAACCCCTCTCTCTGTGCCCCTCTCTCTCTGTGCCCCTCTCTCTCTGTTCCCCTCTCTCTCTGTCCCCTCTCTCTCTGTCCCCACTCTCTCTCTGCCTCCTTCTCGCTCTGTCCCCACTCTCTCTCTGCCTCCTTCTCTCTCTGTCCCACTCTCTCTGCTCCGTCTCTTTGTCCCCCCTCTCTCTGTCCCCCCTCTCTCTGTCACCCCTCTCCTCTCCTCCCCCTCTCTGTCGCCCTCTCTCTGTCGCCCTCTCTCTGTCGCCCTCTCTCTCTGCCCCTCTCTCTGTGTCCCTCTCTCTCTGTGTACCCCTGTCTCTGTCCTCCCCTCTCTCTGCCCCCCTCTCTCTGTCCCCCTCTGTCACCTCTCTCTCTGCCCCCCTCTCTCTGTCCCCCTCTCTCTCTGTCACCCTCTCTCTGTCACCCTCTCTCTCTACCCCACTCTTTCTCTGCTCCCTCTCTCTCTGTCCGCCACTGTGTCCCCCTCTCTCTCTGTCACCCTCTCTCTCTCCCTCTCTCTGCCCCCCTCTCTCTCTGTCCCCTTCTCTCTATGCCCCCCTCTCTCGCCCTCTCTCTGTCCCCACTCTCTCTGATCCCCTCTTTTCCCCCTCTCTGCCCCTCTCTCTGCCCCCTCTCTCTGTCACCCCTTTCTCTGTCCCCCTCTCTCTGACCCCCTCTCTCTCTGTCCCCCTCTCTCTCTGCCCCCTCTCTCTCTGCCCCCTGTCTCTGTCCCCCTCTCTCTGTCCCCCTCTCTCTGTCCCCCTCTCTCTCTCTCTTCCCCATCTCTCTGTCGCCCTCTCTCTGACCCCCCTCTCTCTCTGCTCCTCTCTCTCTGTCCCCCTCTCTCTCTCGCTCTCTCTCTGTCCCCCACTCTCTCTGATCCCCTCTCTTTGCCCCCTCTCTCTCCCCCCCCTCTCTCTGCCCCCTCTCTCTGTCACCACTCTCTCCGGCCCCCTCTCTCTGACCCCCTCTCTCTCTGCTCCTCTCTCTCTGTCCCCTCTCTCTCTGTCCCCTCTCTCTTCCCCCTCTCTCTCTCTCTGTTCCCCATCTCTCTGTCGCCTCTCTCTGACCCCCTCTCTCTCTGCTCCTCTCTCTCTGTCCCCCTCTCTCTCTGTAACCCCCTCTCTCTGTCGCCCTCTCTCTAACCCCTCTCTCTGTGCCCTTCTCTCTCTGTGCCCCTCTCTCTCTGTTCCCCTCTCTCTCTGTGCCCCTCTCTCTCTATCCCCACCACTCTCTGTCCCCTCTCTCTCTGTCCCCACCTCTCTCTGTTCCCCCCTCTCACTGCCCCCTTTCCCTCTGTCCCCCTCTCTCTGCCCCCTCTCTCTCTGCCCCCCTCTCTCAGTCTGTGCCCCTCCCTCTCTGTTCCCCTCTCTCTCTGTCCCCTCTCTCTCTGTCCCCACCTCTCTCTGTCCCCCCCTCTCTGCCCCCTCTGTCCCCCTCTCTCTGTGTCACCCCTCTCTCAGTCTGTGCCCCTCCCTCTCTGTTTCCCTCTCTCTCTGTCCCCTCCCTCTCTGCCCTCCTCTCTCTCTGTCCCCCTCTCTCTGTCCCCTTCTCTCTCTGTCCCCCTCTCTCTCTTCCCCACTCTTTCTCTGCTCCCTCTCTCTCTCTGTCCGCCACGCTCTCTGTCCCCCTCTCTCTCAGCCCCCTCTCTCTCTGCCCCCTCTCTCTGCCCCCCTCTCACTCTCCCCCTCGCTCTGTCCCCCTCTCTCTGTCCCCCTCTCTCTCTCTGTCCCCCTCTCTCTCTCTGTCCCCACCACTCTCTGTCCCCCCCTCTCACTGCCCCCTTTCCCTCTGTACCCCTCTCTCTGCCACCTCTCTCTCTGCCCCCTCTCTCAGTCTGTGCGCCTCCCTCTCTGTTCCCCTCTCTCTCTGTCCTCTCTCTCTCTGGTCCCACCTCTCTCTGTGCCCCCCTCTCTCTGCCCCCCTCTCTCTCTCTGTTCCCGATCTCTCTGTCGCCCTCTCTCTCTGCTCCGCTCTCTCTGTCACCCTCTCTCGCCCTCTCCCTGTCCCCCACTCTCCCTGATACCCTCTCTTTGCCCCCTCTCTCTCTGCCTCTCTCTTTGCCCCCTCTCTCTCCGCCCCTTTCTCTGCCCCCTCTCTCTGTCATCTCTCTCCGTCCCCCTCTCTCTGACCCCCTCTCTCTCTGCTCCTCTCTCTCTGTCCCCCTCTCTCTCTGTGACCCCCCCCTCTGTCGCCCTCTCTCTTACCCCTCTCTCTGTGCCCCTCTCTCTCTGTGCCCCTCTCTCTCTGTTCCCCTCTCTCTCTGTCCCCCTCTCTCTGTCCCCTTCCCTCTCTGTCCCCCTCTCTCTCCCCCTCTCTCTGTCCCCCACTCTCTCTGACCCCCTCTCTTTGCCCCCTCTCTCTCTGCCTCTCTCCCTGCCCCTTCTCTCTGTCACCCCTCTCTCTGGCCCCCTCTCTCTGACCCCCTCTCTCTCTGCTCCTCTCTCTCTGTCCCCCTCTCTCTCTGTCACCCCCTCTCTTTGTCGCCCTCTCTCTCTCTGTTCCCGATCTCTCTGTCCCCCTCTCTCTGTCCCCTTCTCTCTCTGTCCCCCTCTCTCTCGCCCTCTCTCTGTCCCCCACTCTCCCTGATACGCTCTCTTTGCCCCCTCTCTCTCTGCCTCTCTCTCTGCCCCCTCTCTCTGTCACCCCTCTCTCTGTGCCCCTCTCTCTGACCCCCTCTCTCTCTGCTCCTCTCTCTCTGTCCCCCTCTCTTTCTGTCCCCTCTCTCTCTGTCCCCATCTCTCTCTGTCCCCCCCTCGCTCTGCCCCCTCTCCCTGTGTCCTTCTCTCTCTGCCCTCTCTCTCTCTGCCCCCTCACTCAGTCTGTGCCCCTCCCTCTCTATTCCCCTCTCTCTCTGTCCCCTCTCTCTCTGTCCCCACCTCTCACTGCCCCCCCTCTCTCTGTCGCCCTCTCTCTGACCCCCTCTTTATCTGCCCCTCTCTTTCTGTCCTCCTCTCTCTTTGTCCCCTCACTCTCTGCCCTCCTCTCTCTCTGTCCCCGTCTCTCTGACCCCTTCTCTCTCTGTCCCCCTCTCTCTCGCCCTCTCTCTGCACCCCTCTCTCTCTGATCCAGTCTCTCTGCCCACTCTCTCTCTGCCCCTCTGTCTCTGCCCCACTCTCTCTGTCACCCCTCTCTCTTTCCCTCTCTCTCTGTCCCCCCTCGCTCTGTCGCCCTCTCTCTGACCCTCTCCCTCTGCTCCTCTCTCTCTCTCCCCCCTCTCTCTGTCACCCTATCTCTCTGTCGCCCTCTCTCTAACCCCTCTCTCTGTGCCCCTCTCTCTCTGTGCCCCTCTCTCTCTGTTCCCCTCTCTCTCTGTCCCGTCTCTCTCTGTCCCCACTCTCTCTCTGCCCACTTCTCTCTCTGTCCCCCTCTCTCTGTCCCCCTCTCTCTGTCACCCCTGTCTCTGTCCCCACTCTCTCTGCCCCCGTCTCTCTACTCCCCCTCTCTGTCGCCTTCTCTCTGTCGCCCTCTCACTCTGCCCCTCTCATTCAGTCCCCCTCTCTCTGTGTACCCCTCTCTCTGTTCTCCCCTCTCTCTGCCCCCCTCTCTCTGTCCCCCTCTGTCACCTCTCTCTCTGTCCCCCCTCTCTCTGTCCCCCCTCTCTCTGTCATTCTCTCTCTGTCGCCCACTCTCTGTCGCCCTCTCTCTCTGCCCCACTCTTTCTCTGCTGCCTCTCTCTCTGTCCGCCACTCTGTCCCCCCCTCTCTCTGTCACACTCTCTCTCTCCCCCTCTCTCTGTCCCCCTCTCTCTGTCCCCTTCTCTCTCTGTCCTCCCTCTCTCTCCCCCTCTCTCTCTGCCCCTCCCACTCTGTCCCCGTCTCGCTCTGTACCCCTCTCTCTGTCCCCCTCTGTCACCCCTCTCTCTGTGCCCCTCTCTCTCTGTCACCCCGTCTCTGTCGCACTCTGTCTGACCTCCTCTCTCAGTCTGTGCCCCTCCCTCTCTGTTCCCCTCTCTCTGTCCTCTCTCTCTCTGCCCCCACCTCTCTCTGCCCCTCCCTCTGACCCCCTCTGTCCCCCTCTCTTTGTGTCACCCCTCTCTCTGTCGCCCTCTCTCTGACCCCCCTCTTTATCTGCCCCTCTCTTTCTGTCCCCCTCTCTCTGCCCCCTCTCTCTGCCCCTCCCACTCTGTCCCCGTCTCGCTCTGTACCCCTCTCTCTGTCCTCCCCTCTCTCTGTCCTCCACTCTCTCTCTGTCCCCCTCTCTCTGTCGCCCTCTCTCTGACCTCCTCTCTCAGTCTGTGCCCCTCCCTCTCTGTTCCCCTCTCTCTCTGTCCTCTCTCTCTCTGTATCCCCCCTCTCTCTGCCCCCCTCTGTCCCCCTCTCTTTATGTCACCCCTCTGCCTGTCGCCCTCTCTCTGACACCCTCTTTATCTGCCCCTCTCTTTCTGTGCCCCTCTCTCTCTGTGCCCCTTTCTCTCTGTTCCCCTCTCTCTCTGTCCCCTCTCTCTCTGTCCCCACCTCCCTCTGTGCCCCCCTCTCTCTGCCCCGCTCTGTCTCCCTCTCTCTGTGTCCCCCCTCTCTCTGTCGCCCTCTCTCTCTGTCTGTCCCCCTCTCTCTGTCCCCTCTCTCTCTCGCCCTCTCTCTGCACCCCTCTCTCTCTGTCCCCTCTCTCTGTCCCCTCTCTCTCTGTCCCGACCTCTCTCTGTGCCCCCCCCCTCTCTGCCCCCCTCTGTCACCCTCTCTGTCGCCCTCTCTCTGAACCCCTCTTTATCTGCCCCTCTCTTTCTGTTCCCCTCTCTCTTTGTCCCCTCCCTCTCTGCCCTCCTCTCTCTCTGTCCCCCTCTCTCTGTCCCCTTCTCTCTCTGTCCCCCTCTCTCTCGCCCTCTCTCTGCACCCGTCTCTCTCTGATCTTCTCTCTCTGCCCCCTCTCTCTGCCCCACTCTCTCTGTCACCCCTCTCTCTTTCCCTCTTTCTCTGTCTCCTCCCTCTCTGCCCCATCTCTCTCTGCCCCTCTCTCTCTGTCCCACTCTCTCTGTCCCCCTCTCTCTGTCCCCCCCCCCCCTCTGTCACCCCCTCTCTCTGTCGCCCTCTCTCTGTCCCCACGGCTCTCTGTCCCCCTCTCTCTCTGTTCCCCTCTCTCTCTGTCCCCCTCTCTCTCTGTTCCCCTCTCTCTCTGCCCCCTCTCTCTCTGCCTCCCCTCTCTCTGTGCCCCTCCCTCTCTGTTCCCCCCTCTCTCTGTACCCTCTCTCTCTGTCCCCACCTCTCTCTGTCACCCTCTCACCCTCTCTCTCTCTGTCTCCCTCACTCTCTGTCGCCCTCTCTCTGCCCCCTCTCTATGGCCCCCTCTCTCTCTGCCCCCTCTCTCTCTGCCCCCTCTCTCTCTGCGTCCCTCTTTCTCTGTCCCCCTCTCTCTGTCACCCCTCTCTCTGTCCCCCTCTCTCTGTCCTCCCCTCTCTCTGTCCTCCCCTCTCTCTGCACCCATCTCTCTCTCTCTGCACCCCTCTCACTCTGCCCCCCCCATTTCCCCCCTCTCTCTGTCCCCCTCTCTCTGTCCCCCTCTCCGTGCCCCCCTCTCTCTGTTCCCCTCTCTCTCTGTCACCCTCTCACCCTCTCTCTCTCTGTCTCCCTCACTCTCTGTCGCCCTCTCTCTGCCCCCTCTCTATGGCCCCCTCTCTCTCTGCCCCCTCTCTCTCTGCCCCCTCTCTCTCTGCGTCCCTCTTTCTCTGTCCCCCTCTCTCTGTCACCCCTCTCTCTGTCCCCCTCTCTCTGTCCTCCCCTCTCTCTGTCCTCCCCTCTCTCTGCACCCATCTCTCTCTCTCTGCACCCCTCTCACTCTGCCCCCCCCATTTCCCCCCTCTCTCTGTCCCCCTCTCTCTGTCCCCCTCTCCGTGCCCCCCTCTCTCTGTGCCCCTCTCTCTCTGTTCACCCCTCTCTCTGTACCCTGTCTCTCTGTCCCGACGTCTCTCTGTCCCCCCTCTCTCTGCCGCCCTCTGTCCCCGTCTCTCCGTCGCCCTCTCTCTGACCCACTCTTTATCTGCCCCTCTCTTTCTGTCCTCCTCTCTTTTTGACCCCCTCTCTCTGTCCACCCTCTCTCTGCCCCTCTCTCTCTGTTCCCCCTCTCTCTGTCCCCCTCTCTCTGTCGCCCTCTCTCTGTCCCCCCCTCTCTCTGCCCCCTCTCTCTCTGTCCCCCTCTCTCTCTGTCACCCTCTCACCCTCTCTCTCTCTGTCTCCCTCACTCTCTGTCGCCCTCTCTCTGCCCCCCTCTCTGTCCCCCTCTCACTCTGCCCCCCCTCTCTCTTCCCCCCTCTCTCCCACTTTCTCTCTGTCCCCCTCTCTCTCTGTCCCCCTCTCTCTGCCCCCTCTCTATGGCCCCCTCTCTCTCTGCCCCCCCTCTCTCTGCCCCCTCTCTCTCTGCGTCCCTCTCTCTCTGTCCCCCTCTCTCTGTCCCCACCTCTCTCTGTCCCCCCTCTCTCGGCCGCCCTATGTCCCCGTCTCTCTGTCGCCCTCTCTCTGACCCACTATTTATCTGCCCCTCTCTTTCTGTCCCCCTCTCTTTTTTTCCCCCCTCTCTCTGTCCACCCTCTCTCTGCCCCCTCTCTCTGTTCCCCCTCTCTCTGTCCCCCTCTCTCTCTGTCCCCCTCTCTCTCTGTCACCCTCTCACCCTCTCTCTCTCTGTCTCCCTCACTCTCTGTCGCCCTCTCTCTGCCCCCTCTCTCTGTCCTCCTCTCTCTTTCCCCCTCTCTATCTCTGTCCCCCATCTCTCTGTCGCCCTCTCTCTGACCCTCTCCCTCTGCTCCTCTCTCTCTCTCCCCCCTCTCTCTGTCACCCTATCTCTCTGTCGCCCTCTCTCTAACCCCTCTCTCTGTGCCCCTCTCTCTCTGTGCCCCTCTCTCTCTGTTCCCCTCTCTCTCTGTCCCGTCTCTCTCTGTCCCCACTCTCTCTCTGCCCACTTCTCTCTCTGTCCCCCTCTCTCTGTCCCCCTCTCTCTGTCACCCCTGTCTCTGTCCCCACTCTCTCTGCCCCCGTCTCTCTACTCCCCCTCTCTGTCGCCTTCTCTCTGTCGCCCTCTCACTCTGCCCCTCTCATTCAGTCCCCCTCTCTCTGTGTACCCCTCTCTCTGTTCTCCCCTCTCTCTGCCCCCCTCTCTCTGTCCCCCTCTGTCACCTCTCTCTCTGTCCCCCCTCTCTCTGTCCCCCCTCTCTCTGTCATTCTCTCTCTGTCGCCCACTCTCTGTCGCCCTCTCTCTCTGCCCCACTCTTTCTCTGCTGCCTCTCTCTCTGTCCGCCACTCTGTCCCCCTCTCTCTCTGTCACACTCTCTCTCTCCCCCTCTCTCTGTCCCCCTCTCTCTGTCCCCTTCTCTCTCTGTCCTCCCTCTCTCTCCCCCTCTCTCTCTGCCCCTCCCACTCTGTCCCCGTCTCGCTCTGTACCCCTCTCTCTGTCCCCCTCTGTCACCCCTCTCTCTGTGCCCCTCTCTCTCTGTCCCCCCGTCTCTGTCGCACTCTGTCTGACCTCCTCTCTCAGTCTGTGCCCCTCCCTCTCTGTTCCCCTCTCTCTGTCCTCTCTCTCTCTGCCCCCACCTCTCTCTGCCCCTCCCTCTGACCCCCTCTGTCCCCCTCTCTTTGTGTCACCCCTCTCTCTGTCGCCCTCTCTCTGACCCCCTCTTTATCTGCCCCTCTCTTTCTGTCCCCCTCTCTCTGCCCCCTCTCTCTGCCCCTCCCACTCTGTCCCCGTCTCGCTCTGTACCCCTCTCTCTGTCCTCCCCTCTCTCTGTCCTCCACTCTCTCTCTGTCCCCCTCTCTCTGTGCCCCTCTCTCTCTGTCCCCCCCTCTCTGTCGCCCTCTCTCTGACCTCCTCTCTCAGTCTGTGCCCCTCCCTCTCTGTTCCCCTCTCTCTCTGTCCTCTCTCTCTCTGTATCCCCCCTCTCTCTGCCCCCCTCTGTCCCCCTCTCTTTATGTCACCCCTCTGCCTGTCGCCCTCTCTCTGACACCCTCTTTATCTGCCCCTCTCTTTCTGTGCCCCTCTCTCTCTGTGCCCCTTTCTCTCTGTTCCCCTCTCTCTCTGTCCCCTCTCTCTCTGTCCCCACCTCCCTCTGTGCCCCCCTCTCTCTGCCCCGCTCTGTCTCCCTCTCTCTGTGTCCCCCCTCTCTCTGTCGCCCTCTCTCTCTGTCTGTCCCCCTCTCTCTGTCCCCTCTCTCTCTCGCCCTCTCTCTGCACCCCTCTCTCTCTGTCCCCTCTCTCTGTCCCCTCTCTCTCTGTCCCGACCTCTCTCTGTGCCCCCCCCTCTCTGCCCCCCTCTGTCACCCTCTCTGTCGCCCTCTCTCTGAACCCCTCTTTATCTGCCCCTCTCTTTCTGTTCCCCTCTCTCTTTGTCCCCTCCCTCTCTGCCCTCCTCTCTCGCTGTCCCCCTCTCTCTGTCCCCTTCTCTCTCTGTCCCCCTCTCTCTCGCCCTCTCTCTGCACCCGTCTCTATCTGATCTTCTCTCTCTGCCCCCTCTCTCTGCCCCACTCTCTCTGTCACCCCTCTCTCTTTCCCTCTTTCTCTGTCTCCTCCCTCTCTGCCCCATCTCTCTCTGCCCCTCTCTCTCTGACCCACTCTCTCTGTCACCCCTCTCTCTTTCCCTCTTTCTCTGTCTCCTCCCTCTCTGCCCCATCTCTCTCTGCCCCTCTCTCTCTGACCCACTCTCTCTGTCCCCCTCTCTCTGTCCCCCCCCCTCTGTCACCCCCTCTCTCTGTCGCCCTCTCTCTGTCCCCACGGCTCTCTGTCCCCCTCTCTCTCTGTTCCCCTCTCTCTCTGTCCCCCTCTCTCTCTGTTCCCCTCTCTCTCTGCCCCCTCTCTCTCTGCCTCCCCTCTCTCTGTGCCCCTCCCTCTCTGTTCCCCCCTCTCTCTGTACCCTCTCTCTCTGTCCCCACCTCTCTCTGTCACCCTCTCACCCTCTCTCTCTCTGTCTCCCTCACTCTCTGTCGCCCTCTCTCTGCCCCCTCTCTATGGCCCCCTCTCTCTCTGCCCCCTCTCTCTCTGCCCCCTCTCTCTCTGCGTCCCTCTTTCTCTGTCCCCCTCTCTCTGTCACCCCTCTCTCTGTCCCCCTCTCTCTGTCCTCCCCTCTCTCTGTCCTCCCCTCTCTCTGCACCCATCTCTCTCTCTCTGCACCCCTCTCACTCTGCCCCCCCCATTTCCCCCCTCTCTCTGTCCCCCTCTCTCTGTCCCCCTCTCCGTGCCCCCCCTCTCTCTGTTCCCCTCTCTCTCTGTCACCCTCTCACCCTCTCTCTCTCTGTCTCCCTCACTCTCTGTCGCCCTCTCTCTGCCCCCTCTCTATGGCCCCCTCTCTCTCTGCCCCCTCTCTCTCTGCCCCCTCTCTCTCTGCGTCCCTCTTTCTCTGTCCCCCTCTCTCTGTCACCCCTCTCTCTGTCCCCCTCTCTCTGTCCTCCCCTCTCTCTGTCCTCCCCTCTCTCTGCACCCATCTCTCTCTCTCTGCACCCCTCTCACTCTGCCCCCCCCATTTCCCCCCTCTCTCTGTCCCCCTCTCCGTGCCCCCCTCTCTCTGTTCCCCTCTCTCTCTGTCACCCTCTCACCCTCTCTCTCTCTGTCTCCCTCACTCTCTGTCGCCCTCTCTCTGCCCCCTCTCTATGGCCCCCTCTCTCTCTGCCCCCTCTCTCTCTGCCCCCTCTCTCTCTGCGTCCCTCTTTCTCTGTCCCCCTCTCTCTGTCACCCCTCTCTCTGTCCCCCTCTCTCTGTCCTCCCCTCTCTCTGTCCTCCCCTCTCTCTGCACCCATCTCTCTCTCTCTGCACCCCTCTCACTCTGCCCCCCCCATTTCCCCCCTCTCTCTGTCCCCCTCTCTCTGTCCCCCTCTCCGTGCCCCCCTCTCTCTGTGCCCCTCTCTCTCTGTTCCCCCCTCTCTCTGTACCCTGTCTCTCTGTCCCCACGTCTCTCTGTCCCCCCTCTCTCTGCCGCCCTCTGTCCCCGTCTCTCTGTCGCCCTCTCTCTGACACACTCTTTATCTGCCCCTCTCTTTCTGTCCTCCTCTCTTTTTGACCCCCTCTCTCTGTCCACCCTCTCTCTGCCCCTCTCTCTCTGTTCCCCCTCTCTCTGTCCCCCTCTCTCTGTCGCCCTCTCTCTGTCCCCCCCTCTCTCTGCCCCCTCTCTCTCTGTCCCCCTCTCTCTCTGTCACCCTCTCACCCTCTCTCTCTCTGTCTCCCTCACTCTCTGTCGCCCTCTCTCTGCCCCCCTCTCTGTCCCCCTCTCACTCTGCCCCCCCTCTCTCTTCCCCCCTCTCTCCCACTTTCTCTCTGTCCCCCTCTCTCTCTGTCCCCCTCTCTCTGCCCCCTCTCTATGGCCCCCTCTCTCTCTGCCCCCCCTCTCTCTGCCCCCTCTCTCTCTGCGTCCCTCTCTCTCTGTCCCCCTCTCTCTGTCCCCACCTCTCTCTGTCCCCCCTCTCTCGGCCGCCCTATGTCCCCGTCTCTCTGTCGCCCTCTCTCTGACCCACTATTTATCTGCCCCTCTCTTTCTGTCCCCCTCTCTTTTTTTCCCCCCTCTCTCTGTCCACCCTCTCTCTGCCCCCTCTCTCTGTTCCCCCTCTCTCTGTCCCCCTCTCTCTCTGTCCCCCTCTCTCTCTGTCACCCTCTCACCCTCTCTCTCTCTGTCTCCCTCACTCTCTGTCGCCCTCTCTCTGCCCCCTCTCTGTCCCCCTCTCACTCTGCCCCCCCCTCTTCCCCCCTCTCTCTCCCACTTTCTCTCTGTTCCCTTCTCTCTCTGTCCCCCACTCTCTCTGCCCCCCTCTCTCTCTGTACTCCTCTCTCTCGCCCTCTCTCTGTCCCCCTCTCTCTGTGTCCCCCTCTCTCTGCCCCCGCTCTATGGCCCCCTCTCTCTCTGTCCCCCTCTCTCTGTCACCCCTCTCTCTGTCCCCCCTCTCTCTGTCCTCCCCTCTCTCTGCACCCATCTCTCTCTCTCTGCACCCCTCTCACTCTGCCCCCACATTTGCACCCCTCTCTCTGTCCCCCTCTCTGTGTCCCCCTCTCCCTGCCCCCCCCTCTCTCTGTGCCCCTCCCTCTCTGTTCCCCCCTCTCTCTGTACCCTGTCTCTCTGTCCCCACGTCTCTCTGTCCCCCGTCTCTCTGTCGCCCTCTCTCTGACCCCCTCTTTATCTGCCCCTCTCTTTCTATCCCCCTCTCTTTTTGTCCCCCCTCTCTCTGCCCTCCTCTGTCTCTGTCCCCCTCTCTCTGTCCCCCTCTCTCTCTGTACCCCTCTCTCTCTGCCCTCATCTCTCTCTGTCCCCCTCTCTCTCTTTCACCCTCTCTCCCTGACCCCTCTCTCTCTATCATCCTCTCTCTGTCCCCCTCTCTCTGTTCCCCTCTCTCTCTGTCGCCCTCTCTCTGACCCCTCTCTCTCTGCCCCTCTCTTCCAGTACCCCTCTCTCTTTGTCCCCCTCTCTCTCTATCCCTCTCTCTCTGTCCCCCCCTCTCTCTGTCCCCCTTTCTCTCCGTCCCCTTCTCTCTCTGTTCCCCCACTCTCTCTGTCCCCCTCTCTCTCTGTCACCTTCTCTCTTTCTCCCCGTCTCTCTGTCCCCCCTCTCTCTGTCCCCTCTCTCTCTCGCCCTCTCTCTGTCCCCCTCTCTCTGTCCCCTTCTCTCTCTCTGTCCTCCCTCTCTCTCCCCCTCTCTCTGTCCCCCCCCTCTCTCCCCCTGTCTCTGTCCCCCCTCTCTCTCCCCCCTCTCTCTGCCCCCTCTCTCTCTGCCCCTCCCACTCTGTCCCCGTCTCTCTCTGTACACCTCTCTCTGTCCACCCCTCTCTCTGTCCTCCCCTCTCTCTCTGTCCCCCTCTCTCTCTGCCCCCCTCTCTCTATCCCCCTCTGTCACCCCTCTCACCGTGCCCCTCTCTCTCTGTCCCCCCCTCTCTGTCGCCCTCTCTCTGACCCTCTCTCTCTGACCCTCTCTCTCTCTGCCCCTCTCTCTCTGTCTCCCTTTCTCTCTGTCCCCCCTCTCTCTGCCCCTCTCTCTCTCTGTTCCCCCTCTCTCTGTCCCCTCTCTCTGTCCCCTTCTCTCTCTCTGTCCTCCCTCTCTCTCCCCCTCTCTCTGTCCCCCCTCTCTCTGCCCCCTCTCTCTCTGCCCCTCCCACTCTGTCCCCGTCTCTCTCGGTACCCCTCTCTCTGTCCTCCCCTCTCTCTGTCCTCCCCTCTCTCTCTGTCCCCCTCTCTCTCTGCCCCCCTCTCTCTCTGCCCCCCTCTCTCTGTCCCCCTCTGTCACCCCTCTCTCTGTGCCCCTCTCTCTCTGTCCCCCATTCTCTCTTTCCCCCCTGTCTATCTCCCTCTCTCGGACCCCCCCTCTTTCTGCCCCCCTCTCTCTGTCCCCCTCTCTCTCTGTCCCCCCCTCTCTTTGTCCCCCCCCTCTGTCCCCCCTCTCTCTGCCCCCTCTCCCTCTTTCCCCCCCTCTCTGCCCACTCTCTCTCTGCCACCCTCTCTCAGTCTGTGCCCCTCCCTCTCTGTTCCCCTTCTCTCTGTCCTCACTCTCTCTGTCCCCACCTCTCTCTGTGCTCCCCTCTCTCTGCCCCCCTCTGTCCCCCTCTCTCTGTGTCCCCCCTCTCTCTGTCGCCCTCTCTCTGACCCCCTCTTTATCTGCCCCTCTCTTTCTGTCCCCCTTTCTCTTTGTCCCCTCCCTCTCTGCACTCCTCTCTCTCTGTCCCCTTCTATCTGTCCCCTTCTCTCTCTGATCACCTCTCTCTGCCCCCCTCTCTCTGCCCCACTCTCTCTGTCACCCCTCTCTCTTTCCCTCTCTCTCTGTCCCCCCTCTCTCTGTCCCCCCTCTCCCTGTCGCCCTCTCTCTGACCCCCTCTCTCTCTGCCCCCTCTCTCTCTGCCCCTCTCTCTGTCCCCCTCTCTCTCTGTGGCCCTCTCTCTGACCCCTTTCTCTCTGTCCCCACCTCTCTCTGTCCTCCTCTCTCTGCCCGCTCTCTCTCTTCCCCCCTCTCTCTCTGTGTGCCCCTCCCTCTCTGTTCCCCTCTATCTCTGTACCCTCTCTCTCTGTCCCCACCTCTCTCTGTCCCCCCTCTCTCTGCCCCGCTCTGTCCCCCGTCTCTCTGTCGCCCTCTCTCTGACCTCCTCTTTATCTGCCCCTCTCTTTCTGTTCCCCACACTTTTTGTACCCCCTCTCTCTGCCCTACTCTGTCTCTGTCCACCTCTCTCTGTCCCCCTCTCTCTCTGTCCCCCTCTCTCTCGCCCTCTCTCGGCACCTCTCTCTCTCTGCCCTCATCTCTCTCTGTCCCCCTCTCTCTCTGTCACCCTCTCTCCCTGACCCCTCTCTCTATCATCCTCTCTCTTCCCCCTCTCTCTGTCCCCCTCTCTCTCTGTCGCCCTCTCTCTCTGTCCCCCTCTCTCTCTATACCCCTCTCACTCGCCCTCTCTCTGTCCCCCTCACTCTCCGCCCCCCCCTCTCTGTCCCCCTCTCTCTGTCACCCCTCTCTCTGTCCCCCCCTCTCTGTCCCCCCCTCTCTGTCCCCTTTCTCTCTGTCTCCCTCTCTCTGTCCTCCCCTCCCTCTGCACCCATCTCTCCCTCTCTGTACCCCTCTCACTCTGCCCCACACTATTTGCCCCCCTCTCTCTGTCCCCATCTCTCTGTCCCCCTCTCTCTTCCCCCTCTCTCTGTCCCCCTCTCTCTCTGTCCCCCTCACTCTCCGCCCCCCCCTCTCTGTCCCCCTCTCTCTGTCACCCCTCTCTCTGTCCCCCCCTCTCTGTCCCCCCCTCTCTGTCCCCTTTCTCTCTGTCTCCCTCTCTCTGTCCTCCCCTCCCTCTGCACCCATCTCTCCCTCTCTGTACCCCTCTCACTCTGCCCCACACTATTTGCCCCCCTCTCTCTGTCCCCATCTCTCTGTCCCCCTCTCTCTTCCCCCTCTCTCTGTCCCCCTCTCTCTCTGTCGCCCTCTCTCTGACCCCCTTTCTCTCTGCCCCTCTCTTTCTGTCCCCCTCTCTCTTTGTCCCCCCCTCTCTCTGTCCCCCCCCCGTCCCCCTCTCTCTCTGTCACCTTCTCTCTTTCTCCCCCTCTCTCTGTCCCCTCTCTCTCTGTCCCCTTCTCTCTCTCTCGCCCTCTCTCTGTCCCCCTCTCTCCGTCCCCTTCTCTCTCTGTCCTCCCTCTCTCTTCCCCTCTCTCTGTCCCCCCTCTCTCTGCCCCCTCTCTCTCTGCCCCTCTCTCTCTGTCCCCCTCTCTCTCTGTACCCCTCTCTCTGTCCTCCCCTCTCTCTGTCCTCCCCTCTCTCTCTGTCCCCCTCTCTCTCTGCCCCTCTCTCTCTGTCCCCGTCTCTCTCTGTACCCCTCTCTCTGTCCTCCCCTCTCTCTGTCCTCCCTCACTCTCTCTGTCCCCCTCTGTCACCCCTCTCTCTGTCCCCCTCTCTCTGTCTCCCTCTCTCTGTCGCCGTCTCTCTGTCTCTCTCTGACCCCTCTCTCTGTCGCCCTCTCTCCGTCCCCCTCTCTCTCTGCCCCCTCTCTCTCTTTCCCCCTCTCTCTCTATCACCCTCTCACCGTCTCTCTCT
The DNA here is from genome assembly GCF_047496795.1 of Chiloscyllium punctatum. Lineage (NCBI taxonomy): Eukaryota > Metazoa > Chordata > Chondrichthyes > Orectolobiformes > Hemiscylliidae > Chiloscyllium > Chiloscyllium punctatum. Next base: position 15,606,786 of record NC_092745.1, on the reverse strand, counting down.
CGGTCTCCCTCACTCTCTGTCGCCCCCTCTCTTCCCCCCTCTCTCTCCCACTTTCTCCCTGTCCCCTTCTCTCTCTGTCCCCCACTCTCTCTGTCCCCCTCTCTCTCTGTACGCCTCTCTCTCGCCCTCTGTCTGTCCACCTCTGTCTGTCCCCCTCTCTGCCCCCTCTCTCTCTGGCCCCCTCTCTCTCTGCCCCCTCTCTCTCTGCCGCCTCTCTCTCTGCCTCCTCTCTCTCTGCCTCCCCCTCACTCTGTCACCCCTCTCTCTGTCACCCCTCTCTCTGCCACCCCTCTCTCTGCCCCCCTCTCTCTGCCCCGCTCTCTCTGACCCCATCTCTCTCTGCCCCCTCTCTCTCTGCCCCTCTCTCTCTGACCTTCTCTCTCTGTCCCCCTCTCTGTGTCCCCCTCTCTCTCTCTGTCGCCCTCTCTCTGACCCCTTTCTCTCTGCTCCTCTCTCTCTGCCCCTCTCTCTCTGACCCCCTCTCTCTCTCCCCCTCTCTCTGTCCCCCTCTCTCTCTCTGTCGCCTCTCTCTGACCCCTTTCTCTCTGCTCCTCTCTCTCTCTGTCCCCCCTCTCTCTGTCACCCCCTCTCTCTGTCGCCCTCTCTCTCTAACCCCTCATCTGTGCCTCTCTCTCTCTGTCCCCCTCTCTCTCTGTCCCCTCTCTCTCTGTCCCCACCTCTCTCTGTCCCACTCTCTCTGCCCACTCTCTCTCTGCCCCTCTCTCTCTCTCTGTGCCCCTCTCTCTCTGTTCCCCCCTCTCTCTGTACCCTCTCTCTCTGTCCCCACCTCTCTCTGTCCCCCCTCTCTCTGCCCCCTCTGTCCCCCGTCTCTCTGTCGCCCTCTCTCTGACCCCCTCTTTATCTGCCCCTCTCTTTCTGTCCCCCTCTCTTTTTGTCCCCCCTCTCTCTGCCCTCCTCTGTCTCTGTCCCCCTCTCTCTGTCCCCCTCTCTCTCTGTACCCCCCTCTCTCGCCCTCTCTCTGCACCCCTCGCTCTCTCTGCCCTCATCTCTCTCTGTGTGCCCTCTCTCTGTCACCCCCTCTCCCTGTTGCCCTCTCTCTCTAACCCCTCTCTCTCTGCCTCCTCTCTCTGCCTCCCCCTCTCTCTGTCCCCCTTTCTCTCTCTCCCCTTCTCTCTCTGTTCCCCCACTCTCTCTGTCCCCCCCCTCTCTGTCACCTTCTCTCTTTCTTCCCCTCTCTCTGTCCCCTTCTCTCTCTCTCGCCCTCTCTCTGTCCCCTTCTCTCTCTGTCCCCCTCTCTCTCTGTCACCTTCTCTCTTTCTCCCCCGTCTCTGCCCCTCCCACTCTGTCCCCGTCTCTCTCGGTACCCCTCTCTCTGTCCTCCCCTCTCTCTGTCCTCCCCTCTTTCTCTGTTCCCCTCTCTCTCTGCCCCCCTCTCTCTCTGCCCCCCTCTCTCTGTCCCCCTCTGTCACCCCTCTCTCTGTCCCCCTCTCTCTCTGTCCCCCCCTCTCTGTCGCCCTCTCTCTGACGCCCTCTCTCTGACCCCCTCTCTCTCTGTCCCCCCTCTCTCTGCCCCTCTCTCTCTGTTCCCCCTCTCTCTGTCCCCCTGTCTCTGTCGGCCTCTCTCTGTCCCCCCGTCTCTCTGCCCTCCTCTCTCTGTCCCCCTCTCTCTCTGTCACCCTCTCACCCTCTCCCTCTCTGTCTCCCTCACTCTCTGTCGCCCTCTCTCTGACCCCCTCTCTGTCCCCCTCTCACTCTGCCCCCCTCTCTCTTTCCCCCCTCTCTCTCCCACTTTCTCCCTGTCCCCTTCTCTCTCTGTTCCCCACTCTCTCTGCCCCCTCTCTCTCTGTCCCCCCTCTCTCTCTGCACCCCTCTCTCTCGCCTCTCTCTGTCCCCCTCTCTCTCTTTCTCCCTCTCTCTGTCACCCCTCTCTCTGTCCCCGCTCTCTGTCCACTTTCTCTCTGTCTCACTCTCTCTGTCCTCCCTTCTCTCTGCACCCAACTCTCTCTGTCTGCACCCCTCTCTCTCTGTCCCCCCCCTCTATTTGCCCCCCTCTCTCTGTCCCTCTCCCTCTCTGCCCCCCTTTCTCTCTGCCTCCCCTCTCTCTGTGCCCACTCTCTCTGTCCCCCTCTCTGTCACTCCTCTCTCTGTCCCCCTTCTCTCTGTCCCCTCCTCTCTCTGTCCCCCTCTCTGTCACCCTCTCACCCTCTCCCTCTCTGTCTCCCTCACTCTCTGTCGCCCTCTCTCTGCCCCCCTCTCTGTCCCCCTCTCACTCTGCCCCCCTCTCTCTTTCCCCCCTCTCTCTCCCACTTTCTCCCCGTCCCCTTCTCTCTCTGTTCCCCACTCTCTCTGCCCCCCTCTCTCTCTGTCCCCCTATCTCTCTGCACCCCTCTCTCTCGCCTCTCTCTGTCCCCCTCTCTCTCTGTCCCCCTCTCTCTGTCACCCCTCTCTCTGTCCCCGCTCTCTGTCCACTTTCTCTCTGTCTCACTCTCTCTGTCCTCCCCTCTCTCTGCACCCAACTCTCTCTGTCTGCACCCCTCTCTCTCTGTCCCCCCCCTATTTGCCCCCCTCTCTCTGTCCCCCTCTCTCTGTCCCTCTCTCTCTCTGCCCCCCTTTCTCTCTGCCTCCCCTCTCTCTGTGCCCACTCTCTCTGTCCCCACTCTGTCACTCCTCTCTCTGTCCCCCTTCTCTCTGTCCCCTTCTCTCCCTGTCCCCCACTCTCTCTGTCCCCTCTCTCTGTCTCCCTCTCTATGACCCACTCTCTTTCTGCCCCCCTCTCCCTGTCCCCCCCTCTGTCCCATCTCTCTCTGCCCCCTCTCCCTCTGCCCCCTCTCTCTGCCCCCTCTCTCTCTGCCCCCAACTCTCAGTCTGTGCCCTTCCCTCTCTGTTCCCCTCTCTCTCTGTCCCCTCTCTCTCTGTCCCCACCTCTCTCTGTGCTCCCCTCTCTCTGCCCCCCTCTGTCCCCCTCTCTCGGTGTCCCCCCCTCTCTCTGTCGCCCTCTCTCTGACCCCCTCTTTATCTGCCCCTCTCTTTCTGTCCCCCTCTCACTTTGTCCCCTCCCTCTCTGCCCTCCTCTCTCTCTGTCCCCCTCTCTCTGTTCCCTTCTCTCTCTGTCCCCCCTCTCTCTCGCCCTCTCTCTGCACCCCTCTCTCTTTGATCCTCTCTCTCTGCCCCCCTCTCTCTTTGATCCTCTCTCTCTGCCCCCCTCTCTCTGCCCCACTCTCTCTGTCACCCCTCTCTCTTTCCCTTTCTCTCTGTCCCCCCTCTCTCTGTCACCCCTCTCCCTGTCGCCCTCTCTCTGACCCCATCTCTCTCTGCCCCCTCTCTCTCTGCCCCTCTCTCTCTGCCCCCTCTCTCTCTGCCCCTCTCTCTCTGTCCCCCTCTCTCTGTTCCCTTCTCTCTCTGTCCCCCTCTCTCTCGCCCTCTCTCTGCACCCCTCTCTCTTTGATCCTCTCTCTCTGCCCCCCTCTCTCTGCCCCACTCTCTCTGTCACCCCTCTCTCTTTCCCTTTCTCTCTGTCCCCCCTCTCTCTGTCACCCCTCTCCCTGTCGCCCTCTCTCTGACCCCATCTCTCTCTGCCCCTCTCTCTCTGCCCCTCTCTCTCTGTCCCCCTCTCTCTGTCCCCCTCTCTCTGTCCCCCTCTCTCTCTCTGTCGCACTCTCTGACCCCTTTCTCTCTGCTCCTCTCTCTCTCTGTCCCCCCCCGTCACCCCCTCTCTCTGTCGCCCTCTCTCTCTAACCCCTCTCTCTGTGTCCCTCTCTCTCTGTTGCCCTCTCTCTGCCCCCTCTCTCTCTGCCCCCCTCTCTCTCTCTGTGCCACTCCCTCTCTTTTCCCCTCTCTCTCTGTACCCTCTCTCTCTGTCCCCACCTCTCTCTGTCCCCCCTCTCTCTGCCCCCCTCTGTCCCCCGTCTCTCTGTCGCCCTCTCTCTGACCCCCTCTTTATCTGCTTCTCTCTTTCTGCCCCCCTCTCTTTTTGTCCCCCCTCTCTCTGCCCTCCTCTGTCTCTGTCCCCCTCTCTCTGTCCCCCTCTCTCTCTGTACCCCTCTCTCTCGCCCTCTCTCTGCACCCCTCTCTCTGCCCTCATCTCTCTCTGTCCCCCTCTCTCTCTGTCACCCTCTCTCCCTGACCCTCTCTCTCTATCATCCTCTCTCTTCTCCCTCTCTCTGTCCCCCTCTCTCTCTGTCGATCTCTCTCTGACCCCCTCTCTCTCTGCCCCTCTCTTTCTGTCTCCTCTCTCTTTGTCCCCCTCTCTCTCTGTCCCCCCCTCTCTCTGTCCCCCTCTCTCTCGCCCTCTCTCTGCACCCCTCTCTCTCTGATCCATTCTCTCTGACCCCCTCTCTCTCTGCCCCTTCTCTCTCTGTCCCCCTCTCTCTGTCCCCCTCTCTCTGTCCCCCTCTCTCTCTGTCGCCCTCTCTCTGACCCATTTCTCTCTGCTCCTCTCTCTCTCTGTCCCCCCTCTCTCTGTCACCTTCTCTCTTTCTCCCCCTCTCTCTGTCCCCTCTCTCTCTGTCCCCTTCTCTCTCTCTCGCCCTCTCTCTGTCCCCCTCTCTCTGTCCCCTTCTCTCTCTGTCCTCCCTCTCTCTCCCCCTCTCTCTGTACCCCCCTCTCTCTGCCCCCTCTCTCTCTGCCCTTCTCTCTCTGTCCCCGTCTCTCTCTGTCCTCCCCTCTCTCTCTGTCCCCCTCTCTCTCTGCCCCCCCTCTCTGTCCCCCTCTGTCACCCCGCTCTCTGTCGCCCTCTCTCTGACGCCCTCTCTCTGACCCCCTCTCTCTCTGCCCCTGTCTCTCTGTTTCCCTCTCTCTCTGTCCTCCCTCTCTCTGCCCCTCTCTCTCTGTTCCCCCTCTCTCTGTCCCCCTCTCTCTGTCGCCCTCTCTCCGTCCCCCACTCTCTCTGCCCCCTCTCTCCCTGTCCCCCTCTCTCTCTGTCACCCTCTCACCCTCTCTCTCTCTGTCTCCCTCACTCTCTGTCGCCCTCTCTCTGCCCCCCTCTCTGTCCCCCTCTCACTCTGCCTCCCCCTCTCTCTTTCCCCCTCTCTCTCACACTTTCTCCCTGTCCCCTTCTCTCGCTGTCCCCCACTCTCTCTGCCCCCCTCTCTCTCTGTCCCCATCTCTCTATACCCCTCTCTCTCGCCCTCTCTCTGTCCCCCTCTCTCTCTGTCCCCCTCTCTCTGTCCCTCTCTCTCTGCCCCCTCTCTCTCCCCCTCTCTCTGCCCCCCTCTCTCTCTGCCCCCCCTCTCTCTGCCCCCTGTCTCTCTGCCTCCTCTCTCTCTGCCTCCCTCTCTCTCTGTCCCCCTCTCTCTGTCACCCCTCTCTCTGTCCCCCTCTCTCTGTCCCTCTCTCTCTCTGTCCCTCTCTCTCTCTGCCCCCCTCTCTCTCTGTCCCCCCCCCTATTTGCCCCTCTCTCTCTGTCCCCCTCTCTCTGTCCCTCTCTCTCTCACCCCTCTCTCTGTCCCCCTTCTCTCTGTCCCCGTCTCTCCCTGTCCCCCACTCTCTCTGTCCCCCCCTCTGTCTCCCTCTCTCTGTCCCCCTCTCTCTCTGTCCCCTCCTCTGTCCCCTCTCTCTCTGTCGCCCTCTCTCTGCCCCCCTCTCTCTCTGCCCCCTCTCTCTCTGCCCCCTGTCTCTCTGCCTCCTCTCTCTCTGCCTCCCTCTCTCTCTGTCCCCCTCTCTCTGTCACCCCTCTCTCTGTCCCCCTCTCTCTGTCCCTCTCTCTCTCTGTCCCTCTCTCTCTCTGCCCCCCTCTCTCTCTGTCCCGCTCTCTATTTGCCCCTCTCTCTCTGTCCCCCTCTCTCTGTCCCTCTCTCTCTCACCCCTCTCTCTGTCCCCCTTCTCTCTGTCCCCGTCTCTACCTGTCCCCCGCTCTCTCTGTCCCCCCCTCTGTCTCCCTCTCTCTGTCCCCCTCTCTCTCTGTCCCCCCCTCTGTCCCCTCTCTCTCTGTCCCCCTCTCTCTGTCGCCCTCTCTCTGTCCCTCTCTCTCTCTGTCCCCCTCTCTCTCTGTCCCCCTCTCTCTCTGTCCACCTATCTCTCTGTCCCCCTCTCTCTCTGTCTCCCCCCTCTGTCGCCCTCTCTCTGACCCCCTCCCTCTGTCCCCCTCTCACTCTGTCCACCCTCTCTTTGTCACCCTTTCTCTCTGTCCCCTCTCTCTCTGTCCCCTCTCTCTCTGACCCCTCTCTCATTATGTCTCCCCTATTTCTCTCTCTCCCTCCCTCACCTTATCTCTCCCTTCCCTCTCTCTCTCTCTGTCTCTCCCTGCTCCTTCACTCTCTCTCCATCTTCTCTCAATCTCGACCCTCCTACCTTGGTATCTCTCTCCCCACTTCCCTCCGTTTCTCTCTGATTCAATCTCTTTCCTTCCTGTCCATCCGTCCCTCTCTCTATGACACACTCTATCTCCCTGGTCTTTCCCTCTCCCTCTGACCCAGAGACTGGGGGTTGGTAGTGAGGCTGCGTGTGGAGGTGGGGGTGGGGTGTGGGTCGGGGTGAGATGATCGAGAGATGTGGGAAGTGGGAGGTGGGGAAAATGGAGTAGAGACGGAATTGCGGGAGGGAGACAGAGACGGCAGGAAAGAGGGAGAGTGAGGGTGAGGGGGAGAGACAAGAATGGAGGCAGGTGGAGAAACTCACGTTGGGGGTGTGAGAGAGAGAGGGGGAGAGTGAGGCAGAAAGAATAGCGGAGGCAGGTGGAGAAACTGGGGTTGGGGGTGGTGTTTCTGAGAGGGGACCAGAGAGAGTGAAAGGGAGATGTGGTGAGAAAGAGAGAGTGTGCAGAAAGAGAGAGAGAGGGAGAGAATTGAGGAAGAAAAGTGGGGGAGAGGAAATGTGGAGTCCAGCTTGGAGTGGGGGTCAGATGGAGTTAAACCCAGCTCCTGAGCTCAGGGCACGGTGCCCTCCTCTTCCCTGAGGACCAGGATTTGGGGCTGAGTCTGTCTCTCTCCAGCTCAGCTTCTCCAACACAAAGACACACAACAACATCGGTCACTCTGCTGCTCGGCACGCTTTAATCAACATTTTTATTTGTTTCAAATGGAAGTGATGGATACAGTCAGTGGGATGGTGCCTTTTCTCACTGGCCCCTGAGTTGTGAGAAACATTGAAATGTTACCCTGTAACCCCCCTGTGGGATAGGGATAGACAAACCAGCGCTACCCTCAGTCTGTTACCATAGCGACAGGCTGCTCCATCACTGAAACACTGAACTGAAATGAGAAAATCCCGAATGCATTGATTAATGAGGGAATTTGATTGATGGATGGATTTGGGTGAAGGGATATTTCAGCACATTTTTCAGCTGCTGCCTGAACTTAGTCTGGGTCACGGCATAAATCGCGGTGTTTGTGCAGCAACTGAGGAGCTGCAGCATGAAGCCCAATTCCTGCACAAAGTCATCGAGATCCAAAGACCAATCCCCAAAAAACCACATCCGCCTCCATATAGAATACAGCATGAACGTTGACCATAACAGGATGAAATTGGCCGAGATCACAAACAGTAAAATGATGGATTTTTTTCGGTTTCTCATTTCTGTGTCAGACTGAGCGTCCCCATTGGTGTGAGCGCGGAGTCTCCTGCGGGCTCTGCTGGTCACTAAAATGTGTCTGACAGTGAGAACATTGAGCAGCAGAATCAGGAGAAATGGGACACACGGGGTTAGAATGTGGTGGAGGAGCTCGATTGTGACCCAGACACTGGAGAATACAACAGCGTTTGTTACATCACAAAACCAGGGGACGTTCCACAGCAAATACCGAGTCGTGAGAATAAAATACCAGAAAATGTTCTTTAAACAGCTCAGCACAGTCACTGCTCCCAGAACCACAGCCGCCGTTTTCTCACTGCAATATTTACGTTTCAGCTTCTGGCAACAAATGGCTACAAACCGATCAAAGGTGAAAGTGACGGTGAACCAGACAGAGCAGTCAGTGGCTGCATAAAGCAGGACGGCGTGGATATTACACACGGGGACGGAGTACAGGAAATAAAACTGTTCCGGATAAACAATGGGAATGTGTCTCAGGATCAGGTCGAGGATAATGACCAGGAGATCCGCCGCTGCCATGGCCCCCAGGTAACTTCTGACACATGGAGACAATCCACAATCTTTATAAAGCAGGACGTAGATGGTCACTACGTTAACTGTGAGGAAGGAAAACAAACCCATTATCCATCAGTCTGGAGGCAAAGGGACTCGTTTGATCGGGGACCCAGTGATATTTTCAAATGTGTCCCTGTATTCAGGGATTTATTAAAGTAATTGGAGCTGGAATAACAAATGAGAAGGTTGGAATTACTGACAAAAATGTGACATAAACCACAGAAAACCCTCCCTCCCCAAACACACAGAGACACATCCATAAGGACAGATGGTTTCTAGAACATTCCCACACACTCGATCACACGAGAGCAGACACAGGTCACTCCTTCCCAGTTCCTAATACAGAGGGTGGAAACGTTGCTGTCCTGAAGGATTTCCTGAAGACAAACGGAGTTTGGGAATTTCTGTATTTTGGTCTAAGTTGTGGTCGATCCCGTGTCGTGAAGAAATGTAAACGCAGGGAAAACGTATTCACCCCTTTAACTCCCTGAGGGTCCTTCGGAACAGTGTCTCCTTCTCCCTGGAACGGGATCTCTTCCCTCGGGATCTTATCGTTTGTTCAATTCACTGACGTCCGGCCGTTCACAAACGATGTCAGGGACAGATCATTCCGGGAAATGTCAGTTATAGAATATCGGGGACAGGACATTCCGGGGAATGTCAGTTATAGAATGTTGGGGACAGAACGTTCCGGCGAATGTCAGTTATAGAATGTCGGGGACAGAACGTTCCAGGGAATGTCGGTTATAGAATGTCGGGGACAGAACGTTCCGGGGAATGTCGGTTATAGAATGTCGGGGACAGAACGTTCCGGGGAACCCCTTGACCTGTCCATCACCTTTCCCCCCTCCCCACCCCACCAACATGATGTCCTGTGCCTGGACACACTGTAACATTAATGGGGTGAAAGACGGAGGGTCCAATCGCAGGAATGGGAACTAAAGGCATTGCCAGATCAGCTGAAATGGTTAGATATACCACATTCTCAATCCACCTCACAGAACCACACCAGACACCATACTCCCAGGGGAGATATCAGTTCACCGTGGAATACTGTGCAGACCCGGCCAGTGTACTGCTCAGTACAACCCAGCAATCTGGCCAGATTCATATATTGCACTGGTCAATACAATCCAGCAATCTTTCCAGAGTGAAACACTGCGTAGATCATGTCACATCACTTATCTTCAAACGCAGACGAGACATCTGTCCAGTTTGAGAAGCTGGGATAGAGACAGAAAAGCTGCAGATGCTGGAGTCCAAAGTAGACACGCAGGACGGTGGGAGAACACAGCAATCCAGACACCATCAGGACGTGGAGAAGTCGACATTTCGGTTGTAACTGTTCTGTAAGAATCCTGAAGGAGGGCTACACTTCCTGATGCTGCCTGGATTGCTGTGTTCCTCCAGCAAGTATTCAGCATGGGAAGCAATGCAGACCACAGTAGCGCATTGATCTATAAACCCGGACTAGATATCTGTGCAGGACGGGGAACTGTGCCGACCACATCCATTCATTGATCTATAAACCCAGACTAGATATCTGTCCAGGACGGGGAGCTGTGCAGACCACATCCATTCATTGATCCCGCACTAGATATCTGTCCAGGACGGGGAGCTGTGCAGACCACATCCATTCATTGATCTATAAACCCAGACTAAATATCTGTCCAGGACGGGGAGCTGTGCAGACCACATCCATTCATTGATCTATAAACCCGGACTAGATATCTGTCCAGGACGGGGAGCTATGCAGACCACATCCATTCATTGATCCCGGACTATATATCTGTCCAGGACGGGGAGCTGTGCAGACCACATCCATTCATTGATCCCGGACTAGATATCTGTCTAGGACGGGGAGCTGTGCAGACCACATCCATTTATTGATCTATAAACAGGGACTAGATATCTGTCCACGACGGGGAGCTGTGCAGACCACATCCATTCATTGATCTATAAACCCGGACTAGATATCTGTCCAGGACGGGGAGCTGTGCAGACCACATCCATTCATTGAGCTATAAACCCGGACTAGATATCTGTCCAGGACCGGGAGCTATGCAGACCACATCCATTCATTGATCTATAAACCCGGACTCGATATCTGTCCAGGACGGGGAGCTGTGCAGTCCACATCCATTCATTGATCTATAAACCCAGACTAGATATCTGTCCAGGACGGGTAGCTGTGTAGACCACAGCAGTGCATTGATCTATAAACCTGGACTCGATATCTGTCACGGACGGGGAGCTGTGCAGACCACAGCAGTGCATTGATCTATAAACCTAGACTAGATATCTGTCCAGGACGGGGAGCTGTGCAGACCACAACAGTGCATTGATCTATAAACCCAGACTAGATATCTGTCCAGCACTGGGAGCTGTACAGAACACAGCTGGGCACAAATGTGTAAACCTGAAACAAATATCCATCCAGTTTGGGGAGATGCACAGACCACATCATTGCAGTATCTATAAACCTCAACCAGATAATCTGACCAGCACAGCCACCTGTGCAGTGATCACCCATGAGTTCATCTGTAAATCAGGAGCAGTTACCCTCCCAGTATGTAGGACTGTGTAGCCCACCCCAGTGCATTGATCTGTAAACCAGGAGCAGTTACCCTCCCAGCATGTAGGACTGTGTACCCCACCCCTGTGCGTTCCTCAGTAACACTGTGTTAGATATCTGCCCAGTGTGGGGAAACTTGCAGCCCGGGCTGGAAGTGACAGGATGTGCAGCTCCCATCCATTTCCAGTTCCATATCCCCATTTTACCCTGACAAGGGGGTTCTGTGGGTGTGAACATCACTGCCAGAGAGAGATGACGGGGGAATCAGTTTAGATATCACCACATGGGGAGGGGTTTAGGAAATAGACAGAGAGGGGGAGACTGAGAGACAGTATCATGGAAGGATGTGTTCCCAGGTTGCAGAATGCTGAAATGTAGACACTTCGATAGCATCCGGTAACATGAGCCTGTCTTCCCAGGAAAGATGGGAAAAAGGGATATTGGTGTGAGGTCAGCTGCAGTGCGGTTTTTAAATTACGTTTATGTAATTTTAATAAGTGTCTTTTTGAAACAGTATATTGCTATAGAGTTGGAGTGGGATAATAAGCAGTTAACAGAAAGAGGGTCTCAGAGTTGTGAATTGTTGATGTAAAATGTTCCGTTTCAGAGTTAATAAAATAAATTGATGTTTTTATTTAAACAGTGGAATTTGGGAGATCTCTGTCACTCATATTTTAACAGTTTACAAGGCAAATTGAGCATTTCTTTATGTTTAGTTTAAAGTACCAGATGAGCTCAATGTTGTGTCCTAACAATTGTTGTGTGTGTATCGATGTGTCTCTGTGTGGGGCAGGTCTGGCAGTCTCTGTGGTGTTTGAAGTGATGCAATGCCACCCTCTGCTGGCCTCCACACGCCACTGCACAGGCATTGGCAGAGGGTGAAAACCAACAGGGAATCATTCAGAGATGGGGAGGGAGAGGGCAGCTGCTCACAGCACCATCCAAACTGGTGTCTTATCCATGTACTGATCTAAATGTCCTTTAAATGTTGTAACTGTCCCTGCTTTCACCACTTCCTCTGGAAGTTCATTCCACACCCAAGCCAGATTCTGTCTAATATAATTACCTCTCATGACTTTTGTAAATCTTTTTCCTCGCACCTTAAAATATCCCTCAGTTTTGAATCCCCAACTCTAGGGAAAAGACATCAGCCCTTCAGCTTATCTCTACCCCCCATTATTTTATAAACCTGTGCAAAGTTACCGCTTAATCTCATATTCTTCAGTGAAAAAAATCCCAGCCTATCCAGCCTCTCCTTATAGCTCACTCCCTCCTCTCCCAGCAACATCCAGGTTAATCTCTTCTGATCCCTCTCCACCTTAATAATATCAAGGTCAATAATATCAAAGTGAATAGTCAAGGTATTTTCTTAGGGTACGGGGAGACCAAAACTAGAGGACATAGGCTTAAGGTGAGAGGAGAAACATTTAAAACTGACCTAAGTGGCAGCTTTTTCACCCAGAGGGTGGTGTGCCTATGGAATGAGCGGGCAGGATGACCAGACTGGACATAGTATTCCAGAAGAGGTCTCACCAATATCCTGTACAACCACAACATTGACGTCCCAATTCCGATACTCAAAGGTCTGACCAATGAAGACAAGTGTGTTAAACACCTTCTTAACCACACTATCTATATGAGATGCAAATTTTAAAGAATTATACCTGACGGCCTAGGTCTCTGTCCTACACTACTGCCAAAGGCACTGATTTTAATTGTATAGGTCCTGTTCTTGTTTCATTTACCAAATCCAATACCTCGCATTAATCCAAACTAAACTTCATCTGCCAGCCCTCAGCCCAGTGTGTGATATTACTGCCACCTCCCCTCCCCCTTCAATTTTAAAACGCCTATCCCTCTCCAGGAGGCCTGCATACTCTGGCCTTGATTTTCACAAAGACCCTGACCTTGGTTTGCCTTGTGTGGTTAGGGGGAGGAGGGACAGATTGCAGACACAGTCAGTGGGGAGGAGAGGCTGGACAGTAATCAGCGGCCTGGTATGATTTCATGGTTTTAGGAAGAGGGGAGTCGCACGTGAGAGTTGGGGAAGAGCGATCGGTGTTTTGGGACCAGAACTTAAGCTCTTCCTTCGTCTCTGATAATAAATATCTGTTTGAGATCCTTCATTGGGCAGAGTGTGTCTGCAGAATTTCATTCTCTAATATTGCAGACTTCAGATAATAGCAATTAAAGATGTTTGTAGTTAATTTCGATGGCACAGCACGTACACTCAATATCCTACAGTTGAGACAAATATCTTGCATTTGTTTAATAATACAAAGTGTTCTTTGTGATTCAGTAATGGCAACCTAATTATACTAAATCCATATCGAGGTGAAAGCGAGCACTAAAAATATGACCCAAAATCTGGGTATGGTAGTGTCCCTGTCTTTGAGCCAGAACTCTGGATTTGATTCCAATTCCTGACTTGTGTGGTAGTGTTCCTAGCTCTGGACTAGAAGGCCTGGATTCAAGTCCTGCCTGTTGCAGAGGTATGACCCAGCATGTCAGAACAGTCTGATGAACAAACACACAGGAGAATAATGTTACAGCTTTATGGGTATTGCTGAGTGATGCTAGGGGGAGGTGGCAGTAATATCACACACTGGTCTGAGCGGTGGCAGATAGAGTTTAGTTTGAATTAATGCGAGATATTCGATTTGGTAAATCAACCAAGTGCAGGACCTATACAGTTAAAAGTAGAGCCTTTGGCAGTGCTGTAGTACAGAAACCTAAGCTGTCAGGTTTAATTCTTTAAAATTTGCACCTCATATAGATCGTGTGGTTAAGAAAGTGTTTAACACACATGTCTTCATAGGACAGACCTCTGAGTATCGGAATGGGGACGTCATGTTGAGGTTGTACAGGACATTGGTGAGGCCTCTTCTGGGCACAAAGGTCAAGGTGTAAATCCCACAGAAGTGTCTCATGATACATCTGAACAACCAGATTAAACTGATTGTAGAATTGTGACCTGATGGAGAAGGAAGAAGTGTCAGTGTTGCATTTCAGAATTTAGGCCCAGGATGACTGAAATTATAGCCATTCGTGTTGATTGGAGTCACATTTCGCAGCAGTAAAGGTTTATAAAATCAGAATGGTCATAGATAGGGTGAGTAGTCAGGGTTTTTTCCCCAGGTTAGGGGCATCCAAAACTAGAGGGCATTGGTGGAAAGTGAGAGGGGAAAGGTTTTGATGAGGCCTAAAGGGCACCTATTCACACAGAGGGTGGTGTGCATATGGAATGAGCTGCCAGAGGAAGTGGTGGAGGCTGGTACAACTACAGCATGTAAAAGGTATCTGGGTACTGACAGACTTGCCGAGATTTTCCAGCAATTTCTGTATTTCTTTAAAAAATGCATTAATTTTAACACAGGTATTCTGATTAAATTAACCATTTTTATTTTTTAATGACACAGGGATATATGAACATATCTTCAAATCGAACAAGGCCATTTTCTGCTCAGGGTATGGCTCTGTGTATGACAGCAGCAATGATGCTCCGACATGGAACAGGGAATGTGATGGAGACATAGTTTGGACAATGTACAAGGAGACCTCACAAGGTCCAGTTTGGGAGAGGATGACATTACTGTGTGATTCAGCTCAGAGAGGGAGAAAATGTAATCTGCCCGAGAAGGAATGGCCTATTACACTCTCTCTCCTTCATTGTTCCTCATCACAGTAATATGTGCAAGCTAAAAAAACCTCTGAAGTCATCATTACCATTCGTATTTTTATGGAATCCCTACAGTGTTGAAACAGGCCCTTCGGCCCAACAAGACCATACCAACCTTCCCAACCCATTTCCCTGTATTTACCCCTGACTAATGCATGTAACCTAGAAATCCCTGAACACGACGGACAATTTACCATGACCAATCCAATGAACCTACACAGTTTGAGCTGTGGTAGGAAACTGGATCACCCATTAGAAGCTCACACCGACAAGGGGAGAATGTGCAAACTCCACATAGACAGTCATCCAAGGCTGGAATTGAACCCAAGTCCCTGGTGCTGTGAGGCTAGCCTTTGGGTGATCCCTGACCACAATTCACTGCAATCTCCTCACTGCCTAAAGCAAAGGGAATTCAGCCAAATCCAACTCTCCGAGGATGGAATCCCATTGCTAGCAGCTGTGTAAGTACAATATCTTCAGAAACAGAATAACGTTTTGGCCAATCTTGCAATTTTTCCTTTGTCACGTGTTCCAATAATATCTGGACAAAGTTCTTTCAAGTTCAAATTGCAGAGATTGTGTGTGTGTGTGTGTGTGTTTAGAAAGGGAAATATTGATTATATATTTGAGAAACCCAAACAGATTGCCATTCATCTTTCCATCATAGTTTGAGTAACATTGCTCTGGATCATAAACGTTTTGTTTTCGCAGATTAAAGAAACTGGCCTGACTTATTCCGAAAACTGACCCTGACCCAGTCTGAGACAAATATCATCGGCCATATCACCGACCTGGTTACATTTAACATTTGTTGTGAGCAGTGGAGGAGTGGGACTAGAAAAGGTAACAGTGACTCAAAAAGCCAGGGAACGATAGACCGGTGAGCCTGATGTCAGTGGTGGGTAAGTTGTTGGAGGGGATTCTGAGGGGTAGCATTTACATAAATTTGGGAAGTCAAGGGCTGTTCAGAGTAGACAACGTGTTTTTCTGCATGGGAAATCATGCCTCATTAATTTAATTGAGTTTTTTGAAGAGGTGACAAAGAAGATTGATGAAGGCAGTTTGGTCGACATTGTCTAAATGGACTTCAGCAAGGTGTTCATTTAAACAACAAAGACCAAAGAAAATTTTCAGCCCAGGAACAGGCCCTTCGCCCTCCAAGCCTGAACCGATCCAAATGTACTGTCTAAATCTGTCGGTCAATTCCTAAACATATGTCTCCCTGTACTCCCCACCTACTCATGCATCTGTCCAGACTCATCTTAAATGAATCTACCGTGCCTACCTCTACCACCTCTGCTAACAACGCGTTCCAAACGCCCATCACCCTCTGTGTGAAGTACTTACTGCGTGTATCCCCCTTAAATATTCCACCTCTCACTTTTAAAGCACGACCTCTCGTTATTGAATCCTTCACCCTGGGAAAAAGCTTGTCTCTATCCACCCTGGCTATACCCTTCATGATTTTGTAAATCTCAATCAGGACCCCCTCAATCTCCTTTTTTCTAGTGAAAATAAACCTAACCTACTCAGCCTCTCTTCATAGCTAGGATTTCATTCTGATTGGTAGACAGATTAGTAAGTTTCAGTCACATGGGATACAGAAGAAGCTAGTCACAATTGGCTTGAAGGAAGAGGGATATTTTTCAGACTGGAGGCTTGTGAGCAACAGTGTGCTGTAAGAATCAGTACTGAGTTCACTGCATTTCATCATTTATGTAAAGGATTTAGATGTGAATATTGGGGCCATAGTTAGTAAGTTTACAGATTACATCAGAAAGGTGGTGTAGTAGATTATCTCAGAGTACAACAAGTCCGCAATTAGATGGGACAAAGGGGCAAGGATGGACAGATGAAGTTTAATTTAGATAAAGACGAGGTTTTGCAGTTTGGGAAGGTAAATCAGGGCAGGAATTATACACTTAATGGTGAGATCCTGGAAAATGTTGTGGAAAAAAGGGACATAGGGCTGCAGGTATATTGTTCCTTGAATGTGGAATCGCAGGTAGACAGAGTGGTGCTGAACACATTTAGCACATTTACCTTAATCAGTCAGAGCATTGAGTATAGGAGTTGTGGTGGTATGTTGTATCTGTACAGGTTGTTGGTGAGGCCACTTTAAGAATACTGCGTACAATTCGGTTTTCTGCACAAATAACTTACACGGATGTTCCAGGAATGGAGGGTTGAGCTTTAGTGAGAGGTTGATTAGTTTGAGGTGCTTTCTCCTGGAGTGTCAGAGTTTGAGGGGTGACATTATAGAGGTTTATAAAATCATCAGGGGCATGGATATTCTGAACAGCCACACTCTGCTCCACCAGGATAGGGGGTTCCAAAACAAGAGGGCATAGGTTGAAGGTGAGGAGGATTGATTTAGAAGGGCCCTGAAGATAAATGTTTCACACAGAGAGTGGTGTGTGTACAGAAAGTGCTGTCAGAGGAAGTGCTGAAGGCGGTTACAATCGCACATTTAAAAGGTATCTGAGAGGAGGGATATTGACCAAATGCTGGCAAATGGGATTCGATCAGATTTGATATTTGATCGGAGTGAACAGATTGGACTAACGGATCTGTTTCTGTTCTGCATGTCTATAAGAGGGATGACAAAAAATTCTGAAAGAACCTTTCAAGTCATAATTCGCTTCGCTGGAAGTTTATCGTGCCTTGATGTTCATGTTGATTGAAAGCTGTGTTAGGTAAATATTTGACAGAGAAATGAGTCATGCACAATGGGACGCAGACAGGAAAGTGAGGCTGAGACCACAACCTGATCAGCCACAAGCTTAGTGCCTGATGCAGAAGGCTCAACGTATCTAATGACCCACTCCTGCTCCTCGCTCCCATGTTCCTGTGTTCCATTCAGCCCCTCAAACCTACTAGACAGGAGCAGTTGGAGGCTACTTACTCCTATAACCTGGTGCACAGAAACAGAGGAGACCATTCGGCCCTTCAAGACTGTCCCACACGGTTTGACATGATTTGGGAAATATAATTGGAAAGCCCAGGCTGGTTATGAAAGAGGCCCCTCATCTCTCTTTACAGAGCTTCCCCTTTCTGCAACTTGTGATTCATTTGTTGGTCATGTTGTAGACCCAAATTCACTGAGAATACAGCTCCCATACCTCACCCAGAGAAGGCTCACAAAATCCTCTGGTCTCCCTGATTGAAACATTAAATAACAGAACATCCATGAAAATAACACCCACTAACTTTTCAGTAACAGAATGGGAGAACATCAGAAACAGGGGCAGGTCGCTAAATCCCCAAGCCTGCCTTGCCCTTTACTAAGATCGTGGCTGATCTGCTCTCGTTCTGAAATCCTCTTGCATACCCAATTCTTCATAGCCCTCAACTCTCTGACAGGTCAATATCCATCTACCTCCTCTTCAAATACGTTCAGTCATCTTGCTCCCTAACATTCTTGAGAAGAGAAACCCTGACATTCAATCCCATTTGTTTGAAGAAAACACGTGCTGTTCCTATACCATGGCCTATTGATATGAACAAAAGAGGTTGGCTCAAGGGTTCAGGTAAAAATGACTGACCCCAATGTCAAGGCAGTGGTTGACTTTTATTGACATCAAGGAGCTTAACAAAACTAGACTTAATGGGAATCATTGTAAACTCTCCAGTGTTTGGAATCAAACATGGCACAAAGGAAGATGTTCATCATCTCAGTCCTGGGTCAGCTCTGTGGGAGATCCTCAGGTTAGCTTCCTCTTCACAAACATCTTCAGCTGCTTCATCAATGTCTCCCTGCCACCACCACCACCCCCATCCTCCCCACCATAAGATCAGAAGTGGGGATGGTCACTGAAGATTCCACAATGTTCAGAACATTTTATCCCCCGTCAGTTCCTGAACTGGTTTGTGTCCATATGCAACAAGACCCAGACTCCATTGATGCGTGTGCTGTTAAAGTGTCCATAACATTCATGTAACAGCACTTCCTGACACTGCACATTGTCACAGTTAAACAACAGTTCATTCAGCACCTAACGCTGGCTTCACAGGAATATGAGGAAGCCATTCAGCCTATTGACACTATTAGAGTAGAACAGGGACAGCCCATTCAGTGCCTCCAGCCTATTACTCAGGAAGAGAAGGAGTCTAGTGTGATGGGGCACACCAGAGCGCCTCGAAAATATTTGAAGTCGGTCGCCGAGACTCTAATGTATTCTTATTTTAAAGGAAATGTAAAGTGTCTGTTCTGGATGCAATGTGATGGGTCAAACTACTCGGTGGTAAGCCAAACACCATCTACTTAAACATGGAAGATAAAACAAAACCAAAGAAAGAGGAATTTAGAATAACGTAATTCTATTGGGCAACTAAACAGAATAATAGATCTAGGAGCTATTACTAATGAACTAGTCCAACATAGGAAACTCCCATAAACACAGCCCTTGGAAAAAAGGAACATTCAGGAATAGAAAACAGCATCAAGAGAAAATTCAGAGAGAGTACCAACCAGGAGACATTCCCTGAAGCTTCCAACTCTGTGGAGACCGCAATAGTTTCTGATGTTAATGAGAAACTAAAACCCAGTGATACTAATTTGTGAGAGCTGGTCACACCCATTCAGGCTGCATTAAAATAAACTTAAGGCCTCGCTTGCTGTTTACTCAAGTGGTCTTAACTAGCCAGCTTGGTAACGATCGTTCAATCTCTCTCTTAAAAGAAACCAGGATAAAAATGACCTCTTAAAGCTGCAGCACCATCACACTTGTCAGCACATCGAGCTGTTAAACAGGAACCAGGAGTAACCCAGTCAGGCCCTTGGCCCTGTCCAATCGGACGAGGAAGAAGCCAGTCAGCCCCTTGAGTCACTTATACGGGAACAGTAGGAGGCCATTCCCACCTCAAAGCACTTACACAGGGGCAGAATGTGGTAATTGATGCTGATTCCTGATGAATGGCTTATGCCCGAAACATCGATTCTCCTGCTTCTCGGATGCTGCCTGACCCACTGTGCTTTTCCGGCAATCGAGGCTCTCCTCTGATCTCCAGCATCAGCAGTCTTAAGTGTCTCCATATTGATGCTCTAACATGATGAACAAGTGAAGCAGAGGCTGCAGAGACAGACTGTTCCACGTTGTTCCAGATGGCTCCGTTGCTTATGATACACACGTGGGACTTTAACGTGGTTTTCTTGTGGTGAGGAGGGAAGACTTAAGTCTTGTGTGAAGTCTCAAGAAGGCATGTTCCATCTCCAAAAAAGCCAGCCTGGTGTTCTCTATGTAAGGCCGAAGCTGGTGGGCATGGCTACCTGTTTCAGATGGAAGATATTGTGGCTGCTGTTGGAGATTATGAATAACCTGATGTTCAGTACAGGGTTCACTCGCTGACTGCACAATAACATGGGGAGCGTTAATTTAGGCAAATAACCTATTAGGATAGTCACGTTAGACTGATGAATGGACTCTCTAAGTTCAAATAATGGTGATCTTGTTCATGTTGATCTTGTCTAGTGCACGTCCTGTTCAGTGTATCCTGCATGCCTTACTCTGTCCAAGTCTATTTCCACCCTATGATCTGTCTGGCCATGCTTACTATGATCTTCCTCCACTGCTCATAAACAAAGTGTTTCCCTGTACTGAGGTACACGTGACAATAAATCACACCAATCAATCCTGGGTAAAGTATGGAATTTCTCACCCCATCAATGTGTCTTTTGGAAATAAGTGATCGCTGCCACTCCTCGTGTTTCAACGTCACCATTTCCTCGTCTCTCACAGCTCTACAGATTAAACACTCAGCTTCTTTACTCTGTCCTCATGTTACCATCACCCTTATCTGTGGTAAGGAGATCATTCCTTTCAAAGGACATCAAATCTGGAGAGAGTGCCCCTAATGCTCTCTCAGCAAGGCTCTACAACAGCAGGAAGATGGCTTTACTTATGTACTCGAATCATCTTACAATGAAGGACAGCATACCATTGTCTGCATCCATTACTTACAAAGGGTTTGATTCAGAGCAGTCAGCATAAAATTGTGATTGGGAGATTCTGCTTCCCAAAT
This sequence comes from Chiloscyllium punctatum, assembly GCF_047496795.1. Lineage (NCBI taxonomy): Eukaryota > Metazoa > Chordata > Chondrichthyes > Orectolobiformes > Hemiscylliidae > Chiloscyllium > Chiloscyllium punctatum. The sequence continues at coordinate 15,586,467 of NC_092745.1, read as the reverse complement.
TTGTTAGAGTTCTTTGATGAAGTTATGAGGAAGGTTGAGGAGGACAGAGTGGTAGACGTAGTCTTCATGGATTTCAGTAAGGCCTTTGCTAAGGTTCTACATGGCAGGCTGCTCTGGAAGGTCACATCACGTGAAATGGTGGGGGAACAGGCCAATTGGATACACAGTTGGCTTGATGGTAGGAAGCAGAGGGTTTATTGGAAGGATACTTGTCAGACTGGAGCCTGTTATCTATGATTATCTATGACTGCAGACATATACACATGTGATAAAACTTTTCAATGATCTCTGAATCGGCCAAGCTAGACACTCTATTGTATCAAACTGCTCTGAGGTCTTAAAGGATAAACCCAGACAGAACACCCGGCCCCAGCCTCAGTATCGGAAAAAGGGAACAGGAACACAGCCCTGTTGACCCTTCTGAGACCTCCTTCCTAACATCTGAGAGCTTGTGACAGCATTTACAGAGCTTTCCCACAGACTGCACAGAAATCGGGAATGGATTGGGCCATACAACACATTGAGCCTACCTCATTGTTGTTCATGTTCAAATATCTCCGCAATGCACTTATCCCACGCAATGAATATATCCGTTAACGTGATTAACCTTGGGAAGCTATAAATTAGCAAGTGCAGTAGTCCCTTTGGTCCATTGAGTTTGCTACCAAATTCAATATAATGATGACTTGCCCTTTATTACCACACCGTACTCCTGCTCTCCCATCTCTACTGTCTCTAAATCCATATTTATATTCAGTGTCATGGTTCGAGTGTATTCCCCAGGTTCACCAGTTTATGAGGGCAGACATTTATTGTCATCTTAATGTAGAATAGCCTGTCTGTATCTAATACTGTGGCCCCTTGTTTTAGACACCACAGCCAGGGGAATTATCATCCCTGCTTCCAATCTGTCTTACCCTGTCAGAGATTTATATATCTCACTGAGATCTCCACTCATTTTCCTAAAACCCATAGAATACAGGCCCAGTTTCCCGAAACACTGCTCCCACAACAAGCCTGTCATCCCAGAGATCAGTCTGGTCATCCTTCACTGCTCTCCCTCAATGTCAGGTTTGCCCTTTATTAGGTACGGAGGCCAAAACTGCACACAACACTGGACAATGTTCAGGATGGGGTCTCGCTAAGGCCCTGTACAGCTGCAGTAAGACACCCTTACTCCTGAAATGAAGGTCAACACCCATTTACCTTCCTAACTGTTTTCTGCTCCTACAATATTGTTTTCAGTGACTGGTCTACAGGGATATCTAAATCCTTTGCAATGTTACAGCTCCCCACTGGGTTGGACTATATACACTGGGCAACGTGCCAATGCCATTCCCAGTATTGCCTTCTGGGTTCAGCCCTCACTTTGCTGCAGGGACCTCGGAGGGCTGCGCAGAAGGAAACAACAAAAAGGAGCATTCGTCCCTTTGTAGATCAACATGTTTCAAACAATCCCGTTTCAAATGATAGGCTTCAAATCAAAGGGCACACCGTCACCTCTACCCACATTGCTCTCCATCTGCCACATATTTGCCTTTTCACTCCACTTGTCTTAGTCACCGACAGGCTTTTTTACAACCTCCTCACCCACTCACAATCCAACATCCGTTAGTTCTATCAGCAGGTTGGGATATATTGTATTTGATTCCCACAACCAAATGTTTAAAGAGCATTGTGAACAGCTGGGACCCGAGCACCGATCTCTGTGATATCTCAACAATCTTCTTCTGTTATTTTTAAAAAAATAATATTTATTTCGTGAATCTGGGTGTTACTGGTTGGGCCAGCATTTCTGCCTGTCCCTGGTTGCCACTTGAGAAGGTGATGGTGAGCTGCCTTATTGAACCACTGCAGTCCACTGTGGATTCAGAGATGGTAACACCATTGAATGCCAAGGGGCCGTGTTAGATTGCATATTAGTGGTGATGGTCACGGTCTGGCATTTGTGCGGCATCAATATTACTTGCCACTTGTTAGCCTGGATACTGTCCAGATCTTGTCGCATTTGGACATGGACTGCTTCAGTATCTGAGGACCCACAAATGTTGCTGAACATTGTGCAATCATTGGCGAACATCCCCACTTCTGACCTTATAATAGAGGGAAGGTCATTGATCAAGAGCCCTGAAGATGTTTGGGCCTAGGCCACTGCTCGAGGAACTCCTACAGACTTGTCCTGGAGCTGAGTTGACTGGCCTTTATCAACCATGACCATCTTCCTACGTGTCAGGTATGATTCTAACCAGCGGGGAGTTTGTCCCTGAAACCCATTGATTCCAGTTTTACTAACACCCCTTGATACAACACTTGGTCGAAGGCAGCCTTGTTTTAAAGGGCTATCACTCTCACCCCACCTCTGGAATTCAGTTCTTTTGTCCATGTTTGAACCAAGGTAATGAGATCAGGAGCTGAGTGACCCTTGTGGAGCCCAAACTGGGCGTCATTGACCAGGTTATTGCTGAGCAGGTGCTGCTTGAAAGCACTGACACCTCCCATCACTTTACTAATGATAGAGAGTACACTGATTCGGTGGTAAACTGTCGGATTGGATTTGGTCTGCTTTTTATGTCTGTGGGATACTTGGGTAATTTTCCATGTTGTTGTAACGACACTGGAACAGATTAGCTAGGTCACTGACAAGTTCTGCAGTTCACGTTTTCAGTACAATTGCCAGAATATTGTCAGCATGCGTCCCCTTTGGAGTATCTAGTGCCTCCAACTGTTTCTGAGTATTGCGTGGACTGAATCGAATTGGCTGATGACTGGTGACTGAATTGCTGAGGATCACTGTAGGAGGCTGAGATATTTCATCCACTCAGCACTTTTGACTGAAGATGTCCTTTTGACGAAAGAATGCATCAAACTTATCTTTTGCACTGAAGTGCTGGGCTAATCCATCACTAAGGATGGGGATACTTGTGGAATCTCTTCCTCCAATGACTTGCTTAATTGTCCACAACCATTCTCAACTAGAAGTAGATGGACTTCAGAGCTCAGATCTGAACCGTTGCTTGTGGGATCACTGAGCTCTGTCTATCATTTACTGCTTATGCTGTTTGGTGCACACATAGTCCTGTTTGGTGGCTTCACCAGGCTAACACCTCATTGTCAGGTATGGCTGCTGCTGCTCCTGCCATCCTGCACATTCCATTTTACCAAGGTTGATCCTCTGTCTTGATGGTAATTGTTGTGAGTGGGATATGCCAGGCCATGAGGTTGTGCGGGAGTACAATTCCACTGCTATTGCTGACACATAGCACCTTATGGAAACCCAGACTTGAGCTGCTAGATGTATTTGAAGTTGGTCTTATTGAGCACACTAATAGTACCACTCAAAATGATGGATGTTACTCTCAGTGTGAAGGTGGGACTTTGTCTTCACAATGACTATGCGGTGGTCACTCTTACCGTTACTGACATGGGCAGATACTTCTGCACCTGGCAGATTAGTAAGGATGTGGTCAAGTATGTATTTTCCTTTTGTTGGTTCCTTCATGACCTGCCGTAGACCCAGCCTAGCCTTTATACCCTTTAGGACCCGACCAGCTCAATCGGTAATGCTACAGCTGAGCTACTCTTGGTGGTCATTGAAATCCCCCAACCAGAGTACATTTTGCGCCCTTGCGACCCTCAGTGCTTCCTCCAAGTGTTGATCAGCATGGAGGAGTACTGACTCATCAGCTGAGAGAAGCTGGTGCATGGTAATCAGCAGGAGCTTTCCTTTCCCATGTGTAAACTAACGCCATGAGACTTCGTGAGATACGGAGTCACTTTTGAGGAATCCCAGAGCAATTCCCTTCCAACTGTATCCCACTGTACCGCCACTTCTGCTGTGTCTGTCCTGTTGGTGAGACAGGAGATACCCAAGGAAGGTGATGGGGAGACTGGGACATGGCCATACTCACATAATCATACCTTACAGACAATGTCAGGCAGTTTCTTGACGAGTCTGTTTATTTCTATTCACTGTTTCCTGCCAGCTGTCCCAGTCTAGAAACATGGCCATAGATTCGCCCCAATCCACTCAGATTTGATTTTGTAAACTGGGCTTGGAGCTTCACCAAAACTTTTCTGAAAATCCAAATGTTTTACATCCATTGCTTCTCTTTCATTTGTCTCCCAGTCTGTTTCAGTAACTTAATTCCCATTTCATAAATCTATGTTAGTTGTCCATGTCCATTATTTTTACTCCCAATAATCTCTCCTGAACCATTCACTTACTATGTTCTATGTTCCATGTACTACATCATTTTCCCACACCAGACTTCTTTTTCCTAGTGTTGTTAGAAAGTTCTGTGAAGACAGAACTGAAGTAGTGGTTTCATAGTTCTGCCATTTCCCTATTCTCCATTCTCCATTCTCTAGTTTCAGTTTGTAAGGAAGCTGCACTTGTTTTCTCATATTTCTCACATCGACATAATTTAACAAGTGATTACAGTTCACTCTTATAACCCTTGTGAATATACTCTTCAGAAACTCATCAATTCCTGCACGTAAACTGCTCAATAATTGAGGTTCCACACTATCCACTCACAGAAGCATAGTCTCTGTGCCAGCAGAAATGCAGCACGATCTATATTAGCCCCACTTTCTTACATCAGGCCCATAACCTGGAATGTTATGATATTACTAAGTGCTTGTCCAAGTACGTTTTAACGATCGTGAGTTTACTCGTGATAATTCCCCGATCAGGAAGTCATCCCAACGCACACTTGGTGAAAAAAATAAATATTTAAATCCTCTCTGAACCTCAAACTCTTCACTTTAAAAGTGTGCTCGCTTGTTCTTGACCCTCTGACTAAAAGGAACAGCTGCTGTCTATCCACCCTGTCCGTGTCGCTTATAATCTTATCCTTCTGAATCACGGATCCCTCAGCTTTCTCTGCTTCAAAGTAAACAACCAGAGATTATCCAGCCTCTCTCCATAGCTGATATGTTCCATCCCAGGGAACATCCTGGTGAATCACCTCTGCACCCTCTCCAGTACAATCACATCCTTCCTGGAATGTTGCTCCCAGAACCACATACAGTACTCCATTTTGGCCGAACCAAAGCGCTGTATAGCTCTTATAATCTACACCCTGATTAGGAAACACAACACCCAAGGTCCAATTCTTAACTAGTCCATAAACCTGTCCAGTCACATTCAGGGATGTGTGGAGAAGCACAATCTGAGCTTCCTAGTGTGCTGCCATTCATTGAGTCCTCCCCTGTCTGGTTCCTTCTTCCAAAGTGCATCACCTCATATTTATCAGGGTTACAATCTATCTGTCATTGATCTGCCCATCTGACCAAGCATCTGCATCTTCCTGTAACTTAATGCCTTCCTCCTCACTGCTAACCACCCAGCTAATCTTTATGTCAAACATACACTTACTTATCACACCTCCCCCACTCTCCACCTAGCCCCCTCCATATTCACATCTTTTTTAAATGAATAAAATAAGGGACACAGCACTGATCCCTGTGGTACACCAGGGGACACTGGTCTCCAGTCACACAAACAGCCTTCTCCCAACACCCTCTGCGTCCTGCCACTAAGACAATTTTCTTTGTTACTTGTCAGGTTATGCTTCATATTGTGAGGTTTTATTTATATTTCAGTTTCCCAGGTGGAAATCTTTTCAAAGGCCTTCCTACAAAACAAAATAATCGACCTGCTCAAACTAATGCAATCAAACCCATTGCTTGTGACTTCCTTCTGATAAAGTCATGATGATTATCCCTGATCAAACCTTGCGACTCTGATTGGAGTTCAATTTTCTCCTTCCCTGTTTTCTCCAGTAGTTTCCTTAACAGTGATCTAATACACGCTCGTCTATATTTCCCTGTTCTAACTCTCCCACCCTTACTGTGAAGTGGAATCGTATTATCAGTTCTCTAGTTCTCTGGCACCTCCCCTATGGTCAGATTCTTATTACAATATTCAGTCAGGGTCTTTCCTCCCTTGACCCCAACAGCTGACTAAGATACAACACTTTCAGACATGGAGATTGGACTAAATTTATACAGAACAAAACCTCAAATCCCTGCTCATATTTTACATCAATCTGTTCAAGAATTTTCCAGTCCATATTCTTGAATTCTGTACCTGTGTCCTCCTTCTCCCAAGTAAAATAGATGTGAAGGTCTCATGTAACAATCCATCAATGTTCTCCAGCTTGACACACAGATTGCCCCTTTGGTTTCTAATGGACACTGACTGTTTGTTGATTATTCTGTTCTACTTGTCCATGTAGAGTGTCGTGGGATTCTCCCTTATCTCGCCTAGTGTACTTGCCCCTCTCTTATTCAGTCTCCGTTATGTTTCTAAGTTTCACTGCAATCACCTCTCATGTTTTGACACTCGAGATCACAGGCTGAGTTTCCCTGTCAGACAATCTTGCCATTTTAGGCATTACTCTGGATAATACCTTTTACAGTTCCTCTGTAGTCAATATATTCTTTCTTAGATTGGGACTTAGAACGATACAAATAAATCAAAGTGTAGTGTCATGAACACTCGATACAACTGATGCACAACATCCTCTTTATTTCAATTACATTCACATGAATGTAAACCTAATTTTTACTTTCCTATTTGCATATGTTCTTCCTAATACCTCTCACTTTAACTTCTCTTGTGAGCTTACTGCGTGATGTTTTTTAAAAGATCTCATGAATATTCAACTGTAAGTTATCCATTGGTTCTTCATTGCCTATGTCCACAGGAATCATCTTCAAACCATTCCAAAAAAAAATGTTTGCCACTTCTGGTTTTCCTTTCATCGGTACATTCTCACACTCCCCAGTTATGTTATTACCTTCTAAATATCTAGTAACATGTTCTTTGTAATCGAGTCCAACAGACACCCGACTGCGGATGACAAGATAACTGGTCTGTAGTTCACCACTCTCCAAATTCATCTCTTCTTAAAATGTTGGATAATATTTATAACCTTTGCCTTATCCAGATTGGCTAAATGACTTTCGGAAATGTATTGGAAAATAAAAAGAAAATCCGCGATGCAACCAACATACCTATTACTGCCTCCTCTGAAATTCTTTTATGAAGTACATCTAGTCTGTCAGATTTATAAATACTCAATCCAGCTTTCTTTTCAAAGATGACCCCAACACTGATAAGAATGACCTTAGACTTTACTTACACCAATCCCATGGTCACTTGGTATTTCTGGGAGAATTTCTGGACATTCTTCTATGAAGATAGACACAAAGAAACTGTTTCTTTTCCCTGCGATTTCTCTGTTCTCTGCAATAAATTATCCTGAACGCACACCCACTGTTCCACATTTGACTCCTTGTTTTTATTTTTTTCATGCATTGATAGACGCTTTTTAACTGTCTTCATGTTTTTCTTTCATTTGCATGCTTTTTCTCTTTTTGATTTTCTTCTCACTTTCTTGGTCATCCTTTGCTAGGTCCTACATTTCTCTGAAACAACTGGCTTACTGCAACACTTGGCATTTTTCTAAGCTGCCTCCTTTCATCTAATAGGAAGATGAAGGTGGGGTTAAAAGTGATAGTCGGAGAGGAGGGTGCACCAGATTGATAGGGAGGAAGGTGGACACATAGGAACATTCAAAAGGGCGGTGCTGACTTGGAAGGTTGGAGTGGGATAAGGTGGGATTAGGGGAAATGGGGAAATTGGGAAATCCACTATGATCCCCTGTGGTTGGAGGGTCCCAAGGCAGATGAGGAGGCTTTCTTCCTCCAGGATTCTGCTGGCTTGGGTTTGGCGATGGAGCAGGTCTAGAACCCTCATGTCCTTGGTAGAGTGGGAAGGGGAGTTAAAGTGCTCAGCCACAAGGCGATGGAGTTGTTCAGTGTGGCTGTCCCATAGATGTTCTCTGAAATGATCCACAAGTTGACCTCCTGCCTCGCCAATGAAAAGAAGACTACATTGGGTTTAATGGATGCAGCAGATGAGTCGTTCTGTCTCCCTTCATCACCTAACTCTTTCAACTCCACCTTCCTCTACCTACCGCAATCCCAGCTACCTCTCTCCTGCTTCACCCCCTTCTCATTTATCCCTCAGCCTCCTTGGCCCATAAGCGTCATTCCTGATGAATGGATTATGCCTGAAATATCGATTTATCTACTCTTAGTATGCTGCCTAACTGTGCTTTTCCAGCACCACACTCTTCGACTCTGATCTCCAGCATCTGTAGTCCCCACTTTCTCCTCACACCTTCAGAACTTGCATGATTCAAATTTTTAACGGTTACTTCAACTAAAACAAAAACTATCGTGTACTTAAACAGCATAAAAGAAAACCAATACATTGTGGTCACTGTTCCCAAAAGGTCCTTGACAGCAACATTTTCAATTAGCTCTTCTGATCACTCAACACCAATTCCTAAATAACCTGATCTCCAGCTCAGTGCTCAACATAACGTTCATGTAAACCATCTCACACGTGGTCAGGAGATCCATTTTCCCAGCATTAGCATTCACTTGGGTTAACACAGTTTAGATATAATGTAAACAGTACATTATTACTGCGGTACTCACAAATGTGTATATGTCATTTCCTGTTTTATCACATGTCCAGCATTTGTACTGCACCTTTCACTTTGATATATAACTCCTGTCAACGTTTGCTCCTCCTTGCTGTTTTTGCGCTCCACCTTACTAGATTCTGTGGAATCTGAACGACATGGGCTCTGGGGAGATTAATGGCAGAGATCATCTCGCCACATCATTTATGATCTTCTCAAACTTTAATTTCTCCAGGTCTCCCGTGATGCTGATGGAGTAGAGAAGGACAATGATCTTCCAACAATGCTCTGTATTCCCCCAGAGAACTGATACAGCTCTAAGCTGGGTGGGAACTTTACAGCAGGCTGGTAAAGTGTTGCTGCTGCTGTACAGGGTCTTAGTGAGTAGTGTGTACATATTTAATCTCTTCAATGAAGAAAAGATTTTGTTATATTGGAAACAGCTCAGAGATGATTCCCTCAACTGATTCCTGCAATGAAGGTGCTAGCTTATAACGAAAGGATGATCAGGTTGACCCAGTAGCCATTGGAGTTTACAAAAATTAAAGATGATCTTATTTCAACATAGATGACAGAAGGATTCAACAAGTGAAGTGCATTACTCAGACAGTGGAGGAATCCATTCCGTTCTCCAGCCTGTTACACAGGAACAACGGAAGTATATTCAGGCCTTCGAACCTGTTACATCAAAGCAGGATGAGGCTATTCAGTCCCTGGAGCCTGATATACATTTACAGAAGGAGGCCAATCAGCCACTCGAGCCTATAACAGTAGGCCATGCTGCACCAGTATCCTGTGAAACAGCAACAGGATCAGTCCATTCAGCCTTCTCAAGTCTGTAACATAGGAACTGGAAGAGGTCACACAGTGACTGGAGATTTGTTACACTGGGATAACAGGAGGCCATTCAGACACACCGAGCCTATTGCAAGGGAATTGGATAAGGATGAAAACTATCTGAGACTTCTTTCATGAGAAAGGAAAAGGTAATTTCGACACGTGTCTGTTGTATGGGAACAAGAGAAGAGACCAATCACTCCCACACTCCCATCTCCGGTATACATGAGGAGACCATTCAGTGTATTCACCTGTTATGGAGAAATATGAGAAGACCCATCAGCTCCTCAAAATGTTACACAGCAACAGGAAGATTCCATAATCTCCCAATCCTCGAAAGCATCAACAGGAGGAGGTCATTCTGGCCTTGGCGATGACAACATGGGAACACCAGAAAGACGTCAGCCCATCGATTTTGTAGACCAGCAGGATGATGACTCCATTCAGCCACACATACCGCTTATGCAGCAATTGGAGCACATCTCTTAAAAACGTGTGCCCATTAAATAGGAATTAAAAGAAAACGTGAAGGTTTTCGAAAGGGAAGAACTTATAATAATGGTATACATTAGGGAGTAAAGTGTAACAATAAACTATTGTAATTTACGACAAATTGTTAGAGTCCGTTGTTCAGGACATTTGCAAAGTTAAACCACAATCCATCAGAGTCAATATGGTTTTACGAAGGCTAAATCGTGTTTGAATTGTTTGCTTGAGTTATTTGAAGATGTCACAAACAAGGTTGGTCGTGGGAATCCTGGAGATGGAACATATCTGGTGTTCCTGAAGGCATCGGATATGTCGCTTCTCCAAAGAGTAAATGGTAAGATCAGACAACATGGGTTTAGGAGTAATTTATTGGCTTGGATGGAAGATTGGTTATCCAAAAAAAAAATGGAGTCAGATGGAATGGATATGTCATTTTCTTTTGGCAAATGCAATTTGTGGGGTGCCATTGATTTCAGTACTCATGCCTCAACCATTTGCAATCGATAGTATTACTGTACTCGGTTGATGGGATAGAAAAGACAATGCCACATTTTCAGAGGACACTAGCATTGGTGGGAAATTACTTCGGAATGATAATGCAAGAGATTTAAAAGCTATATGGATAGGTTGGGTGAATGGGCCAACATTTGGCAAGGAAAATTAAAGTCAATAAATATGGGGCTATTCAGTTGGCCAGTATAATAGAAAGACAAATTATTATCTAAATGGAGAGAAAGTTCAAAGTGTTTAGGTGCAGAGGGATCTGGGTGTCTACTTGCATATAACAGAAAACCTGCCTGCAGGTACTGCAAGTAATGAGAAATGCAAGTCTAATTTCAGTGTTTATTTATAAAAGATAGAGTAGAAAGGTAGGGGGTGTTGGTGTAGCTATGCAAGGCATTAGTGAGGCTGCAACTGGAGTACAGTTTGGGTGTCCTGCACAATGAGGTATTTCCATTGGAGGCAATTCAGAAGAGCTTCATCAGATTGATTACTTATTTGAAGTGAATGTCTTATGAAGAGAAATTGAGCAGTTTAGGCCTATGCTCTCCAGTTTATAAGAATGAAAGGAGATCTCATTGAGGGCTGTAAAATGCTAAAAGTAATTGAAAGTGTAGCTGCAGAGTGGTTATTTTTTCGTGTGGCGCAATCTACAACAAGTGACTAGAGTTTGGGATGGAAATATGGCAGGAAAGTGGAACAGAGGCCGCGTTGACATCAGCCTCATCGAGGGGTTTCGATTCCTCACAGAGGCTCCTTGTTCTTATTCAACCCTTCGACTGTGTTGCACAGGAATGAGGAAGGAGAGAGTATCATACAGGAGCAGGCACTCAGGATAAATCAGTCAATCAGTTAGACAGAACGTAACTAGTAGGGTCACAGAGTAACCAGTCCTTGGTTCTCAACTATTTACAGTCTATATTAATGATCAGGAGGATGGAACAGATATGCAGATGCTGAGTTTGGTGATGTCGCTGTGGTAAGCAAGAGATTAAATTATCAAGAGAGGGTGGAGAGTCTGCAAGTAGATTCAGAGAGGTAAAGGCAATAGATAATAGTTTGGAAGGTGGATTTTAACATGATATAACCTGTCATTTCATTTACAGGAATAATGGAAGGCAGTATGTTCCTGAAATGGAGAGGGATTTTAGGGCTTAATGATACTGTGTACTGGGCGGTTCACTCAAACCCATTCAGACATGGGAGGTTTTGCTCCATCCTGGATCATCTGCTCCCAGACACTCCAAGTGACCCAATTGCTCTCCGTACACATGGAATACTTTAATGTGGTTGATTGTTGGTGGGGATGGTGTTTTGAAACGTGCATCAAGGGGACAGCCTTTATCCAAGATATATTCATTTCTTTCTACGTGGAGACCCAGTGACGATGGGAATGGCTGACTGCTTCTGAATGAAGAGACCATGACTGCTGCCAGGACAGTGGGCATTCACCAACATGACGTACTGTGCATGGGTACACTGTAACATTAATAGAGAGAGAGAGAGTGCTCCTTCAGTTCCTCTACTCTCCCCATTGACATGGGTATTCTGCAGATGCCATGTACACCACCGGGAATACCACTATACTGAATACACCCGGCAGCTCCCTGCTGAGGGGGAAACAATGTATTTACCTCATCCACCACATATATCCTCCATCACCGAATGGTGACATCAATGTTGAGATAGTGGGAAATGATGAATATATCACCTAGTTCTGCCTAGAAAGTTCTGGATCATAGAAGCTGAATGAAGCAGTGACCCTAACAGCCACTGGCAGCACCACCCGCTCCCTGGTGTGATGCTGCAGGTCGTGTTGAAGGAAGTGACACCACTCTGTGACAGATCCTTGTTCAGTCAGGGTCCCCTCACTATCTGATCCTGGGTTAAGTGTAGCTTGGGAAGCTGGTCATGGAATACTTGGGGTGGATACAGTAGATCCCTTTCCCCCCACACACTCACTCCGTGGTTAGTTTCCCTTCTCTGCAGCCTCTACTTCATTTGTTGTTCATGTTGCAGGTTCACATGCTGTAACTACAGTCCCCATGCTCCATCCAGAGTTGAGTCACCAAATCCTCAGGTCTCCCTGAATGTCTGAGGCAGCTCACAGCACAACTTCCATCAAACCATCCCCAGTTGCTGCACTAACTTTTCAATTACAGGAGTCAGTCAGAAACCCCTCGGCTACAAGTGTTGTGGACCAGACCAGATCCTCGCAAAATATTTTAAGAAGACCGCTTAGACCCAAACCTATTCTTATTTTAAACATAGATGTGAAGTGTGCGTTCCAGATATGTTGTGACTGGTCAAACCTCCCGACATTAAGCAAAATAAAATCTATTCAAATGTTTTGTTTCAAATCCAATCGAAGAAAAGAACATTTTGGGATAGCTTATATGTTGGAACACTTACACAAACAATAGATACTGTACCTTCTTGGTGTACACTGCTTGGCACAGAGATATATTCAAATACAGATTCTTACATGCAATTTTGTGATCCAGGAGGAAACAACATGAACAGAGATCTCAGACAGAAAAGCAGCTGGGGATCATGTATTGATACTTCCAATCCTTCGAGGATCCCCAACAGCTTCTGAATGCTGCAGATAAAAACAAAACGAGAAAACCTGGTCTTGGAGAGCTGCCCACTGCCCTTCGATTGTTACCACCATTTAATAAAACCTAAAGGCCTCCTCAGTTATTTCCTTAAACTGTGTTCAGACAGCAGTTCGGCACTTCTGCCTTTATAAACTCCCTTCAAAAACAACCTAAGAGAACATAACCTCTTTACAGTGATAGTAAAATCACAACTCACCTTTAATAAAATCATCCATCAATATACAAAGATGGATTAATTTTAGACCTGCTAATCGTCCTCTATTAGTCCACTGAAATGCATATATATTACATTGACTCTGAGCATACAAATGTTCACAACTAGATTCGATTTCAGTCATTTTACTCCTGCCACAGAATGCCTTTGTCTTTCTTCATCCAAGTCTCCACAACGTGTCAAATCTTAGGTTTCTCGCCCTATCGACAGTATAATTTCAAATTGAATAGCAGCAATAATAAGCTCAATTGAAACAGACTGGTATTCGTCGCCCTAAACTTCTTCAATAACTTTAAGGGGTCATGAACAGTGATAAAGATTTGTCTCAGGTATGTTATTGGCAATTGAAATTTTGTAACGCCAACACCAGGCTCAAGGCCTCCTTCCCCATTGTGGAATAAATCTGAAAAATGTTTCCACTAGACGCTCCAACCACACATTACGTAATGGAGCACTTCTCATCTCTCCAATAGTCCTTCTGAATGACATAGCTCCTCAAGTCTCAGCATAAAAGAATTACATGCTTCTGTGCCTCTTAATGCTGTAACCCCTTTACCTGCTACTCCTGGCCTATGCCAATAAACCTTACTCTCACAGGGATATGTTTTAAGAAGATCTCGCACATTCTTCTCAATCCCTCATAGAAACCAGCCTTTGATTTCTGAACCAAATCATTATCATCAGCCATTTCAGCTTCGAATCTTGCCATTTTAACTCTCTGCTCTTCCACACGAGTTCTCACGACTGCAGGAAGTGAATTGTTGAACTTCTCCAAAACAAGAATCTCTCTAAGAGTGCTATAGCTTTGCTTTGTTTTTAATACCCTTCCCCACCTGTCAAAATTACTTTGTTAGATTCTTTCAAATTCAATGTGCATTTAACCAGGGACACTATTTAAGATTCCTGAAACACTGTCTGTCGGCTTCTGGCACAAGCTCATATGCACTTCAGATGGCTTTCTTCACCTCCTCCAATAGGGATGCAAATACCTATCAGCTTTGTTTGAATCAACTAAATCCACATGGTCAATGTGCACTGCATTTGTTTAGCCACTTTCTCAAATGAAATTAAAAAGGCTCCCCCATTCTTCTCATCAAATTTAGATAATGTCTGGGTTTATTTAAACATATCTCCATCAGACCTTTGGCTCCTATGGGGTTGCTATATCCTCACTATCCTCCTCATCCAGTCTACCATCTACCTTCATCTCGACCCTATATGTCAACTTTCCTCTCTAATTACTAACTTTTGAAGTTGAAACTCTCTGCTTTTCTTCTCTCTTTTTCTCTCTTTCTTCTTCATTTCCTTCTCTTTTATTTCTACTTTTCATCATAATTCAAACTATTCAATTCCTTCTCATGTTCAAGGCGCCTCATTTGAAATTGAATTCTAGCCATTTCCAAAGACTCTGATGGCGTTTCCACCAAATGTAATTGTCAAGCTCTAGCTATAATTATCTCTCATTTTCTCACAGACAAACACAACCCCAACTCCAGCTTGTCTGCCAATTCCTACAGCTTTGACTTCATTACCTTTTGTAAACCCCCCAACTTCATTTCTTCCATACCCAGAGAACTCTCAGTGACTGAAAGAATCTTTACACACAAAACACTGTTTACACCATCCGAATTCAACATCCGGAACCAAAGACACGAACAACTACCATACACGACCTTTGAACCCAATAGTGTCTCGGTGCATACTCTCCAGTGTCTACATGAGCTTATTCTGAATGCTCTGGTTTCCTCCCACAACCCAAAGATGTGCATGTCAGGTGAATTGGTCATGGTAAGTTGTTCAAAGTTTTCAGGGATGTGTGGGTTAGTTGCCTTAGTTGAGGTAAATGTGTAATAATAGGCAAGCGGAATGGGTCTGGGTAGGTTACTTCTCGGAGGGTCGGTGTGGATTTGTTGGGTCGCATGGCTTGTTTGCACACTGTAGGGATTGTAATTCTAAATCAGTTTGGTATTATTGATTTAGAACCAGACAAGAGACCCCAATTTGCTATCGACCAATCAGACTGCCTCAAACTATTTTAAGAAGGTAGCTTGGATGCCAACCTTTCCTTATTTTAAAGGTAGATATGAAGTGGGAGTTCCAGATGTGATGCTACTAGTCAAACCACTCACCATTAAGCAAAACACAACATACTTAAAGATTCTAATGAAAATCCATTCAAAATGAAGAGGAATTTAGAATTATTTAACTATTGGAAACCATAACCGAATAATGGAAACAGTACCTTCTACAAATGAATTGTTCCAATATACCAACATCCCATAAACACACCCCTTGGCAAAATGGAACATTCAGACATACATTCTTGCATACAGTTCTCCAATTCAAGAGGAAACAGCATCAAGTCAGGTTTCAGAGAGAGTAACAGCTGGGGATAAGTTACTAGGCTGTTGTTACTGCTATTTATTATAAACCCTAAAAGTGTCGTAAGTCATTTACTTGAGCCGTTTCAGTCGGCAGTTTGGCCTTTAAGATCTCTTATTTAAAGAAAGGAGAAAATAATCTTTTTTAAAAGTGACAGCATTGTCACACACTTTAGATCCTTGGCCCTTTATTTGAGGGACTTCCTCGATTGTAAGATCACCTGAGAGGGACAAATACAAGTACAGACCAAGTTACAAGGATGTGTCTCATAACTTCTGAAACACCCCTGTCCGTGGACCATCACATGCGACATACCAGGAAGTGAAAAACAGCCTGACTCACACCATTTCCCTGTTTCTGAGCTTCACAATGCCAGCACTCGATACACTGGAGAGCCATAAACAAAGGCCAGGGAAAGAAGCAGAGAGACAGAAAGATTCACATTGAAGACAGAAAGAGACAGTTAATTAACTGAAAAGATGCTGTGGAAATATGGGGAAAAAGACAGGGCAGTGGGACTAACTGGAGAAGTGAGAATCTTCGAGAGTAAACTTAAAAGAATTAGAACATTGAATAAAGGTATTGTCAGATCAGCTGGAATGGTTTGTTACATCAAATTCTGAATCTGCTTCACAGAACACCACACACAACATAAACTGGGACAGGATGACAGCCCAGCATGGAGAGCTGTGCAGAGCATGCTAGTGTGTTGCTAAGTTAACTGCACTATCTGCCCAGCATAGAGAGTATTGCAAACTTTACTATCATATGGTAACTATACTCGCATCAAATTACTGCAATGTCGACAATGAGAAGGTTTACTGTGTGTGTGTTCCTCAGAGACTGAGAGAGAGTTTGCGTGCGCGCGATAGGCGTGGTTGAATGCGAAACTCATTGTTTGAGAAGGAACGCACATGGAGGAAACTATTTTAAATAAGAACAACTAGCAGTCTTTTTGTTAATCAACAGAGAGAGAACGAGAGAAGTTTCATGGACAGATGAGATAAAGTGTTTGAGAATGTTAAAATAAAGGCATTGCCAGAAAAAAAACAGCAATATCCATCGGCGTGCACATGAATGACAGATGGATGGGAGTTTGGTGTGAGTTCGAATCAGAATTGCTTTGGCAGGTTTGAAGCCGGGAGTGTCAGCAGCAGGCTATTGGCTTTGTTAAGACTGTATTTCATAGCTCAAGGTTCAAACAGCAGATGGAATAAACCAGTGAGATATATTCTGGAATGGTGAGTATTTCAAGTTCGAAATGGTCAGGATATGGTGTCATGAATCAGCTCATGGTCAAAGGGATCTCCCACAGTTATGACTTGTCTGCTTCAGTCGCAGATATTGGCCAGGGATGGGATGGAAACAGTGGCAGGAAGTGGAGTTTGTAACCAGAACAGTAGAGAGTGACCTCCCTGCTCTTAATATTTAAATAACAAAGGCAATGATACAGTAAATTGTAGGTCTCCACTGGAACTGAATAGGTCAACATAGAGAGTAACACTGCCAGCTCAGAGAGGGAGACAGTCATTGAACACATGCATTGATGTAGTTAGTAGTGTTCTGTAGAGTAAATATCTGGAATGAGAGTTTCAACAGTAAAATAATAGTGGCAAGAAGTGTAGACGATATAAAAGAACAGTAATACAGTCATAATCGGTTTTTAGAACAAAACAATCTGGACGTTGACACTTACCAGGAACACCAACGATAGCCAGGAAAGGATAATAAAAATATTGAATAATGAGAAGAGCGTAATAGATCCGCCATGATAATGGCCACCAAGTTAATGCTGAACGACGCCAAACATAATTGGATGAACTCCTGTCTATTGTTGGAACATGCCAGTCTAATGTTCCCAGATTCGGATACATGTTTGGAACATTCCAGTCTAATGTTCTCAGATTATGATCTCTCCTCGCCCTCTCACTGGGTCTGCTGTTCTCTGTCAGTGCTGTCGGTGATGCTCCCGCTTATGTTATGGGATAACACATTTAACAGCGCCCATTTATCATTAAAAGATGGAAACCCTCCTCTGGGATAATTAGAATCCATGGAGATTGGTATTAATCACAGTCACTGAACAAACACTGGGTAAACGAGCAAAGACTACAACAACGGATGAATGGGCACTGCACAACAATCAACAGACAGGAGGGTTCCCTCCCAGTTGGGGAACACTTCAGTGGTCCCGGACATTCAACTTCGGACCTTCTAGTGACCATCTTTCAAGGCGGACTTCAGGACAGGCAGCAGCGAAAAGTGGCCGAGCAGAGGCTGATTACAAATTTCGGTTCCCATAGGGAGGGCCTCAACTGGGGCCTTGGGTTCATGTCACATTGCAGGTGACCACCATTGCACTACACACACACACACACATACACACACACACACACACACACACACACAGAGAGAGAGAGAGTCTCCTATACACACACATTCATATGGACACACATGTACACAGACACGGACACAGACACACACACCCTTAAAGACACACACACTCTCACAGGCATCCGCTCAGAGACTTAGACCACTCTACACTCATGCATACACATATACAATCTCTCTCACTGATACTCAAGCCCCCCACCCCAGACACACACACACACTCCCACACTCACACATGCAACCCCTCACAGACTTAAGACACTCTACATCACTACACACACATGCACACTCCATCTCACACCCACAACCTCCAACTAAGAGAAACACACACATACAAACAGACAAAGACCCACATGCACACATATATTTTGTGGGGTGAATTTGTACTTGTAGAGTTACATTGTACTTTGCTCAAAAACTGCATGAATTCATGCAAAACTCTGTTATTTCACTTTTCAGATTAGAATCAATCTAAACATTATGGTATTGACAGAGAACACAGGGGCTCACACCTTCAAAATATTGTCTAACTAACACTCGTTGTTACTGCTAACCTGAGAATGCAACTTTAAAAGACAAAGGTTTTGTAATTTACACATGAAAGAAGTGAAACTATCATGATATTCGAAAAGATGAAAGACTCAACAAACAATCAAAGTATTTTTCAATGTATAATTTCCGTTACATCACACTGTAAATTTTTGCGATAAATTCTGTGCCATAGAAGTGTGTCCTCCGCTATCACCTGATGAAGGAGCAATGCTCTGAAAGCTAGTGTGCTTCCAATTAAACCTGTTGGATGAAAACCTGGTGTTGTGTGATTTTTAACTTTGTACACCCCAGGCCAACACCGGCATCACCAAATCATGACTAAACAAACAGGCTCAGTTAAACAGTTCCACATATCATTTTTCATATCACTATAAAAGGGAACATTTACCGGGTTTGGATGGAATGGATGAGGGTTGCTGAGGGATGGACCAAAAATCTTTAAATCTTTTGAATCTTTTTAAAAAACTTGTATATGAGAGTATTAAAAGGCACTGCAGTGGTCTATATGTGTTCCACTCTGTTTATGAAAGGAGGCAGTTATAAAATAACAGGTCGGTTGCATAAAAAAAAGTCAGGTGGGCAAGTTTCTAGATACCTTAACCCACAGTATAATACTTATTGACCAGTGTGAGGCTCCTCCTGGTTTTAAGTGCCCTGTTATCAAATCCTTTCATAACCTTGAGACAGAGCATTGAGACTGCTGCAAAGCAACAGGCTGAAGCAATTCTGTCCCTATGGGCCTCTTACAGAGGGATACGAGAAGACCATTGAGCCCATATTAGCCTGTTGCTACTTGAAAAGGTGGAAATCTAAAATATTGGCACATTTTGCCAACAGAATCATTCAAAACGAAGAGATATGTCGCTGCTGCTGTACGAGGGCACCTGGAGTAAATTGTGTTATTTTTGTTTCTGTAACTGGGAAGGGATGGACCTCCATCAGATACAGTTTAACGGCTGCTCGTAATCCACGGATTACTGTGTCTTTTAATGTCTCGGGCCTGTTACACAGGGACAGGAGAGGAGGCCATTCAGCCTCTCCCGTCTATTACAGAGGGCCACGAGGAGCCCATTCAGCTTCTCGAGCCTGTTACAGAGGGGCAGGAAGTGTTTATTTAACTTCCAAGTCTGTTACACATAAATATTATTTTTAAATTAGTTTTGGAATAGGAAAGACCTGATGTAAACATTAAAGTTCTGACTTTGAACAAGGCCAATTTTGAAAGTGTTAGACGAACCCTGTGAAAGGCTGATTGGAATACCCTATTCCCAGGTAAAGGGATGGTTGGAAAATGCAAGGCCATCAAAACTTGGTTTTATAGAGTCCAGAGCCAACGTGTTCCCATTAGTGAGAGGGGCAAGGCTGGTGTGTGCAGGGAGTACTGAATGGCGAGATATATTGATGGTCTGGTCAAGGTAAGGAAGGAGGAATATGTCAGGTAAACAGAGCTGAGATCAAGTGAATCCCGAGAGGTGTGTAAGGGCAGCAAGTGTACAGTTAATGGGGAAATCAGGCCAGACAAATGTGGACAAGGGATGGCTTTAGAAATACGGTTAACGAGGTGTTGAAGAAATTATACAAATCCTTTAATGTCAAAAGATTAACTAGGGAGACAATAGGGCCCCTTTAAGATCAGTAAGGCTACCTGTGTATGGAACCACAGGAGATTGGAGGGATATGAAACATGTATTTCTTCTCAGTATTTAACGTAGAGGAGGTTACAAGAGCGAGAGAATGAAGAAATATAAAGTGATACCTTGAAAGTGTCTATATTACAAGGAGGTGTTGGACATTTTCAAATACATAAAGGTGTACAAATCCCTGGGACCTGATCAGTTGTATCCCAAATATTTGTGGGAAGCTAGGAAAGAGATTGCTCAGCATTTTGCTGATATATTTGTAACATTGATTTCCACAGGTGAGGAATCAAAAGACTGGAGGGCTGCTAACATAGTGTCCTTATTTAAGAAAGAAAGGAAAAAAAAAACAGGTAACTATAGATCGGTGAGTCTGACGTCAATGGTGACTAAATTGTTAGAGGGGATTTTGAGGAAAAAGATCGATATGCATTTCGAAAGAAAAGGACTGAAGAGGGCTTTGTACATTGGAGATCACGTCTCACTGATTTGGTGTAATCTTTTGAGGAAGTGATGAAGATGATTGATGAAGGCAGGACAGTGGATGTTGTCTTTATGGAATTCAGTAAGAAAACCAAACTGTTCTACGTGGTAGCCTGGTGAGCAAGGTTAAACTGTCTGGGATCGAGGGAGAACTCGCCATTTAGCTGCAAAATTTTCTTGAATATTGGAAACAGGGCTTTACAGTGGATATTTGTTCATTAAACATGGAGACGTGTGACCAGTGGCGTGCCGCAAAGATCAATAGGGGGTCCACTGTCTTTTGTCACTGATACAAATCATTTACATTTGAGTATATGAAGTATGGTCAGTAAGTTTGTAGATAATAACAAATTTGTTGGTGTCGTCGACAGTGAAGAATGATCTCTCAGACTATAACGGGACTTTGCTTAGGTGAGACAAGGAGTGGCAGATGGAGTTTATTTTAGATAAATGTGAAGTATTGCATTTTACCAAGATAAATTAAGGCAAGACATACAGGTAGGGTTCTGTCGAAAGCTGTCAATCAAGGAGAACTCCATCGAAATTATCGATTTCCTACAGTTAGGAAACAGGCTTTTCGGCCCATCGAGGCCACACCGAACCTCTAAACAGTATCCTACTGGACAAACCAATACCCTATCCCTCTTAGCCTGCATTTCCCATGGCTAATCCATCTCGCCTACACATCCCTGGGTACATTACGCAATTTAGCATGGCTGATCTACCCTTATCTGTATATTTTTATACTGTCGGAGGAAAACATAACATCCGGAGGAAACTCATGCAGACAGGGGAGAATGTGCAAACTCCACACAGGCTGTCATTCAAGGATGGAGTTAAATCCAAATCGCTGTGCTCTGAAGCAGCAATGCTAGTCACTGAGCTACTGTGTCACCTTGTGGTGCAGGTTCTCCATTCCTTGAAAGTGCCGTCACAGGTAGACAGCGCAGTGAAGAAGGCACTTGGTGATCTTCCCTTTTTGGTCCGTGCTTTGAATCTAAACATTTTCCCAACGTGTTGCATCTGTACAGGACATTCTTTTGGCGACTTTTGTAATATTGCCTTTAATTCTGGTCTCCCTGCTGTCGGAAAGATGTTGTCAAACCTGAAAGGGTACAGAAGAGATTTAAAATAATGTTGCAGGTGTTGGAGGGTTAGAGTCACAGGGAGAGATTGAACAGTCTGGGACTATTTTCAAGTGTTGAGGCTGAGTGGTGACCTGAAAGACGTTTATAAAAGCATGAGGGGCATAGATAAGGTAAACAGTCAATGTCTTTTACCCAGGATAGGCGAGTCCAAAATTAGAAGACATAGGTTTAAGGTGAGAGGCGAAAGATTTAAAAAGGAACATGAGGGACAACATTTTCACACAGAGACTGCTGTGTGTATGAATTGAACAGACAGAAGAGGTGGTGGAGGCAGGTACAGTTATACCATTTAAAAGGCATTTGGATGGATACATGCATGGGAAGTGTTTAGAGAGAGATGGGCCAAGTGCTGTCAAGGAGGATGAGATTTATTTAGGATATTTGGTCGGAATGGGCGATCAGACCGAAAGGTATTTTTCCGTGCTGAACATCTCTAAAACTCTATTGCCTCTTGAGTGTATAACACAGGAACAGGAGGAGGCTATTCAGCTTCTGAATTCTGTCAGGCAACTTGTTTGTTCAATTGCTGAGAGTAAAATACAAAAATACATCATTCAGATTTTGATGGTGTTTTACAGAAACAGGGGAAAGGCATTTAGTCAAGAGAAGCTGTAGGTAATGTGAAGAGGCCATTCAGTCCTTCACCTCCATTCCACAGGAGCAGCAGGTGAGCACAGAGCTATTGCAGCCTGTCAGTCAGTAGCAGGAGGGGACATCTACTTTCGCAAACCTTGGATCAGGAGGCAGTCACACAGCTGCCCAAGACTGGGACACAGGAACAGGACGCAGTCATTGAACTGCTTGAGACTGGGACACAGGAACGGGAGGGAGTCACTCAGAGCTCGAAACTGGGGCACAGGGAAATCTGGAGGTGAGTGAGGCCCCAGCATCCTGTTATGCAAGGACTGCAGGAGGTGACTCACTCCCCATCAGTATGGGACACTGGGAGAGAAGGGGAGTTTGCTTGGAACAAACAGAAATATATGAATAGGTTGCATTAGTGGTCCATTCACTCCTGCCCCAACATTCACTATGACCACGGCTGATCTGATTGTGATTCCCTCATTCCATTTTACGGAGACTCCCCTCTCTGCAGCTCCATTTGTTGGTCATGTTGCAGACTCAGATGCTGCAACAACACTCACCATGACTCATCCAGAAGGATGGGTCTAACAGGATGAGTCAGGATTTGAGGGATCCAATGACAAGAATGAAAACACAACATAAAGGTATTGTCAGATGTTTCGTACTCTCACATTCGCAATCCAACTCACATAACCAGCCCATCCATTACATATTCAGGATGGAGCACTGTGTAGATCCGGCTAGTGTACAGCTTTATGTAACGCAGCAATGTCCAGAGTTAAACTCTATGCAGCCCACACCAATGCTTGATCTATAATCCTGGACTAAATGTCCAGCGTAGGGAGCTGTGCAGTCCGCACTGGTTCATTCATTTCCAAACCCAGGCTGTTTCATTGTTCGGTAACACTGTA